>NW_017729032.1:172105463-172177042 GCF_001723915.1 Gavialis gangeticus
GGGGGCGGGTGAGGGTGGTGCAAGCAGGAAGGCAGGAAGGAAGCAGGAAGAGGTTTGCATTAGATCAGTGGTTCTCAACCCTTTTTGTACAAGGACCCATCTGTAAAGTGATGGCTGGTCCCACCTATAGCCCCCTGGCCCTGCCACCACCCCTCACTCTTGACCCATAGCCGCCTGTCCTTGCTGGTGTCCTTCACTCCCAAGTCACAGACCCCTGGCCCTGCTGGTGCCCTCACTCCTGACCCACAGCCCAAGTCTCCTGCCCCTCTGGCCCATGCTGGTGCTCCTCATTCCCAACCCACAGCCCTCTTCCCCTCTCCAGCCCTGCTGGAGAGGCTGGGCCCAGCTGCCCCTGTCCTGCTCAGGCCAGAGTGCAGTGGCTGCAGCAGCTCTGGCTAATGTGGGCAGCAGTGGAGTGAGTCTGACCCTGGTATGGGCTGTAGAGAGGAGAAGGGGAGGCCTGAGGCACCCCACCATCCCCGCCCTGAGCTGGAGCTCCCGTACTATACCAGGTAGACAGCCTGGCTATGGTCCCTCCTGGCCTATGAGCAGCATCTCCCAGGCACCAGACCCGGTGCTGCTGGCCTAGCCATGCAGCTCCCCACCACCACCACAAAGGGACCCCCACCATCCCATTCCCCTACTGAAGGGGTAGGCACCTCCTCCCGTGCCCCCCTACCCTGACACAGCTTTGGTGCCCAGCCACCTTCTCCCAGTGCGGGCAGGCACCTACCCCCATCCCACACCCATCCCTCCACACATGCACATTCCTGGACAGTCCCCAAGCCCTTGCCCTCCAACCCCTACTCCCCATACACTTACCTGCATCCAGTTGCTGGGGCTGCTCCCATGACCCTGCCTAGCTGTATGCTGGCCATGTGCATGTACGCACGCAGGTGCACATGCGCCCACTGCCTCCAATCACCCCAAGCACCTCCTTGGAGGCTGGAATGCTGCTAGCCTGTAAATGGAAACCCATGCCTTCCCACATTTTTCTGGGACTTGCTTGTGTCCCTTTCAAATAGTCTTGTGACCCATTTTTGGGTCACAACCCACAGGTTGAGAAACAGTGGACCAGATAACCCCTGAGGCTTCTTTCTATTCTATGAGTTTATCTAGGAAGGTCCTTGCTCAGTGATAAAAAAAGTTTCTTGTCGGAGTATTACAAGCAGCTTTTCCAGGTCCCATCCATTTCACATTTATTCACAACAAGCCATCCAACTCTCTATATTTGTAACATTGCAGGCAATGGCAAGAAACTTAACTAACATTAAAGAAACAAACAAAAACCCCATAAACAAACATATGTATGGTGTCATGAGGTGATACAGTCACTTGCCAATGAATACTGGTTGATACATGGGGTTTAGCAAAGTTTTATACATGGCCAAAGAGAGAGCCCTAAGAATTTGTACATCTGCTTTTGTCAGTTATTTTTAAAAAGCTCCCTTTTAGCACATAAACAGGCTATGTAGCAAACAGGAAGACAATTTTGGGATTTTTTGTTTTGTTTTTGCCATATCCAGATATCTAGAGTTAGCCTAGAGGATCCTTGTACAGAATAAGTAAATATAAATAAAGCAAAATAAATTATATATAAAGTATTGAGAGAACACTGCAATGCAAGAAGGATGTTATGTTAAATTGTTCATCCAAGAGGATGACATAACTAATACTGACATAATTTCCAAGCAGCAAAGAAAAACTAGGTCAAATCACATTGACCTATCTAACATAATAAGTCTTTTTTTCAGATTTTTACAATGTAGACCGTGTCTGCAGGCATTAATGTCCGCTGTTATCAATGTAGAGTGTTGTCACAGTGTTTTAATGTCTTATCACCATGTTGTGTTAATTAGACCAAAACAATATAGTGCACTTTTGAACTGTTTAAGTTCTAGTTGGAATCCCTACCTAAGCTGTACTCGTTGGCTTACCAAAGCACAAATGAAAAGCCATTAAACACTTTATTAAAAGTTACATTAATCTTCACAAATTGCTCTGTTCAATTCACTTCACTTGTGTTTAAAGAGGGGGGTTCTACAATTAATTTATCCCATTCTACAAGTCAGCAGAGTGTGCACTGGTTTTGACCTCGGCATAAAAAGTAAGAGCACAGGTGCAGATCTGTACATGCAGCTGATACAGACACACATGTGCACATCAATTCCTTCTATCCCTTGCCATTACACTTCCTGGCCTCAACCCTTTATCCAGGCTGTACATAGAAAGTTACAACCATATTGCTGTCTCAGCATTTTTCTTCCAGTGTCACCTTTTCTCCATGAGCTCTTGTCAACCTAATATGACTCAATTGTAAAGGAAATACTGCATTTTTCAAGAATGGACTCAGAAATTTATGGGTGCACAGCTGTCTGACTGAAAGCCCCTAGGAATTTTACTTTCTCTTGCAGGAAGAAAATGCAATTAGCAAGAAGCTGATAATCCTGGTTCATTGCTTTGCTTTGGGGCTAGAGAGGGTGTGGTGGAAAAATGGGGGCCTATCCCTCTGCCTCTCTGGCCCCAGAGGGCAGAAGGAGGAGAGCCTAAGCATCTGGGCCTTCTGCCTTTCTAGCAGCCAGAGTCATAGAGAAGGGACACAAAGAGTAAGAGCACTCAGCAGCTGTCTTGGAAAACTTAAACTTTTCCAACAGCTTAAAAGTTTCCCCAACTTAAAAAAAATTATGTTTTGCAGAAATGTTTTCTTTTTGGTTGAAAACCTTTCCAATAGAAAATTCCCAGATGACAGTACTGAATATTCCTTTGTGGCTAAGATTTGATGACCAGCTGTGGTCAAGTAGGGAGCGAGGATACAGTTCAAAATTAAGAAGATGGATTTTATTGAACAAGCAGTGGGAGGCAGCTCATGGATAAAAAGTCTAAGAAAGGGAAAAACAGGGAAAGGGAGTTTGGACTGTGTATCAGAGAGGCCAGGTGCAGCAGCTTGTACCAAACTGGGGAGGAACGATGTTGTATAGGATGCATGGATAACCAACCAGACCCATTTTATGGAAAGTTGTGTGTGTACATGTAACACCAAAATGGTTCACAGTGAACCAGTTCAAAATAGTACTTGATTTTTCAGATACACTTTTGAACAATTCCAGGTGAATCTAAACCAGGTTAATAGGTGCATATGTCTATCCACTTCATATTTAAACTACATTTAAGCCCTTTCAAGTGTTATGCGTGTTCATGCCCTCAGTCTCTACTGTTGGAACAGTACCACTTTGTATAAACAACTAAATATTTGTTAGGCCAAAGAGAGACTGACTCTACAGCCTAGCTAATCACGATGCTTTTGTAATTCTAGGATTGTCTGCTTGTTCATTCGTTCTGTCTGTAAAGGAAATTGCAGGGGGAGAACAATTCCAAATTTTATCCCCAATATGGAACACATTTTTTCAATAACTGAAAAAGTTTTATCCATAGAGAAAATGTCTCCCACATCTGTTCCCGAGTGCTTAGAAGAGATAAGAACCATCAGCAAAGGTGATCAGGGAGATTCTGTTTTAGGCTGTGTACATGGATTCAAATAATCTGGGAGAATCTGCTAGGTGTGTTCTCCTGGTACAGAAACTTAACCAGAGCTGAATGTACAGACAGTAAAATGATGAGGCCCTGAACACTAGGGATCTTGAAGTGCTGACACTGTGTAGCCAGGGGGACGGGCCCTAAGAACACATCTAAGTATACTTTGCAGGTTCCCTTAGTCTGCCTGAGACAGATGGCAACACTGCATAGAGTAGCCCATGGTCAGCTTGTGTCTCTGCAGCACAATGTAGGAATTGTGAAGGGGGAGCTTTCTGGTCCCTGCTGGAGACACAGTGTCTCTCTAGGAGGAGGGACGGGGGAGAATGCTAGAGAACCATGTTCTTTTCTGAGAGAAGCCAGTGTACAGACAGTCTCTCTCCCAGGAGAGTGATTTAATCCTGGTTATTCCCAAGTTATTTCTCTGGAGCGGCCATTTTTATTCAGGGAGAAAAAGCCTGAACATCTGTATTTGTGGTTTCTTATAGCCAGAAGCTGAGGCGACCTGAGCAAGGTGCAAGGCCCAGGGCAAATAAGCCCCAGGACACAAGGAAGCCAGTGGCAGATTCAGTGGTGGGGGGGGCAGGAGGGTAGCAAGTGGCTGGAGGCACCAGATTCGGCGGTGGGGGAACGTGCTGAGCAGCCGGACTTGAAGCAGCAGCAGCGCAGCCCGGCTCTGCGGGGCCCCCTAAAGTGTGGGACCCAATGCAATCACCCCGATTTGCCCCCCCCCGGGACAGCCCTGGCCAGAAGCAAATGTACAGCTCTCTGTTGGGGCAGGAGCCATGTTTTGTTGATTCTAAATAGGTTGACCCTAGGCTGTACTGCTACCTTTGCACCCAGTAGAATCATTCCACTTGTACATGTGAAAAACTTTTCACATGGATTATTATTCCCAGGGCAGTATGAGCTGGTTTTGACATGACTGTACAATGTCACTTGATACTTTTCTTTGAATTTCTTGCATCTTAAGCCAGCAGCTGATAGAACATTCACAAAGATTAAGTTTTCAGGTGCTGCGAGACAGTGAAAATAAAAGAAGTGTCCTCATTTGGTTTCCTAGCAGCAAAAGTGATCTTGACAGAGTGAATGCAAAGGAAAGTCTGAAGATAGATGTGATGTGCATGTATAATGCATGACTTTTATGTTAAAAGGGTTAAAAGTTGTGGAAAACTGTCAGGACTCTGATACAAAAGCTTTGATTTTATCTCTTCCCTTCCAGAAAGAAAAGTTAATGTCTATCAATTGCCAACACCTTTCCACAGTCATAAAATTCATCTTAATAAAGTAGATAACTTATAAACATATTACTGTAGCAAAACATCTTCATTCCAGTCCACAGCATTATAATGCAAATTCATACCAAACCATGCAGCTTTTCATCTGCTGTCCCACTGAGTTTGTAGCACAGCCTTAGCTTTCTCTTAATCCCTTTACTACTTTAAAAAGTGCTTTTCAGATGCAGAGAACTTAACATTTATGTTACAAGAAAGACCTAATGATACTCCAGGGCCAAATAAACATGCCCTGCAGTCTTAGGTTCAGCTTTTTTTAAGCTTGCATATTTGTCCATGCACGACCTCAAGGGATGACATAGTAAATAATAACAGTAAGTAAGTATAAAGTGGAAACAAATGGAGAGGAATCACTTTAAATAATTGAGATCTATTTTAGTATATGGAAGGTAAAAATGAACAATTATTTGGTGCTTTTTGCAATTTCTGTAAAAGTTTGATTCTATTACTATAGTGTTGAGATCTCAAGGATATATAGCAGTCCTCAACAGCCTGTTGAACCTCCAAACATCATGCATGTATAAAGAGTGCATAAATAAGCAAACATGGAACAAGTGTGGATAAACTTAAAAGTCTCCAAATTTAAGTTCAAATAGCTGTACTGAAATGCTTATTCATAATTTACATGCATTTCTGCATATCCACTTTCTTCTCATTCTAATCTCTGCCTCCTACCATTCACTCTTTCCTCTAAACCTCTTCAGAGTTTTCTCCCCAACTAATAAGCTGTTACTCACTTGTCATCCCCAAAGAATATCACTGACCCACTCTCTATCCCTTCCCCCTTTCCTCTGGAACTCTTCTGCTGAGGGACTCTGCAAACCAGTACAATGTTTAATCCACGCAAAAGCTTCCCCAGGTGTAAGTGTCCCAAAATGCATTGCCTCTCCCTTGCATCCTACAAAAGCCTTGGAATTCTTTAGACAGGAAATCAGCAGCCAGCCTGTCAGAGCACACCAGACATTCTGAGTCCTTGAAACCTTGACATGGATTTCAGCAAAGAAAGGAAGTCTGCTGGGAATCAGAAAGGGAGAAACATATCTACAAAATTTAGAACCAAATAAAAGGTTTAGGTTTAGTTCTGTTCAAGATGTGGGAGAAGGTTTAGGTTTTATTTATTGTAACCAAATAGCAGGATGTGCAGCCCCACTATAGATTATTATGCTATTTAATAGCATGCAATTGGTAAACTAGTGATATCTTTTAGGATTCAGTATAAACTTAATGGCTAAGTACAGACAGTCAAATAGGCTGAGGCTGAATTGATTCAATCTTTGCAGGTTAGTCCGAGCTGTGTAGATTGAATCGATAAGCAAGTGAACAGACATTCACTTTTGATTACAGAAATACAGCCAAATGCCTGCAGTGGCCCAGGCAAGAAGCCAAGGGGGCGCTAGAACACGCCCTGCTCTGCTGGAGCAAACAGCTTGGCCCAAGGCTAGCCTGCCCATCCTGTGAGAAGGGTGTGTGTGTGGGGGGAAGCACAAAGCATCCTGGGGACTGAGTTAACTTGAACTGGAGGGGATCTGGGACAGAAGTTCAATAAACTGATTTAACTTAAATCAGTTAAGTTGGATACTACATCCATCCAGGTTTATCTTAAATCTGTTTCAGCAATTGTGAAAGCATTTTATGTGCACTAAATTTCTGTTGTGTTATACATTTGAACCAGTTTCTGATCACTTACATCAGTTTGTGTGATTTCTGTCCCTAGCCAATGAGAAGAGTGACTATGTCAGTTCTAGAATTTTTGCTGGCTCAGCTTTAGGTTTAAATTCTTTCCTGCAAAGTTTTTTTTAAATTTCAAGCCTGACCTCTACAGGTAGATAACTGAAATAGGTAGTGTCTTATGATTACAAGTTGTGTAAACCATTTCTTAATCTTGCAGCAGGCCAATGTTCCAACTAATTCAAACACCTTTGAGGAAAATTAAATATTTAAAAGCTTATTTTAAAAACACCAGTATTTGCACTGATGTCATGCTCACTTTATTCCAGCAAATGGATTTTTGCATAACGTGCACCCACAATAAATAAGCAATACCATCCAGTTATCTTTTTCTACTCCCTTTTTTGTTCTCTTCCCCCCTGCTTATCCACCACGTATGTGATGCAGCATGTTCTTTCATATCTATAGAAACAAATGTTACTTTCAAGTCAGTAACATAAATTGTGTTCTGCAAAATTCATGTTTTTAAATGCCCTGATTGGGGCATTTTTGCTGCCTTTTTTTTTAAATCATAACCAACTATTCTAACAAACTATCCTTTGTCCAGTGAATGAGTCCCCTCTGTTCCCACAAACCTACAGCACATGTTACCATAGTTACTCTGCATGTCTATTTACCACACAAGTGATCAAAGAAAGCAGACAACACACACATACACATATACATACAAAAACCTTGCCAGACTTCCTACTGGGTTATGTCCAGCCACTAATTAACTGATATATTCTCAGCCTATGGACTCCATACATTTGTTTTCTTTATTGTATGGGGTACACAAAAAAAGCAGTATTCCCTGAGATAAAGTTTGAAGCAGCTCTTCCTATATGGTTACGATATTTCAGTGTAAGGAAGTATTTTTCTCAGTGAGGAATAAATTAAGAATTAAAAAAGGTGTGCTACAAAAACTCGGAAATAAAAACCACATGTTCAAAAGCTAACATCTGTATAAAAAGGGGATGATTTTATATTTTACATGTGCTATCAACTAAACTCTACCCAGTGTGTATTCACTCTGTAAGTCATATGCCATAAAAACTGCATGCCTATATTTATTATAAATAAGAACTGAAAGGGCCTTCTGTGCCTTATGGATTTTGTTTTCACTTTTAATTAGATTTCAAATGTTCCATCAGTAAAATGCATGTCTCTTTGGACCTTTTTCAGTCTAAAGAGCCGGATCCTGTCACGATCCAAGTCAATGGAGATCATGTCATTTTACTTCAATGCATGGAAAAATCAATCTGCTGTCAGAACATCCTGTGAGCTAAATTATGATATTGGCAGATGCAAAGTCATTATTGTGGCCAACAATGGAGTTTAAGAACAGGGAATATTGATATCCCTGTGCTTCTAATTGTCATGGAATAGATTTGGGCAACCTAAAACAGATACCACAGTGCCCTCTCCAGTTCTCAAGTAAATTCTAAGACCAGACATGGAAAATAAATCCAGTCAGAGTGGCCTCGTCAAACACTTGAGGTCTGGCACACAAGATTACAGATTCTTAAGTAAAGAGTAGATCATTTTTGAGTTTCTTTACCTATGACCTTTTCTCCCTTAATGAGTTGGACAGAATTTAAGTAGAGAACCTTAAGATTTGTTAGCTAGTAAGGGTTTTCTGCTATCATTTCACAGCTTCTGAAAAACCACAGAGTTCACTTTCTTATCCTTACACAAGGTCAGGTAGGCTTATTCTTGTTTAGATGCTTGACATTTTCCAGCCACTGAATACCCAATATACTCCCAAAGATGTGATATACACAGTAGCATGGGCGGCTGGTGCCTCCCAAGTCTGGGGGAGCATCAGTGAGGCATGACCAGGGGGGAGAGTCCCCCAGTGGCCAACTGGCAACTGGGGCGGGGGTTCCCCAATGGCCAAGCAGTGACTGGGGGAGTTCCCCAACAGCCGGTCTCTGAGTGCGCCGGTGGCATGGAGCCAATTTTAGGGAAGACACTAGCACTCTCCATGCCCAGAGTGCAGTGCTTGCTGTCAGGGAGGGCATCAGTGCTCTCGGGGGGGGGGGAGTCCTCCCCCTTTGTGCCCCCCCTATGCATCACTAATGCACAGTAGTTGTACAGGGAACTTTGTATTTTCACTACAGAAGTTGCAGTCAGGATATTACTCGTATGACAGCACAGAAACAGCTTTTGCTGAGGTTTCAAATGACCTCCAGATAAAGACTGCTTCTTTTTACCTGCCTCATTTACAAGTCTCTACACAGCATTCTATACCACCAACCATACTGCTATCCTGCAAGTTCACTTACAGACTGCTGGCTGGGCACAATTGTAAAGCAGGTTGAATCTTATCAGCTCAACAGGCTGCATATTACATTTCTATGGAGAACTGCTGCTCTTCTACTAGGGAAGTTAGTTTCAGTGCTCTCTTCTGAGGATAGGCACTATTGTTCACTATCTGTAACATGCCTTTGGGCTAGACCATTCATCTGCACAATGTGTAGTTGCATTTCAATGCTGATGACACACTTTCCTGTGTGATGGTTAACCCTAAAATTCCAAACAATACTGCAGTTTGTGATGACAAGTCATGCAACAGTTACGTAAGACCTACCATTTCCTGAATGTGCCTTTTTGTTAGATATTTTTAAAACAGAGACAAGGCCATTTCACAACTCTTTTTTCATGATACATGCTTTTTTATTTTGAATTGATTTCCAGCGATTGCATTTGATAGGTTATCCAGATTTTCAATTACCTTGTAAAAAGACAATATCAATCCCTATCATGATATAGTATGTGTCCTTTCAATTCTAGATTTACTAGCTCACTCGATTTTGTTCAGCAAACACTTGTAGTAAATACTGACTGTGTCCGCTGCCAAACTGAAAAAGTTTATAAATATATAAATAAATAAAACACAGAAATCCTCTGAGAACTTCAATTGTACACCTGAAGGTTTTGAATTACACTTTGACTCCTGGGAGCGTCTACAAAAAAAATTAACCATTGATTAACAAGTCCACCTAAGTGAAGGAGCAATCTGATCAGAGACGTCCCACCTGCCCTCCCCAGGTCAAATCTTACAGGGGGCTCTCTATCTTATGGGGGAACTCAGCCCCCCCACCCCACCCCCGAGCTCCCACTTAATTCGCACCCTGTACACCTCGCATAGCTAAGCACATATATAGTTGCAAATCTTCAATGAAAGTAGTTGCTCTGTTATTGGGATATCAAATTAGCTTTCAGTTATACAAGGAATAACTGCACTGAAATTAAGTGGCTGGCCCACAGCACTGTAAAATGCTTATCCACTCCACTTTATGGGTTCAGCTTCCCAGAGAATACTGCTGATTCAAAGGAAGTGAAAGAAGGGAGACATCTGTCGGATCAAGTTGGGCATTACCAAAGGAGGCAAGACTATCCTATTGCTGTCTGCTTTTCCCCTATTCCTTTTGCTTAGAAGACATCAAGGAACTTTTTCATTTTCTCACTTTATATTCGCTCTTTAAAAAATTATTATTTTCTCACCTATTTGTCTACCTCTTCCTTTCACTGAACTGTGCACCCTCTCTCACGCACACACACAAATGTGCTTTTTAAACATGTGCTATAAATATAAGCATCCTAGAAAGGCATTATTCATCCAGTGGTAACAGTTTTGTAGCTAGCATTTTGTTGTGCTGTATGTCATTTTAATCTGTTTTGTCACTGCTTTAACACCTCTTTTTGCTAAGTGGAGTTGGGTAGGGGAAGGATCTGACCAAGTGCAAATGATGCAGTATACACTTTAGTTTTCATTTGCATGGTGACAAGAAATCTCTCAATCAGTGACCTTTAAGAAGGGGCAAATGGATTTTTGCCCAATACCTAAAACTGCTCCCCTCCTTATGGCAGACTAGACTAAAATACTTAAGATCCCTACCTTGTTTTGAAAAAAATCAGGAAAAAATGCTCCACTTGCACTGCAGGTGCAAACTTCTTTCCATCTCCCCCTCATCCCCCACCAAGCCCTACAGACTATAGAGACTTCCTTGAATATCACTCACACAAAGGAACTAGAATGCTTTTCTCAGATGCTTTTCTCAGATAAACCACTCATCTATTGTTCTATAGGTAGCCAAAGTATTGCTCTTGAGATGATTTTTATGTTGATTTTCAAGGGTCTTCCAGCTGGAACTGATTTAGTTTTAAGATACAGCTCTATCAGTGCTCTGCGCTCCCTCAGTCCTTTTCTAACTGCGTATTTTTGTTGTAAAACTATGCACCATGAATGATGAAAACATTTCCCACTGTGAACTTGAACTATGGGAATACAAGTTGAATGTGGGGGGGCAGAGGAGAGAGCTGGTTTTGTCTATTCAGGTAGACAGCAAGCTTTAAAAAAATCTCATTTGAATACTCACTGGTTTTCTAGATCATTTTATTCAGTGCTAAAGTACTTTTTAAAAACTGTAAGATGACTTGAGACCAATATATTTTAAAGCTATTGAAAAATGTAAGTGGTATGTAAGAGTGTTATGCATGGTTAAATAAATCAGCCCTGCACAGTATTGACACATCTACAATTATACCCACAAGTTTTCTCAGCATATGTATCATAAATGAAGCTGTGAGAGAGCCTCCATAATACAGTCAAGCCATGGCAAACAAGAATTGATTAGCATATCCTACAAACAGCTCTCATGCACTTAGAAATCCTGAATCACACAATGACTTGCATGGCATCACTTAGTACCAGCAGAATCAAACTGAAAGTAAAAACTCTTGCTCAGTTAATTTTAACCTTCCCTTTAAAAACAAACACAGGGCTTCAGGCTAAAAACCTAAACTCTGTGAAGGTTATCTAGCAAGCAAAGGTTTACAGAGCAACCCAGCCTTTTCCCTTCTCCCCAGCCTTTTGAAACCTCTGAATGCTTTGCCGTCTGTTTCTTACCTGCCTCATGTTTAGAATTCCATTATCCATCCAGCAGGGAACAATCTGCTTCCAAACTTACGGTGCAGTTTCAGAGTAAAAACACAAATCCGTCAAGTTCCCCAGTACAAACAAGCTGGTCAGTTTTTCGCTCTCATTTCCTTTTATCTTTTTTCTGTGGAGAGTCTTCCTAAAACAATGTCAAGTTTCTAAACCTTTTCTCCTAGCCTATTAAAAGTCAGGAGTAGGGAGGCAACTGTCCGCTTAGCTCTTATTTCAAATCACAGCTCAGAGATGTAGTAGTTGGCTGAATTAGGCCATGAAATAGCCTCACCAATCAGGATAAAGGGGAGGGAGATAGAGCACATAAAGGCTGCCTACATGAGGATTAGGAAAGCTTTCAAGGATTTAAAAGACTGAAAGCAGCTGGAAACAGTGTCTAAGGCTACAAAGAGGGAAGTCAATTTGTGGTATAAGAGATTATTTCCATTCTTATCTAACTGCTCTGGGTCTGCTCAAAGCTTATCAGACTCCTGAGACTTAAAAACAAGAAAATGTAAATGCCCAGTAAAACTACTGAAATATTGGAGAGCTGCACAAGCACTTAACCAGGGACGCTGCGGAGTAGCAACGCCCATTCTGTTAAGAACCACAAGTCACTAGCAACAGAGGAAACACCGACTTTGAAAGTCCTATCAGATTAGAAGGCATAAAACAGCATGACAGGAAAGGAAAGGAGGCAAAATATGATCAGCAATTCACATGTAGAGCAAATGTGCATCTGCCTCAAGAAACTAAAACCTATGAAAATACGCACAGGAATCTGTAGAAACCAGAAAAGATTCTGTGATACCATTTCATTTGTCTCACTAACAAACATCTAGCATTAGCATTAAATCTTGATTTTTCTGTTTAGACAGGATATCAATCTTGCCAGTTTGTTCCAAGCCTACATTTATACTATACTCCATTTTCCATTGCATAAAACAATCCAGACTTTTAAGAAATTGGGGGGTGGAGGGAGGTGGCTAGGTGGGAGTTTCAATCTTTTTCCAGTGGGACCAATTTTAGCTGTTCAGTGCCCCATGTGTGTCCTTCATTATCTTTCTTTAAAATTAACTGAACCTGATGTGTGGCTGCTGTTTTTTAAGCCAGAAAATAGAGAAAGCTACAAAACTGTGGATTCACATCTGTCCACTCCTATGCTCTCCCCTACAACCTCTACCCTGCTGTCTCAGACTTAAAATCAGTTTAGAAGGCTGCTAGTTTCTCTCTTCCACTCTAAATGGAAATCTGTCTTTTGATCTCAGGGGACAATTGGACAAATCTGATGTCTGAAGAAGAACCTCCACATCGTAGATTTGCTACAGCAAGGAGTATACTGGCAAGGCAAGTAGTAGTCACTACCCAAAAGATTCCTATCAAGTCAAGAGATCTACTGTACTGAGCTGCAGAAAATTAGTGTTACACTGATATACTGCTAGTATTTTAATTAAAATGTTTTTTAAACATGTTTCCCTTTACCCTGTGATAAACTTCCTGTACCAAAGCTGTCTATATTGCACAGTTAGGAGTGAAGGATTGGAGAATATAGTCGTTCTTCCATTTAAAATAAAATATTGTTTTCATAAGCATAAATAAGAAAGGAAGTAATATCATATTTGCCAAATCCTCTCCTATGAACAGAAAATACATAACAAAATTGATGGGTAAGAGGTAGGGGAAAGCTCACTTTAAGATACCTTTACAATCCTTAGATTGTAGGTTGGCCGTGTGTTTCTGTGATCCCAACATTTCAACTAAAGCATCCAGGGTGCTTAAACTTGCAGCAAGTGCCAGCAGCCCCTAAAGGACTGTTAGGGCACACTGCATAAGGATAACTGCATAAGGATTATCTACAGCAGCTACAGACAGAATGACTTAGGCATCCTCTAGTGGCCAACTATAGCAATGTTAGGGACTCTTCACTAAAAAAGCTGTTCCTGAGAGTCTGGTGCATTAATAGACATGTTTAAACTCTGTATCTGGAAAACTGCCTGTATCCACAGCTCACTATCCAGATCATGCCATCTTAAATGTTTCATACAACCTTTTGCTGTACTAAACCTAGGAGAAATTGCTAAGGAATGCACTCACTAGCTAGGGACAGACCTTCAAAAAGCCAGAGTCCAAATTGAATCAATCTTTGCAGGTTAGTCTAACCCGCCTAGATTGAATCAATTTGCAACTGAATAGACATTCAGGAAATGCAGGCACATGCCTGCAGTGGCTCAGGCCAGAAGTCTGGGGGCACTAGAGCGTGCCCTTGACTGCAGAGAAGCTGGTTGGGGGGGGGGAGGGACACACCATAGCCAGGCCCTCCCTGTCCCACTGGCACAGACCTGAGCTGGAGTCAGCTGGGCGCTCCCCACTTACCGCTACAGTGGCTAAGGCAGAGGTGCAGCCAGACACTGGCTGGCATGGACCCCTAAGGCAAAGGGGGCAGGGAGGGGGTTATCCCCCCGCCCACCCCCTGAGCACCTGGAGGACTGCAGCTGGGGTCTGCCAGCCCCATCCGCTGCCTCTGCTGATTGCTGCCTGTGCAGGGTGAGCAGTGGGATAAGCTCCTTCCCTGTCTCCTCTGATAGATGCCAAAAGGAGGGGGGAAATAACTCTCCCTGTCCCCTCACCTAAGGGGGCCATGCCAGCCAGCTTCTGGCCATACCCCAGCCCCTGCTGCTGAAGCAGTGATGGGGGAGCAGCTCTGGCACTGTAGCAACCCCTCACATGGTTTCCTGGGAGCTCAAGCCTCTTCCCAGTGAGGGGTTGCACTGCGGCTGGGAGTGGGGCAGGCAGAGCTGCTGCATACTGCATGGGGCAAGCAGCAGTATCAGTGCTTGGAGGGGTGGCCATAGCCCCCCACCAAAGCACCCTCCTAGCACCACTGCTCCTCACCCCACACAGTCTGCAGCAGTTCTAACTGCCCCGCGACTGCCCGCAGTGCAGTTCCCCCGCCCCCACTGGGAAGAGGCTTTCACTCCCCGGGAAACCTTGAGAGGGGCTGCTGCCCCCATCATGGCCCCTGCCCACTTGTTACTCCAGCAGCAGGGGCAGAGGCACATCCAGAGGCTGGCCAGCATGGGCCCCTTAGGTGTCATGGCTGTCAGACCCTGGCTGCAGTCCCTCAGGGGCAGAGAGGGTGGAGAGGAAAATAAACCCTCTTCCTGCCCCCTCTGCCTCAGAGGGCCATGCTGGCCAGTGCCTGGCCAGGCCCTTGCCCCTGCAGCAATGAAGTGGGAATGCCAGGCAGACCCAGCCTGGAATTAAACCACCTCCTTGGCTAGTTCCCTTGAGGCTACTGCCAGGGCTGGCCACATCCCTGCCACTGGAGCACCAAGTAGAGAAATGCCTGGCAACAGCTGCTGCGCCCCTGCCTGGCAGACCCTGATGGGGTTTGTGCTGATGGGACAGGGGAGGGAGGGGGGAATAAACCTCTTCCCTGCCCCCTTCAACTTAGGGGGCCAGTGTCTGTCCATGCCTCTACCCCTGCTCTGGCTAGAGAGCAGAGGGGCAGGGCCAGCCCTGCTCTCTGGAGCAGACCGCAGGGCTGCAAAATGCTGGGGTCTGCGATTTAACTTGAACCAGGAAGGAGTCTGGGACAGAAGTTTCATAAACCAGTTTGAGCTCAGTCAGTTAAGTCTGATACTGCATTCAACCAGGTTTATTTCAAACCAATTTCAGCCATTTTGAGACTGGTTTATGTGCACTGATCTTCTGTTCTGTTACAGGTTTAAACCAGTTTCTGATCACTTAAACTGGTGAACCAAAAGGTAAAAAGAATAATGCTACTGTATAATAATCTGAACCCCAGGGAAAAGTAATGTCTGCCAAGAGTGATTTAGCAGTATCCAGAGACAGGACAAAATTTACCAAAACTGGAGAATTATTACACATTTCCTGCAATTTGGTCTCAGCACTTTAATTCAAGGAACCTCCAGCACACTACCTCCAGCATTTCCCTGGGAATCTTTTTATTCATCTTTAGTTATGTAAGTCATATAAAGGAAGATGAAGAAATGATAAGAACACTTCAAGAAAGACAAGTCTTTTAAAATGCCACTCCTAGCACTGAGCTGTATACATATTTTATCAGAAGACAGGGGTTCAGTTTTCACGACCATTAAGCAAAATTTAGCATAAAAATATTGTCCAATTTTCTGAAAACCCATGCTTGTTGTAAGCAATGAAGAATCATTCCCAACCAAATGATGTTTGCCACAGCATGTTGTGGAAAGTGTTTCTGCTAACAAGCTGAATGTTCTATATGGTTGCCTTTTATCCTCTGTTCAGTTAAATTTCCACATTCAAGGAGAATAGTTTCTGATCCTTCTGTAATTGGCAATACTAAGCTAATGTTTACACTTGGTATACTCAAGTGCAGGACAGATTTAGAAAATTGGGCTTCTCTAATGTTTTGTACTGGCACAGAGTTCTTCAAAGTCTTCTGAAAGGCAGAAGATAAATGGAGATGTCACAAGATCCTGCCTTTGAGCACTGCCAGACACTGAAAAAGACTGAAGGAAGGTTTTGAACTTTGTAGTGAGGTTGTGTTTCAAAGGCTAAAGCAATAGGACTGGATTTGAGGTACTGATATTGCCATGTGGGTTAGAAATGTAGATGTCATTGCCTTTCTCTTGCATGAATATTTCACTTCTGTGTGATACAGAGGTAGGTACGAATTGCATGATCTATAAGGGTGTAGAAAGAAAAAAGATTCCACTGTGATAAAAACTGTTTTGAATCTACTCTGTGTTGCCCATAAAGAGAAGCTACTGTAGATATAAATGAACTAACTTTAAATTACCTAGTCAGAGTATCAATACTAGTGCCTCTACAGTGGCCTGAGTTTCAGCATGGGCTGCCTAAAGCCCTCTATATTTACTTGGGCACTAGCTGCCACTGAAACTTGTGCTGGCTTCCTGCTATCAAGCTAGCTCAGGTATATCTAACTTCTGTTGTCAGAGTACACATACCCTTAGGCATAGGCAACTTGTAGGGAAGGCATGGGGGGGGACACTGGTTTCTGCGGGCGGTCACCACTTGCCACCCCTACCCCGCCAATGCCGCTGGCAGCTTCTGTGGGTGGTGACCGCTTGCCACCCTGCCATTGACACCACCAACACTGCCACCCACGAAGTGTGCCCTCCCCTGGCCCCAGCCTCAGGAGGCACCAGTCTTTCATGCCCTTAGGGCTAAATACAGACAGTCAAAAAGCCCAAGGCTGAATGGATTCAGTCTCTGCAGGTTACTCTAAGATGCAGAGATTAAACAGACAAGCAAGTGAACAGACATTCATTTTTGATTCAGAAAATGCAGTGCATTTTCTAAATCAAAATGCCTGAATCCACATGCCTGCAGTGGCTCAGGCTAGAAGTGGGTGGGGGGCGCTCTAAAGATATATGTTCTCAGGAGAGTTTTGGACTTGTGTACCCTGCATCAGCTAAATAGGCTATTGGGTTTCCATATGGTTGGTTTTACTCATCAGGAAAATCTGCAGGAATGGGACTGGAGAAAGTAGCTTTAAAAAAACTATTTATATAAAGGGAAAAGCCAATATTGTTGCAAAGGAGAAGACTGCAACAAGATTAATTAGTTAATTTATCCTATCCTGTTTAGATTCAAATATTCCAAAAACAAAAATCTCAGCCAGGCAGAGATTTCATGATTGAAAAATTGCATGTACTTTTCATGGAAGACTGTCTCACAGATGGAGTGACTCCAACAAATCCATAATTATCGACACTGGTTGCATTGAGTCTTGAAACTAAGTTATCCATGCTCTATAAATTAATCTCATATCTTTTCAGTTTGTCGGTACTATTTTCAGTACTATTTTGTTTTAATTGTTTTAGGTGCACAATGGATATGCTAAGGTCTCAGCTTCAGACTTAGACAAGTTAAGAGTCACTGTACATCAGCAGGAGCAGCTTGCTGAAGAAATTAATGTTATGTGATGCTAGGCAACCCTGACTATTGTGCTGTGGCAGAGACTATTTTTATGTTGACAAGGAAAATGTTACATACTTTGCAAGCAATGGTGTATACTGTTATCTTATATAATCTAACCTTTTTGTTCACCATTTGTGGGTGCGGGGGGTAGGGTGGAGAAAGATTCAGATAAAGTTCAGGCAACTGTTTGTATACAATCAATCGTATTTTTAATTTTGTTGTGGGACATGCCTAGTATTTCACATAAGAAAAATGTCTGATGGATAAAAGCTTATATTTCCCGATCAAAACATAAAACTGATTTTCCAGTATGCCAATGAGATATGAATGGGTGAACCAGATACAAAGCTATTCTAAAGCTCCTTCACCCAACCACCAGAGATTGCCTCTTGCATAGAAGAATTTTCAAGAGATGAAGACTTATTGGTAGAGAAGGTTTAGCCTGGGAAATAGGAAAAAGGCCAGAGCCTCATTACACCTGTACCTGATATCCACCTGCCATAATACTACTTAGAGCCAAGAGAAGTAGACATATATTAAATCAGCTTGGACAGACACATGATAAAGGGAGGACTGTCTCTCTACTGAGTTGTGATAGACAGGCCAGACTCAAGGTTTCAGTCCCATGTCAGAAGGGAGCATCAGAGCCGCACCTGCTGACAACAGGGATGAATCTGGCCCAGCACATGGCTTAAAAAGATAACAGACCAAGCTTGAAAAAGTTAAGTTAAGCCATCTCAAGATGTGAAGTTTGTCACAGGTCACATACAGGCATTAGTTTCTGCTGGGAGAATTGTCGCTCTTCCAATAGAAGCCACAAATGTACAGGAGCTTGTAAAAGTTCAAGAAATATGACTCTTGCAGAAGAAAAATCTTCTTTCAGTAAGGAAGATCTCTCCAGCAGGAGAGTTTTTCCTGCAGGAAAGAATGCCTGTTTTCTTTCCCTGCTGCTTGATGTCAGGAGTCTGTCTGCTTGCTGACGCCAGTATCCCAGTCTAGGGAGGCAAAGGGAGTGGCTGCTGCTTGCTGCCTCCTGGTCCACTAGGGCTGTGTCCAAGCCTGATTCCAGGGAAACTTCCTGGCTTTGAAATCACCACCCCACTGCCCAGCTGGGTAGAGTGGGCAGCAAGGGGAAGCTGGCAGATCCCAAGCCCCGGGAGTCCAGGAAGCTGTCCCCATCCCCATGCTTCTAGTTGTAAGTCACAGAGAAGTCCTACTGGTAGAAATTAACACCTGTCCATGGCCACAAAGAGATTGCTTTTGATTTTCTAGCTAGCTAATTCATAGGAATAAGGATAGATCTTTTTTTTTCTTTTAACAAATAAGTTATCACTTCAATCTGTTACATTTCAGGATGAGAAAATTCACTCTCCCACCCACTGCCACACTGTAGGGAATTCCTTACAAACAGCCTGTATATTCCTTTCCTGAGTACTAATGAAACTTGCACCTGCAGGAAGACTAAGATATACAATGTACACCAAAAATTTTAATAACTCATGAGGCAACAACAGAAACAGAATAGATAAATATAACCTCCAAAAGAATAATCAAAAATATTTAAACTTGAAGGTGAAAATATTCTAAATAGATGGTATTTGTTAGAAAGAAAAGTGCACAAAACTTTTAAAAAATATAAATATTTCTGTTTCTATATAGATGCAGAAAGTTCACAAAAAATTGCAAAATAGCTTTCTCATTTTTCACTAAAATTTCCCACACCCATTAACAAATAGAGGCACATATTAAACTGTTTTTATCACCCTAGATCTATTGAAATGAGTAAAACTATGTTATTTTATGCTGGGTGAAGCTGAGGCCCATACATATATTTAAATATTTTTCTGAAATATGAGAATGTTAAAAAAAGTCCACGAAATGTAAGTTTTCAAATTATGTTAAAAGTAACAATGAACAAAGAAATTCTCATAGGATATCTTTGGGAAACTCATCACCCTACAAACATGACTACTCAACCATTTAACTATTTTAGTCCCAGACAGTAGTTTTCTTGCCTTGTTCCGACAGCATTGCATTCTTGTGAGTGAGCCCACACTGTCAGCACTTTTCCTCAGCACATTGCCTTGTTCCTAAAGTTCAAACCAATTTACTTGTTGAAGAGGATATTTCTTAGTTTGAAGAGGGCCTTTTGAGATGGGCCCGTTTGAGAAGAGCCAAATTTGTGACAGAAAGGAAATAATTTCTTTAAAGCAAAGAGTCAAACTCATCCCACCCCAAGGCCAGATCTGGATTGCAGGACTCCTTGGGGTGCTGACAGACATGAAAAAAACCAAAAACCCCAAAACCCACACTTTTCCAGAAGCAGCAGCACCTTAGTCTGGCTTGGCTCTGCAGATTCCTGTATAGACTGGGCACTTCCGTGGGCCTTTTAGACACTTTAAAGCTGATTCAATCAGCCATTAGATAAAAGCACCAAAAAAGCCACACTAAAGTGTCCAATCTATACAGATGTTGGGAAAGCCATGTGCAACTAACATGCTGCCACTTCCAAGCATGCGCTGATCCCGACGTGGGAGCATGCCATGTTTAAACTAAAGTGCCATTTATTTTCCATGTCTGCCAGCAGCCACTGCATCCAGATGCAGCAGTAAGGTGAGCAGCGGTGGGATAATCAATGCAGGGGGTTTACATAGCCATTGCTTGCCACCTGGCACTAGCATATGTGCCCAATGGGGCATGGGTATTTAGCCAGCAAGCCCTGCCCCTGGATTCCCAGCCCCTCTATCAGCCAAGGGGCTCTGCAGGCTGGCTCTGGCCCACAAGCTGTAAGTCTGACACCACTGCTTTAAAGTAATCAAGAACTTATTCCAAAATCTTAGCACACCAGAAAGCTTAGTGTCTAGTCATTACCACCTGCCCTTCAGATGTAGCAGAAGTTACCAAATATCTTTGGAATTTTCTCTCTGAAGATTTCTGGGCTATGAAGGGACAAGCCCCTCCTTTGGCAAGAATTTGTCAGAGGGCAAGAATTGGTGAGAGGGTATTAGAAAGTTGATAGTGTCCAGGTGAGAATAACTGTAACCACAGAATAAGGACATTTTAGCCATCACTTGGTAGACTGACTCACTGAGGACCATTACTACCACTGGAATTTAAAACATCTAGCAGGCTGCTCTAACTATACCTGGACTGACTCAGGGACTGAGTCAGAAACTGAGTTGGGAGGAAGGAGGAATGACTCTGAATCAACTTCTTCCCCCAGCCCAGCACCAACTGGATCCTGCACCAACTGCAGTTCAGAAAAAACCTGAGGATCTGGAACAAAATATTTTCATTCATGTTTTTTTCTTTGGGTTTCATATTTTTAAAGAAAGAGGTAAAAGATTGATTAGGCTGTACTTTTTATAATGACAGCTAGATG
This sequence comes from Gavialis gangeticus, assembly GCF_001723915.1. Taxonomy (NCBI): domain Eukaryota; kingdom Metazoa; phylum Chordata; order Crocodylia; family Gavialidae; genus Gavialis; species Gavialis gangeticus. The sequence continues at coordinate 172,126,261 of NW_017729032.1, forward strand.
TGCTGATTAAAAATACTTAAAAAAAAAATCTTTGCAGGATTTTCTTACATGACTGCTGTGCTACAAGGTAGATATTTGATCCACTAGACTGCACAGTTTGGGTACAAATCATGTGCATTAAATTATCTACAGGAAGACTCTGATATTACATTTCCAAATTGTACTGAAACATAGTAAAGTAAAACAGACTAATAAAAAAGCAGACTATAACGGCTAATAGTTTAAATGAAGTCTGATCTCTAACACAAACAAAGATCTAGAGTCCTGCAGAATTTCATGTAAATCACCATTAATTTTTGATGGCTTTTGTATCTTATTTGTTCATTTTTTAAAGTAATTCATGCATGACTACTACTAAATACAGAAAAAAAATATTAGGAACATACCTTACTATTCTCTTTTAAATTTCCAGTTTTAGAAAACCTCCACAAGGAGTGACAAACAAGTCAAGGGAAAGAGAATATTTAAATTTCTATCAATCTCATTAAATTGAAAAATACCTTATTCCGTAGGAATGTGTTACTTCTAATAATGAAAGGTGATGCTAAGCAATTACAGAATCACACACAGACCTTAGATTGTGTGTTGCATAACTTACATGATCACTCCCTAAGCTACAATTTATAGGAAGCATGCTTTATGAAATGCTTCTTGGCTGCCCCGCAATGTACACACACAAATATTCACGCACAAGCACCTGGTTAACAGCATTAAATAAAACCTGTAGGATAGACCCATGGTTTTATTCAGTGGTCAAACTGATGTAAATTACAACCTGCTCTACAGCCCACTGCAATTTGTATGTCACTGGGCACATGTACATGTGCACTTTAATGCACAGTAGTCTACTCTACTGCACATTAAAACATCACATCAAAAACAGTGCTAATATGCTAATGCATGGTAGAATTAGTCTACTGCACATTAAGCATCACTAAAAAGTCATTTGCTTTTTCTACTGTGCACTAGAGCAACATAATTTACCTTTATGAATTACCTCTTATTAGAGGTATGTACTTAACTTTATGCACAGTACCAAAATAGCATTAATGAACGTTTAGTTGTGCCTTCTATGTCCATCCGGTACAGCTAAATTTGAAACCATTTTAAATGCAAAGATTGTCCAACAAGGTAAAAAACTTCCTTTCCAAGGGGTACAGGCACAAGACTGAGTTTTGGAGCAGTAAAGTGGTTCTAGGTTGTCTAGTACAAGCCTTTTATGTGTTCTTAGACAAGTTCTTTACTTTCTCTTTCCTTCAATTTCTTATTTATGAAATGAGGATATTTTCCCCTTTCCCTAAGACTATTGTGAGGATAAATGTGTTAATGCCTAAAAGGGCTCTAGGCATTATGGTAACCAAAGCTATGTATGCCCCTAGACAAAGAAAAGCAGGGGTGGGGAAGGAAGGTTTATTTATGTGGGAAAGAAGAGGCAAAAGCAGCTCCTGCTGAAGGGGCTCTCAGTCCCCCGATTGAAAATGGATATGTTGGAAGAAAAGTATTAATCCGAGATAATTCAACAAGCAGGTAGATCTACTGCTAGATCCATTTCTGGGAAATCAGGGGTGATAAATCCATTTCTGGGAAATCAGGGGTGATAAATCAGTGGTTCTTCAATTATAAATTTTTTTTTTTTTGGTTTGGACTTTTTAATTCTTACAGTTGGTTTAAAATTAATGTTTCTCTAAATAGGGTACCTACTGATATCATTGTTATATGCCACATTAGTGTGATCAGGTCTGTGTAGAAACACAGGTCCTTAGGTCCTTAGACCTGGCATAGGAAAACTCCTCTCAATATTACTGAGAGTTCGGCTGAATAAACACTTCAGGATTTGAATCTATAAGATTCTGATATAATCTGTCAGGACCTCAGACTCCCTTCAAAATCCAGTCCTAATTGGTTACAGGGCTACTAATTTTCTTTATTTCTCTCTAGGTACTGCTATCCAGACTCTAAGTACTGATTATCTGGTTTGTTTATAAGGGAAGTGCAACCCAAAGTATTTGTGTTCTTGGATTTTAGAAGAGGAAAAACAAAGAATTCAGAAGAAAAATCAGAAGGGCCTTTTTCTTTTAGAAGGGAAACTTTACCAAAGTAACCCATGAGGATGCGGAGAGAGACCACAAAGTATTAGTCATTCAGTATTATTATAAGCAAATGAGAAACAATGTCACAGAGCATTCCCTATCGTGTGACTGTTTGGCATCTTTTTCTTTTTCTTCCCACTAGTAGCATTGTTTAATATTCAAACTTATTTATGTATTTGCTTCCTGGAAAAGGAGTTGAAATGTTACCCTTTAAAGCAGCCTCACTGTTAGTAGTGTCCCCAGAGGATCGACTTGGTCTGGTCATCTCTCACCCTTATATCTGTGCCAAAGAGAGAGACCTCTTCTTAACTTTTAAACTGTTTTCCGATGGTACTTTATGAGCTACTATCCCCCCACCCCCGCTTTCTTTTAAATACCAGCATACAGTTCAGGCTTATTAGTTTCCGTTTTTTTTTTACTTTATTTAGATCACATTTCCAGATGCATTTCCTCTTTAAACCTCTCCCCCCCCTCCCCCCCCCCCCCTTTTTTTTTGGTTAACTGGTGCTGGTTATTAAAGATAATGACTACAAAGATAACACATTTCCACAGGTTCCTGGCAAAACTGTTTTATGCTCCAGTCCTTTGATTGTTATTTTATACACTGTGCTCATATAAAAAAGATGTGAACTATTGGTTTGTGAAACTATAATGTTTTTATGTGAGGTGCATTATTTTCAGGGAGCTCCAGTAAGTTAAAATTGTGAGAGCTGAAGCTGGTAATGATTGCATAGTATGAAAGCAAGCACAGAAATAAAATATAAACCAGCATGTTTTCACTTATGCTTCTCTTTCTTTCCCATTTTATTTAATTTGCTTCTGACATCTCAGCATCTCAAGTCACAGAAACTGGCAGGTGCATGTGCCATGTATACTGTTCATAATTGCTTGTGTTTGCTTTATTGGAAGAACTAGGCATGCAACCCCCTCTCTCCACTATCCCCAGATACAGCTGCTCTTCACCAGTAAAGAAAAGCACAGAAATACCTCATACCTTACATCATGCAGAGACTGCTCAGGAGCATGTCAGGACAACTGCATAGAGTTTTAAACTCCCAGGACTATACTTTGTCTCCTACTCCCACACTCTTGTTTCATGTGTTCTTCAAAGGTTGTGTTCTATTAATAAAATGCTATATCTCCACATCACCACAACTAAATTTGATATACCCGATTTGCACTTAGACAAAGGCTCCTTCCACACTTCTCGGGCAGCATAAAGCAGCATTTATGTACATGCCAATGAGACCCAATGGGACAATCCCATTGGTCCTGATTCTGCATTGTATGCAGCTCCCTAATCCCAGTGGACAGTGACACACCAGCCTCATGAGCTTTGTGATTTATGACATAATAGAGGTAAGTTATGCCCTAACAGCCCTTGATCCATACAGGAGTATTGGATAGAATTGTGTAGCCATATTAACTGATTGTAATGCCATTTTACTGACTAGTTCTAAGCATAAAGCTGAGAGAGAAGTGTATAACTAGTGGTATTCATATCCAATTGAAAATGGAAGTAAAATCAAATGAAGAACTAAGAAAAAATGGCTTTTACAAAAGTTACTGTCACCAGTTGCTTAGCTACACATCAAGAGCTAAACAGAGTGGAGATTGAGAGCTACAGGTGATTGACAGCCACCTATCCTTCCTGTGCAATTCCTAGGCTGGTTCAACGGAGGAAGGCTACAGTGAAATGGACTCACTTGTGGAAAAGAGAGAGAGGCGCCTGTGGAAAAAGGCATCTGCTATTTGCAGCCTCTTCTGTCCGATACATTAGACCTTAGTCTCTGGTATTAAGGAATGACACAGCAGGGAAATGCAGTTTCTGAGCCTGTTTTCTAACCCCCAAAATAATAGAGCCCTATTCCAGCTTTGAATCTGCAGAGAAAGTATGTGATGTTCAAGGTGTGGCTATTTCACTACCTGATACTGTGCTGCTCAAGGCATGCTACCTGACAACCTAATTACCCCAAGTTAGTGGTTCTCAACCTTTTTAGATTCAAGACACCCCTCTTTAGATTCCCCATGGAAAATGCCAATTCTTAGCTTGCATCCATTCTTCAACTATGGAAAAATAATAGAGCAATTCTTCTGCTGCAAAGAGCTCAGAAATACCACACCAGGTCAGAATGTGACACTATCAATTCCTAGTTGAAATCTCTGGATTTATTTTGTTAATAGCGTGTAAGTATTTGCACACCCAAAAGTGCCAATATTGTAAAGCACTCCACAGAACCCTTAAAAGGATCTCATGGCACCCAGGTTAAGGATCATTGTTCCAGATGCCTGGTTACATAAAACATGTATGGGGCAGCACTGCACTACCTAGCACAGTAAATTAGTAGCATAGACTGGCCCTCTGTCCAAAGTGGCAGAAACCCCCTCTGTGAACTGTAAACCTTTTCCATCCCCACCTAAGTTAGGGTACAGGCATTCAAAAAGCCTGAGTCAGAATTGATCTATATTATATCATTTTCTCTAAGCAGCGTAGTTTAGTTTGGCAGCAAACAGAACACATGTTCACCTTTGGTGGAAGGGGAAAATCTTAGATTGGGTTCCTCCATTTTTCAACCACTCGGTGTATGCCAAATTTCCCTACTGCTAAGTGTATAGACCAGTTTCTGATCACTTATACTGGTAAAAATGTAATGTCTGTACCTGGCCTCTGGCTTCTTTACTATTCATCCCATCCAGAAAGAGCACAGACCAACTGCAGATGCTTCCTCAGTCTGACAAAGGATTTTTAAACCGGAAAGTTTGCTAAGAAAAATTTTTCCAACTATTTATTTTGTTTAATAAAAGATATCAAATTTACCCAAAGAACCTTGTTTGCCTATGTCCTTAGACCAACACGGCTACAACCTACACCTCTGTACCTGGCCCCAATGCTTCAGCTTCTTTTCCCATCTTATCTCCAAATAGAGATCTGATAAGACAGATTGGTCTGGTTTTTGTTGCTGTCTATGCTGTCCTAATTTGCAAATTGTATCCCTCTCTCTGCTTCTTGTTGCTCTTCTAAAGTCAGTAGCATGAGACAAACCGAACACACTCTCCCATGAATTTCTTTTTGTAGTAGAAATACTAGAGTATATGCTGACATCAATGGAAAGGGAAATGGGCAGAGCAACTAAGGAGCCTGAAGATAGTCGGAAAAGAGCCATTGTTGTACTTTTATGTGTTACAGATAGACAGACAGACGGACACATACAGGATATATTTTTATGTAGTAGTTTGCAATAAAAGATAAACTGTGGCACGATTTGTAGAGATGGGTATCTGCATCTTACACAGTGCATCTACACTTTAAGATAGGTCTAATTATTTACTTGGGTTCCTAATGCAAGACACCCTAGAAAACACTGATTTACAGAGGATGGCAGCTCAGGCCCTTAATAATGTTACAGTTTGGCCATCCCAACTCATTAGACCATTCTTAAAATTTCTGCTATGGGCTTTCTTATAGGTGCTTTATGGTTGATATGTAAAGAACTGAGAACTATTCATAATAATACAGACCCCCACAACATAATCTAATGTCCATCAATGTTTTGGTCTTAAAATATACATACATTGCACACAAATATATATGTATAAAACGTAAAAGAGCAAGAAAAAAACAAATGTTTAATTTAAATGGCAAATATTTTGCTAGGGATTTCCAAATCCTGAATATTTATATATGTATTTCTTTTTCTTCCTATGTAGCATTCTCCAACAGATAACAACACCATTATTTTAAATATTAGCAAGATATTTACTGTATATTACATTAAGGAAATATTTCAGTGTGTGAAGCAGCTGCATATCTCTTGATTGGGAGGTTACTATGGTTACTATATAATATTAAACTGAATACTAAGTAGGTAGGCAAAACCCGTGCAACTTGATATAAGAAATATTAGTATCTTTGGAAACATTATTTTTAATTTTCAAAGTCATTTTTTATTTGTTTGTTTTGTTCATTTCTTGATTTCCTAAATTGTGGAGCTTTGTGCTATTGATAGATTTCAGCAAAGGAAAAGTCTCTAACTACTCAGGTCTTTCAGAAAAAGTGAGAAAGTTAGCTACCTCATTATCTGTTTATAATTACGTCTAAAAATGACTGCTCCCACTGTACTGAAATTGTTGTGGGGAGGGTGGCAGTTGTTCAGAGAATTTAATGAATCGGGGAAATGTGTTTACAAAGATACAAACCCATTCCACAGAAAGAACTCAACATTAGCATGGCAATGGACCATATAGTTTTTAATAGCTTCAGCCCTTTGTCTTGCATTCAGATAGAGCATTGTGGTTGTCCCAGGTTGCTGATCCAACATTTATTTCAGTTGGTTTACTTTTTTGCCAATCGGCCTGAAGGTGATATTTAGGAAGCCTACTGTCAGGCATGCAAATTGGGAGAAAAATGTGTCACATTAAATCATGACAGTTTAATAACATATTATTTATGGGTAAATGCTTTTATGCACTCCCTCTGAGAAGGGCAAGTTTAAAGGAGTAACCATAAAGACAAGATATTTGGCAATTTTATCCTTGTCAATCTCCTTAACAATTCTACTCGAGGAAAGTTTTAAAATGCTGATTTCATGGTCACTTTGCATTTTATCTAGTTAATTAAAATATCTGAAAGGTGAAAATATATGAATCTACTCCATTTTTGTGATCCAAATAAGACACTGTTGCTTTAGAACTAATGCTATTTTTGGAAAGCTTTAAGCATAGAGGATCAGATTATCTTCCACTCATTCACTTGATCAGTGATGGAAGGAGATAACAAGATTTTGACTTAGTTTATGTTTAGGGACAATCAGAAACTTCCTTTCAAAATGTGACATTACTTCAACTGAAGTCAACGGAAAAACTCCCACTAATTTGAATATGACTAAAATTTCACCTATAATCTAGTTATAATTTTATACCTTCAAGTAAAAAGCAAAGTAAAGTTAGGCAGAAGTTAATGCACTTGCAATGCAAAATCTACATTTGCATATTGTGCTGAATGAAATAAATGAAGAATGGATTAATAGTTTACAGTCTGAGGCAGCACATTTCATAACACTGCTGGGCAATAGCTCAAAGCACTACCGAAGATAATATAGCAAACAGATATGAGTATTAAATATGCAGTCACATTATATATTTTAAAGCCCAGAATTCAACATGTATCTTGCATCAGAAATGGACATAAAATACTGTTCCGGCATGGTGTTACCATGTTAACAGCTAGCACGTCTTCTGTTAAAACTATTAATATATAGCTTATCACTTCATAAAAGCTTGAAATCTCTGTTCAGCATCAGCAAGCACATGTGGTATGCACATACATCAATATGAAAGAGATCTGCAAAGACAATAATAAGCATTCAGACAGAAGCATTTTTGTGATATAGTAAGCGGTGGTAAAACTGGCTGTTTGGCCTTCAATTACCAATTTTCTCTTTATCCACAAAATAAGCTGTCTTTCTTTCTTTTCCTCATTTCTGGAGTGTAGGAATATTGTTCCACCACCCACACTAGCTTATTTCCTTGACTTACAACGTGTAACAGCAGTGCCAAGTGACAGAGGCACAGGATGAGGAATGCACTCCTAAACCTACAACAGAATATCCATCTGCAGGTGACACATTTGTGTAGCATGTCCCTAATCACGTTACCAATTTCTTGGTTTCAGCTACATACTGTCATTTCTTTATTTTTTTTTAATAAATAGCAGGAAAATTAAATTTCTAGGAGGAAACAGAAAAATGGGGTTCGCTATGAACAAAATAGAATAGTGGGAGAATGAATAAGGGAAAAGAAGGAAATATGAAAAAACAATAACAAGAATCTGTATGCTTATAAACACAATTATATGCATACAGGTTTGTTTAAAGTTATTGTTATTGGAGATACTTATCAGCACATTATTTATATTTATATATGAGAGAGACAGAGCTAAGGAAAAAGCTAGAGAGAAGATAAATGACAAAAGGATGGGACTGTCAGAAGTTAGCCTGGAATTGTCCTTCTGTGGTTCTTTCTTGAGGCAAGTAAGTAATTGCTATAAAAAACAGATCACCAAGGAGCTTATTAGGGTTTTATAAGAGAAACAATTCAAATGTATGGCAGAACAGGACTTTTTTTTATTTTTACTACTAGGACTAGAATCCTCTATCAAACGTATTTGATGTACTCTGAGCAGCCTCTGGTGGCCAATAATAAATATCACAAGAATCCCAGGAACCTTTTATCCACCCCATCTCCCTTAGCAAGTGACATACAAATATGTGAAAAAAATCTAAAACAAATTTAAAGTTTTTTCTTTTTAAAGGAACAAATGGGAAATGATATAGGATTCCTTTCAATTTGGTTTGATGTCAGTCTCATGAATATGCAGATAGCCTAGTGATACTTTAATTAGTCAGAAGAAAATAAAGAGCTTCTTTAAAATCGTTAAGCATTTTTTCTTTTAAAAGGAACAAATAAAACAAGTCTATAAATACTTGGAAATAATCCTATCTATTACTCATCTATTACAAATAGATGTTTTACTGAAAGATCAATTAGATTCTCAGTTTTTATAAACCTGTCATTTTAGACAAAATAATTCAAAGAAAATGAGTTTCAGCTGAAGTTATATATTTTGGCATTATTAACTGAGTATCCAACTGCTGTGTACCTGGAATATGATGTATTGCATATCCTACATCCTACTATTACTCTTACATCTCTAGACGTAATTTTTCTCTGTAGTTTCTCTAATTTTTCTTTGTAGTTACAAGCTTAAGAGCCTTCAGGATTTTGCATGCTTCGAATCTGTGGTAAGTTTTTTCCCAGCATAAGACTAGCCCCTTGGGATAAAGGAATTTTGCTAGGGACCAGCTTTCCTGCCTGCTAAAATATGATGAAACCATTGAACTCTGACCATTAAAGTACTAGTGCATTCCACATTAGCCTATAGCAACAGAATATCCTGGTAGTCAGCAGAAAGGGGATAAAAACACCAAATCAAATCAACCTCAGATAACTTAAAACCCCCCATTTTAAGCACACAGATATCCATCCATCTTGCACATTTCAGCTTTTTTCTCCCTTTTATTACTGAACATCTAGCTTTTTGTGGCAATCACAACCACAGAACTTTCAAGTCAGAGTAAAACTAAGATACGTGTCAGCATGTCCGAGCACGAGAGAGGAGTTAGAAGAGTTCACATCTCAGTGTCTTGGCAGTTACCCTGAAAAGCCATTTCACGAAGACAGGGTAATTATCATAATCACTATGCACCCCAAGACTCTTAAAAAATGGCAAAATGGACCGCAATCCCAGTCTGATTAAATTCACTATTCTATTGCTCATTTCTCTCTAAATGCATAAATAATCACTACTGACGAAAAGGGACTACTGCCAGAAATCCCACTCTTATTCCTCTATGAATAATCAGTTTCATGTTACTCATGTGCATGAACAGACTGAATCCTTATCCTTGTCCTCACAAAGCATGAAGATCTTGAGTTCATTCTCCTTCTTGTAGTTTGACTTTTATCAGTAACTCAAAAACAACAGTATATCATAAACTTCAGGCTAAGCTTCGTCTCTGAGCTCAGCTATTCACAGTATTTCCTTCTAGGACTTCCCTGACCTTAACTCACTAGTTTCTTCTTTTAGGGAGCAAGTCACACCTCCTGTATTTTTAGGGTGGAGTTAATGAGACCAGAGATACAATAATAATTTGCCAGAACTTCAGCAGTTTTACACACCCTTCTAACACTTGTGATAGTATAGGATACCAGAAGTGCCCTATCCTCCTGGCAAAATGTACCTGTGAAGGACTACTGAGAAATAATGAGTTGACACTTTGTGTTCTGTTACTTCTTTGAAGCCTTGAAAGAACTAAGACAGGAAAACACATGCTATTCACTTAAGATATTACACTTTGATTGACCTGTACATACATTTGGGGAGGTTAAATTAGGCAAAAAATGTCTAGTCCTATCTAATTCAGTTCACCCAAGAGGGTGCACTATGTAGATCAGGATAACCCATACCTGATCTAACCAAACATGGTACACAGCCCCCACCCTGACCAAGCTATTTTTAGCCCTCCCCGCTTCCCTCTTCCATGCACAACCCCCGACCCATGGACCTGCCAGACCCTCCCAATCCCAACAAAACCCCTACATGAACCCACTAGCTGCTCCCCCCCCACACCTTACTTAGATTGCATTCCCAGCACACTCCTGGCAATGGTGAACATATGTACACACAGGAACCTGATCTATGATTGTGCAGCATAAAGTAAGCTATATGATTATATATTAGATCCAACAAGTAAGTACATATGCTCTAAGGTTTTATCTCTACATTTTTATCTGGCATTAACAGCACAGAGGGAAAATTTAACCTTGGCGTATGGTAGGTACTGAGCGACATACTTGTTTTTCTTGCAAAAGTTATGCGTGGTATTATTAACATTTTGTGTCAAGGATGTCAAAGGCCAAATGCTTTGTAGGAATGTTTGAGAATCAAGTATATTCTGAATTTCCAGAATGCCTTCTCAATCCCACACACATATATACCCACAGTCATAAGTGCACACCTGGCCATATTTCAGTTGCTGTTAAAGAACCCAGACTGGGAAGCTTCGCTGCTCATTTCAATGGTATTTGCCTCAGGCCCATAATATAAAAAGCACTTATTTAAGAGACATACCATCGGTCCTGTCGTTGGGTCCTTGCCAGTTCTGTGCTCCTGCACAAGCTTTTGGGTTCACTTTCCACTGCTCCTCCTCACTGCTTACATGCTCCTTTAATACTGTTAAGGGAGCCAAGCAGACTAGGGGAAGCAGTCAACATTCAGCAAGACAGCCAGTAAGTTTATCAGGTGAAAATCTGTTACTTTATCCATGTCATTAGAACCATTAATAAAGTATACTAGTGACAGATGCTTGACACTGCAGCTAGAATTCAAGAATCAAGCCGAAACTTGTTATTTCCTGGGGGAACATAACAGGTAAGGTAATTGTTCGATTAAAATATCCCTCATTCCTTCTGCTTTGTTAACACATGATAAATAATAGTGTTACACATCTTCATTTTCTGCTAAATAATGCTGATTTATTTACCAGATGTTAAATGTATCTGATAAAAAGTCTGAGTTATATTCTTGAATATCTAGTCTTGGCAGCACACAGATCTAACACAGGGATCCCCGCATCACTGCAACAATGTGCCAAAAGGGATATTGGAATTGCCATGTGAAACAACAATATCAATCAAGAACAGCTTTTCCAGGTAGAAACTAAATGAAGTACATTTCACAGAAGGAGGCATATTCTTGTTTATGACTCTTCCAAAAATATTTTATAATGTCTAGTTGCTACATGAATTCTGTTACTATTTTGCTCTGCACAAGCTTAAAGTAAGAGGTCAAAAAACAATTCTTCAGCTCTAGAAAGTCAAGAGGTTGGTTTTTCCATCAGAAACAGAAGACTACATGTTAGAGAAAAATGTCATACAATGGAAGAAAATGCAGTTAGATTAAATTGTAAAAGCAGATTGAAATACCTCCGTAATAGAAAAGGAATTGGACAAGGTTGAAGAATAGATGTCTTTTGTGCAATGCTGAAAATAAACCACCATTTTTATTATGATTTTGGAATTAGTGCTTGGGTAAGAGACAAACATTAAAAAATTGGATTTTGCAGCTCCATAGCAAGTACAGTGTTGCTGTGGCTGCCAAATCCCTAGTGGGAGAAGAGAGAATTATATATGCTCAGCTGCAAACTGAGACTTACTGAAAACTTTGATTTGAAGTTATCCTAGCAACAGAAGAAGGAAACGCACTTCTTTTTTCAACCCATCCATATGAGCAGCTACAGACCAGGTCTGGTTTCTGCACATCATTACTAGCTATACCCCAAAATTATTTACCACAACCGTGGCCCAGCAGTCACAGCCAACCATGGCCGGAATTTCCAGCCAGAAGACAGGTAAGGATACCCCCACCCCCTACCAGCTGTATGCAGGTAAGTCCATGGGGAGGGGCTGGGGGGCCAGGTCTTGGGGACTGTCCCTGTACCATCAAGGCTAGGTGCCAAGTTCTCACGAGCCTAAAGTGGTGCTACACCATTGGGCGGGGCGGGTGTTCCCCAATGGTACAGGAGTGGTTTGGGCATGCCAAAGCTTGGTGCACAGCCCTGATGCATGGGGCTGGTCTAGGTCATCAGAGCCAAGCTCTGGTGTGTCTGAACCAGTCCTGTGCCATTGAGACAGGGGTCAAGCTTTGGGAAGTCCCAAATACCCTCCTGCCCCAGCCAACTCTTCTCCACACAACCAGCCCCTTCCCTGTGCACCCCCTGCCCCACACACACACATACTCTGCCCCACATACCCCCTACCACAGTTCTCTTCCTGTATAGCTCTCTTTTAGTACAGACTTCATCTGCTATTACACAGAATCAAAATATAACATTAAAAATAGCTCTAGAATAAAAAAAAAATATCCTCTGTCTTTTGAGTACCTCCCCTGACCCTTCCCCCCCACTACATACCACCAGGTTCTTTAAACTGTGCCCCCCCTGCCCCATCAACAGTCACTAGTGCCCCATTTCCTCACCCTGGTGAGCTCCCAATCTCTGACCCAGCCCTAGAGGCAGGACAGGGCAGGGGTGCTGTGGCTTGGGAGTGAGGGGTACTGGCATATCAGAGCTACTCAGCACCACAAAGCAGCAGGGGGGACATCCATTGCTGGATTTGTGTCCTGGTGAGTGAAGGGGGCAGGGGGAGCTCTGATTTACTATGATATAAAAACCAAAATCAAAAGCCAAAATACACAGGTATCTAGAGTTTATTCTATTATAATAATTGAGGCACTGGTAGGCTTCCAAATTGCCTTATAGTTGTAAATATATCAATAAAACATTGAATTCTACAGATCTCTCTCTCTCTCCCCACCCCCCTCTCTCCCTATATATATATTAGTGTTGTTTCATTTTAATTACAGAAAAATGTGGATTTTGACTTTTTAAATCAGAGAATTCTGGATTTTTTAACAAAAAAAAAAACACAAAAAAAACAAAGCCCTGCTCATGATACAAGAAAAAAGACCTTTCATTATATGTTGAGTATTCCTACTGCAGCTTCCAGTTTCTCTTAGGGCACAGAACCTATTGAAACCCTTTTTGAACCATAGAGACATTAGGTAATCTTCATGGGACACACCTTTTTAGATAACGGGTAACTTTATTTTTTCTCCTGATTGTCAATTCTTTGAGGCAAGAACAATCTTTTTATAGCCTCTTTAAAGAGTGCTCGGTACAATGGAGAAGAAGCCTCCTACAGGGTATTACTATACAAATAAGGATTCAAATCAGACAGTTGAATTCCTGAAGGGAAGTAGCTATCAATAGGGAGTCAACAATGATGTTCTAATTTTAGAGGGGAAAACTGAAATTTATTAAATTCTTATTTAGCAGCTTGGAACTAATCACTGTGATTTTCCTTCAGTCATGTTTGGGTAAATGTCAGACTATTTTGGAGATCCCAAGGAAGCTTTTGGACTCCTTGCAAGTCTCAGTGAAGTTAACTATCGGAGAGACAAATGAACCTCTGAGGACTGAATTTCATTTGGGACTTGCTTCTACAAGGTGCTGAGAACATGGTTCTCTCATTGACTTCAGTGGGACATACGGGTGTTTAGCAGCTTTTTGGGGCAATGCCTCAAGAATGTCACGGAGTGGCATTCTAACTGTGGTTGCAAAGGCCTACTATTAGGTACACAGCTTTTATAAAGTTTCAGCCCAGTAAGTTTGCCACACTTTTCATGAGAACAGGAACTTGCACAGAAAGATATCAACCCTGAGGCTGTATATTACAACAAGTACTTTGTTGCAATTTAGAAGTATGTATGCTTTTATGATCACTCACCATAGAATATGTTCTTGCACAATGGCCATTGCTGAAATGTCCATTTACATTTAACTTTTCCTAATTAATGGTACAGTCAGTTTTCAGCATATATTTATTTAAAAATACCTTAAAATAAATGTGACTTTATCTTTTTCCATATCCTTAATAATTTTTTTTTTTTTTTTTTTTTTTTACAGACATTAAAACAGTAGTATTTATGAATAATATTTTAAATCCATTGCGAATGGAGAACCTTGGGGCATGAGGGCAATGTTAATTGCTGCAACTGGCATGGCCCTTCAGGTTGGAGACTCAGCACCACTGCACTAATCACTACATTAATAAATACAGAATCTGTCTCTGCTTTACAAGGCTCTGCCTCAGAAGAGTAATAGGAGAAGATTTGGGATCAAATAGGCTCCTAAATCTTTGTGGCTGATTTCATCCCACTGCAGCATCTTGTACTGTGATTCTTAGAGGAAAAAAACCTAGAATGATTCAGAAAGGAAACCAGATGTTTCTCTAAGTACAGCTAAGAAATGAAGTCTTTTAAATGCAGAGCTTAGATACAATCTTTTCTAAAAATACCTTTGCAATGTCAAAAGCCCAGGGCCACAGGTTAATAGGTCTGCTTACATGAATTCAGCCGGCAGGATCTGTCCCATAGACTATAGAGTTGAGGTCAACAAAACCCATTCTTCTGGCAAGATATTAAACAGTTCTAGGACCTCCAGGGTTCCACAAATTGGCACTGTTTATCACAATTTACAATGAAATTAAAAAAAAAAACATTAGGAGGAAAATGTTAGAGAAGGCTTTCCCAATTTTACTGTGTCTTTTTACGAACTTATTTATAGAAAGAAGGGAGGATAGCATAGCTAAGTAAGTATTGAAGGCATGCCAGATTAGAAAGACTATAGCTATGGATAGACATTATACAAACCAGTTTAAGTGATCAGAAACTGGTTTAAACCTGGAAGAGAACATAGGTTCAGTACACATAAATCAGTTTCATGCCCTCTTTTGGGCTAAGTACAGACATTTAAAAAGTGCAAGGCTGAATCAAACTAAGTTACGTGGTTTTCTGTAAGCAGCGTAGTTTAGATTGGTAGTGAACAGAACACACATTCACCCTTTAGCAGGGAAGGGGGCAGGAACAATCTTAGAATGGGTTTCACCATTGTTAAACCAGTCTATCTGTGCCAAACTTCTGTTCTGGTTTCTAATCGCTTATACCAACAAAAGGGTAATGTCTGTACCTGGCCTTGTTGACCAGTAACATTTAGTAGACCCAGATGGTATTCCTCCTCTACATGCTGGAAATATGGAATACATCCTTTTAGAAGTACTCTCAGGAACACCCTAATGCCAGTGTTACAAATTCAAAATGTTCCAAATGATAAAAAACAATTCAGTTTCCCCAATAATGCTTATGCACAGAAGTATTTTTGAGGGGAAATCATAGACATATGTAACTTTCATCTTTGGCAGCACAAACAGCAACTGAAAAGACAGCAGCTTTTAAAACTATAAATTAGTAATGGCAGGAACATCAATCTAGGCAGACTGTATTAAGGCATTTCCTATGAATCCAATGCCTTTTTCTTTGAAGCAGAATATTGTATTTGAATAACATACCAATATTGGAAAAGTCACACCAAAGACAAGACACTGATCCCAAAATGAATCCCATGCCTACTTGTAGAGAGCCTTTTGCAGGATTGAGGCCTATATTAGCCTGCAGAAAACCCTCTTTAATTTAGAGACTGGTAGGCATTTCATCAGAATGACTTTATAGAGCCTGCTATATAGAACATGCCTGTAAAGTAAACACGTATCCTGTCTAGACTAGTATATTTGATATTGTAATAGTGAGCAGGAGAAAGCTTTTTGCATTTCACATCTGATACAGCAAATCGTATGAAGAAGAAAATAATAAAGAAGAAAGAGGAAAAAAAAGGCCATGGTTTTGGTAAACTCAGATCACTTCTGAAAGATGTTGGTGGCTGTTCTGGAGACAACCAGAGATCCAATGGCACTTTTAGGGATGGGGTCAGTGAGGATAACTCCAGTGTTTCTAGCCAATATTGTCTCTCTCAATGACCCAGTCTCTGCTTTCCCAGACAGCATGTGAGGTACTGCTGGGCACCTAATGGCTGTCCCAATTGCCTATGCTATCATCACACAACCAGTATCTCATTTATTTCTTTGTGAAGAGCTTTGAGCTGTACCAAGTATGAAAAGAGCTATACAAAACCAAATTCTATTCTATCCTATCTTAGTTAACATTCAGAGCCAAATACTGCTGTCCGATATGCACATGCAGTTCTCACTGAAGCCACTGGGAGTTTTGTGCCCGTAGCTGAGGATAAAATGTGGGCCTTAAAGTTTAGGTCTAATGTTGGTCAAATATTAGAAGAAAAAATGCATTAGCCTTAAAGCTATCCTACTAAAATTCCTGTACCACACTGAAGCAGTTCTAAACCCTCTAATATTCAAAACAGCAATTCTATAGCTATGCAGGTTACATGTCATTGCTGTTTTCCACAGCAAGGATGCTTTAAAATGTTCTATTAAAGGTATAAACTTTTCAGACTTTGAAAGAGGTTAAATATATGAGGATATCTAGCGGTTTCTATATTTTTTCCTAAGAGGTGCAAGGCTTTACTTATAAAACTCTTATATATGACTTCAGCAATGAGTTTTCATAGATGAAAAGTGACTGGGATACTGTGACAGATACGGTATGCATTGTAAATGAGAAAAAAAAATGTGGAAGCCCAACCTGACTGAGCTTCACTGAAGATTTCCCAGTGGGAATCGTAGCTGGATGTGGGCTTTTCCCCTCTTATTCGTTACTTAAAAAAACAGCATTCCTTACATTTATTTATTTCACACTAGTTTTTAGTACACAAGTATAAGTACAAGTTTCCCTTGTTTTATGCTGTACATGCATTCCTGGAAAACGGTGGATAATTTGAATTGCCTAAAGGGAACCCATTTTACAATGTAACAAATAGGGATACGTTCCAAGACCTTAACCGTACCCTAGACCCATTTCTACCACTTTTACAAGGCAATTTTGATACTCACCAACATCAGACAGTACACACAAGCACAGGGCACTGTCATAATGGGGATGGCAACTACAGAAACACGTATCGCAGACAATGAGCGAGCAGCACAGGTCCACACAGGAGATTATATTTTGGTGTGTGTCACATCCACAAGGCACTGCACAAAGCAGCTGACAGTGTGGTGGAAGCTCGCAGATCGCATAAGAGTGAATTTACCTTGCATATAGCAAATTTTTGGTATAAAAAGGGCTATCGCATAAGAGTAAATTTGCACATACAGAACCCACATAAAGTGAAGGAAAACTGCAATAGTAAAACAACTACAGGCCACCCGACAATATTAGAGCCTTGACATAAGACAATTTACTCCTAGATCCTGGGTGTGCTTTACTGTGGAGCTGACTAATTAGCTCTGCAGTAAACCATCGCTGCCTAAACAAGCACTAGCATTAGGGCACAATAGATTATTTAACTCCGTCATAAGATAGTACTGTCAGGGGCAGTACTATCTTATGGTGGAGTAATTCATTCTGCCGAAATGCACATGTAGACAGTGATTGGGGCTGGCTGGGGCATGAGGGTGAAAAAATACAGGGACTGCCTGCCACCCAACCCTGCACTTTAGCACCCTCATGACCCAGCCAGCCCCAATACCACCTGAGACCAGCACACAGAGCCCAGGGCTGACCCCCTGTGCCCTCTGCCAGCTGGGGCTGCTCCACCCTGGCTCTAACTACTGCAGTCCCAGGAGTATGTGAAGACACTACACCAAGGAGCAGCTGACTCCAGCACAAACTGCGCTGGACTTTATTCCTGCAAATTAATTAAATGTGTAGATGCGCCCCCTTTGAATAATTTAAATTTAAACAAAACATCCTAATAGATGTGGTCCTACTTTCATCCTATAGCTTTTTTGCATGTATTCTCTGGTTTTAAATATGCCACACTGAATCCAACTTTTAACAACAGTACAGCCTTGAGGGCAAAAATAAATGTAATAAAACAAATCCTTCTAATTTGAAAGATGTTACTGTCAAAATATTCACCTGTAAATAATTAGGTGTTTTCTTGTTAATGAGTCAAGATGTTTTTCATTCTGCGTAGTGATCCCTAGGGTCAGCTGCTCTATGAGAAATAGAAACCTTTAGGATTCCATCTTTCTAACTCATAACTAATTTATAGCCTCACATGGTGTCAGGTGCAAAGATTCAAGATTAAATTTATCACTCCAGGCAATTCCAGCTATAGGAAACAGTAAAGGTATTCCACAGGAATAAATGAAGAGAAACATTGATGAGGTAAAATAAACAGCAGTATCCCCTTTGGAATACATATCTTGCAAATGTATAAAGATATATCAAGCTACAGAATGTCTTTTGTACTGATGTGGAAAGTCTATAAAACCTTCTAATGATCTCCTATGGAAAAAAAGAAAGAGAATTAATACCACAGTTTTTCACACTAAACAGTATCACATACACCTGGTTATTGTTTCCTGTTTCTTTCATAACTTGTTGAATTCTTGGTTTTTTTCCTTTCGCAGTTAAACACATCAATAATATTTCAATTCCCCAAACTGTAGTGGATGTTCATACGAAGTACATGCAGGACAAACAGCATAAAATTAATAGTCAGACACATTACTGGACTATAGACAAGAGGGTCTTTCTCTGTCAACCAGTTTTCCCATTTATCTGATTACAGATAGCTTTTGCATCAACCTAGCTTACTTGAAATGTCTCAAAATGCTATACTAGACTTAAAAAATTTATCTCTGCTTTCCACCAAACCCAGATCTGCTTTCCCAATTTGTTTCAAAGGCCAGGGCCACAAAAATATTTTACAGTGAGAGAAAGAGAGAGAGAGAGATGAATATCCAGTCTAGTGATCGGACCACAGGACTGGACGTAAAACCCATGGATCTGGTTCTGGCCATGAACTGAATCCATCTGCATCATAAGCACTGAGATCATGAGTTTCCTTCACCTTTTCTCCTGAGCCTTTGTAAAATGGGTGTAACATCATATGCAAAAGCTCATCTTTGAAACTGTTATGTAAATATTAATTAGCATTATTAGTTGAGGATTGTTTATGCTAAAGAAAGTCTCCATATAATATAGAGCTGTTGGTTGTAGCCATGTTGGTCTAAGAACATAGGCAGGTAAGATTCTTTGGGGAGATGTGATATCTTTTATTAAACCAACTAAATAGATGGAAAAAGGTTATTTGCAAGCTTTCAGGTACAAACATGCTTCCTCAAGCATAGGGAGACTCTACTTTTTCCCATCTATTTAGTTGGCCTAAAAAGAAGACATCAAATCTACTCAAAGAACTTTGCCTCTCCATATAATTTATTAATTTAGTGACTTTTAGAACATGATGCAAGGTATGTGTGTGTATATATATATTTCCCTACTGAAGATTATATGCAGCTCAATGAAGAGTTACTTTCTAATGAATATGGGTCGGAGAGGTGAGGATGGACTTGTTTTGCTATCAGTTACTGGGAAATCAACCCTATGATTTTATAGGATTTAGAAGAAGATGCCAGAGGCAATATACATTTTTAAAAGTTTTAGAATTCTTTTGAAATATAATTCATGGTTCAAGAAATGTATTTGGAATACATTTCTTCTCACAGATTTTCACAGCTCTGTAAACAATAATAATCTCCCATATTTATTTTCATCCCAAAAAAACTACTTGTTTAGAGAAAGAAAAGATTTGAAAAAAAACCAAAACAAAAAACAAAGAAACCCACAAACTACATGATCTGAGGCCAAAAAAAAAAATTACCACTGGTAAAATAAAAGTAATTATTTATAACTCTGTTACATATTATGAAGGATTTTTGGTCTTTGATGGTACATTAGTGATCAGGACAATCTATTGTAAGTCTACTACAGAGATTACAGTAAAAATGCCTTGTTTTAGTGACTACAGGAGCAGACTTTATTAATATTATTCAAATAGCCAGAATCTGAAGCACTCCAGCCCTTTATTCAAGCAATATTAGCTATTCCCTTGATGCATACCAGTTTACATAATGGAAAGAACCTCTGATGTCACTTCACCACCTTTTTGCTTTGTTTCTTTTAATAGCCGCATTGATTTGAGTACTTAATTTCCAAAAGTTAAAACACTTAGAAACCATAGTACTCCATAACAGTTGAAAATGGACCTTACAAATTAGATTTCTGTATACAAAATTAGCTTAAACAATAGGTTTTTTTCTGTTAATATATGCAGGTGTTTAGCTGAACATCTCAAATATTGATGCTTTTAGAGGGTGAAGACAAATGTTCAAATTGCCTAACTCAGGTTAGGCAGCTTGCTTTGAGCTACCTAAACCCAAGTTGGGTTCTGCCATGTGCAGGCATTTGCCTGGGCAGCTGGAGGTCAGTTAGTTGGCGGAGCAAAAGCTAATAGGATCAGGGATGCTGGCAGGTCTCGTGAGGGCTGGCAGTCTGCAGGTGTCGGGGTGGAGAAGGGGGCAAGCAGGTTCACAGGGAGGCTGGCTTGTCAGGTTAACCCAGGCCAAACTAAAGTGTGTTTACTGCCCAACTTAGGTTGGGAACACTTTTGTTTATGGCAATTAACCCTATGAATGCCAGGAAGAGCACACACCAACTGCAGATGCTTCCTCAGCCTTATGAAGGGTTTTTAAACCTGAAAGCTTGCTAAGAAAAATGTTTCCGACTATTTAAGTTGGTCTAATGAAAGATATCAGATTCACCCAAAGAACCTTGTCTGCCTATGTCCTTAAACCAACTTGGCTACAACCTACACTGCATGACAAGATGTTTAGGTCAACCTAACTTTGGTTAGATTGATCTAAGTGTAACTACGTATCCAGAACAAATCTGTACTTTAATTTCAAGGCACTCTGACAGAAATGTAGCTTGTAAATAATTATTTAAATTGATCCCAGGTAACTACAAAACACAGTATGTTTAGGGTTCACAACACACATAGAATAAATGAAGAGAAATCAATTGCAAATTAATAATATTCTAGATGTCTGGAAAAACTGAACAATAAAAAAAATGAAATGGTCTAATGCAACCACTGAAATGAGAGTAAATATGGGGAAGAATATGGGGAAGTAGAGATGAGGGAAGTAGAGAGGACCAAGGATAGAACCTTGCCTTTTAGATAAGATCTGGAAAATATATATATAAGGCCTATTTTTAAAATTGTGGGATATTGCCTCTAGTGAAAATAGCAGAATGAAGAATGCCTCAAGAACTGAAATTTAAATGTGCCTGATTTGGAGCTGCTGTGTATGTTGTGGTCTTCAATGATATTGATAATAAAATTATTTCAAAATGTGTTAGAATTCTACCACATTTTTGTGGTATGTAAATTCTCTGGTTATGGTAATACTATAAATGATCAGAATAGAATAAATTGGACATAATTTTCTTATACTTAGATTAAGAAAAGGTGGTAGCATCTCATGTACTATAGTGTGGCAATTGTTGATAGTTGCTAATTTTTTTTAATGGTTGAATCTAGATATATTCTTTATTGTTTGTTTACTATGAAAGCATTATATAACTACAGTGTTATATAAATAAACAGGTTTCAAAGACACTGATAAACCCTTCAATGTTATCTTTCCACAGGGGATCTTAGAAGTTGCAATGCCTTTTATCTTTAAGACCATATCTTTTAAATGAATTTATGTTATTTCTTTTCTTGTTCCATTTAATCTGATTCTCATTCAATTGATTAATTATCATGCTTTCATTAATAAAGTAAAAATGATTTTATGATTGTATTCCCAGCAGTAATATATCTGATGAAAAAGAAATCTGTTCAGGTTTAGGAAAAACACTAGTAAGAGCAAAGAGATTAAGTTGAACAAAGATTAAGTATCAAGAGAAAGAATCTTGACAGCTGTCTCTATTTGACTGGTGAATAGTTTCTCATGAGAAGTAGAAGACAGATCAGTGCTGAAGCCTAAAAGAATGGACAGAACAGGACAAAGCATTTGAAAAGATATGTAGAACAATAATGGATTGGCAGGAGAATAGATTCAGAGGACTCTGTGGGTCTTCTCCAACAAACCTTTCTATGATGTGCACTGGCAGATATTTAGAATGCCTGGATATTTCTGACTAAAGCAAGGGCTAAGGTACTTCTTTCTCTATTTTTTAATTTTTATCACTAAAAAAATTATCTGTTTTCTGTCTGGTGTAGCTTTATTTCCCTTTATTGGAAGGTCTGAGTAGTGTTTCACTTGTCTGTGCCAAAGGCACTGATACATGGACTGGCAGGATACACTGATGACTTTAAATTTGCTTTCTCAAAACCCAAGCAGATCATCACTATCATATGCCTGAGGGCAGTGAGAAATGCAAACTCACAAATGACTCAGAATTCTACCCTAAAACATCACTTGCCAAAGCTGAACATAGAATATGACAGGTGTTTTCTTTTTTGTCAACTCCAGCTTTGAAAAAGAGAAGAGACAGAAGTAACAAGGAATCAAAGTATGTCTCTTATCAGTCTCTTTTGTATCTATAATAGCATTAATGTTTGATGCATTAACTAAAGCCTCAAGTCTCTGAAGGTCAAAGACGTCAAAGACAGTTTACAGTGTTGAAGTTGTGATGGTCTAGGAAATGTATGCGGCAATTTGAAAAATGTATATATTGACTTTTTTTATTGGAGCAACAGTATAGTTGGGAAAGAGGGTGGACAACCTTTTGAACAAAGTGTCCATCATGTGTAACTAAGCAGCAAGCCTAAACTAAACTAAATAACAAAAATAGAAATTGGTATGTGCTTAACCTATGTTAAGCTATATTATCATTAAAACAGCTTTTCTCACCAAATCAAATGTTTTAGAATAGGGGTTTTGCTTTTTAGAAATAAAACAGGCACTGAGCGCTCTCCCATACTTTCTCATTTTATAGTGGTGATACATAAGCGATCAGAGTTGAAGTAGAAAAAAGTCCAAAATATTTCCCATTCTCACAGATAGATAGTCCTCACTTTTTGAGCAGAGTATATGTATATGTTTATATAAATGCACGTTTATAAAAACTTGAATTTTTACTCCCAAAATTAAACCATAATTAGCCACAAACCAGAAATCCTATATCCAAAATATCATAGCAGACATTTTTAGTCTAGGTAAAAAAAGTCTTGCCCAGCAGGGTTCTCAGCTACAAAGACATTTAAATTGCGCTCATCCTGATTTCTACAGTCTCCTGTGGAGAAATTTCTGTAGCTATAGGCATGTGGAATTAATCAGATAAAACCATCTACAAACTTTAAAATATCATATTCTTTTGTTGAACTTGATTTTGACACAAGTCAGCTAGTTTATTGCGCACCTGGTTCAGTTTACAAATTAGCTGTGGCCTATCCTCTGATAAAACTGAAAGTCTTGGTGTCCTTTAATGACGATACTTTGCTGCCCCAGGTGCTCCGCATGAGACTGAGTGGTTTTTAACTAACTTCCCTCATTAAACCAATTACTGAGGTCTTCCCTTTAACAACAATGCTGGAAAACAGCTATTGAGGAACCTGCTTTTGCACTGAAAAAATTCTCAAGGGTAGGAAGATATGCAGCACTGCAGCATGCTGGGACTGTGGCTAATTAAGATGTTGACTGAGTCTCTGCTAATCATGCAGTATCCAACTGCTGGATTAGCATGCAAATTGGTAAACTCTTCTGCATTTACCCTACCATCTGAGGCCTAATTACTGACTAGATGTAACAAACAGTAAGTGGTTTTGCATTTGATATTTAATTGTGGAAATAAATGTTTGACGCACAAAAATACTATGGTGGGGAAATGTATCTGTAGTTGACACTCTCTATTTGGGAGACTGCTCTGTGCATGTTCCTTCACTGCATCTGATGACGTGAGCTTGGACTCACAAAAACTTATGCATCTCTGATTTCCTTAGTCTAGAAGGTGTATTTCTCCTCTGCCTTCTGTATTTATTATTTTAAAAAGAGTAATGAAAATTCCACCTCCCCCCACAACACACACACACATACTATGACAATTTTCAATGTCTTAGCCATGGGCTGATCTACAATTTTGAAAAGGGGGGTGCAGATGGTGGCATGCATCACCACATGTAATACAACACATATTTTTCTCTAATAAAAATAAACTAGAAGCTTTACTAATATGCTAGGTGTCTAGTATTCAGTTTAAGATTGTAGCAAAACCAAATACAACTTAATTGGAGTGTGTTAAAAACAATCTGAAGGGCTGTGAAATAGGACCTTCATTATCAGGAGCAGCTAACAGACAGCAGAATTGCAGAACAAAGGATATCTTGACATATGGAACATCAAGAATATTAAAAATAAGAGAGAGTCATTAACACCTGTAGAATTAAGAATTTGGAAGAAATCAGGTAGATTACAATGAGCCATAAAGTTATTTGACTCCCTCAGTACTGCCTGACTAAACATTGCAGCCAATGCCAGGCAATTAATTTTAAAATTTGGGTGAAGCAAGAATCAAAGAAAGGGTGGACCCTTCCTCTCCCTCCCTCCACCCCAAATCCACTCTTGGTCTGAGCCAACAGACTTCAAAAAAGGATAAAATCCAAAAGAAAATTGAAGAGAAATAACACTATGTGAGAGGTGGAAGTGATAATTGCTGAAAAAAGTCCCAAACTTTTTAGTTCTTCACCAAAGGCTGCTATGAAACATAGTTGAACATTATGTGTCCAGCAATATTCAAATAATGTTAAAAAGCAATAGGGCTAGGGACAGACATTCAAAAAGCCTCAAGTCTTAGACTTCAAAAAAGTCTAACCTGCAAAACTTGAACCAATTTGGAGGTGGATAGTAGGGCTGTGCGAAATTTCTCAGCTGTTTCATTTTGACACTGTTTCAACTAATTTCAAGCTCAAAACAGCAAAATTGAAATGAAATAAACGGCTTCGAAACAGACTTGAAACAGAATGAGGGCAGTCAAAACATTTCAAGTTTTGAAACATTTTGAGTTTGGAAGCTCCAGCTGGGGTTGCCTGCAGGAAAACAGAAACTAAGGAGAGGGAAGGGGAAGGGGGGGAAGGACTGCTCTCATATTGACAGTGTAGCTGGCCAGTGACTCATCTTTCCTTGAGGTCCCTTCCAATCCCAGTGCTCTGGGGGAGAGATGGAAAAACAGCATAAAAGGCAGCATTGTTTGAACTGCCTACTTTCTGTCTTGCGAGGTCTCACAGTTACTAAGCTGTGTCTTCCAGCAGGTCAGGAGCATTAGACAATGAAGGCTACTACTAGCATTGATTTGAATGATTTCCTACTTGCTAGCCAAGCCTAGCAAGTGGCATTCCAGATTAACTTCTTGCTTCTAGACCCTTTTATTGTTATATTGACTGATTTATTCTTTTCAGTTTTATAATTAGATTGGCTATTACACTATAGAATTTGATTTATATAGGAAGGGAGATACATTTATATTTTATTTCTATACATTTATACCTTGCGGAATATCCTACATACCTTAGAGAATTTATATAGGAAGGAATACCCAGGGGTTGGTACTTGGCCCAGTGCTGTTCAATATCTTCATCAACAACGGGGATGAGGATGAGGGGGTGAAAAGCCCATTGGCCAAGTTCGTGGATGGCACCAAGATATGGGGTTGTGCGGACACACCCACTGATAGGCTGCAGATACAAGCAGATCTAGACAGACTAGCATGTTGGGCAGAATGGAACCAGATGAGGTTCAACGTAGAGAAATACTATGTGCTGCATCTGGGAAGGAAGAACCTCTAGCACACCTACAGGCTGGGCATCACTAACTTGACCAGCACTAAAAATGAAAGGGATCTGGGGGTAACAACAGACCCCAGCATGAATATGAGCCAGCAATGTGCAGCAGTAGCCACTAGGGCCAATAAAACTCTGGCATGCATCAATTGATGCATCTCCATTAAAAACAAGGAAGTTATTCTCCTGCTTTACTCAACATTGGTGCGGGTGCAGCTGGAGTACTGCATCCAGTTCTGGGCCTTGCACTTCAACAAGGACATGCTAAAGCTCAAGAGGGTCCAGAGAAGGGTCACCCATGTGATCAGGGACTTGCATGTCAAGCCATACGAGGAAAGGCTGAGGGATCTCGGACTCTTCAGCCTAAAGAAAACAAGGCTGAGAGGGAACCTGATTGCGGCTTACCACTATGTCAAAGATGTACATCAGGGGCTTGGTGAACAACTGTTCACCAGGGCACCCTGGGGGAAAACTAGAAACAATGGCCACAAACTCCTGGAAGATAGTTTCAGGCTGAACATTAGGAAAAACTTCTTCCCAGCTAGGTGGGGGAGGACATGGCAGAGGGAGATCCACTGTCCCATGCTAGCATGCTATCCACCAGCCAGTCTCCTCGACCACAGGTGCTGCCAATGTGGGCCGAGGTCATGACTTTCATGGTGGGGTCCAGAGGCACCGGACCCTACTATCAGGCAGGTAGCACTCAGACCTTGGTGGCTCCCTATCTTGCTGAGGACGTGGAGCCACTGCTGTGCCTACTTGGCCCACTTGGCCTACTGGGCAAGCTGCAGCCAGATGTGGCCGGATCTGGCCACAGTTGCCCATGAACTCCTGTCCTGTCCACCGACCAATGTTCCGAGTGAAAGGGTGTTCATCATTGCTGGGGATGTAGTGTCACCCCACTGCACCTGCTTGGATCCTGGTTTGGTGGAGCAGCTAGTGTTCCTGAAAGTGAACCTCTCACTGCTGGGGTTCCCCAAGCTCCAGGTGCAGGTGGAGTGAATGCCACCCTACTCACTCCGTTTGCACCCATTTTCTTTTTTAAAAGCCATTTAATGCCCCACTCTCAGAGCTGGAGAGAGCACTCACTGCGTTACCAGCCAGCAGGAGAAGAACATGTCCCTGCTGAGCTTCCATGCCAGGACAAACTTGGAGGTATCGGCTGGGGCTATGGGGAAGGAGGAGGCCCTGGGTCCTGGGCATGACCACTAAAACTGTACTCTGCCAGAGTTGGGGAGGCCTGATGGGACTGCTGGAAGTGCAGCAGCCCCAGGAAATGGCAGGACCAAGGATCCCCCTCATGAAAGATGAGTAGGAGGTGCCATAACCTCCAGCTACCACACACACGCACACAGTCCTGGCTGGGGAAAGCCCAGACCCATCAGGCCTTTGACAGGCCTGAGGCTTGCTGGTTGCAGTGGAGTTGTGAGGGTCCAGGTGAGCTCATCTTAGCTACCTGGGATGCCAGATTTCACATTCAAAAACCCTGTCAGGATGAGGAAACACCCATATCTGTGTGCTGCTCCTGGATAGAAGGAATAATAAAGAAGCCAGAGGCTGACATGCAATGCAGGCAAGAATGCCAGTTAGTGAAAATGGAAATGGAGGCATCAGGGGGTAAGGGACAGACTGGGGTTGGGGGGAAATGGGGATATAGCATCACAGGTAAAAGTGGAGAGGTCCCTGGGGAGTCAGGTATCTGGCAGGTTGTAGTGTCAGAATTCTACTGTCTATATTGAGTCCATGACTTTCTGTACCTACTCCCTAGGAGGCTGATGAAGTAAAACTCATAGGCCTGGCTGTGAAAAGTAGTTTGTAAATTCCCTTTCAGGATCAGGCCTGAGAGACTGGAGACAGAGAAATGTGCCCCCACAGGTAGTTTGGCCTTTGATACATTCTGGTGTGCAGTTTGTGGGGTCCTGGAGATTGTTAGCAGGTTTTGTGTATTGAGCTGTAGGAAATTGTCTTCTGATGATGAGGTTAGGTTAGCAAGGTTCAGTGCTTGTTTGAATTTACAAACCACTTTTCAGAGCCAGGTCTATGAACTTCACTTCATCAGCCTCCTAGGTACAGAAAGTCATGGACTCAATATAGACATTGGATTTATGACACACTACAACCTGCCATACATCTGACTATTACTACTACTATTTCTCTTACTATTCCTTTCATCCAGGAACAGCGCGCACACACACACCAACTTCAGGTGCTTCCTCAGCCTGACAAAGGGTTTTTCAACCCGAAAGCTTGCTAAGATATATTTCTCCAACTATTCAGTTGGTCTGCTAAAATATATAAGATTAGACTGATCCAAAGGAAAGGACCTTTTGTCTGCCAATGCTATGTCCTTACACAAACACTCCTTACACCTGACCAGAAGGATGCAGGGCCCTGGGCACATCTAAGCCACAGGGCTGGGGCTGGCAGAGAGAGTTCTCTGGCAGCTGCTGGAGAAGCAGCTCCCACAGGAAAGGAAATAAAGGCTCTAGTCCATGACAGTTTTGCTGCCTGAGATGCTACTGGTGCTACTGTGCTGTTTACTAAGTTATTACCTGTTGTCATTTAAAGTGGTGGACCAGACTGAGACTGTAGGGGCAGAGAAAACCTCAGTGGGGCACACTACCATGTTGTGTAGAGGCTCCAGCGCCAGTGAGGGCACACCTTAACACACAGACACATAGTCACACAGTGAGGGCACACCTTAACACACATGCTGGAGAAGAAGCTCCTGAAGGAGAGGAAAGTAAGGCTCTGATACAGTTTGGCTGCCTGAGATGCTGCTGATGCTACTGTACTGATCACTACATTATTTTATTACCTGTTGTCATTTCAAGTGGTGGACCAGATGAGGCTGTAGGGGAGAAGGAGACCTTGTTGGGGCACACTAACCATGTCATTTAGAGGCCCCAGGGCCAGTGAGGGCACAACTTCACACACAGTGACACCCATGTCATGAGTTTTGCTTATCAGCAGCCTGAGGTGCAGTTTCCCAGAAACCCCTGCACCTACCTTTTTGAAAGCTGGCAGGCTTCATGACCTCAGCAGGGGCTACCATGCCTACAGTTTTCACCCTGCTGCACCTTAACACACACATGTGGCATGAGTTTTGCTCATCAGCAGCTTGAGGTGCATACAGTTTCCCAGAAACCCCTGCACCTGTCTCACTGAAACTTGGCAGACTTTGTTGCCTCAGACGGGGCTACCATCCCTGCTGCACCTTAATACACACACGTGACATGAGTTTTGCTTTCAAGATTTTGAGGTACAGTTTCCCAGAAATCCCTGCACCTATCTCCTTGAAAGATGGCAAATTTCATGACCGCAGAAGGGTGTACCATAGCAGCAAACTTCATCAGAATCAAACAAGAAATCACAGTTATAGGCAGTTTTGTGATTCCACATTATAGCCTATGGGCAAAATGTTGAAATAGCGTCAAAACAGTGAAACAGTTTTGACAAAACAAAATGGAACAGCAGTTTCAAAATGAAACCAAATTCAAAATGAAACTCGGTCCCGTCGAAATGTTGAAACGGAATGGTGCTGTTTCACACAGCCCTAGTGGTAGACATTCCCTTTTCATTCCAGAAATGCAGGCACATTCCTTCAGTGGCTCAGGCTAGAAGCTCAGGGGAGCTAGAGTAGCCTTCCCTTCTCTTCCCTTCCCTTCCACAGTACTGAACTGAGTGGGGCATAGCCAGGCCCTGATAGGATGCCCTGATTAGCCCAGCAGGGACTTGATAACAGATTGATCATCCCATTAAGAAAACAACAAAGGGACATTTCCAGCTACCTGTTGATTCTGCCTTTGTCACAGCACAGACTGTAGCCAGCATGTGATCTGCTAGCTAATACACAGATACCTCTCTGCAAGGAACAGGGGAGGGAGGAATTCCTGTTTAGCAGTGAGTGGTGAGTGTGTGTGTGTGGTAGGGAGGAGATACCTGTTTAGCAGCCTGCAAGTCTCTGCTGGAGCTGCAACCAGGAAGCAAAGGGGAGGGGCAATCCATGCTGTGAAGCAGACAGCCCCATCCATCCCTGAGAGCATGCCAGGATGCTGGGGGAGTCTGGTTTATCTTAAACCAGCAAGGGGTCTGAGACAGACATTGCATAAACTGGTTTGAGCCAAATTAGTTAAGTCTGATACCACATTCAAACAGGTTTATCTCAAACCAGTTTCATCCATTTTCAAACTGGTTTATGTGTACAGAACATCTATTCTGTTACAGATTTAAACCAGTTTCTGATCACTTAAACTGGTTGATATGTAATGTCTGTCAGTAGCCCAGGTGAGAGAGTTTGATCATGAGATGTAAGAAACTTTCTAAACTTCTATTATATTTGCCGCAGATTTATTTTTCAGTATGTTTAAAGGTCAAATAAGGATCAGCCAAGCTCTGGAAAAGGAGTAGAAATGTACAAGAATTTAAGGCATTGATCATACAAGGAGTACAAAAGAGCACAAGCAAGCTCTGATATAAAACAATGACTCTACCAGCCAGTTTTTTTCCCATAAATACAAGTAGATAAGAACAGATAAAACCCACAAACTGCTGTTGCCCTTACAAAAATCACACAGGAGAATCAAGCTTCATGGACTACTATATATTAAAGAAGGGGTGTTAAAACTTATGGCCCGAGGGCTGAATCTGTCCCACAAAGCCCCATGATCCAGATGCAGCTCACACAATGGCCCCACGCTATGAGCACGCACTGTGCCACATGTGGGTCTAATCAGACTCCACCTCCTTCCTGCTTTCCCTGCCCCAGCAGACCTAATCCGGTGGCTTCTGCAGCTGGTTTGGGACCCATGCTGCATCCAGCATGGATCACAGAGCAGCCAAAATGGGTACCACTTGTGGTACAGTGCAGCCAGAACAAATACTGTGCTGTACACAATGGCTATTGCAGTGTGGTGCCTACACTGGGATATACATCATAAATAGTGTAAATATGCGAATCCTAGAGTGGCTGGATCAGGTGTTGTGTGCAATGGAATCTAGCTGTACATGGTAGTCACCCCCAGTGGATTCTGCTACATGCAACGCCTGCTACAGCCAGTGTGGGATGTGGGGGAACCGCACACAGTGTGGGTCCATACAGCCATATACAGTGCTCCCAGATCCAGGACCCACACTATATGCCATTCCCCCACATCTCACATTGACTGTAGCAGGCGTTGCATGTAGCAGAGTCCAGTGGGGGTGGCTACCATGTACAGCTAGACTCCATTGCACGCAACACCTGATCCAGCCACTCTAGGATCTGCATATATGAAGGGTGGGTCCCAAATCAGTTGGAGCAACTACCCAATCAGGTGTGCTGGTGGGGGGAGGGGAAAGGAAAAGGAGAAGTGGAAAGGGAGTCTGTGGGCCCAATCCAGCTCTCAGACTGGCCCCACACCACTCATTCAGTCCACGGAGCTGGTTGAGTTTGACACTACAGTATTAAGGCATCCTCTGTACCAAATATAACTTTGCCTAAGGTTCACCATATTGTTTATCAGCCAAAAATTCCATGGCCATACATATCTAGAAAAATAGCTTTGGTTAAATGGAAACTGTTTACAGGTTTAAACAATGTCAGGCCTTTATTACACGCATGAAAGAACATAAAATGAAAGGTGGCTTTTGAATTTGCTTTCTTAGCACTTGGGATTTCGCCTAGGGCTGGATCACCAGCTAGTACACACCATAGGTTCTCAATATACTCAAGTTGATCATCCATCATTCTGACAGAATGGTCTAAAGTGACCCACCATCACCAGCCACAGGACAAAAAAAAAAAAAAAAGAAATCAGTATAGTATGGAACCAACACACTGATGACAAATGTGTGAATGAGCATGACTGCAGCAATACCTAAGATTAATCAAGATGATATGCCCAGCCATCAATGTGAGTCAGATGTCCATAAAACATGAATTGTATCTCAAATATCCATAGTTTCTACATAGATAGCCTGTTGGCAGACTACATGCAATGAAAACATAATATAGATGAGAATGGTTACAGGTATATTTCTTCAGCTTTCCCCTTAATAACTCCAGTTTGCTTCTCCTACCACCTACACAAAGAAATCTCTGGGGGCCCTTCCAGATGAGCAAATGCATGCATTTCCCCAGGGACAAACAGCAGCAGCTCATAGTTGTGCAGCTGCTACTTCTCCAGGAATGCTCATGGACATGCACTTAGTATGTGGCAAGTTGCCCTGTGTGGGGTAGGACGGACCAGGTCCAGCACCTAGACTGGCCTCAGCAGCCCTACTTGGGGTTCTGGGGGCTTCCTGGGGCTTCAGCAACAGCAATCCAGTGCATAGAGCCTGGCTGGCAGCTGAAGTGTGTCTCTGGTCAGCCCAGCCCTGATTTTGGGTGGTGTACACTGCCACCTCGTGCACCAACCCACTTTTTTCAGGCCTGGGTTTTTTTGACACGAGGATCTCTTTGTGTCAAAAAAAACTCACTATGCTCCTAAATGGCAGTGCAGCAAATGCCTGCATGTGCAGTACATGCAGTTTGCAGTGCAGGAGGCTGCATGTGTGTGTTCATCTGTGCACGCACTGGAGATGCATTAAGCCTGGACTAGTTGCCCAGGTAGAAGTGAGGTTCAGAAGCTGAGCTTTAACTTAAGCAAAAACCAGTCATTTATAGTGAGGACAAAGTTATCATTTGAATACTGAATCCCCTTTTAATGGTTTTCCCACAGTTCCCCATAAAAACTTGTTTCCAGTCATTTACACAGTTGGGTCAGAAATAATCACTAACCCTCTTAGCACCAGGAACTATGGAACAGAGTACCAGACATGCCTGAAGAAGGGCATAGGCCAGGGGTATCACTGATACAGCCTTCAGACTTGATCTGGCCCATAGAGCTGCTGCTTCTAGCCAATCAGATGATCTGTAGACCAAGGAATTTGGGGATGTAGCTAGCAGTAGTAAGGCCTACTACAGGATCCCAGCAAGATAGGCATCCAAATCTTTCTTGAAAGTGTCCACAGTAGGTGCTTGTATGGGGATGTCTATTCCAGGCCTTGGGGGCTCGGACAGTAAAGAAGTTTTTCCTTGTGTCCAGCCTGAAATAGTCTTCCAATATGAATGCTTGTAAAATAGGAACTTCTCATGATAGACTAGGTATGGTTTATGCCAGTATAAGAAAATAAAAAGATGGCTTCTTTACCACATGGCATACAGTGACATGGGATTCTGGTGGTTATTTATCGACTTGAAGGCCATAAAGTGTTAGTGCCTATCTATATAGCAAGTTTGCCTAAAACTCACCAAATTGTAGGGTATCATAAGTTTAAGCTGTCTTAATATACATTCTTTTACATAAATGATAAAATGTATACTTCCTGGAAAATAAAATAACAATGATTTCAAATTATAGTTTGAAAACACAAACTTTAAAAAATGGGATAAAAAACTCCTCTAGTTTCTTTATTTGATATGTCTGTGTGTGTGGTGTGTGATGGTGTAAAATACACTTGTAAACCAGAAATACCACTGTGTGTTTAGGGATAAATGCTATATTAGCACACCTATTATTGGAACCCTTGTTTCAAACAAAAAGTGTCAACAACAATGTATGCATACAGATATCTTTGCTTTGTAATAAAAGGTCAGTCTAGCCAGAGCTGCTAATTTCTTGCTTCATTTTCTGGGACCAGTTAGCTCACTGAAGCTATCCAATTATCAAGGGATAAAATGGGCTATTCACAATAGATAACTTGTGACAAAGTTAGCCCGTATTCAGGAATTTTGTAGATCCTCAAGAATATGGGAATAACTGACAACTAAGTTACAACTTCTTTCCATAAATCAAAAAGCACCACTGCAAACTACAGAAATAGTGCAATGCAGTTGGCACAGTACTGCCACAGAAAACCAGAGAGCCATAGTAACTGCTCACTTCTTAAATAGGTTCATTTGTCTGAGGAACAGATCCTGCAATGCTTACTCACTCTGAAATCAGTGGGGTAAAAATAATAAACATGCTGTGTTTTGCTCTACTGTCTGGAGATAAACTAGGTCTCCATCTTTAAAAACCTGGTGTTTTTAAAGTCTTTAAAAGTCTTTCCTGAACTCTCAGTTTACTGAAAACAGATCCTGGAGACAAAAGATAATGTATCTCACCATTTGGCAGAGCTTATAGTTACTGCTAGTGGGAGGGAGGTGAAGGCAGTCCAACATTACATGATAATTACAATACATTAATGTTTATCCTCATATAAAGGAATAACTCAAACTCATCTTAATAACCCTGGGCTCACAACTGTACCTAGTGGTACAGTGTAAAAAGACCAAAGAATTGTGCTTCCCTTCCTGCCAAATCGTTAATCTTGTAAAGAAAGCATAAGTTTCATTATTTCCATGGAAACAGTAAAATCAAGTGCCTGCAACCACTGAGTTTTGCTCTTCTTGGACATCCATAGCAAATCCCATGAGTACCTGCTTAAATAGAGCTTTCTCTTTTTAAGCCAAAAATCCCCCATAGTAACTGCTCACTTCCTAATGCATTCTGGACATGAGCTTCCAAATCCTCTCTCACACAAGTAAATACATTGAAATCAGGAGTCCTGCTTTCATGAGTAAGGGCTAGTTTTGTGACCAGAGGTTCACAGATTTGGACCTGGTACTTCATTACTTAACAAAAGTGAGATATGTGACTGAAATCAATAGCTTAGCATGGGAAGGGTATAGAATAAACACATGCTTTCATGGAGGTCTGATTATAATGCTGCTATCAGTTTTGTTTCAACAACAACAGATTGATATATGATTGTAAAGAGATGTGCAGGCTATAGGCAATAATTACAAAGAAACATTTTAGATAGGCATTCTGAACTCAATAGGGGACTTGGAAATAAGCTGACAAAAGGAAATGAATAATGGTGAAAAAAGATCAACACTGCTTGAAAAACTAACATAGTAGGTCACAGACCAAGTTTCTAGTTTTCTGTCAATCACTAGTGTAACTGTTGTCAATCATTCCCCTTTCTCTTGTTTGTGATTTTTGACTGGCCACAAAAGAAACTTTTGTTGGTAATTATAGTCTTTACAATTCATCTGGGTCACAAGAAGGATTTTCATAGCTTGCCTGTGGAATAGCCATGGTATGCCCCAAGCTGAGTTCACGTATCTCCAAGCAATTCAAGCTAAAGTTTCCCACGATGATATGAAAGGAAATAAAAGATGCAGACAAATACAAGTCACTTCGAAAAATAACAAGGATGGGAGGAGGGGGGTGGAAGAACTGCCAATATCTCTCCCCTCCCCATGAAACTAAATCTGAAAGCAGCCTGTTTGAGAGGGTGTAATTAGACAATGTGTGCACCTGTGCATTTTGAATCTTTGGAGAGATTCTTTAATTTCCATATTCAACCATGTGTTTCATTTAAATTGACCACAAAGGCTTTAGCAAGATTGTATGCGTGTCAAACAGAAGTGTTCTTGCTGAGGATTGCACTGCAATTGGTTAATTCCTTTATTTTTATATATATAATTCATCTGATCCTTGTGGACTTTTCCTCCCTCCCACCCCTTTCTTCAGCTATTCCTCATTTTCACCTTCATTATAGAGATTTTGTTGGCTTGCTTTACTTTGTTTTATCATCAGCGTAAGGAGCCCCCGTTGTCTTTTGCTACACATGTGAAACATCAGAACTGTAAGACACATTGCTCACGTACACCCCGAATCTGGAGTGAATCCAGAAAAGTGACAAAGCTGGTGACATCAAAAAGAGCATCCCAGACTAGGTAGGTAAGCCAGCCAGCTTTTGCTGCAAATTAGTTTCTAGAAATGTCAACATTTCTGAGCAGCCGAGTCCCGTTATTTATTTATTTTCACCAGTTTAGCAGAGAGAGAGAGAGAGAGGCTAAAACAACTTTGGAAAAATAAGAGCAAAGTTGGTCTATGGAAACCAGCCCCTTTACTGTAAACAGTGCCTCTCTGCAAACTAAGCAGCTGTACAAAGGAGAGACAATGCAGGGTGTCCCCAGCATCATTAAGCAACTTCCCCTCCCCTTGAAACAATCACTTCAATAAAGCAATTACAATAGCATCATGGAACATTAGAACAAGGAAAGAAAATAACCTTACCAGCTTCTCCTACAGTATACAGCTGAAAAGAAAACACAACCCCCCCAGCTGCTGTATCACATGCAATTGGTTTCTCAGAATGAATTGACTGAAAGAGCTATGAAAGGCTAAAGTCTTTCGTACCCTGTGTTTAGTTTCTCCTCTGCTCCCTCTCTCCGAGTCTCCTCACAAAGCCATTCTCCTACTCCCTAATCCTCACACAGGAAAGAGAAGCACACACCAAATGACTTCAGCAGAAACGATTCTCCTGGGGGGTGGGGGAAAAGAGATTCTGCTGGCATTCAACCATTGCAGTATGTTAATCCTCAGAGAGGGTATCCAAACAAACTCGCCTACACACTGTGGTCCTTTGGACAGAAGGCAGCAAACCCCATCCAAACAGCACTTCACAACAAGGAATAAAAGTGCGCATCCCCATTCATCAACCTCTCAGCTGCTAATTTCTGTAATAAATACACCCCTTGGTACCTCTAAGTGTTCCCTATTTACATCTCAGCTAGCACATATTAAAGTATTTAGTCATTTTTTAATTAGCTTGCCCATTTCCTAACGATGCTAATAGGCCTAAGATCTTTAAACAAAGCATGTGGAAGTCAAATAGATAACAGCGGGGATGAACTTAAAAAAAAAGAAGCAAAAACTGAATAGACATAAGATCAAGCATGAATTAGGAACAATGGAAAGAAAGAAAAAAAGCATGGATGGTTCCCTTAACTGCTTTTAATAGTTACAACCAGAGCAAAATATTGCATGCATTTTACTATGGACAAAGACTTGTAACTACATTTGCATTATTTATGAAAAAGGGAAACGTTTGCTTTCCCAATCATCCAGTTTGAAGACATGCCATAGAAATCTAGCCTTGTTCTCAGCCTCATCTTTATATTTCAAGAAGGCTTAAAATCTTTGTTTAAAAAATCTTTCTGTCATTTTAGCGTTAAGGGTAAATTTTGTTCTCCGGAGACATCACAGAATCTCAGAAATAAATAACGGTCACCAAAAAAAATAAAATCAAAGACCTAGAAAAAGCAGATGGCACAATTCTACATCTTAAATGATGGTTGTTAGCCTTCCAGTAATAATTTATAAGGCGACTTCCTCCTGCTTGTTCCTCTGCTCAGCAGCATGCCATTTGGGCTTTTCAAACAAAATAAATAGACTTGAAACCACCAGCTTTACACACACTAGCACTTACCGAAGCTATTTCAACCTGACACAGGCTTACTTTGTTCCTCCCTGACCCTGTACAGAAACCTGAGGTGATGGTTTGATGGATGAGATCTCTGTTCACAATATAGGTTGTGACTTCATGGCTATGTCTCCTCATTATTGCTCATCTAGAGAAAAAAAATAGGGGTCCAGGGCTGCCTTTCACCACACACAGCATGCAGAGCAACGTTAACAATGAAAATGAACCAAACGTAGCTGGCGAAAGCTAGAACTTCTTTTCCTACCTCACCAAAAGTGCATGGGGTTTTTTGTCTGCCTTTGTTTTTTGTGTGGGAGTAAGAGGTGACTACGGATGGGTTATAAAGACAGGAGCAAATGTCAGTAGCTTACAACAAACCTTATTTTAGCCTAAAGAAACAGTAGTATCAGCAAGGAAGGAAGGATTTTTGTTTATGACTGAAGAGCACTCAGACTGTAACCTCTGAATTTCTCTTTACCACACTAGTTGAATGATTTTACCATGAAACTTGGATAGTTCATTATTTCACAAAGGCCCCAATCCTACATATCAGATCTGTGGGGCAACCCACTGCAGCAGGGAGAGACCTAGTACAAGTTGGTCAGAGTTAGCAAACAACAACACATATACAAGTTGTTGTTGTAAAACGTATTGGGAATGATAGATATATGCTCAAAATGTAAATGAGTGCTGGCAATCTTAAGACTTGAAGTGCATATTCCTCACAAAAATAAATGTAAGGTAATAGTTAATTTGCATAGTTATGTTTACCATACTGGCTGCTAATTTCTAAATACCAAGCTCCTAGCATGTTTAGACCCAGGAGTTGCTGCCTCAATAAAATGTCTAAAGTCAGCTACTAGATGATCTGCATTTCTCTGCTTTCTGAATCTATCTTTCAGTGAAAAAGGTGAGGGAGGTCTATGCCAATGAGTAAAGGTCAATCCTGTAAAAGCATGTAATGTTATTCCTGTGACGTTAGAGTCCCATTAATTTAAATGGCACAACTTATTTCCATCTGTCTGTCTAACTTTGTTACTTATATGACCCCCACTACGATACTAGTCAAAGTCCTTGCACTCTTTTATGTTATCTTCTAAGCAGCCTTATGAGGTAGAAAGTGATAATAGTCCTATTTTACAGTTGAAGCCTGTGGGACAGACATACTAAAGCCCCAATCCACAAAGGGAATTAGGTGTGCAAATGCTTAATGCCAATTAAAGAATAAAAACATCTGTGGGTTTTATACACAATAATATTTTTAATATTTTTTTGCTGCATGCACCCAGATCTGGCAACATTATTTCTTGTGTAGGAAACCAGTGTAAAACTATGCACTTGCTACAGTTAAGTCCTACTTATTTTAAGGGCTTAAGTAGGGCTTAAATAGCATGAGGGCCATGTACTGATACACAGTCTGGGGAGAATTTCATAAAAAAGAATTTCAAAAGCTGCATTTTGGAATAATTGATCTCCCAACTACACCTTTCAAACTGCTCTCATCAGGTTTTAGTGTCCCTGACATCTGGAGCTGGGAACCTATTCTTTGTGAAGAAGAAAATGCCCTAAATATTTTTAAAACTATAGGAATAACTGCCAAAGAACACTTTTATTGACTATACAAACCAGTTTTCCTATTACACAACATGTAATTAGGAAGTGCAATATCACACAGGCAGTGGAAATAGCTCTACAGATCACATATAAAAGGTATCTTTCAGTTGTGAAAGTGAATGAGCTCCAGCTACTTTCAAAATGATAGTCAATCTTGTACCTAGAAGCCAGTTATGAATTATTCACATACAAAACCCAAAACAAAAACCACACCAATTAAAACACGTAGCACTCAAGAATTGAAGAGTCTCATTCTTTTCATGAAGAATGTAACTTCCATGTTGACTCACAGCAAAAGTCTGGTGGGAATAAGTTTTGAGTT
Source organism: Gavialis gangeticus (assembly GCF_001723915.1). Taxonomy (NCBI): domain Eukaryota; kingdom Metazoa; phylum Chordata; order Crocodylia; family Gavialidae; genus Gavialis; species Gavialis gangeticus. The sequence continues at coordinate 172,165,293 of NW_017729032.1, forward strand.
TGGGGAAATGTTTGCAAGCTCACCCGTATGCTGAAATAATTTCTCCTTTTCTTTCTCACAATTACATAATCTTTTATCCTGACTGCGTGCATCTAAAACATCCAATTTGTATAGCACTGACTCCCTTCTGTGTTTCTTGGATGAACAAGAAGGAATACGGCAGGGTCATTTGGGTAATATCCCTGAATTTTTAATAGTAATCATAAGTGTATTTCAAATCCCTTTGCCTATGAGCAGAACAGGGTAGGCAATTGCACTGGAAATGACTCCAGGAAAACTAAACATTAGAGGACATGAAGCTCATTGAGAATCGCTGGTGTGACTGATTAAGTTATGCTTGTGCAGGGCTTAAAATTATTTTGCTGATCTGCTGCTAGAAAGAAATGTTCAGTAAGTCTACAATACCTGGGAGAAAAATGGAAGTAAAAGAGACAGATAAATTGTAAACAATAAACTGAAGAAAAAATATGTACAAGACCTCTACTATTAACATACAGTATGGTTTAGATATAGTGACTGAATGAACCGGTCTGATATTTATTCCTCACGCTAACACCTTAAGAATAATACCTCTGCAAGATGAGTGGTTGATCACATTAGTCACAAAAAAGCCTTTTAATACTTGAAAAATCCCAAATATTAATGAACAACTTCATATGACATAATTAAACTTTGGGGTTAATACGGAATAGGTTGTTTTACCCAGTGCTCCCCCCTCCCCGCCCCAGTTGGGGCAGAATCCTTGCGTGACCTTTGGATTTACTCACAACGCTTTCAATGGATAATCCTCCCCCTACCTACAAGATCTGTGGGTTTTGTTTGTTTGTTTGGCCTTTCTGAATAAATGCCATTTCATCCACTTTAAAACATTCTCAGCACATTTTGCAATTAGATTGTCCTTCAAAATAACTCAAATAATTGAAAAAAATAAGTAGAAATGCTATGCAATAGCACAGAAGTGAAATATTCACATGCCCTGGTACTGGTACACCATGGACTGCAATTTCACCATTGAGCAAAAACTCCTGGGTATATGAAATCTGCCATTTTTCTTCCAGAGTTGATATGTTTAACTCTATTAGTTATTATACAGCTCACATATGGTAGGTGTATTCAACTGGGGGAATATCTAAAGCCACAGAGTTTGGTGTCCAGTTGCTAAACTTAATCCAAATTTTCCCAAATTGCATTGAGTGTTTGCATCTGCAGTTTCAGGTTCTGCCTCTTCTGAAAAATATGCAGCCAGATTTTCTTCTGCTTCCCAGCTCTTTGGAACTGCCTAAATAGTCCCTTGACAGAGCTTTCATCTGGTGCAAATGCAGCTTATCTGTCTCCCGTGATTCCTCTCCATATTTGGCTTGAATAGGATGTTTATTTGGGAGATAGCTAAAGCACACACATCTCTGGCAATCTCCTGCTGGCATATGGTCTCTCTTTGAGCTTTGTCTGGCACAGATCAGTTCAGAAAAAATCAGCGAACTCTAGCACCAACTCTGCACATAACCTCATTCTCTTCCTCTCACAAAAAAATGGACTCCTTGAACTAAGAAAAATTTAGGGCCTTGGATTCAAGCAAAACATTGATCTACTAACCTTCTCCTATTTTTAATATTTCTGGACCTATGTTACCTGCTAAGACTGCCTTGTTGTGTATTCTTCTACTGTCAATCTTTTTTCGAATATTTAATATATTGAGCTGCCAAATGCAGCAGCTTACTCCAGATATTAGATAAGATCAAGGAGTTATTCCTCCTTGGATCATAATACTTGGTCTTGATCAGAGACTGTCAAACAAAAAATAGATTATGTCTTGCACGAAAACTAGGTATTTGCATTATCTACAGCAGTGGTTCTCAATGTTTTTTATATCAGGACCCAATTGTAAACATTGAAGGCCAGTTCCAAGCCAGTGCTCCCTACTCCCAACCCACTGCCCTCAGCCCCCAAACCCCAGCCCCTCCAGTGTGTGGGGCAGAGGGTGGGTGTGTGGGGTAGGTGGTGCATGTCTGGGACATAGGGAGCCCCAAGCAGCCTCTTGCAGGCTGGAACTCTAACAGCCTGCAAGGGAAAAGCTGTGGTTTCCCACATTTTTCTCCATTTTTAAAGTTTGTTCATGACCCTTTCATATATTCTTGTAACCCACTTTTGGGTCACGACCCATAGATTGAGAAACACTGATCTAAGACACAATGAATAAACATCCAGTTTAAAGAAATACCACAATTTAGAAATATCAGAGATGTTGTCATTTAAGGTAGCTGCTTAATTTTCTCAGGATGCCCTGAACATGTGCCATTCACAGTTGGGGCTGTTGGGTGTTTCAGATCCAGTCAATCATTTGTATAATTCACCATCTTACAGTATTCTCTTTTACATATATGGTCACTGCTACTTGAGAGCTCAAAAAGAAAGCAGTTTGGATAAATATAACTGAAGAGAAGGGAGGGAGGGAACTGATGAGAATGAAAAAGGAGAAAGGGTACTAATAGGAAACAGAAATAAGAAGAGCGAAAAAAAGAGGAGGGGAAACAAAGGGCAAAAAAAATAACAAAGTAAGAATTGATAAGAAGAAAAAATAAGAGCCAGAAACACACACAACACTTCAGTGTTAGTGATAATAAAAGAGAAGTCTTCCCATGAGGACTCTGTGAAAGTCAGTATTTTTATTCTGTATGACAAGTATTTTCATTGGTTTCAGTCCATGTGGGTTCAACTGATCCTCAATCCTTTAAGTTTTTACCTTGGTAAATCAATCTCAACGTAAAGATTCAGCTAGGCATTACATCAGGCATTTCTGTGTGAATATCTGAATTACCATATCAAAACATAAATCTGCTCAGGGCTGCAAACACAGTTTGGGAACTTCAGTAACTGTAGCCTCCATTTAAAAACCAAGGGAAAAAAGTTAATCAGTCATCTTTCCTGTGAATCTCATTTGTTTATAGAGATCTACTTTTAATGGCTGAGATCCTTAGTTCTACTCTTGAGGGGAGAGAGAAGGAGAGAAAGTGGTCAAAAAGGGCTGTAAAAACCCCACAACTGGATGGGAAAATACTTCTCCAGCATTGGGTCTATGGAGGACAGCTTAAAGGCCATCTTCTAAGGACTTCCACACAAGCCACAGAATACAAAGTATACTTGAGGCAGGGACAATGAGCTACAGAGGACGATGTCACAGCTGGGCGGCATTGTAGAGTTTGTGGGTATTTGTACACATGGGTAGCCTGGGATAGACTGCTAAGCAGCGCCCCCCACCCTCCCTCACCAACCCCTGCAGACTGCAAAGCAGTCCATGATCTGGATCATAGTCCCCTCTCCTTGGTCTATGAGCCATTTGTAATTGCCTCTTAGAGGAGCATCTGGGAAACTCACCCAGCAACATTAATAAATGTTCCAATTTTTAAAAAGTAAATTAGAGTTGCTATTTCTTCACAGCAAATAAAAAAACCAATAAGATGGATGTTTAGGATCATGTAATAAAATAAGAGCCATGTTATAATCAACTGAAAAAAACCCTTATTCTGGATTACGACTTGACACAGAAAATGAGAGAGCAGAGTCCATCCCAAGTTTTATGCAGGATCCATTGCAGACTGGTACATACTGCTTCAGAAGCTTTGATTAATGTGGTGTTCTAGTCACACTGCAGATATTAAGGAAAGCCACTATTCCAATACCTAAACAAACTGTAAAACAGAACAGTCATACACATCATGGCTGCTGGCAAGCTAAGTCCACTGAGTATACCATGGGATTGGGGCTTTCCTCTGCTCTATCCTATGTGGTCCCTGGGTGCCACCCTCCTGTACCTCTCTAATTCAAGGAGTCCCTGAAATTTCCTCCTAGTGTCTCCCTCTCAAGGGTCCTATTTGTACCCTATTCCTTGATCCTTCCATGTAAGAGTTCCCCATGACATTGACTCTGTGTACACCTGTCATTTCTCCCATCTCAATCTTCTCCTTAGTCATCCATAACCATCCAGGTGCTCTGTGGCACACCTTTCCCCATTTACCCTCTCATTACTCCTTCCTCCCATTTGATGGTCTCTTATTCTTTACCCACTGGTAGGCATTCTGTGTTCATTGCATTCTGCTCCTACACTAAATTAGGCAGCTCCATTTTTTAATTCCCCAGGGGACAGGAGTTGTATGTGTCTCCCCTCTCCTAATATCAGGGTCCCTCCAGAAGTGATTCTGTGTCCCCTATGCTCCCACCACAACAGAGATACTCCCCCACCTCATATGCGGACATTTTTTCTCCCCCGGCATTTTTTTGGTCTGAAAGACAAGTGTTCCAGGGTGTCAACATGTGGGAGGGTTAGCTGGAGCACTGGTATGTTGTTAGGTGTTAATGCATGCCATCAACCATTTGCTTGATCTATAAATAATTGCACCCGAGCTTCAAACTGTGTTTTTACTGTGGAAGGGACAAAGCAAATCACTCCCAATCTCTCCTTTTTGGTTTTCTGATGATCTTCCAAAACAACCAATTAACACCTACAGCATTCCTTGCCTCTCACATACAGCATTCCTTGACATTTTGTAATTGGTTGGAAGGGGTGTTCAAATACAACTGTTGGGCAGAGAGCAGGAAAGTGAAATAATTTCTAATGCTAAAAAAAAGACCACAGGTTTACTTCAGGACAAGGAATTTTATCCTGGGATCCTACATGCACATTGTCCCACTTCAAGTACCTGAGAAGTATCTGAATTAACACTTTGATGCAGAACAATCAAGGCTAATTCAAGGTAATTGCCATTAAGATAGTCCCAGCCTGTTTTTGATGGGGGTGAAAACCTGGAACAGTCAGCCCCAGATGAAGCCAGTCATCTGTCTGTAGCCTGAAGTGCCACCCTGATTTCTTTGCCTAACTTCAAAATATCCCAGCTAACTCTCTCTCTCTCTCCCCACCTCTCTCTACTCAGAAATAAAATTGTGCTACAAACAAACAAACACAAAAATGCCATTCAGTTCAGTGTAAGGCCTTTGCAAGCTCAGTCAGATCCTGTGGCTTTCTGTGCTTAAGCTAAACACGTGCACACATGTTCACAGGATTGAGGCTTTAGTTTGTGAGCTCTTAGAGAAAGACCTACAACTTCCTTTGTCTGTGGAGTTTCTAGTATGCACATCTCAACAGAATGGCATGCAACTTTCTTCTATGCCTGTGGCATGTCCAGCATAGAGATCTATGGACCATCCAAGAGTACAAATAAATAAATATTTACAATAGCGGATTATTTCAACCTTTCCCAGTTCATAAGCCCAAAAGAAAAATAAATATGTTATAAAATATAAATAAATACAGATAACTGGATAGGGGTGTATTTATGATGACATAAAAGCTATGGCATAAAGTAATTCTTATAAATAAGTACTTACCAGAGAAATCCTGATTTACATACATCTCTCAAATGTGGTCAAACTTATATTAGTAAGGGCTTCTCATATGAATAAAGTTTTGAAGGACGAGATCCTAATTTTGCTGTAGCATTTGTGTATGCTATTTCTAATGGCACTCTCCACAATTTTAGCTCACACTTGAGGTTGAGTTTGTTATGAAAATAAAACCCACTTTCACTTGACATTATCCAATGATGTGCAATAGGAGTATCATAGATAAAAATGCTTTCACTGCATATATGTATATCATAGATATACATATATACATAGACCATCATAGATAAAAATGCCTTCACTGATATATGTATATCACCTTTGCTAAACACTGGGAAAATATGATCCTAATAGATTTTCAGAAGAATGAAAGCTAAATATGCTGTATAGATTTCAGAATTAAAATCCAATAGGTGGATGCATTTGAAAGGTAGATGGGTAGTAAAGCCAGGACCCTATGGGAGGTACTAGAGAGAGTGTAAGGGATATCTGAGAGCTAAATCTGGAACAGTATCTTCATCATAGCAGGGGAAGAAGGCTGTAATTCATACCCCCTCCAGCCCCAGCTTTGAGAGTGAGTTTTAAACATGAATAATATAACCACAAAAGATCCAGGTCTCAGAACCCTGATCATTTCTCTTCTTAGCATCTGATACAACTACAGTTCAAATTAACAGCACACATGTCTTTGACTTGACGTGGACTAGGTTGGATTACTAAATAGGGGAACTTTTACATGTGTTCTGGGGGTGGGGGCAGTGGCACATTAGAGCAGCTCCAAGATCCTCTCTAATTAAAGCACCGTAGCATCTCGTTTCAGCATCCTCCTGCTTAGAAATGGCAGTGGGGGTGCTTGAACTAAAGCTCCTTCAACACGGTAATCCCCCCACCCCTTGCTACAGCACTGCCTCTTCTAACATGAGGCAGGATATGGGAAAGGCTGATAAATATCCAGCAAGACAAGCCCATCCTTAAGTCATGTGATAAAGGGACTCAGCCAAATCCTTTATAAGCCAGCAGGTACAAGTAACTCAATACCTGCTGAGTGCCTACAAAAAACAGCTGTAACTTTCTTTTAATTTCATTTGTAAAGAAAAGTATTTGTTTTCATTAATTTAATTTTGGCAGTAAGCTTTGATAATAAATCATTTTAATTTTAATTTGTGTAATTCTTGTAAGTTTGTCATTCTTGAAATTCTTATAATTAAGTAGTGTACAAGAATGTAAACAGTCTACGGCTGTCTATTTGTACTTGCATGTGCTTTACTTATTATTCCCTAGTCTCTTAATTTTTCTCCTCCTTTAAAAAATCACATTATTTGCCTCTCCTCTATTTACTCCTGTGACCTATAGGTTTATTTTCCCCTCCATCTTTAATACTGTAACTAGACCGCTTAAGCACAGTGTTACTTACATATAATAGTTTCCACGAGTTTAACCAAATAAATTTAAACAAAATTGTAGTTTAACTGGTATAACTTTTGTATAAACACCAGATTGATCTAACTTTATTCTAAGACATAAACCAGTCATTATCAATGCTTTTGGACTCAAAGCACTCCTCTGAAAATGCCAACTCTTCATCTTTGCTTGTTTTTTATTAAAGAAAAATAATAAAGTAATTCTTAAATTGAAAGACCAGGAAGACCTCAACAGGTAAGAATGATTGTGACACAATGGATTCCTCTTTGAAACCTCTGGGTTTATCTTATGATTCATGTTTGCACACCTAACATTGCATGGCACCTTGGAGTACCCTTGAAAGGTCCCAGGGAACAGCACACTGACTGAGAATCACTGATATAATCATGATATACTTTCCCCTTTATTATATTTTGTAGCAAGAACAGAATAGTCACTACAAAAAGAACTTGATCTGCCCAAGCATTCGAAAAGTAAATGTCCTTCCCTATCATAGCCTGTATACATGCTAGGAAGACTTAAATAATACAGCTATGTTGTTTTTTTTAAAGTGAATTTCAGTAGCATTAAGTTGTTATCATATTTTGATTTTTGGAGCAGGCTTTGCAAGTTTCTTTCTATCTACCTCTAAAATTGTATAAATGTACCTGCTTGAGAAACTACCATGGAGTAGAAGAACAAAGGAAAAGAATATTTGTTTACCAAAATAAAAGCCAGTAGGAAGACACAGTAGTCCATTACTAAAGAGATCTTTAAACAGGCATGCCCTAGATTCTTCTGTTCCATTGTATCATGGAGGAGAAAAGGCTCCCTCCTATGGTTAAACTGTGTAAGGTTTTGAGCACCTCTGTTGCAGCAATAAAGTCCTCTCTGGGTAAGAAGGGCTCCATTTCAAATGTGAAGCATTTAATTGAGATACTGTCTATGACATCATTCCATTTTTTTAATGCAACTGCAAATGTAATACATCTGGAAATCTTACTTTTGTTGAGGTCAAAGATGAGATTCATTTTATATTGTAGTCAAATGAAAGCCAAGTGTCAGCCAAAAATGCTCTTCTTGCAGAGGCTCTTTATTAGTATGTTAGTGTTCTACTTTCTAATGTTTTACTATCTGCAGTTTTTTTTCTTCTGGGATAAATATTATGTCATTGAATCAGGATTTAGTATTTGCAAATGAAAGTCTTCAGTGATAGAAGTATAATGAAAATATAGTAGATAAAGGTAGCAAACACACTATATTATTGGTATACATGTGTATATAAAATTGAACTGAACTTGCATGACAGAAACAGAGGGGGTTCAAATTACACTTTGACTCTGAGGGGGAGGGGGTTGCAAAAAATAATAATTGGACTGCCTATCACAATGCCCTAATAAAATCAGAGACACTCCCTAGGTTATGATTTTCAGATCTTACAGGGGAGCTCTCATCTCTTATGGGGGGGTCACCCCCCCAACTCCTCTGTAATTCAAACTGTGGAAGCAGATGTCTGCTATTATTTGATCTTTATTTCTAACCTCTTTGTGGCTTTTATGATCTGTTCTTTACTGACACTGCAAAACAAAGTACCATGATTTAAAAGTAAAAAAGAGGTTTTACTTACTGGAAGTGCACAGTGATTATATTTGTTGTTTATCTAACATTAAAAAGTATCTCCAGAGAGCCCAAAACAATCTCATTTCCCACTAGCACAAAATACCAGCAGCTGGCCAAGAATGCAAAATAAAAGATTTGTTAGAAATAATAATCAGTTGTTCACTTTTGACTTGAAACAACTTACAGTTTATAAATTTTCCTTATTACAATTACAGCAAGTAAACTCTTTCACCAACTCTCTTTGGGCGGCTCTATTTACATTCAAACTGATTAGACTAAAAATGAAGTCAAAAGTCCTTGGCAGTAATTATTTTTATGATGATATTTATTATGTCCCAGAAAATCATGGAGAATCCACTTGAAAAAGTAATATAATTTCCTCTAATCTTCTAAGTTAATTGTGGCATTTTTTTTCAATCAGAAGAATTTTCAGCTGCTAAAAGTGCTGTTTTTAACCTTATTTTCCATGTGAGCAGGACTTAATATGAGGCTTTCATTTGCTCACCAGGAATAACTGGGATTATTAAAGAACATGTACAATAAACAACACTCAACACCTACATACAATACAGTTTTCAATAATAGACTAAAATACTTTGATAACTACCAAGAGATTTTATGAATTCTAAAAAAAATGCTCACCTTCTCAATAATTAAGGCATATTAGAATTCTGAAATGACTGAAAAAAATGGCTCGCTAGAAATAGTAACTGATGATATAGTAAGTAACCCTAATTTTTTCCAATATCTTCTTTTCATAAGGATTTTAAATAATGGTAGGTTTTAATCTATAAATGCATTCCATTGAAACATTCAACAAAACTATGAACATACTTCAGTGAGCCCATGCCTTGGAATTGCCTTTTTTAATGCCAGTGCCAACAATCTAGTTTTTCAAGAGGTACTAAGGGTCTGATCTAGCTTTTCACTGAAGACAATAGAATTCTTTTTACTGACTTTGGGAATTACTGAAATGCATAAAATGGGCATAAGAATTCATGCTGGTCATCATTAAGACCCCAGGGGGGTTAAATGACACCATGTCGGAGCGCTACAAAAACAGGGACACATGGGCAGGGCTGCAAGCAGGGTATTTCAAGTTTTCAGATAAATGTTGCTGATCCTAATTATAAGGCATTGTTAGGGAAACAAAAAACACCTGTATTAAATTTTTTAAAAGCACCAGGCAAAAAGCTTCTATGATTTGATAGTTTTATATGTAGAACCAAATAAGAAATGATGGGAACTATCACAATAACAACCTAATGCTCAAACCCATAAATAATAAATCACTGAAGTTTTAAACTTAACTAATTTTTTAAAAGTAAAGGGAGGATGAGCCAGCTGAAGATGAAGCAAGCCCTGCTCTGTGCAGCCATATGTGTAGACAAATGTTTTTCGTCCTTTTGTCTTTCAAAAACAAGGTGTGTATGAGGAGACGTGAGGTATTTCTTAAAGAAAAAAATAGTATTATGATAATCTAGTTAAGGACAGACATTCTATAAAGAGAGAGAGAGAGAAGCTGAATTTATCAAGCCAATTCATCATTATTAATGTTGGTTCCAGAAATTAAAGTGAAAATTCTGAGATGGTCAAATCATTTCTGAAAAAACCCCCCAAGATTTGGCACCAATCTTTGACTTTTATTAAAATATGAAATGCATTGGATATTTTTAGTTTTTAAATTATTTCTTCTCCACACACCTGCAAGCCCGGATTTGGACACACCTAAAACATGTATTTGTGTAAAATTTATTCATGTATGTAATCCCACTCCCGCTAATGAGGCTACTCAAGTGAATAAAGAATAATCACACATGAAAGGCTTGCAGGTATTTATATAACAACTGGCTTTGGTTTTTTAAATAGTACAGCCCTTCCAAAGTTCTGCTGATGAAATTGCATCAGTATTTATTCTTGCTGTACATATACATTAACACTCCTGGAAACACACACACACACGCACTGGAAGCAAGATAATGTATTAGTTCAATATGTATTGTTTTCTCAGTTTTCAGAAAAGGAGTGTGAACGTTTCCATCCCCCTGCTCTGAGGGTTAAAAGAAGTGGATTCTCTAACATGCATTCTATTTAAATAAGAATAGCATTAGATATACTCTTTGGCAGTAACAATGTCTCCAAAGATAAATGTTTTCTCCCATTAAAATGTCTGTTGCTTCAAGTCCTGGTTTTAACTTTCCATTCTGGTTGGAACTTTGTTGAGAGGATTTCAAACATGTTGGCAAAGGTCATACTCTCTGCGTGATGAGGTCACCTCCTTGCCCCTGGAGCAATGGACTGAAGAAAGAGTGAATGAATCTACTTACTATCCATTGTACTTGTCGGCTGATATTGAGCCTTCCTATACTGAATCATGCAGGGGATCAGCCCTACACATTTGACAGCAAAAGGGCATTTTCCTTCATGATGAGCCTTTCATAAAGGCAAACTATTCTTCACTGAATAGTTGTACCCATTCAGGAGCAATTGTGGCAAACTTAGCACATCACGTATGGATAATTATGAGATGATTATAGATTCAATTTACAAAAGCTGTATAACATTTGGAAACTAGTGAAACTATAGTGTTTTGCCAAAAGAACAAAATCAAATGTTACCAGAAGCAATGGAAATTCTTGTACTTAAATAGTGTACAAGAATATAAGTAGACTATGTTAGTGGAAATGATCCTGTGAAAGGATGGTCTTGGCAGTACAAAACTGGACTGAGATCTTAACACCACCTTTATCTCTTCTTTGCACTTCTAGTCTGACATCCTGATCTTCTTTCTATAGCCTGCTGACTTCTGCAGACACGTTTTTCTCCCTGAGGAGTTCCTCAGCCAGTCCTCCCAAATAACATACAGCCTTTAAGCACCAAATAAGCAAAAACATAAATAAAACAAACCCTTTCTATCCTGTCATAGGCACTAGGAAGGGAACCCTTTGGCTCTGGCTCCAGCACACATGCCTGACCACAACTTGTAGCAAGCTGCTTTGCTTGCTGCCTCTCCCCTTTCTTGCCCTTCTAGCAGCTATTTAAGGGTTTTTGCAGGACTCTCCTTGCCTTTTCAAATGACCCATATTTGTCCCATGATGCTGGACTCGCTCAACAGAGCTGACTGTTCCCCCTCAAAGGGAGACATTATCCTGTTTCACTGCTTTAAAAATTGAAAGAATAAATAGGCATAAGGCAGCATTGTCTGAATACAGCCACTAAGAACCCTGATACACATTAAAATTAAAACTGGATATAAGCCAGCAATAGAGCTGTTACACATTTTCAAGCACTAACTTGAAAATGGGAACTTCTGGAGGGACTGGATGTATTTAAAT
>NW_017729032.1:172217430-172217962 GCF_001723915.1 Gavialis gangeticus
CCGACCCTAAATCTATGAAACTATGAAACTATGAATGGGCGTGTCCACACATACAAGCATGTGTGCTTGCAGCAGCTCAAATAAAAGCTGTGCAAATTTGAGCCGAGGCTTTTTGCCTCAGTTCATGTGCTTGGACATGCATTTTGTTGAAGAGCAAATTGTGCCACTTGGGGCAAAATCATCCTGCCTGGCTCCTCCCAGATCTGTAGCCAGGGGAAGCTAGAGACCTGTGCCAGCACCTGTGCTGTCCCCAGAAGTATAAAAAGCTGCCCCGTCCTGGCCCCATCAGTACAAAAAGCTGCCCTGGCAAGTAGCTCAGGGCTACTCACTCTCAGGAGCTTCTGAGGCCCAGCCAATTGGTACCTGGGGACACTACCCCTTGTGCCAGCTAGACTGCTGAAGCAGCCCTGAGAGTTCTCTGCACCCTTTACCCACTGCAGCAGTCTGGCAGTGAGGGCTGCTGCCTGGCTGTGACCTGCTGTGCACCTGCCAGACCCAGATGGGGACTGCACAGCTAGTAGAGACATCTGCC
>NW_017729032.1:172222962-172223678 GCF_001723915.1 Gavialis gangeticus
CCCCTCTGGGCCAGCTGCCAGTGGGCTGTGGCTGCAGAGTTGGCCTCTGTGCAGCACTACTGCCATGTATGCCCCCTGCCCAGCCATCTGGGCAGCTATCGCCCAGAAGATGTTCCCAGTGTGGTGGTCTGCTTTGAACTGTTAAACCATTTGGCCAGGAGGTCAGCCACCTCCAGCTGGGTCCAAGGCACCAGCTCTGAGCAGGCAGGGTCCTGCCACTGACTTCCCTAGCAAGAGTTCTCATGTTTCCTATTGGAAAACTGAAAAATCTCAGATAAAAAAACCTGAAGTCACGCTGTAAAATACCCCAAAATCCATGTTCCTCCACAATTAAAACAAAAGACTACTGTAAAGAGAGAGAGAGAGTGAGACAGAGACAGCAATCAGTTGGGCAATGTTTTATTGATATATCTATAGTGTTAAAGCAATTTGGAAGACTACCAGTGTCTCTATCATAATAATAAAGTGAACTCTAAATACACATTACATGAATTCATGAATATATATTTTGCTGCCCCCAACAGGGGTAACAGCCCTTCCAACAGGAGCCAAATGGGAATGACCCCCCTGCAGGGGCATACATGCCCCACCTCAGCCTCCCAATTGCTCCCCACCTGGCCCCATCCCCTGCCAGCTGCTGCAGTACCCCAATGACTGCCCAACCCAGCCCCGTTCTCCTGTGCAGATCCAGAGGCACCCCCCCCATGCCCTCCGAG
>NW_017729032.1:172228678-172250227 GCF_001723915.1 Gavialis gangeticus
CTGCCAGCTGCTGCAGTACCCCAATGACTGCCCAACCCAGCCACACCCCCTGCTCCCCCAATGGCTGCCCTGCCCAGACCCCACTTGCACCCCCAGACCCCTCATGGCTTGCCCCCAACCCCAGGCACCGGCACTTTAAAAAAAAATTTTTTTTAAAAAGCGTCTACTCACCCAGCAGGGGCTGTGGGACCTCCGGGGTCTCCTGGCAGAGCCCTCCCTCTGGAGAGCACAGAGCAGCAGGGGGCAGCACAGCCCAGGCTGGAGTTGCTGGGGCTTTCCCTCTGCCCTGTGCTGTGCAGTGGGTCCCCAGTGACACAGATGGCAGCTCAAACTGCCGACAAGTGCCGGGGGGGTGTCTGTTTGTTTAATTGTGGGGATGATGGGGTGGGGGGCAGGGATCAGGGGCCTTGCGGGGGATGGGGCCAAGCAGAGCAGGGATCGGGGGGGCTGGAAGAGTGGGCAAGGCCAGCGGGAGTTCCCCTCATAGTCCCATCCCCCTTCCTCCAACCCCCTGCCCCCAGCCCCTTACTTACCGGCACTGAAGCCCTGTTGCTGGCACCAGGGTGAGGGCCAACCACAAAGACACTGTGGCAGCCAGAGCATCTCTGTGGAGGACTCAGCCTCCAGTTGCCTCAGGACCATGCCCTGTCCTGCTTTTTTTTGCTCCATTTTTTTTTACCCCTGGATATCCAGGGGTCTAATTTTGCCCCCGCGCTGCAAACTTGCAGCGGGGGGAACCTTTTCCTGTTCCTGCACGTGCTTCTTGCAGCATCTCAAAGGGGTTGGCCCCTAGGGGGAAGGAGTCCCTTTAGGGCACAGTCTCTAGCTGTCCCATTAGAGCACAGTCCCTAGCTGTCTACTTTTGAGATATGGAGCCAGAGTTCTCTCACTTAGCCAATATGCTAAGCCACCCTCTTCCTAATACTCAGTCTATAATGTTTCTGGTGAAATTAAGAGATCTTTCCCCTAAACAAGCAAGCCCAACTGGTACAAATTAAATTAAAGTTATGTAAGTGACTCTCTTTATATGCTATTTAAATACTCTTTCTCTAAGTCTCTTAAATCCAGATGTGCATCTTTTTACCCACACAAAGAAACCCAACCATATCATCTCCAGATTCAAATACTTATGCTGAGTCTCCACTTATTTCTGTATCCATTTCTTATTAACTCTCCATAGATTTTATCCCCTATACTTTAAAGACCTTTCCCCTTTCCACAGACCACTCCCTCCACCAGTGTCCCTCCAAACAGTGTTATCATGGCTACCTCTTCTCTGAAGCCCCTGGTATACAGAATGTCCTTCATTCACCTCCCCTCCTCCCCCCATGCACTTTTTTTCCTTTTGTTTGAAACCAAGGCTCAATTAACCCAGTGGCTCCATGCAGTTAAAACCTTAACAAAGTCCTACTGACCTCAGGGCTATTCTGAGTGGACATAGAGGCCTGCACAGACAGGATCAGTCACAGAAGCAAGGATGTATTCTTTAATGCATTTTTTCTCCCTTGACTGAGTCCCTTAAATCATTTTTCTTCGCCTCAGTTATTCTTCTGACTCATTGTTTTAACTTCTTTAATCAAACAATGTCTTAACAAGGCTTTTTTTCCATAACTTGTACCAAACACTGGTCTGTCTTGTGCTTTCAGGTCTGTAGTACATTTAGTACTATAGTTTCTATATTAAAGAAAAAGGCCATACAAAGTAAAGTATGTACGGAATGCACAGTTTGCATCTGTGAGTGTGGCTTGCCTGTGAACTTGAATTCCATATTAGCCACATGGCTCTTGATCTGCCAAGCTTAAGTATGTGACACAGGCTCTAAGCATGTGCAACAGACACTCACTATATGGGTCACAAATGAAAAAAGCAGAGGAGGAAGCTTGCAATGATGGAATTAGTTTCTCTGACACGTTTCAAGCTTTGTATCACCCAGTGATTTACCGCCATTTTTCTGTGCAATAAGAACTCAACTTCACAGTAAATTATACCAGGATGTGAGGGAAGCACATAAAATAAGTAAGTATTCTCTGGAGTGCAAATTCATAGATTCTTGTTCAGTCCATGCTCTGGCAAAACCCCATCGAATCATTACTTTGTTCACTTCTAACCACTCAGTTTCACCCAATGAAAGTAAATAACCTCCTTCTACTTAACTGAAGTCAAGAGAAACAGGCTCATGTCCAAAAAATCTATAGCCAGATTTTAAGTTACTTGAACATTGGGAACTCCAGGTTCACTGCTTATTCTACTGGTTTAAAACCATGCTGGGTTCTTTTCCCCACCAACAACCCAAGAAAAGGGAAGCAGCTAATAGAAAAGTTACTTAGATTGTACCAGACAGCTCCTTAATACCTTTTATTTACATTTTCCATTTTAGCGGTCCTATAAAGACAGAACTGCTACTTTTTAATTTTTCTATTGCGACTAGGGATCCTTTCCAGGAGTATCTTATCCAAACCAGGATTTAGCGAGACTTGTACAGTGACACTAGGCAGCACAGGGTGTGTAAAATTAACTTGAGAGCTGCAAGAGATTTGGTACTGTCTAGTAAAACTGAGTCTGGTCTCTTCGTCATGACAAGGGGAAATCACATTTTTCAAAGAGCTTCAATTAAGCACATTACTGCTACCAGTAAATGAGATCCTGCTCTAGAATGTCTCAAACTTGTTTTTCTTTTGGAAAAGCTGGTAAAACTTCCATAGAACAAAAACTTTTTGTTTTTAAGGATCACTATTAAGGGCTCAGTTTTGAATTCCTTGATTCTTGGGGCTTCCAATAAATTCACTGTAGGTTTTGGGTGCAAACGTCCACCAGCTCAAACTCCAGATGTTTATGAATGTGATGGTATTATATTAAACCACTTTTAATGAGATGCGTGGAAAATTATCTGCAGACAAATCAATATGTTTTGGACACTAATTGTCAATCCACATAGTGTAAAGGGATGCCATAACAATTCTAAACAAATCAGGACTCATGGCAGGGATGATATCTTTTATTAGAGCAGCTAGTTTTTTGCAAAAAAAAATATTTAATTGCATATATAATGATTCTAACAAGCTTGTAAAAACATCTTACCATCCATAACAGAAAAAAATACAAACATTTTCATGAGAATCACAAACCAACTACTTTTTGTAGTGGCACAGTAATATCAGTATCCCAGCTACACAAATGCACATTTAAACCTGATTTCCACTTAAAGCCACAGAAAACACAACAAAAAATAGTCTTTAAACTTTTTAAAGAATATTGTAGTCAAGTTTCCAGACAGATAAAAATTGAAAAAATGATTTGTGGAGGTCTTTACCTGGCAGAAGATATTTTTAAAATAAATATTTCAAAAGTAAAACTCATATCTGCATTTACTGCTTGCTTACACATTTTTTTTGCTTAAAAATTATTTTAACGAAAACATCAGTTGATGTAGATGCCCCTGAAAAATTGCTGAGAATGAAAAAGTATATCGATCCTTAAGTTTTGGATATTCAGTAGAAATTAAACAATAAAGAGGTTGTATTCTTAGGGGTTTTGTTTCCCTTTTTTCCTTTCAACTGATGGTTTACCACACCTGCTTAAATTCCCTTTTAGGCCTTTAAAATTTTAAGCAGTTAACAATTTATTATTGTGTAAAGAGAAATATTAAATATATCTTTCATTTTCATTTTCCCAATGAAACCTGTTTTATGGATTCATTTTTTTCCCTGTACATTGTTTTATATGCTAAGGTTATATAAACATTTGCTATACCTAACATAAGTTCCATGAACCCTACTTCGTCAGCCAAAATAGGTGCTGCAAGAACCATTTCAGCTTTGTTTCTATTCATTATTAATTTTATATTTATTTTAACAGCTCCCAGAAGTGCCAGCCAAGATCAGGCCCCTCAAGAACATGCAATAAGAAATAGTTTGTGCTGCAGAGACCTCATAATATAAACTGAAAAGGTAGACAAAGGGTGGAAAAAAGTAGAATTGTCATCTGTTCTATTCAACATAAAACAGAGGCTCAAAAAATTAAGGTCTACTTTTCAAAAGTCATGAATGATTTTGGGTGCCCAATTAGCATAAATAGGGGTGGACAAGTGGGATAATATGGTGTGGCAGGGCACCTTTGGGTGCCTGCCACTTTAAGGGCAGAGTCAGGTAGCTACCAGGTGCCTGATGGCAGCAGTCATTTCAAGAACAAAAGATATAAAGGCTGCAGTTTGCTGCTGACAGGCCAGGCAGAAACACCGTCTGGCTGGGCTGCAGCAAGAACATCCTGAAGTTAAGAGCAGGAGGTTTGTGGTCCTGGGCATGACCTAAAACTGCACAAAAGCTGGCCTGGTGGGGTTCCTAGTGGCATGGGAGCCCCCAGGAAATGCTAGGCCACTTACCCCCCCGCAGTGAAAGGCAAGGAGGGTTGCCTTAACTCCAGCCTCCATCTTTGGGTGGGCTTTGGAGGCAGTTGTAGGGCCAGGCATGGGAGGAACAGTACCAACTGAGCCCAGCAGGGATGTGAGATCCCAGAGACCCTACAGGGGGTAGCATGGAGAGCACAGAGCATGGTCTCAAACAATCTAGGACTAAACAGGAGTAGGCCTGAAGGGCTGTGTGTGAGGGGGGCTGAATAAGGAGTAGGCCTGAAGGGCAGTCCCAGGGGTGTGTTGAGTAGGGCTGAACTGGGATTAAGCCTGAAAGGCAGCACAAGGGCCAGCCCCATGAGTAGGTGATCAGGAAGATGAGAAGGACCTAGGGTGGGGTGCAGTGCAGAGGCCCTAGAGCAGGGTATAGTAGGAACCCCATGTGTGGGGAAGAGGCTGTGGGATGGTTGTGGATACCTGAGGTCGTAGTTTGGACCAGAGGCTAAGTAGGGGGCTCAGCCAGAGTTAGGGGTTAGTCCTGACCCCAGTAAGTCCTCTGCTGCAAGGAAGCTGAGCATGGGATGAAAGAAAGACCTAAAGGACAAGCACAGAGACCTGCTGCTCCAGGGAGGGAGTGACAGTCCCTGTGAGACCCTGGAGCACCAGTTGTGGTGTAAGTTATGAATACATCATGTGGATGCCATCTGTAAGATATGGGCTGCAGTGTAGGGGAGGTTCAGAGCTGCAGATAGTGCCCCCTGGCATCGGGGCAGAGAATGGGCAGCTTCCTATGTAATACCATCAGTTTATGGAAGCAACAAAGTCATGGCAGGAAAGCCTAGGCAGACTGCCCCAGAGAGACAGGTGGGCATGCCACTGGGAAACCCAGCGCCAAGTGTGCCCCCTGTCACATAGGGTCACCAGCCCCAGGCATTAAATGCCAGCCCCCAGCAGTGAGTTCTGAACTACATGAGAGGTCCAGGAGGCTGAGCCCCGCCTCCCACCTAAGATACAAGAGCCCCTGTGTAAGATTTGAAAATCATAACCTGGGGGAGGGTCCCCAATTTTTTTAGGGTGTCAAGATGGGAAGCCCAATTTTTTTTTGCAGACCCCACCCAGGAATCAAAGTGTAATTCAAATCCTGCCCAGCAGCAATCTCTGCTGCCACAGCAGCAGCAGCTTGGTTCAGCGACATCATACCACTATTGTGGCCACTGCTAAATCAGCAGCAACAGCAGCCAGCACCAGGGTCTTTGAATCCTCGGGTCAGCTTGGATGGACCATATGACTAACTTCCTGGTGCTCAGCACCCTGCTTCATGACTCTTTCTGGTAAAGTTTCACTCAGGGCACAAAGCTAGTTAGTCATACTTCTAATCTGGTATTTTTCTAGGGCATATGCTCAGCATTTCTGATGATAACTTTTAACAAGTCTTAATACAAATATATACATATAGGGTTTCTTTTAAGGATCCTATATATTTATTTCTATAAGATATTTAAATATCCTACATTATCTATCTATCTATCTATTTTTGGCTGGGGCCCCTGAACACTGCGTGCATGTGCGCAGCTGTAGTGTGCTCACAGCCAGACATACAGCCAGGCAGTGTGGAAAACAGCACCCTGCAGGTAATTCTATGGAGGGGAAGGGGTATGGGGGCAAGATTGAGGCCCCATGGTGAGGGAGGGAAGGGGTGTGTTGGGGGAGGCACATGAAGGCTCCCTCAGTGAGGGAGGGAGTGGGGCAGGGGCAGGGCATAGGGTGAATGGGGCCCCGGGGTGGGTCATGGGATGGTTGGAGCCCAGGTGACTAGTCCAGGGTCATGGGGGGGTGGGCTCCTGACATTGTGTGAACTCCAGGGGAGGCATGAGGGGCACATTTGTGCACAGGACAGAGGCAGACTACCACTGCATGTGGGGACTCTGTGCCACACTGCCTCGGAAACCGTGTGATGCCATATGCCCACCACCACCATGCAGGACCCCTGTGCTTCCCCTGGGGTGCATGCAGCAACGGGAGCCCTCTGTGACCCTGGACTAGCAGCCTGGGCTCTGTCCCATGACCCACCCTGGGGCCCCAATCACCTTGACCCCTGCCCCAGTCCCTCTGCCCCCCGCCATGCCCCTTCCCTCTCCACAGATTTACGGGTGTGTGCGTCTCCTGTTCCAAAAGACAAAAATCCCACTTCTAACTGGATGATGGCAGAAAAAAGATCTAGGGGTAAAGTTTTATTGAGGTCTCCCTTCTTATGTCTCCCTTCCACTGTAATGTTCTCAGATACTATGGTAATAAGTTCCTCATATGGATAGGTGTTCTTTCAGTTAGCACTAACAACTAAGTAAATAACAAAAGAGGTCCTTCTAATCTGTTTCAAGGTTACTCGAACACAAGCATCTTCCTCCTAGTTTCCACCCATATACAGGACTTCCCAGTAAGAAACAGTGATAGAAATATTTTCCTGTTCCCAACAAAGAAATGTCATATTTTGTTTTTGAGACTATCTAGTCAAATAGTTAATTTAACTTCACTGGGTTAAAAACAGAATATTTATATTCTTTAATAGATAAAATAAAGGCAACTGTTATTTATATTCAAGGTTTAGAAAAATGTCTTAAGAAGGCAATAAAAATAAGTTTATTATGTAAATGAAAAGAATACTAAATGAATGCACAACAGACCAAGGAGAAGCACTAGCAATAAACTTTTCTAGGAAGAATCAAGCTTTTCTAGTGGAATAATCATTAAAAGTTCCTCCATAATTTAATTAAAATTCATGCCAGGGAACTAATTTTGAGGTGATTTAATCTTAGCTTTAATCCCCTGCACTAATCATTTTAGCATTTCAGGAATTAAAGAAAGTACATATGTGAGAGAGGAAATAAATTAACATTTTAAGTAATAAAGTTGCTGATGCTGGAATTTTAAAAGTGAAGAATGTACTTCTGTTGTTCAGCACAGCACTTGAAGTTCCTGCAGCAAGACTTAAACTACCAATTTTACTTTAAGTCATAGCATTAGTATGGCACATCCTTTTAGCAGTGTTTAGGAAGCAATCTCTTTTATTTAACAGGAATCTACAAGTGCACTTCTGGCAGATTATGGCTCTGTGTATTAACTAAATGGCTAAAGGTGTCTTTGCTTTCAAAAGTGCAAAGATTTATGTTTCTATCTATAGTTTTTCTTGTCCACTTGTCTTTACACTTATTGTTTTTGACAGATTCAAAAACTGAAATCTATTTCATTCCTGATTGTTTTTTTCTATAGGACAGAGATAGACCACCTCTTCTATTTGCAGATCAAAATGACCCAGCCACTGGAAACCTCAGTTTCATGTGTAGCTCCTAATGGCCAGGTGCAGACATTTAGGTTTATGTGGTTGGAAAATGGTCTATAACAGAACAGAAGTTTGGGGCACATAGACTGGTTTAAAAATGGTGGATCCCAATCTAAGATACACCTGGATTGATGTAGTAGCTGTGGAGCCAAGCCTGCAATGCCATGTGCCTTCTCGGGAAACACATCAGCTGTGCCTGGACCTGGACTGAGGAGCACCGAGAGCTGGGAGTCTCCCTGCAACCAGCCCCTCATGCCGACCACATCACCGTGACACCCCACACAAGGACCTTCCTGGACAGGTTCCTGAAGGATGCCATCCGAAATGAGTATGCCGGTGACCTGAGGGCCAAACCTGACCAGGGCAAGGTCTTTGACTTAACCTCGAAGTGGAACGCTAGCGACCACTTCATGCCCAGCAGGAGCTTCATGCGCTGGCGCCTCCCTCCACCATGCCCACCTCAACTGCCTGCCTCTGAACGGGGCCATGAGCTTCAGCCACCGGGACAAGAGGTGCCGACGGTGTGGCTACGTGGCGGAGACCCTCCCCCATGTGCTATGCAACTGCAAGCCGCACACCACAGCTTGGCAGCTCTGACACAACGCTGTCCAGGACCACCTGGTGAGGGCCATCCCAGCCATGGTGGGGGAGATCTCCGTGAACCGCACCATCCCGGGCTGTGAGAGCCAGATGCGACCTGACATAGTCATCACCAACGAAGAGGCCAAGGTCATGATCGTGGACGTCACCATCCCCTCCGAGAACCGGTGCCAAGCCTTCACCAACGCCTGGGCTCACAAGCAGGAGAAATACACTCCGCTGGCTGACACCCTGAGGGGCTGCGGCTACAACGTGATGGTTGACACGCTCATTGTGGGAATGCTTGGAGCCTGGAACCCCAGCAACGAGATCATCCTGTGTGCCTGCCGCATCTCCTGCCACTACACCAAGCTGATGCGCTGCCTTATGGTGTCTGACACCATCTGTTGTTCCCGTGACTTCTACGTGGAACACATCATGGGCCACCGCCAGTACTCTGACCCCACCAGACGAGCCGCCGCTGGGCCAGACCCAGAGGGAACACCTGAACCACCCCCCCTCTGTGCATTGAACGTCAGTAGCAAGTCAGCTTGTGGATCAAGGTAGGTTCATGTCTGCCGGTAATTCATGGCACTTAGCAAGCTCCCCACTAGCACCCACTCACAGGGAGCCAGGGCTCAGCTTCTCCTGAGGAACACCTAGCTCTCTGCCCCTGAGCTCTCTGTCTGTCACCTGCAGGCAAGACAGAGGTGTGGGGCAGTGGGGCTTGTGAGCTGCTGGGGGGAGGTGGTGCCAGCAGAGCACCCCACATTCCTGGTTAGGTCAGTGGGCCATAAAGTGTCCCTCCCCTGGACCATGTACTGGAGCAACCCTGAGAAGGGGTCAGAGAACCCCCCATTCCCTTGAGCTAGTGCCAAGTTTTGGGCTGAACCCATTTCCTCCCGTACAGCCTCAAGGGGTTCTGGTCCCTGGGGGTTGGGCAGCCTTGCCTTTGCAGCTGCAGCACCTGGGAGGGCAATTCTAGCCAAGAATAGCTGGTAGCCACCTCTCTCCCACCCCTGCAAATCAGGCCCACCTGAGCCAAGCCAGCACTAATGACAGGTAGAGCTGGGTGGGGACTCACCCAGCTCCCTAGGCTGCCACCCCTGTTCCTGCAGTGGAATTGCCTCCCACCAGGGCTTAGCTACTTTGCATATGGACATGGCTCTCCCCTGCCCCCAGGGACTGGAACCCCCCAGCCATAGGTGGTGGAAGTGGGGGGCTAATGGGACTTACCCTGCCAAACAGAGGGCAGTGATAGGGCCACAAGGAAGCCCAGCTGAAGGCTTCCAGCAGCTGCAGTAAGGGTGTGCTGGGGGAAGGGCAGGCACTGCCCAGCTGGCAGCACAGGACTGAGTCACAAGCAGCTTGTCTGGGGGGCTCAGCTCCTGTTGCTATGTGCACCCTGGAAGGCCTGGGGGCTGCGTGGGGGGCAGGGTGGGCTGCCGCTGTGGGCAAGGGCCGGGGCTGTGTTACACTCAAGGCAGGCGCTGGTGACACTGAGAGGGAGGTTAAGGATGAGGAAGGCGGCTGCAGCCACCCCAAGATTTGCTGCAGCCCACCCGACCCCCCTCACAGCAGCACCGCTGCCTGCCCCCAGTGTAGCACTGTCCCCCCCCTCCAGGAAGAGTGCAACCTTGGCCCCAGCCCGCGGTGGCTGCCTGCGCTGCCCCACACAGATTGGGGGCGTGTGCCCGCCATGGCTCCTGGGATGCATGCAGCAGTGGGAGCCATCAGCCCCACCCCCTGTGGCCCCTGGATGAGCCAGGCTCTGTCCCGCACCACTCTGTTCCGCACCCCGGCTGTGAAGGGCCTGGCGGGGCAGGTGCTGGTGTTCTGGGGGCTCCATCCCCTTTGGCCCAGCAGTGCAGCTGAGGCTGGCTCTCCACCCCAGGCCCCAACAGGCTGTGTGGGGCCAGGGCCAGTGTAGGAAGGCAGCTGGGGCTGGGGCTGGGGCTGGGGCTGGGCTGGGGGCCGGCAGGTTCTTTGGCGCTGGCACTGGGCAACAACCCCGGGTGCAGGGGAAGGGGCAGTTGCATGGGTGCAGCAGGCTCTGGCCCCGATCCCAGGCTCAGCTCACTCCCAATCCCTGCCTGATCCCAGGCCCATTCCCTCTGCCTCTTCCCCCGTCCCTGCAGACTTTCCAGTCTACGGGGGGTGCACGCATGCATGCAAACATGCTCTTCCCCCACCTCCAAATTTTTTTCTCCCTCTTCCTGTGCCCACAGCTGTATGGGAGAAAATGGATTCAGGCAAGAACCCAGCACTGGCTTGGGGTGGGGGGTAGAGGAGGGAAAGAATCCTCTGAGCTCTTCCTAGAGCCACTCCAGCTCATGAACCAGGGAGGGACACTCTGTGCCCCACTGACCCAGCACCACTGGCACTGCCTCTCCCCAGCAGCTCATGAGTCTCCCCGCCCACACTTCTGTTCTGCCTGGGAGGGATCCCTGCACTCCCCCACGGCCAACAAAGCCCAGGGATCCCCATGCCACTAAGCAAGGGCAAGCACAACTCCCTACATTGGCTGTTTGCAGCTAACAGTTGCCTGACAAACGACAGGGCAACACGGGGAGAAATGTGCCTGTCAGTCCCTGCTGAACTGTATTCAGCTGTCCCCAGCAATGTCCAAGAGGCTGAGAGGCATCATACAGGAGTCCCCCCAGCCTTCTGGCCTCAGCCACTGCAGACACTGGCCTGCCTTCCCCACAGAGAAGAGTGAACATGAGTTTTGTTTGCTCCTAATCCAATCTATGCAGTTTAGAGACACCTACGTAGATTGGATTGATTCTGCTTTGGGTATTTTAAATGTCTGAACTTAACCAATATCAAATGGATGGGAGGGTAGATTCGCACCTTTATAGTTTAATTCAATCAGAGATGTATAACATAAACATAGGTGGTGGAAGTTCCCCCCAAACTAATTTTGCAGTGGCCAGCAGCAGCACCATGGCACTGCCACAGCACCATGCCCAGGGCCCCCAGCATGTGCTTCTCTGCTGCCACAGCCCCCACAAATAATATTTCTCCTGCTGCTTATGAGCTTAAGCTTTCATCAGAGGGCTTAACTCCTGTGGAGGAATAAACCTTTCTGCATGCCTGTCTCACTGGTGTATGGCTACAGCCTACAACCCCGCCCCCCCCACTCTTCAACTAATAAAGTTCTCCACTATAACCAGTTTGGTGGTATTAGCTGAGAGAGGGATTGGGCATACCTTTATGCTCCCTATGCTTGGCTAACTAAAAGAGACTCCTTTCTGTGCTTCAGGCTTAAGGAGGCACCCCCCCAAGTTCTCACAGTGGATCAAGCACCCTCAAGGTCTACAAGACGTGTACCTTGTGGGGCACAGGGCCCAAATACAGACCAGACACCTGGGTGGTGGCAATGGTTACCCCAGGCTTGCAGGTGTGCTCCAGGAAGGGGATTGAACAGAAGATGATGCCCCTGGGGAGGCATCTGAAGCCAGGTTTCTGGTGGGGTGCGGTGAAGCAGGTATCTATGCACAGAAGTTCCCCCTACTGACCTGTCACAACTTCATCAGTTGTTTCTTCATATTCAGCATCTGATGAATTACCCCTTTGCTTATGAGACCTTATGCTACACATCACTGATTTAGTTAGTCTATAAAGGTGAAAATATACCCTGCCTTCTACCTGACTCTGGACTAATATGGCTAACTACTAGGGCTGTGCAAAGTTTTGGTTGCTGATTCAATTTGGCAAAGATTTGGCCCACTTCAGAATCTCTGAATCTGAATCAAATCAAGAGACCCTTTAATCTCTCTGAATCAAATCAGAACCCTCCAAATTGATTCTGAGAGATTCGATGATTCAGGCATAGATACAGCTTTAAATGTTTGTTCTACATACCTCAAGGTACCAGGCAGCTTGTGAACACTGAGATGGTGGAGCAGATGGAGCACCCCATGCAAGCACTTCTGATCCACTTCTGGGTCTGCTGCAGAGCACACGGGGGAACTCCCCAGCCTCCGGCTTGGTGATTGGTGTCTCTTGGGTCCGGGGGGGCACCCAGGGTTCCCCCATGGCCGATTGCTGAGCCAGGAGGGCGTCTGCACTCCATGGCAGACCCAAAAGTGGACCAGAAGTGCTTCTGGTCCACTTCTGGGTCCTCCGCCAAACACAATGGGGACTCTTCTGTGGGATGCTCCATCTACCCCACCATCACAGCATTCACAAGTCATGCCTGCTACCTCAAGGTATATAGAAAAAAAACATTTAAAGCTGTGTCTATGGCCAAATTGCTGATTCTCCAAATCGGCATCGAATCTTCAGATTCAGCCAAATCAAATCAGGACAGTGATCCAAATCAACAAACTTGTCCCTGATTTAGGCCGAATCTGAATCGAATATGGCCTGTTTTGCACACCCCTACTAATTACATCTCTTGATATTAAATCAGTTATGGTTTTCCTCTTTGTCCTTGAATAGATTCTTAGAATTCTAAAATTCTTCCTTCGGTGTTTTGTGCTCTAAACTGCACCATGTCATCTTCCAGTATCTGTATGAAAGAACTAAGCAGCAGCCAACATCTGGATTCACAACATGTTTCCAGCCATGTAAAAAGATAATGATGCAGGACATACCCGCCTTCAGTGTAACTGACTAGGATCTGGGCTTGAGTTACCCTCAGAAAAGGTAAAACTACACTAGTGTAAATTATACCAAGGTTAGTGTTGTGTGGCTGCTTCTATTTCAGGGTAGCTGTTTAGTTAATGCAAGCAGGATACTATTGGCTCCCCCACTGCCTACTGATGGAACACTACAGTAGTATCTACTACAGCAACCACCATTGTCAGCTCTGGATGCTGATATAACTTATACCAGTCATCAATGTAGAAAAACAATGTATAACATGTCATGTAAATATGTCATATGTCTTGGCCTCTGTTACCATGGAGCTGGAAGAAGGAAGCCATTAGAGACAGAGAGACAACCAGCAAACAGTTCTGGCCTCAATGCAAAGTCATCCCCTATACTTCCTCTCCTTAAAGGAATGATGCCACAGAGACCATGCTACAGGAACTCAAGGGCATTTGTATACATGCTTGAGCCACAGTGCAGGGTACTTTTTAAAATGCCCAGTACTGTGGCACATGCAGTTGTATAAGTGGTGAAATGCACATCAGCACTGAGAAAAAGGCGGTGGCACATTTATGTACTAAAACACATCAGAGGTGTTTTAGTTCCAAAGTGCACAACCATTTTCTGCACGCTGATGTGCATTTCACCCCTTACACAACTGCATGTGAAACAGCTCAGTACGTGTCAACTCATGTGTGGAACAGACTCTATTAATCGAGTCTGCTACAACTCCCCAGATCTCCAGCGCATCATGGGACAAAAAGGAATGTGTATAAATGCCCCTACTTTCCAGCTCCCACGTAGAGAGGATCTGAACTTTTTCATTTCCTAACAATTAGGATCTTGTTTTAGATTGGAAGATTGGGCACTGGAGAATTTTAACTGTTTCTGTCACATCCCTCCAACCACGGACCACAGGCCATCCCTCCTAAAACCATTCTGCCCAGGTTTTTACTTGGGCAGAATGAAGCTCCAGGTTATCCCCTGCATTTTTATGACCCAGAGTAACCTCTCAACTTTACTCAACCAAATTTGATGAAAATCATTGCAAACTTTAGCTAAGTTGGATGCAACATTAGGGTCAAATCTTACAAACACTTAGATCTGGACAATTAATTAAAGAAAGATAAAAGGTGGAGGACTTACATGGACCAACTGATATACAGTAAACTGTCTTATGTGTTGCTCTATCCTGCTGTAAGTGGATGCTAAACTGGCATGGAAAGAAGGAGGAAATAAGATGAGTTTGCATTGAGATCTCTTGAGGCCAGAGCTGTCTTCTGATTGTTCCTCGGTCTTGGTAACGATTAAATGAAGCAAGGGCTAAATTAGTGGTCTACTTTACAGTTATCATGGGGGAGAAATGACACACACAAAAGGGTTGCTACAGAGCAGCTGACAAGATAAATTCCTCCTTCTCTTTCAATTTGGTATAACGTGTTCACCTGTCCACACTCTTAGGCATGTGTGTAAGTTACTAACATATGCCTTCCCATTGACTTTAATAAGACTACTTACATGGCAAAATCATACATATGTTGGTAGAATAGGTTCCTCATAAATAAAATATAAGGATTTAAGTGCTTACAAAGCCAGACACTTACACAGTAGAAACAAAAATAATACAAATAAATGCAAGAAGCATATCTAATTTACAGTTTTGTCTAAAATGTTTTCCTTAAAATAACTATTAAAACTGCAGGAATTTTTAATGAACAACTCTCACCAGACAATTACCACAAGCCATATTGGCTATGTTTTATTTTCTATTTGCTATGCCTGTATAGCAGGGTGCCAAACTCACTTTGTGGCCTGAGCCAGATCTGGAATATGGAGCTCCCTGCAGGCTCTAGGTATAGGCATGAAGAAGTGATGGTGCAAAACAGCAGCCCCAGCTTCAACCTGGGACACATGACAGTGGTGGAAACTCTGGCTCTGATCCAGAGCAGATGGCAGTGGCTCCAACCTCTGTTGCGTGCCACATGCCAGAGATGAAGCTGCCAGTGCTGTGTGCTCTGTGCCCGAACAGCTCTAGCTCTGGGTCCATGGAGGTAAGACCATGGCAGTGGTGACAGGTGAAGTGGCCAGAGGTAACTTGGATGTGTCAGCTCTCTCTTACTATTCTGCTGGTTATCTCATGTCCACCAGGGCCTGAGGATCTTGGCCTCTGCAGGAAGCCACAGCCATGCCCCCTAACTTTTGGTGGCTTGTTGGTAGACTGGAAGCCTAGATAAAATAGCTCTAGGCAGGTTTGACAACCCTGCTGTACAGTTAATGGGGAATAACACTATTTGTAATGGCTGGTGCTAGAGCTAGAGCTGATGCTGGAACTGCCTGGGCATGAGGCATGTGGTATCAGCAGCTTCAGCTCTGGCATAGGGAATGTAGCAATTCATTTGCTGGAAAGATTTCAAATGCCTTTTCTGTGTGTGCATGTACACGTACAGGACTAGCTCAATGGACACCTGATCGTCAACTGAGTTCGGCAGGTGCTGCTGCAATACAAATATTAACAATTATTTCCTCCTTTGTTGTTACCTTTCATTTATTTTTGCTTGCTTTTCTAGCTTCTCTGGTATGCTTACATAGAACATGCTGTCATCAAGGATTACAGAAACCTGCCTTATGCAGTTCCTTATTTGTATTTCAATTGTTAAAAATTAAATGGCTCAATACTTCATAATCAAGCACAAAGTTCATCTATGTACTTGTCCCTCAATATTATTTACCCTCAGCTACCTCACACTGTAGCATTCATTCCTCTCTTCTTAATTTAGAATGGCCTAAATGCAAAATAAATACTTCCAGGAGTTGTTTAACTGACTTATAAGGAAACACCCAGGTGAGTAAGTCACTAATTACTCAGCTGTATAAGCATTTGCAAGACTCGTCACTACACAGGATCTCTTTTGGGCTGTGACTATCTGGCGTACCACTTCCCTTCATTCTGACACTAGTGTCATGACTGTGAGCAGCAGCAGGCATATGGGCCACTGTATCAGTGATATGGAGTCAAGCTATACTTTATATGTAACTTCTTCTTCCCCTGCTTGTCCCATCTAAATGGGGTCGCTTTTGTGGATCCTGGCTCTCCACCAGCTTCAGTTATACATATCTTCTTCTTCTAGCTTCCTCTCTATCATGTCCCTCTCCACTATAACTCTCTATCTTATCTTCAGTCTTCCTCTTCCCCTTCTTCCTAGTAGTACCATTCTGGTAACTACTTTTCCCATGTAATCTTCTGGACTCCTTTGAACATGCCAATCTTCAATCCTGCACTTTCTTAGATGTCTCCACTACCTTCATCAAGCCTTTGATGCAAGTATTGCTCACTTGATCCAACTTTGTCACTGTATACATCCATTGTATATACTCCATATGTAATTTGCTTTGCTTAAATACACACAATAGTCTTGAAATATAATCATGAAATACATGGGTGACTGGCACTGCCTTAGTCAGGGGGGGACATACCCCCCCTGCAACCAGTTCTGGGGGGGCTCCCACAAGGGGATCCTGTGGACTGGGGGGGATCCCACAACGGCTGCTCACTGCAGCTGGTCAATGCACCAGCCGATTGCCACAGCCATTCCCAGAAGTGTCCACAGCCACTCCCAGAAGCAGCTTCGGCAAACACAGCAATCATCTGGTGCTTGCATGGGGGGCTCCGACATTCCTGCCTGTCCCCCCTGCCCATCACCTAAGCAGTTAGCACAGCCATCGGGGGTGCACAGGCACCCCTGTGTACCCCCTACACATTGCCACTGATGAAATAGCAGGCAGGACAATATTCTTTACCAGAGATCTCAGCTCATTATCAAGGAGTACCTCCAGAACAGCAACCATTCCTCAAGAATGGACTCTAATCAGAATCTATACACATGCTCCAGGGCCAAGGGAGTCACTTTAGCGACCACAGCGTTACATGTATTCGGTGTCCCGCACTTCAAAATGGTGGGGGTGCTTGAACTAAAGCTTGTTCAACAAGCCTTAGTTAAAGCACCTCTGCCACTGTTTTGAAGCATGGGGACACTGAACAGACATGACATAGAGGCTGCTGGAGTGCATTAGTTAAAATGCTCCAGCAGACTTGATTAATTTGTCTGATTAGCACGTGTCAGAGCAGACATCTGGCACATGTATAGGTACCCCAAGACAGAAAACAAGGTTTGTTACAGTTCCATATTAGCGGCAAAATAGCTATTAACTTTGCTGTGTCCTGAATAAGACCCCCACATTTTCAGACAAATATATCCACAACTTTCATCATTTTAAAGAGTAGATTGCAAATACACACAAACAGCAGCTTAAAAACAGAGGCTTAACTAGAAAATGAATAGTTTTAGGATCTTTGTATTTTTGTTTCCTCTGTGGTAAATATCCCTTTTCATTAACAGAACATTCTCATTTTAATGAGCCAGCATTAGAAACATGTGTCTAACTGAGATTATGTTTTACTATGGGTATTTTTACAGGGCAGTCTGCAAGCTAGCTCAGATAGAAAAAAATATCATCTTTAAGCTCTGTGTAGGTGAATTTATGTTGTTCTAGACTTGTTTAAATCTTGCGCTTATATGGTGTGGACCAGCAATACATACATGTATTGCTGCACAAAACTAGGTGTTCAAAAACATACACGATTCACATGATAAACCTGAGTTTCAAAAAGGAATCCATGGGCACTTGTACATGTGATGGGAGTTTAGTTCCCTAAATTGAAATGATGGCCTTTTAATTGTGCCAATTAAAAACCCACTGTTTCAATTTAGGGGCTTCTGTCACTGTTATGGTGAGAGGTGCAAAATAAAAAGGATCAGAACGCCTGCCTGCCTCTCCTGCAGCTGGAGGGCCAGCTGCTGGCAGGCAGCTCATGGCTCATGTGACCAAACTCTGGAATAGACTGCCAGCGGGGGTGGTGAAAGCAGCTACCCTGGAGATCTTCAAGAGGAGACTGGAGGCACACCTTGCTGGGGTTATTTGACCCAAGCAGTCTTACCTGCCCAGAGCAGGAGGGTTGTACCCAATAAACTCATGAGGTCCCTTCCAGCCCTAAACTTCTGTGAATTTCTGGGAGGCCATGCCCTGCCTCAGCTCAGTACTGTACAAGGGAAGGGAGGGCTGCTCCCTGGCTTCTAGCCTGAGCCACTGCAGGCATGTGCCTGCATTTCTGGGATGTCTGTCTGGTTACAAAACTGATTTAGCCTAGCCAGGTTAGAATAACCTGCAAAGACTGAATCAATTGAGGCTCAGGCTTTTCAAATGTCTGTCTCTAGCCTAGAGGGATGTATGCATCTACTACACCTAGCCTCTATTGATGTAGGTTCTATAAAGGACTTGTTTGATATCAATAGTGTAACTGAGCAATATGGGAACTGCTTTGGTCAAACTGGGGTTTGAACTGGCTCTGCCTCTTCATAACTAGCTGACATTCCCTTTGTTTGCAGATTTGCACTGATCGTAATTCCAGCACAGGAGAGAAACTAGTCCAGGAAATCACGTGTACATTACAGCATTCTTACAAGTAGTGTTACCTCAAGCTTTGTGCCCATACTGTTGTTAAAGTTCCAGTTGAACTGCCTTGGGAGGAGAGGTAAAAATCAAGTCTCCTCTATGTTTCATAGAATCCCAAGTACTCACTAATGAATAAGAGATAATGTGGAAGGTTACATAATGTGTTTTTTTAAATGCATATAGTCATCTCAGTTGTTTAATCTCTGCAGCACCTGAAGTTCTGCCTTTATGTTTAACATTGCAGTTATACATAAAGTTTATTGCATCATAAAAGTTCCCACGATTTAAACCTTTTTATTTGATGTTTGTAAATATGGTTGTTAAACCGTAAACCCCTTCATAAGTGAATCACAGGCCTTTAAGTATCAACCCAGTACTTTTCCCAGTAAACTGGACTTCAAAAAGCCTAATTGTTTTAAACATATGAAGCTATAAAGTTCTCTTTGCATTCAGCCATTATCTCCTCTGCACCTGCTGTAAATACATCTTACTTTAATTCATGGTTTCTAAACAATCACTGTTTATATTCATTTTGGAGTTGTTTCAGCAGGAAGATAATAGTTAATGTTTGTTTTCCTTCAATATCCTGGCTGTCACTCACTGAGACTCAGACTAAACGGAAACATATTCTTCTAGCACACAGGGTAGAAGCAATTATACTCACAGCACTTGTTTGGTGGCTGATTCCTATAAATTCTTCTTACATTAACTACGTTTCTCCAGCACCCACGCTATGTATTCAAGTATTAACATTTATTGCATTTCAGTAAATCAGGCTATTCTCAGACAACAGGAAAACACTGGATGGCATAACTTGGCCTAGGGCAACACTTCCTGCACTTCCGAGAACAAATATCAGGACAAGCAACTCTCTGAAAGGATTTTCTTACTGAGGCCCTACGCCCAATAATATTTCCCTCTGGAAGAGGCTGTAAGGCGTGCTCCCATACCTGGTGGATTGCAGTCAGCTAGGATCATCTGAACAGAGAGATCCTGCACTGATTTCCCTGCCCCTGGCAGCTGAGCATCACAGGAACTGCACTTCCCTGGCCTTGACTGTTCTAGACACCCTGGGTGGGCTCCATGGAACAGATGATGGCTCCATGGAAGAGACTGATCCTGGTTTTACTGAGCATTCTCCATGTATAAGAAAGTATTGCTGTAAAGGCAGCAGACTCAAAAGCTTCCAGGAAGGAGGAAGAGACTCTTTACATGGAGTTGGAGAGCATGAGCTTATACTTTAAAAGAGATATGTTCCACCCATGTTTCTTTGTTCAACTTTCAATGGGGCTTTCTATGCAAAAAATTGAGTAAAAGAGATTAGATCCTTGTGACCACAGCAGGTTTGGAACTTAGTCCTCCAGGACATATCTGCTTGGTGGCAGAAAATGAGATAATTTCTGAAAGACTTTAACTTTTGCAAACTGCAAAATAAAATAGTAAATGCACATGAACAACATATTTGGATTCCTTCTTCTTTTAGTGTTTTTTTTTTTTCACCTCACTGGTTGTACTCAACCAGCATTTTAAAATTAAGAGAAGGGACACACATAGCTAAAAGAAAGGACATATCCTTGATGGATTTTACACCTAGCCCAGAAAAATTATTAAATACACTCTTTGAAGGGATGCATGAATTGTGTGCAAAGTCAGTTATTTTGATGGGAGCTCTTTATGCATCCAAAGGCAGAATAAGATCATAGTTAATAAAGATACATATGTTGGAAACTGTAAAAGTTAATGGAAGCATTAGTACTCTTCCTTTCATTTGTGACTATATTTTTAGGAACGTTTTTAGCTCACTTTGGACATCTCCGGGAGTTAGATCAAGCCCCTCATGTCACAGCTATGTATGCACAGCATTTGGTAACTTTCCTTTTTATTTATTTTTAATTATCACAATTTTTAATTGGAGAAAAGTACATAGGGAACTGTGATCTCCTACTTCAAGTTACTGTCTTAAAGTATAGCCTGTGCAACATTGCAGAGGTATAGAGTTCTGAATTATGTGTTTTTTCAACAAATGGTCTATACAGACATAATTAATCTATGGAAAACACACTGACATAACAACACAGTAATGTCAACATCATACATTATCACCTCCTTCTGAGAGAGACTAATGGATGTGCAAACACCTGGTCAGTTCTTTGCTAGCACTTGCAACAATACATTCCCCAATCAAAAAAGAATATAACTGATGGCACAAGTTGTTTGGGGCTGCCCTCCTCAATTAATTGCAGATTTTTAGAAAACACATAAATAAAGGCACCGATTTTGCCAAAAATACACTGAGATAATAAATTTATTTCATTTATTGCAATTACAAATAAAAACCATTATTATGAACTCAGCCTTAATATTTCCCATGTGAACTGACTAAAAACAGTAACATAAGGAAATAGCATTTCAGCTATGAGGGTTGTTTTTGGGAAGGTGGAGTACCTATTAAACATAAACATTCTTACCATTAGGGAACTGATACATGACAGATTCCACTTGTTGATTTATCGTATTTCATGTAAAAATGCATATAACAGAAACATATTATTTTTATGTCTAGATTACTGTCTTTCTCTTCTATATTGGTTAAAGCACTTCTGAAACAGTACTGGAGGAAAACTACACTACCACAGCCTCCTTTTTATTAACGAAGTAAATACATTCATTTTCTTGAATGCTGTCATGCTACCTCAAAGTCAAGTATATTCCTCTGAACTACATGAAAATCAAATTCATTCCATATCAGAAGGTTTACTAGCATACATGATTCATATAAAATTATTTTATTCAGAAAGATAATGATTTGGTATCACTGCTTTTGCACAATCACTACATCATATCCTCGCCACCCTCTCTTAATCCTAAAATTGCAGCTACTTCTGCTAAAACAGGGGCAGACAAAATATAGCCCATGGGCTGGATCCAACCCACTAGATGATTTCATCTAGCCCATGGGTGGCTGCCTACTAATTTACTGTATCTGGCCCGGCCTTGGGCTGCCCACACTGTGCTTGCATGGGGTTGAGCCCTGCTCACTTCTGCAGTGATAGTGCATGCTGCGCTCCTACCCTTGCCTGCTGGATGGCCCTGACCCCAGTCCCACAGGTACAGAAGTGGCAGTAGTGGGTGGGGGAAGGGTGGTGGTAGCAGGCAGGGGGGAAGTGGCGGTATCAAG
>NW_017729032.1:172250414-172256524 GCF_001723915.1 Gavialis gangeticus
GAAGTGGTGGCAATGGTGGCAGTTGGGCAGGGGAAGCAGCAGCAAGCAAGCAAATGGGAGGAAGGGAGGGAGGGAGGGAAAAGGTGGTGGGTGGGGGAGAAGTGGCAGCTGGGGGGGAGCATGGGGCCTGTGTCTGTGCCCCAGGGCACGGCTGGTGGGGACACAGCAAGACAGCAGAAGAGTAGAGTCTGAACTGGACGGAGCTTGGGATCTGCCTGACTCCATCACATGGTGCTTCATGGGGCTCACATGTAGTTTCAGGTTCTCCGACCAAGTGTGTACCTCCAGGGGTAGCCCCACAAGATGGAGCCAACAGCCTGTGCCCACTCACTGCTATGTTCAGGTCATGGAGAACAGTGAGGAGCTCTGTGCTATAAAGTTGGGCTGGCTCCACCCCTCTCCCAGCTGCCCCAGCCAAGCCCCATGATCTGCATCACCCGCTTCATCATGTGGGACTCAGGCAGAGAACCCGGGAACTGCATG
Source organism: Gavialis gangeticus (assembly GCF_001723915.1). Taxonomy (NCBI): domain Eukaryota; kingdom Metazoa; phylum Chordata; order Crocodylia; family Gavialidae; genus Gavialis; species Gavialis gangeticus. Next base: position 172,250,898 of record NW_017729032.1, read on the forward strand.
TGAGTCCTGCATGATGGAGCCAGCACCCTAAGCCACATGCAGTCCTGGAGCTCACTGGGACTGTGCACCCCTGGGAGGCTCTGCCTGCCATGGGACGTGCGTGCCCCACAGGCCCACTTCTTGCTGCTGCTGCCACTAGTGTCAGGAGCTGTGCACAATGGGAGTGGTGTGTGTGAGGTGGGCATGTTTGTAGGGGGGGGCCCACATGCACACCTCGGTGCACATACACATCCACACACCCCCACCCCACACCCCCACCTCCTCATATGCAAACCCATACCTACCCACATACACACCCACATCCCCACAGACAGGCCCGCACAAACCCCTCCATACACCTACAACCCCCACAAACCACACACATCCACACACACACACACCCTCCCCCATACCCCACATGCACACCTACCCACCTACCCACACCCCCCGAAAAACTCCACACACACATCCACACCCACACCCTCCCCAACACCCCACATATACACACACCCACAGCCGCCCCCAAAACCCCATACCTTACACACCCCTCCAGCCCTGCCCCCCACCAACAATATACAAGAGGAAAACTTTATTTTGAGCTATTATGGAGTCACCTCTATATACACTACACAAACACCCAAATCAAGACAAAATATTTTTTAAATAAAATGAACATATGTTATGGTAGATGTTTGATTTTTAGCATATAATTTTTTTTCCAGTTCCAAGATGGCAAACCCCTCTACCAAAAGGAGTATTTCCAGGGTCAAGGGAAGGGACTTCCAGTGGCAAAGATCAGGGGTTATGGGTGGGACTTTTGGTCCCAAGAGGGTGACCAGGGGGTGGGGCACCTCTCAGGGGTGAGACTACCCTTCTGGCCCTCGACAGCTCACCAAAACTTGTTAAGCGGCCCTCCTGCAGAAATAATTGCCCTCCCCTGTGCTAAAGTGATCAGTGATTTTCTTTTTTAAATAAAAATGAACAGCTAAACTTATTCTACCCTCATAAACGATGCCCCATTAATTCAGTCAGGTGGCATCCCTTCTCACCCTATGGCCTATTTACTTGTCTTTATTAGAGATCAAGAAGAGCAGACAGAAAGGGAATAGACAGCTCTAAGAATGCTAGACAGAAAATGTACACACTCAATTTGTTCCTTCATGAAGTGAAAACTATACATTCTCTCTTTAAATGCCCCTTTAGATTTTTCAATTACGTTAACCTGAAACTACATCTGAGGGGTGAATTTGGAACCATATAATTACTCTAAGATTCTTATATAAAAATAATTGAAAATATACTTCTTTACTCCATAGCCTTTCAATTAAAAGAATTTAAAGAAACAACTGAGGAAAGAACTATGAATAATTCTCAAGTTTGCTAAGCTTGAAAAGAATGCATTGTCTTTTATAGCACTGGGAAGAGTACTCGCAAACCAGCTAACCTTCCATAATCCAACTCTGAAGAAAAATGCTTTCAACCGTTCCTCCCCATTGTCTTTTCTATAATCCCAGTACAAACAGGCTCAATCTAAATATGCCTGCTCTACCCATATATGCTTCCCCTAGTCAGACTGCTTATCTAGGTTTGCTTTTTCAAAGCTGTTACACAAGTCCCTCTGTTTTAATCCATCATAGGAATGTGGCTGTAAATAACATTTTTCAAAAAGTTAACAAAGAGGTGGAAGAGAAATGAAAAAAAAAATTAAAAATAGCCTCCTGATGAGGAAACAGGCATGAATTTCATTGATGGAGTCAGCTGTTAGTTTCATTAAAGGGAGAGCTTGATTTTCATTTTAAAATATTCCCCTAGACCTTTTCCTTATAAAAAGAATCATGAAAATGCAAACCAATAAACATGAGTTTAAGATTTAAAAGAGGTGCAGTTGAGCTCCAATGCTGTAGCTGCGGGCTGGAAGAGATGAAAAATTCCCTCTCTCTTTACTTATTCATTTATGTAAACCACATTAATCAAATCTAGGCTGCATCCTAAACAATCACCCTGGTACTTTTCAGAATCTGTAGCTACCTACGCAATGTCGCATGATTATGTTGTCAGAAAGGTTATATTTAAAGGAAAAGTGTCAAAAAAAATTTCAAACCAGCTACAAAAGACTAATATCTACTTGTTCATGGTCTCAGAATGACCTGCTACTCTGTTGTGGCTACAAACATGGCAACTTTTGCATATGAAATTTTACCCCACCATGAGTGTACTATCTAAGGCAGTGATTCTCAACCAGAGTGATGCAGCACCCTGTGTGCCACTAGATCCTTTGAAGGATGCCATGAGGTGTGAGGAGATAAGCAGATAAATACAGACTCAGGTTTGCCCTTGCATGGCCACTACACCACTCCCACTGCCTTTTGCAAGCAGGAAAGCAGTGTTATATATAAATTAGTTTTTGAAATTCAAGGCCCCGCTCCAGAACACTTGTGAATTGAGACAGCAAGTCTAATGAGGGGTGCCCCAAGTGCAGTGAGGGGTGCCTTAAGTCCTAAAAGGTTGAGAACCACATACCTGTTTCCCACTTGATTTTTTATAGCAGCTGAGATCTATCTCCTATTCCATCTTCCAAACATTTGGGAAGGATACACTCTTTTCTCTTCCTATCATAAGGTCAGCAAAGACAACCCCCCACCCCTGCCACCAACCAAAGACCTGTTCCCCAATCAAACATCCAGATCACTCACAGAAGGAGTTGGTTTTTCATCCAGTCAACTCCCCCATGTAATAAGCTGCTTGGTGCCAACAAGGCAATAAGACAATCTATTGGCTGCTACCACTGCTGATATAAGGAGAAGGGCTATTGTTTAAAGGACATTTCACAAAAAGATGGTCTTATGCAGGGTCAGGATGCACTGGGTTGGAAGGTGGGGATAGCCATGGAATATACTTGTGCATCTGAGAGGGGAAAGAGCATGGAACTAATGGATCTTTATGAGGCAATAAAATAGTATTTTTTTCCTGGAGGCAGTTATAGGTGTCACTGAATGAGGAAGAGCATTTCTCAAGGAGTTCCACATAAGATTATTTGCTGCACATCACTGAATCCAAATCCCCAGAAAAAGAAATCCTCATATGCATTTACAAAACACACATATTTCACTCAGGCTAGGTACAGACATTCAAAAAGCCCAAGGTGGAATTGATCTAAGTTACATGACTTTCTGTAAGGAGCTTAATTCAGATCAGAAGCGAACAGAACACACATTCGTCCTTTGATGGGGAAGCAAATCTTAGACCAGGTTCCACCATTTTAAACCAGTCTGTGTGTGCTGATTTTCTGTTCTGTATGGGTATAGACCAGTTTCTAAACACTTATACTGATAAAAGTGTAATGTCTGTACCTGACCTCATAGAGGATATATGGATGTTATTGCTAACATTATACATTTTCTCACCCAACTTATGTGGATGGCTAATAAACTTAAAGAGAAATTCTAATGTGTCAGAAAACAGAAATGTTACCTTTAAAGTCATTACTTTGTTGGCACTTGCAATTCTTTTCTCCACAAATCTATTCCTAGACCCCAGTGGGGGAGTCTTAACAGACTCATATAAAAAGGCAGCTAGCCAACTTGTAGCTATTTTAAAGAATGCATCAGTTGTCTAAAATCCTGCACCCTAGTACAGATCCTGTTTGTCTAAAAAGTATCGAGGCTGTGTAAAAACGGTTTGCTGGACAGAATCCAGAGTTTTACAGACTAAAAGCATATAACTTTACAGCATTCCACTTCAAATCTTGCATGAAAATGCTGGTTAGCAAAATCTGATGGGTAGAGGGAGCGGAGAGGGTCTTTAACACTATCGAAGTATTTGAGGCCCAATCACAGAAAGCCTGTATGAAGAGTAATGTGAAAGGATAGCATCTGTAAGATATTCCAGACTCAATGTTTTCTGCATCCTTGGAGTGAGATTTCACACACTGCCACACTTAGAAAAAAACATAGCTGATGTTTTGAACATAGCAGTGGTGGCTCCCTGCCATCTCTCCAAAATTCAGATGCAAAAATCATCTAGTTAGCTTCTGCTATGGTCTGTTAAGCCATTCTCTAAACCACTTCATTGATATTATATATGGATTTAATTTTACTATTCTACATAGTCCTAGTAACTTCAGTAAAGACTTAACTTAAGCCCATATGCAAGTATTTTCAGATTCAAGGCCTTGGACCCCTGTTTTTACTTACATGACCATATACTGTACTCAGCATAGCATCCGTCATAATTAGGCTCCTTTCTACTTCCCTTCCCTAAGCCCCAGTGGTCTTTTATCTTTTGGAAATTATACATATGTGCTTTTGAAAATATTGTTCAACATCTAATCAATTGTTAACCCTTTAACATGTTTTTATAAATAGAAACTTATGTGGCAGTCTGTCATACTCATGGAATTTCTATTCAATAATTTTATGAACACTTAGCTACACTGGTAGCTGAGATAAAATTACTATATAACAATAGTAGATTATTGGAATTTCTTGTGTAAACGTACTGATCTAATTTATAGTGTGGGTAGTATAGTGTTTATTATGGGCTACAATGCTTGACTTCGAAGGCGTTTGAGCAGAAAGACAGTATAATGGCTTTCCAGATAAAAACATTCAGGTATGCACTTAAGAGACCACAAGGGAGGTGATTAGTTTCAAGGGTCCTGCCTTCTCTCTTCCAAAAATTGCAAGCCTTTTTAGCTGAAATCCAGAGATCCCAGAACAAATGGCTTTAAAATGCTAAAAACTTACTTGATTCCTGCAGAGTAGAGTGATTAAAGGACTGAAAAGACGCAAGGTACTGCACCCTCAAGTCACAGAATGTGTTCCATAAATTTTGACAAGGAGAAAGTTGACTCATGTCCTGCAGAGGAGCCTACAGAAAGTAAGATCTACTGGAGTCCCTGATGAGGGAGATGATTAAATCCTAATGAACTAGGCCTGTGTATTGTCTGTTTTAATTTTTTCCCCCTCTAAAAGGCTTTTGTTCTAATAAACAATGTCTTGCTCTAAAGAAAACTATCATGTCACTGTTAAATATCTACCACTGTCATTTCTCCTGGAGGAACAGAATTTCAGGGTCTGATGGAGGCCATACATGTTGAAAATATCAATCACAGGTGATACCACAGCAAGTTCCAGTTTGAAAGTGGATGCATCATGGGATTCTACCTTACAAGACAGGCAATGGCTAGAGATCTGATACAGGGCATTGGAAGTGATCAGATGCACAGTTCAGTTGTGACAGTTTATATAAATACCGTTGATATTTAAAATGAATGCTGTGATATCACCTACAGGCAAACCAGGTGCACCAGCACTCAACTACCCCCACCCACCATAAGTTAAATGTGAAGAAGCCTCCCTTATCATCATCAACCTAGAGCAAAATCCTTCTGATCTGAAGTCGACTGCCAGTTTTACATTATAGGAACAGAGTACAGTTCAGAAACAGCTAAAACATAGATCTGGACCTTCACCTTGCATTTCACCAGTACGTACCGGAACCACTAGGATATTATTCATTCTTGAGTGACTATATCCCTACTTTAACCCATTTTTAACAGAACTCCCATACTTGTCTAAGCCCCATATACTTTTCCACAAATGTTTTGGCTTTGGTTAATCATTATTTTCCACAACCCCCCCCCCCCC
>NW_017729032.1:172256795-172261514 GCF_001723915.1 Gavialis gangeticus
AACCCAACAAAACAAAACAAAAAACCCTGATTCAGCGGGTGGTTCCTTACTAGCTCTAGGAAGAAACAAGCAGTATATATACTAAACACAGCAAGACATCAGCAGATCTATGGCTGTAAACTTCCTCCTGCCCACTGGTCAAAACATGGACCAAAGAAGCTAGAGATACAAACTGGGGACCCCATTAGGCCATCTAGCAGTAACAGACTAGCAGGGAGTGGGGCAATTAGGGCTACTTAGAGGGGGAGCTAGTATGGCCCCCTCCCTCCAGGAATCTTTGTCACAGTGCACACACCTCATGTACCTGAGCCATAGGAGTTGGCCCAGTAGTGTAACCAAGGGGAAGGGGGCCAGAATGATGCTCCCCCTAAGCAGGCTTTGCCAGGGCAAGCACAGCCCTATGCCAGGGGTGGGGAAGGAGAGAAAACAGGGTGCAAGCAGCAGCTCCTAGGGACCCTGCAATGCTGCCTGTCCATCAGCGACAGCAGTCCTAGCCTGTACTTCAGCAATCACAGCAGTAGGAGCTGCCACCAAATGAGGAGCTGGGGCAGGTAAGGCTCCTCTGTCTCCCTCCATTCTGCTCCCCTCTTTCTAGTGGTCAACACAATTCCCTCCCCCCACTCACCCCTGCCCCGGGCACTGAAAGAGCTTGCTGCAATTCTTCCACCTAGTTCATCCACTCACTTTTGAAAACATGTTTGCTTGATGTTCAAGTGTTTTCTATGCCTCACTTGTTTCATTGGAGGACAGTTCCCCACTCAAATAGGCCTTATGATCATTACATTTGCACAGTACTGTATCTGAGTTTTCCTTTGTATAACTTCATTGCACTATGTTACAGCCCTGCCTGAGGATTCCCTGCAGCAGTCACTAAGCTTTCATAACCATGTGCTATTAACCCAACAGAGTCTGGGCAGGGTCCAAATCACTTAGCTCTGTCCTCTCAGGCATGAGTCCCCCTAAGACTAAGTAAGTTTGCAAGTTCATTCAAGCTCCATCCTTAAGAGTTTTCTTGCCTCACGGAATTACAGTTTAACGCTTTAGGGAACTGAAGTGGGCACTCTGGTTGCCTTAAATTGTGCATTTCCTGTTCCTAGCTGTGCACCTTTGGGCAACTACTATTAAGATTCCTTTTCTTAGCTGGAATTGACAATACTGGTATCTTTGCAGACAGCTATATTATCCATAGTTGCCATTTTACAAATGTTATGGATATATAATAGAACCTGGGGGGAAAAAACCCTTTCTCAACACAAAAATATGAAGTTTATCCCATTTTTGGTGCTACTGTTTGTCTAAAATGCTGCAGACTCAACATTACATCAATGTACATCTGCCATCTGGGTAAACACAAATGAAGCATTCTGTGTGCATGTGTAAAGCTTGTACTTTGTCAGATATACAAAGGCCTGCCACTAGATTTTGGCACAACGGCATGCATTTAGATTACCTCAAAACGTAAGAAAAGAAGTGATTATTTAAATATTTTGCATTTTCAAATTATATTTTTCATAACGGGAAAAATCAGAACATTATTAGAGGAAAGTGAGCCTTTTCTTTTAAATTTTCCTGACATTTGTCAGGCAAAATAAAACCATGTGCAAAACAGTCTTTTGCTCTAGTGTGTTTGATTCAGCTGTTTGCTTCTGGGTTCCTCCAAAGAACTCCAAAGAAATTTTTTATTTTTTATTTTATATTTTCTTATGATTCTATGATATTTTTCTTAAAATTTGCATATTTTCTAGCACACAGCATGCCCCCATACATAATATGCATCCTGTTTATAAGAAGCAGGATGAAGAAAAAGAAGTATTCTTTACAAAAACCAAGTAGCAGCAGCTAGAGAGCTGAGCTTGCTACCAGCTACCTGCACCAGATGGGGCCCATAGATCGACTGGGCATGCTAGGAGTATCGCCATATGCTGGGTCTGGCCCACATGCTATGTGACCCCATGCACTGTATTTGACTCCATATGCCAGGTCTGATCCCATGTGCCAGCCTTAGCTACAGACCCTGGGTGCTGGCACAATGCAGTGTACAGACCCAAGTTATCTGGCCAAGGGGCTCCCTACAGGTCCAAACATTTGGTGATGGAGAAGCCATGCCCATGTTAATTACCTAGAGCCACCATTCCCCTGCTGCCAAAATCTGGACCCCTGGGAATCTGGTTTTCTCACATATAATCTACACCTCAAGTTTCACCAGCTCATTTTGATGAAAAATGTCACTTTTTATGAAGTGCGGGTTATATGCAAGAGAAACATGGTAGTTTAGTGGTAACTGGAAAGTATTACTATATTAGACTAATACTTTCAAGATGTTTTAAATATATTTTAAATATATGATCAACCTTTTGCTGCCAAAAAGATTCCTTTGGTGGTACTTCATTAACTGATTAAGTTAAACCAGTCTAGCAAATTTTAGTACCAGATCCCCTCCCAACTCAACTTAGGTTGTTGTCTGCCAGAATCTCAGGGGCCTTTGGCCCTCTGCCTCACTACCTCTCCCTCACAGAGAGATGAGCTAGCAGTCATCAGGTGCTTGGCTGCTCTGGGCTGTCACAGACCTGAGCCAGCACAGACATAGGTAGGCAGGGAATGGGAGGGACACTCTCACTGGGCAGTGAGGACACAAACACTCCATAAAAGCAAGGATCAGGTCCCTCAGAGCTTGGCACCAGTGGCAGATGATAAGACATGCTGGGCAGCCCAGAAAGCTTGCACCAGGCAGCAGGGACTGAATGCTCCATAGAAGGAAGGAGAAGGCCCCTCAGAGCCCGATCCTTCCTTCTATGGAGCCAGACCATTCCTGATTGGTTGTCACACACACATCCCACAGCCCCCTGCTGTCATTGGAGACCCCTCCCTGCGCCTACCCCTTGGCGTCCAGGACAGCCTCAGAGGGGATCACTGTAGCATGCTCGCAGCCCAGCCAGAAGCAGCACGGGGGAGTGTTCCATGGTGACCTCCCACGAGGATCTCCTGGAAGCCTAGAGCTGGGCACAGGGGAGGGTCCACGGTGACAGCAGGGGGTTGGGGGCACGTGCCTAACAGCCAGTCAAGCATGGCCCCCACACAGCTGCCCTCTGCTGCCCTCAACAAACTCTGGCAGACTGGGCGGTGTGTGGAAGTCCCCTGCCTTCTGGCCTGAGCCTGTGCAGGCATCTGCCTGCCCCGCCTCCTCCACCATAAAGGTGAATTAATGTTTTATTAGTTCCCAATCCAATCTACACAGCTTAGAGAAACCCACATAGACTGGATCAATTCTGCCTTGGGTTTTTTGAATATTTGTACTTGGCCTCAGAGTAAGCCATGAGTCCATTTGGACAGATGCCAACTATATTTTCCCAGATTTTTCTGTCCAAAACTGAAGTAGAGGCTTTTAAGCAGGCAGAACATAAAAAAGACAAGCCCTTTTTCCTCTCCAGGTTGTCTTAAAAGCTCTATTCAGACTGTGTTTGCCCAGAAAACTAAGAAAAACAAACAGAAATATCTATTCAGACAGTATCTAGATTGGGGTGAAACAAACCTTCTGGCCTTTACATACAGGAATGCTCAGAGTTCCCCAATTTAGTTAATCTTTGTAAAGGATAATTCAGACAGACTAACCGTCTTCAGCTGCTTTGCAACCTTGCCTCTTAACCACTGTCAACAAGAAGATCCAGAGCTTCCAGCCACAGCCACTCCTATTTCCCTCAAGCAACCCACTAACCGATGGAACAGATTGCTCACCTCCTATGTACAGGACATAACCCCAGGACAGATTTAGCCTTTCTGCAATACAATCTTACAGGAGTTTGTCCTGATGCTGACTAGTACCACACAACCATGCACCTCACACTGATTTAATACCTACAATCTACCCCATCCTATTTTAATGGAGAGGCACATTCTAGTGCACTGATTCTTAACCAGGGTGGAGTGCCTTGACATCCTTTCAAGCATGCTATGGGGTGCTATACAATGTTAGCACTGTTAGGTGTGCAAACATGATTCACAAGATAAACCCAAACATTTCAAAGAGGAATCCATGGTCTCAAAAACATTCTCACCTGTTACAGTCTTTCTGAGTTCTTTGCAGGAGAAGAGTTTCTCTATTATTTTTGAGCAGTCAAAAAACAAGGAAAAACTAAGAGCTGGCATTATCCAAGGGGTGCCTCAAGTCTACTGAATGGTGCTTGGGGTCTAAAAAGGTTGAGAACTACTATCCTAGTGGCTTGAATACAAGACTTGGTATCAGGAACTCCCAGGTTATAATCCTGGTTCCAGCACTGACTCCCTCCCAGTCCCTTTAAGGCTAGGGGCAATGAAAGAGTTTGCTGAAAGCATGATTTAAGCAATTTTATTGCTGAAGTCCAAAATTATAATCCAAAAAGAAAGGCTTCGCTCAACCACCGACTGGCTCTCTCAAGGATAGAAACACTCACATCTGTGCTGCCATAAGAAGTTTAATGGAAGTAAGAAATGAAAGCAAACAAATATCCATACCTTCTGTTGCACCAAAAAGGCTCAAATCTGTGGCTATGACACAAAGGATTCTTCAGCAATGGATGACCCCACTCCACCTGAAGAGGACCCTGCGATGAGACTTTATATGGACTGAGACACTTTCTTCAAACCACTTCCTCCACCATTGCACACCATTGTAATGGGTTTGTGTGTATCTATCTTCTTTCTCTCTCAGCATCATGACCCCCCTCCCCCCTTCACCCCACCCCC
>NW_017729032.1:172261874-172269661 GCF_001723915.1 Gavialis gangeticus
CCCCCCTTCACCCCACCCCCGGGCTTAGTTGGCTAACATTGTATCTCCTGTAACCTAGTTGCGTTCCCCTCCTCACCCCCATCCCTCTAATGTTAGTCCCTCACTTGGGCGATATGTATTTCTCTACCTGCTTTGTCATCTTTTTTGGATTCACAATCCTAAACATCTACTAATTAAATTGGACCACTTTATTTCAGCCCACATCTGTTTGCTTATGGTGGAGGAGCTTGGGCAGTGTGAGGCTGCCCAGGTTCTCCAGCCTCCCTGGGTTTGAGAGACCTGGTCCTGTACACCCCAGGAACTTCCAGACAGAATCAGCACCATCAAGCCTTCGGAACACCTGCCTCACTTCCCTCGCTTACCCATACATGTCCTTCCAGGGGCTTCAGGGTACACATCTGCAAGCAGGGGTTCTTTGCTTGCAGACACACACCTAGTGCAGTGAATGGGGAAATCCCAACCCAGAGTTCATTCCTGGCAGCAGCACAGAGCACGGGCTGCAAACACATAGTGGAGCACCTTATGGAAGTTCCCCCACCTCCACACTTACAGACCAGTGCAGGGAAATCCATTGCAGAGGGATTATCCCATGCATACCTGCAAACACAGAGCAGGGACTGGGATTCCCTGCAGGTATATCCTCTTCACACATATTTGTAAGCAGAAATGGGAGGAACTTTGCTTGCAGATACACCAGTGGGGAAATCCCCTGCAAGGGAATTCCTCCACTCTCCAACTGGGGGTGGGGGGCATGTCTGTAAAAAGGGGTTTTTCCCCTGCTTGCAGACACACCACAAGTTGGGCCATGACAACCAGGAAACATCTATAGCAGTGGCGGGCAATTTTTTTGAGCGGAAGGCCACTTACCCAGTTTTGGCAGCCTGTCAAGGGTCGCATGGGTAGCCTTGCCCCTTGACAGGTGCTCCATCCCTTGACAGGTGCCCTGCCCCCAGTCACCACCTTGGGACCAATGTCCCAAAGTCTTTGGTCCTAAGACATTGGATCATTGGTCCCATGTCCCAGGGTCAGCACCGGTGGGGCCCAAAGCAGGGCACAGGGTGGCAGGAGTCTGTGAAGCTAGGCTGGGCTGCACCAGCGGGGAGAGGGGGGAGCTGGCCCGGCTCCATAGAGCCCCTGCTGGCTGAGACCCCGTGCTCCTGCCACCCTGCTCTGAGCTCCACCAGCACTAGCCCTGGGACACCAGTGTGGGCCCCATGTTCCCACTGGCTCCCCGCCCACTTACTCACAGTGCCCTCCAGCTCCCCGCCCACTCACTCCCCAACCCCCTTCTCACCAGCAGGGAAGAAGCTGAGCACGGTGAAAAGTGGCCCCTTGCCCACCCCATGGCCGGTGCTCCCTGCTGTACTCGCTCACAGCCCATGCAGGGCTGTCCTGAGCAGGCACAGGCAGTCCCACACAAGCTGCGAGTGGCTGCAGTGTGAGGCGCCAGCCACGGGGCAAGTGAGGGGCCACTTTTCCCTGCGCTCAACACCAGCTTGTAACCCTCCCCTGCTGCCAGCCTGGGTTCCACGCTGGCTCTGGGCTTGCCCGTTGGGGCTGCGCACCGCGGCAGCAGCTGCGGCCCCCCATGTGCCACACCGGGCAGTGTTTGCTGCTGCTGCCCAACTGGAGCGCACGTTGGGCAGCCCACAGGCGGTGGTTGCAAACACTGCCTGGCACAGCAAGTGGGGGGGCCACAGCCGCTGTCACCACATGCAGCCCCGATGGGCGAGCCCAGAGGTGCACGGGGCCCAGGCTGGTAGTGGGGCTGGGTTACAAGGTGGTGCTGAGCGTGGGTGGGGGAAAGCGGCCCCTCACCCACCCCATAGCCGGCACCCCACACTGCATCCACTCACAGCCCACCTGGGGCTGCCTGTGCCTGCTTGGGACAGTTCCGTGTGGGCTGCGAGTGGCTGCAGCAGGGAGCACCAGCCATGGGGTGGGGAAGGCTACTTTCCACCATGCCAGGAGGGAGCAGGGAAGGAGCCCGGGGAAAAGCTGAGCACAGGGTGGGGAAAAGCAGCCCCTCTCCTGCCCTGTAGCCAGTACTCCCTGTTGCAACCACTTGCAGCCTGCATGGGGCTCTCTAGGGCAGGAACAGGTAGCCCCAGGCAGGCTGCAAGTGGCTGCAGTGTGGGGTGCTGGGCACAGGGTTGGGGAGGGGCGACCTCCCCCCGCCACGCTTAGCTTTTCCCCAGGCTACTTTTCCCCTGGCTCCTTCCCTGCCTGGGGTCCTTCCCTGACCTTTCTGCTCCACTTTCCCCTTACCTGTGGTTCCAGCATGGGACAGCCACATGGTCCCAGGCCAAAAGCCCCCACTGTCATTTTTGACAGGAAACAAGGGCATAGAAATATTAATTTTCTAAATTTTTAGGGGCCCTGTGGGCCGGATAGAATGGCCTCGCAGCCGAATCCAGCCCGCAGGCTGTATTTTGCCCACCTCTGATCTATAGATACCTCTGAAGTGTAATCAGCTGTGCATGACATATTGCAACACAACTGATCATGTTCCACCAAAAAATCTGTTTCCAGCTGTAGAGTCTTGTTTCTGTACATTGACAGTATCTATAAGCAAACAAACACTGAGCAGCTAAGTGCATTTCTCTCCCCTAAACACATTTGGTATCCAACAACTGCATATCTCTCTGCTTTGATCCAATTGTTCTCAGAACACACTAATGAAGAACAATGGGATGAGGCCCCACCAAAAATGCAACCATGCCTGTTTTCTATTAAAACATGGCTGGCGATGGTATCATCCACCTTTACTATATTATTGGTCAGTGGTAAGAATATGAATCCTGGAAGTCAGAGACCTAGGTTTAAGGTGTATACAGAAGTTGCTTTTTTCACTATTTAAAGTGCTTTATTGCCATGACCTAACAGAAGTGTATGGCTTTACAGCACTTAAGAAATGGGTGCAGTGCTTTAAATTAACCCTTGTTAAATGAGGCACTCATTTGGAAGCACTGTATTGTACAGCACTTTAGCAACCTACAAGGTACAGACAGAAGTGACAGTTTTCACCAGATTTGGCCCCTGAAACTGCTTTACAACCATGAGCAAACAAAAATGCACAGCTGCAGAGTGCTTTAAAAAGGCCTAATCCTGTGACAATCTGAAACCTCATTGCATGAGGGTTCAGATGAAGACACTCCAAAATAGAGCACCTTCAGGAACTTCTGTCTGCACATGCCAGGAGCAGGTCTGGCCTGATACAGCTCAGCCCTGCTACCAGTGCTCTCTTCAGAGGGAGTTCAGTCTGGGATTTTTTCAGCCAGTGCTGGAGGATGGATTGGAGCCCCCCTGAGGTGGGCCCAGAATGCTTTAAATAATTTATGTATGTTGGTCAAATTTCTGACCAGCAGAGAAGCCCCAGGAGTCTGGAGAGCGCCCCCTGTCACTTAGCTTGAAAAGTGCAGGGAGGCTCAGAACCCTCACCCCCTTTCCCCCCTCCCCACACCAAACACTGCACTTCTTTCATGTTTAAGAGAGCTGTAATTTTATGGTGCTATAGCAAGTGCTCTAAATGACAGCACTGTAAAACATGCACAGAGCACTTCTGTATACACCCTAAGTTCCTATGTCAGATGAAAGAAGATCAAATACAGAACTCTACCTTTCAGATGAGTGACCTAAAAACAAGCTATTAACTAACTTTTGTAGGAACAAGCTCCCTCCCTCCTTCCTACTGTAGCTGTGCAACTAAAAATTTCAATATTCATGGGATCAGAGAGCCTGGCGCTAAGTGATTAGGACACTTATCAGGAACGGGGGAGCCCTGGGTTCTGGTCTATATTTCCAAGCAAGCTTCTATATTTTACCCAATGGTCATTTCATGTGAAATATTTAAATTGTCTTCACAGCAGCCTCCAGAACACAGCAGTTCCCTTCCCCCTCTCATGGAGTATCCTGACCACTTGTACCCTTTCCTTCTAGCTCCATGAAATCCGTACTCCTTTCTACATGGCAATCCTACCTTTCAGTAGGAAAGGTAACTGTAATAATAGAAGTTATAATTTAGAGATGCTCCCTAACAGGAGACCGAGGGATTTGGGAATTGGGAGATGGTCCCTCAGTTAAAGTGCTGTGTGCCAGCCAGTTAGAGAGACTAGAGGACTGTAGATGCTTGCCTACTGCTCCACAAGTAAAACTTGTTCACATAATTCTGTATTTATTGAACCCAATAATCACTATAGTAGCAAGTGCCCCCACCACAACTGAGCTTCTGAATTGGTGGTTAGAGCACTTTACAAGGAGGCTGAAGATGTAGGTTTGATTCTGCCTTCCTAGGTGACTGCTGTAACTACTAGTCTGTTATAATAAAAATAAGCAAGAAGTCCTTCTATGATGTATCTATGGGTGACCTGATCTTGTCAGAATTTGTTAGGTGTGATCTAGGCAAGCCAATTCAAATGCACCCCTCATATGCTGCCCTACCTTGTCCATAGAATCCACTTGACCTTACAAAGGAGAGAGGTGTCCAGACTAGGACACTTATGAACATACCGAGAACCCTGGGTGCCTAGTGAGACTAGGCCTGATCCATTTGGTATATGTTGTAATCTCAGCTTGTCTAGCCTATTCTTATTGCTTAGAGTACTCACCTGGGAGGTAAAAGGTTTGGGTTTGTAGCCTATCAGAGGACGATATAAGATCTGGATCTCCTACTTCCTGGGAATGTTCTCTAACCACTAGCCTATTACATAAAAAAGAGAGAATCACTACTTCTTCTTCCAGATGAGTTTTGAAAAAAAGGAATCACTCTTGCCCAGATCTTGGAAGCATAATTATAGGTGCTTCCTTTCAGGGAAGATACTGAGTGGAAGGAAGCACTTGCCTGCAGCCATGAGTTAAGGCACCAAATCCTAGAGAGGAGCAGGGGCTCACTGTGTTTAGTATTTCCTAATGGCTAGCATAAGCATATTCTCGGTAAGAGTTCTAGGGACACAAGTTACACATTAACCAGTATAAGTGATCAGAAATTGGTTTAAACCTATAACAGAATGGAATCTTAGTGTACATAAACCAGAATCAAAATGGCTGAAATGGGTTTAAGACAAGCCTGGTTGAATGTAGTATCAGACTTAACTGATTTGGGTCAAACCAATTTATGAAACATCTGTCCCAGATTCCTTCCTGGTTGAAGTTAAATCAAAGTATCCCAGCATGCTTCATAGCCCTGGGCTGGGCTGGGCTGGGCTAGGCTGGGCAGTCTACTCCAAAAAGCAGAGCTGGCAATGCCGCTCTCATCCCTAGCTGGAGCAGTGAGAGCTGGCTGACAAGGGGGGAGCAGCTAGGAATGCAGCCCTGTCTATGGTGGGGGGGGACTTCCCCCAGGCAAATCCTGGCTGGAGTTTGGGGTCGGGGGTGTGTTAAATGCTCCTTCCTCCATTCAAACTTACTGCTGGCTACAACTGCAGACTACAAATCCCAGAGGTACCTGGAAGCAGGAAGAGGAAGTGATGAGCAACCCTGTAGAGTCCTGCTGCTGTAATTCTGGACTGCAAATACCAGACACCTTGTGGGCAGGAGAAAGAGGAAGTGAACACACAGCCAGAGATCCATGCGGTAGCACCCCTTGGCTTCTGGCCTGCAGGTATATGGCTGCATTTCCTGAATCAAAGGTAAATGTCTGTTCACTTCTGTTTCAATTTAATCTGTGCAGTTCAGACTAACCTGCAAAAACTGAATCAATTCGGCCTCGGGCTTTGGCTGTCTGTACCTAGCCCTGGAGGTTGTAAATCCCAGTCTGGGGCACCTAACTTCCTATACACTATGTGGAGCCTAGGTGCCTAACTCAGGAATCTGGATTACTCTTTAAAGCATTGGTTCCCAACCTTTTTTTTCCTGCAACCTGCTGCTGGGAGTGGAGTTGCAGCTACAGTGGCAGTGGCCCAGGGGCAGGGGTGCTCCCAGCACACAGTACAGCTTGTCGTTTGTATGCGGTGCACCCAGCATTGCCCCCACGACCCTCATTTGGGTTGCAACCCAGGGTTGGGAACTGCTGTATTAGAGGCTGGGCACACAAAAATGAGGTGCTGCAGCACCTAACCAGTAGGCAATAGCACATAAATCCTTAGTGAATCCAGCCCTTCTTGCCTTAAATGGGATTAGGATTTGCCCCCACCCTGGCAAACAGTATGATTTGCTTCTATCTGAAATAAAGGTGACATCATACAAGTTCAATGTAAGGATCTATGTTTTTTGGGAATGGGCAAGATTGCTCTTTTTTGTTGAATATTGGTACCATATCTGAATATTTCTGGACAAGCAGTTCTGTCTAGTGTTTTATTAGTTTTTTAGCTTGACATCTGTCTTAAGTATAAATATGCTAAAAACTACCGATGTTTCTGATCTGGGAGAACAATTACTAAACCATGCTTAGTAAAACATCACTTTCCAAACAAATTTTAGCTTTGGATTTAATTTGTGTAAGCACTTTAAAGAGAATTTGTCTCTAGGCAACATGTTAAATGCTGGTTTTGAGCAGGCATATGGAAGTACAGTTGCCTGTAATCACTTAGTTTTTTTAGTAGCACAATTCAATTTAATTTTTACAAAATATTTTAGATGCTGAGTTTCAGTCAAGCTTCAGCAATGAGAGTTACATAGTGCCAGAAAATGTAATCTGTTCTGGCCAAACAGCAGTAACTGAAAGATATTGTAATGGATGCTATTAAAAAGTAAACATTTTCCAACTGTTACAGCATATGTTGCCTGTGATACCACATTATTCCCCTAAACTCAAAATAGGAAAGAACTGCATAATGCCAGAGATCATTTTGCAGAACCATAATTGTTTAATAGCAACTGATATACCATCTAATAAGCTGGTGTTCCAAGTCTAGTTTCTAATGGAAACTCATCCTAAAAGCAATGGAATTCCCACCAGCAGTCGTGCTAAAGATCAAAAGAGTATAAAAAAGATTCACATCCCTTCACGTAGTTGCATCATATGGGCAGGGTAATGAAGAGCAGAACAGTTTACTCAGGTTCTGCCTGACTGGATTTAAAAAACAAACAAACAATAAACAAACAAACAAACCAAACCAACTTGGTATGCCACCGCTTCAAAATCTACATCTTTACAAGCAAAAAACAATGCATTACCGCCCCCACGTCACTTGAAGTATTAACTATTGAAAATCTATTCACAGCTACAAGTGAATTTGAAGTTGAGGCCTGTGAGCTCAGATTTGACATCAGATATCTTGCCTCAACTGATGTTTCAGTAGATACTTGTGACATTAAAAAAGATTTCTATCAGTATAAAGACTATCTGCTTCTCATTGGCTACTAGGTATTGGCCTCTTTTAAAAGGAGAATAATATAAACACAGATATAGAGCTGCCATTTTACTTCTCTGGAACATATATGTATGAAAGCACATCTTTATTTAGGAATTCAGTTTACCCATGTGAATCTGAGATAATGGAAAGCAGTAGACAAAATAAAGCAATCTCTCTTCTGTTTCCATGTTATACTTGTGGCGGGTGCAGAGATCCCACCTCAGGAACACAGCTGGGTATTTGTATCCCTCCGCTGTTTCCACCACATGAGGCGGGCCAGTAGGGGGCGCTCCTGTGTCAAGCCGCCCACCTCCCTGCGCCCAACCACCTTCCAGGCCCCGAATGCCTCCCTAGGGGCGCCTTATGTCCAGCCAACCCCTCTCCCGGAGCACACTCGCCAGTCTGGGGGTAACGTGCCACCACCACCCCAAGAATGGACTGTCTCACGGCCCTGTGTCCTTGGGGTAACACAGGCCTAAAGTCCCACGGGTACTC
>NW_017729032.1:172269981-172274653 GCF_001723915.1 Gavialis gangeticus
AGTCACGTAAGCAGAGGGAGCAGGTTTCCCCCCTCCCTCAGGAATGCAGCCAGCTCAAGTTCCCTAAAGAGACAGGCTGAGGGTGTGGTCCCCTGTGTGCTGGGCCCATCCTAACTGAATGGTCACAGCACAGAGATTTAAATCACAGTGTCACAGGGCAGAGATTTTTGGGGAGAAACCAAGGTGGCTTTCTGCCACAATACTTCTCTATTTTTGTGTTCTCTTCATCCTGAACCATTGACTTTGCTTTAGGACCTGACTGATCGAAAGCTTTGCCCATTATTCCCTGATGGATACTGCACTATGAAGAGCAGCATTGATCTGTAGTAATCAATGATAACACTGCAACATAACCATCAGAGATGTATTCATTTGTTGATCATGACAAATCAATACTACATTCTCAGCAACAAATACATTCTACTCAGTGTTGTCTTAGCAGGACCTTTTCACACAACTTTCATCATCCACCAGACACGAAAAGTCAGAAATATCAGTGCAACAATATTTCCCTTACCTAAGATGACACAAGGTACTGTCTCTCTCCCATGTATTTTACAATAGTTATTTGCTTGCTCAACATGTACTTACAGATACAGCATTGTTGGGTTTTTTGCCTTTGTTATCTATATCACAATCTACAACCTCAATTTTAACAGGAAAAATGATATATTCTTAATATATAAGCCCAATTTGCTCATAATAGAAGTCTGAATATTTTTCCCAATATGTAATGTTTATGTAATATTATTTCTTATGAAACATCTGGCTATCATAGCCAGTCTATATAAGAAGTTCTGCATGTTGACTGTCATTATGATAGCTGGGTAAGTTGAAAGCAAAAATAATCAATTAAATTCTAGAGTTCCAAGCCAAAGTAATCTACCTTGGAGCAAGAAAGAAGGTGTATGCAGGTGCCACAGTCTGCTGGCTGTCTCATACATTGTACCAGCAATCCCAGTATTCACTGGGAGGAAAAAGTAACAGAAATGTAAGGTTGTAAGGACATGAAGAGGTCATCTAAACCAGCCCTCTGCTCTGAAGCAGGGGCCCTATACCTAGGCCATTCCTGCCATGTTTGTCTAATTTGTCCTTAAAGCTGTCACTGACAGGGATCCCACAGCCTCCTTAGGTAGCCTGTTATAGTGCTTAATTATCCTTGTGGGTAAAAAGTTTTTCCTCCTAATTTCTAACCTAAATCTCCATTTTTACACATCAAGCTATTTACTTCTTAGCCTACTGTCAACAGTTGCAGAGAATAATCCATTATTGCCCTCTGTATAATTTACATACTGAAAGAGTGCCTCTCTTTGCTTTTCTAAACTAAATAAACATGAATTCTTTCACCTTTTTTCATGGTTTCTAAGCCTTCTATAATTTTTGGGTAGGTACAGAAGTTGCACATAATCTGGACTAAGTGCTTAGAAATTGAACAAAACCTGTAACCATACAGAAGTTCAGGGGACGTAGTCTGGACTAAAAATGGCAGAACCCAGACTAAAATAGTTCTAGATCAATGACACTCAAACGTACTAGATTTAGGTTAGTCCAGAGCATCAAACTTCTGTATCATATCCGCTATCAAATCAAGTTAGTTCACTGTCCTCCAGCATCCCAGGCTGCTTTGCAGGCCCATGCTAACCTCCTCTTGCAGGGCAGTGTGCTGGAACTCGGCTTGTGCTCGTCTGCTCTGGCCAAGTTCCCAGTTAGCCCTGCCCCCAGGATTTCACAGTGCCAAGCCAGAAAAGTTTCTGTCCCCAACCCTGCCTCCTACCTCCAGTCAGCTGTCAGGCACAGCCTGGTGATAGAGGTGTGAATGCTGGCAGCTGTGTCCTTGCATGAACTCTGTGCCAGGTATGGAGAGTACCCCTCCTCCTGCTGCTCTGTCCTGCAGGGATACTGATGTAGAGACGCACCCCCGTCTGGCTGCAGATGACAGATTCCTGTGCCTGGCAGAGCAGTGGTGGAGGCAGGGGACTGCTTCCCCATGTCTGGCAGCCAATCGGGGGTGGCCTGCCCATTTGGCTGCACTCAGGAGTCTCTGGCAGCCCAGGGATCCAGCAGGACGTGCTGGGAAGCATGAGAAAACACCCCCAAACGCCTGAGCTCAGCCAGTGCAGCCTGCATTCCCCCACCCCATCAAAGGGCAAATGTGTGTTCTGTGCATGCCCAGACTAAACCAGTCCACTTAGAGAAACCCATATAAGTTAGTCTGAATCTGCCCCAGAATTTTTGAACACCTGTACCTAGCCTTTGTTGCTCTCCTCTAGACTCTCCGGTTTACCTACATCTTTCTTAAACTGTGATGTCCACACATGGACACAGAAAACCCATGGTATTGCCTTACTGCTGTTGAGGAGAGTGCAATAAATATCTCCCATTGTTGTGTACAATGCTTTGGTTATACCACAGAATTTTGTCTATCTTGCAATAGCATCACATTGTTGATTCATATTCAGTTTGTAGATCCCCAGATCCTTTTCTGTGGTACTGCTGCCTTGTCCTTATTGCTTACTTCATGTTTGTGCCTTTGATTGTTCCCTTCCTAAGTATTTTGTACTTAGTCTTTTTAAATTTCATCTCACTCATTTCAAATAACGTCTATAATTTCTCCAGATTGCTTTGAATTTTATCCCTCTTCTTCAAAGTTCTTGCAACCCAGCCCAACTTGTGTTATCCTGAAAGCCTGTGCTTCTTCACTCCAGACCATCATTCAGCTCCTTTAATTCCCTACAGCCAATGCAGGCAACAAACAGCTCAAGCACGCATAGTTACAGCAGTGCTTTCATTTCCTTTAATGTACAAACTATCCATGGAATCTGAATTTGACAGTTCCTCATGCCTCAGAACTCAAAATGCTTTAGAGCAGGGCTGTCCAACTTGCAAGCAGCTGGGAGCCACATGCCCCACAGGCCACACCAGCAAGGGCTGCATACCACACAGGCCACACCACGGTGAGCCACTGGCCCATGGACCCCATGCCATGTGGATGCTCCCACCTTTTCTCTGTATACCTGAGCGATCCCCCCAATTGTAGCACTGTGTGCCCACATGCTCCCCCTCCATGACGCAGCACCATGTGTCCCCAAACTCCCGCTTCCTTCTCCCGGTTTTGGGCAGGAAGAAGCAGACGGAGGAGAGAGGAGGCATCCAGAGCCCTCAGCTGCTGTTGCAGCTGGAGCAATAGAGGGAGCAGCAACTGAGCATGAGCCCAGGGGGCACACCTTAATCCCTATGCCATTTGGAAAGCCCTGCTTTAGCATACTTTGTAGGCAAATAAAAAGCTATGCAGCTGGAGAATCTAACAAACTGTCCTCTTTCAAGTTGTGCGTCTCAAATCATGCTTTTTTTCTTTCATTCTTTCAAGCCTAAGTGGCCCAGAGAAGGAATTCCAGTTCAGCTATGCATGAGTTATATACACATATAAGTAGATAGGGATAAATCTTAAAATGTTTGGGGTTGTTTGTTCTTAGCTTCCAAAATCATAGTACAAACATCTTAACTATAAAACATTGCCTGAGGTTACATTTTGATTAACCTAAACCAAAACAATTCTGTTTCCTGGCAATATTAATAAACCTGGGCAGGGCACTACACTACCATAGCTGTTCTGCTTCCAGAACCTAAGCTAGCTCATTCAACGCGGCACTTCATTGTGCTGTGGAGATGTGTCCTATGTTGTATACAGTAGTACTATTGTTTCAGGTAGTGAACGCAAAAAGATTCCACCATGAGGAATCTATAGATTTCGTCATTTTTATTTTTTAAGAGAAGGTTGAGTCAGGTGCATTTCTCAATCCCCCAGTCCCATCATGATGGTGTAGTTGTCTGCCAGTTTTAGAGGGTTTTGTTTTGTTTAGTTTTTAAAAGCATTACTTTCCAAATTGCTTTAGAAACAGAAAAGCCTGATGTTGTTGATTGTATAGATACACACTGTCAGCTTTTTCCTTCTGTATATGTCTATATATTTCCTTATGCAGAAGAGTCATTTTACTGGCAGATTTTAAGGTTTATTTAATAAACTAATCATACATGTCAGTTGATTCCAGTGATTTACGTCATGTAGAAATAGAACATCTTAAGTAACACATGTGCAATAAAAGCAAACAGATGTTTGCAGTCTAACCACTGCAGCTAATGGAGATGGTATGGCTCTGTATCAAAGGCAAAAACACAATGCATTCAGAATTGCCCACTAGAGTTTTAACTGCAGCTGCATAACTTTAAATTAGCAACCAATAGGATGTCCCAAACCTCTTTGCAACATATTTCCATGCTTAAGGTAAGAATTTATAATCAACTACTAATACTTTAACTCCTCAGCTAAAATAGGGTTCAAATTTCATGTAAGAGCAACTAAGATACACAAGGAATGGCATAAACAATTATTTGTGTTACAGAACTAATACATGAAGAGCACAGTTGCTACTTCATAACTACAAAAATTTAAACACATGCCAAAAAATTTCTCCTAGAACAGACTGCCCCCAACCAGAACTAGGAAACCTAGCACCAGTGAGGGGCACGCATATGAATAGAAGGTCACTGTTCTAGAGACATAAAAAATTATTCCCCCTATGGTATGACAAAGCAAGACTGTTTTTGTCCTGTTAGCATGACAGGAACTTTTCACTACAATGGACACAGATGCCTGGTTTCATTCATATTCTTG
>NW_017729032.1:172279653-172292253 GCF_001723915.1 Gavialis gangeticus
AAAAATTTAAGCACATGCCAAAAAATTTCTCCTAGAACAGACTGCCCCCAACCAGAACTAGGAAACCTAGCACCAGTGAGGGGCACGCATATGAATAGAAGGTCACTGTTCTAGAGACATAAAAAATTATTCCCCCTATGGTATGACAAAGCAAGACTGTTTTTGTCCTGTTAGCATGACAGGAACTTTTCACTACAATGGACACAGATGCCTGGTTTCATTCATATTCTTGAATGTAACTTCTCTTACACTTAACCAAAGATAAAATTAAGCAAAACTGCGTGTTAAAGAACCTAGATCACATCTAATAACAGACACTGCCTACTGTTAATTTTCCTTTGAAGTCTGAGATACCGAGGGCTACCATCATGTATGAATTCAGGAAATAGAAAAATCTAAACCAAAAGAAACGTCTTGCATGTAAGTTGGGAAAAATTAAAGTGCTAAGCGTTTTTTCTGGTTAAAAATAAACTGTGGGTTAAAATTGGCTTAGGCGTAAGCAAATAGCCTGGTTTTCCAGCTGCTTGCAAAGACTATAAAAGCCTGAGAGCAAAAAAAACACACTGATTTTGCTGATTGAGGAATTCAGCCAAGAACTTAAGAACATGCTTAATGTTCAACATATACTTAAGTCTCATTGACTTCACCACTGTTGACACAGAAGTTTCTTGGCACTTCTTTTCTTTTGTTGTCCTTGAGCCTCAAGCATGTGTTTGAGTGTTTTGTTGAATCATGACCTAAAGTAGGAGTTGATCACAAAAATTACCAAAAAGTAAGAATTTATAATAATTACATCCATAAATTATTACCAAGAAACTTCTGTGTTAACAAGACAGGCTGGTTTTCTCTGTTGCTTACAATTTTAGCATAAAAAATACACTTATTATCCAACTTTGTAACAAATCAAAAACAAAAGATTTTGCTTAACAGCAGGCAGGCAAAATCAGCTTCTAATCCTGGAAAGTACTCCTCACCTTCAGTAGGAACAGAAGGCACTCTAAACCTTGTACGTGGTCCCAAAGTTGTATGCTTTCCAAAACTCTAAATTAGACCTATAGGCCTTGGCATATGTTTCTCTTAAGAGTCAATTAACCTGTTAATTATGCCTTACATAGTAACCTGGCCACATGTTCAATTAATGGTGCGATAAAATGGGAAACCAGCCACAAAAATATTTTTTAAAATGTGTAATACTCTTGTGGCTGGTCTCCATTGTGCTTTAAATTAAACAGGTGGCAGGGCCCCTGCCATGTAGACTGATGCCAACTGAATGGCAAGGCTTGGTTGACAACTCTCCTGTGCTGGCAAGCTGACAGCCACGTGGCTGCACCACACTGTTTTCATGGTGCTGAGTCCAAGAAAACTAATTATCTGGGTCATCAGATTGACTGCTTAGCCCTGCACCTCTTGGGGTTGTGAAGCAAGGTAATTGACACATCCCAGCTCTGGGGACCCGGGCATCAGGGAGAATTTCCCTGATGCTGAGGTCCCCATGTATCAGATGTTTAAAAACCACATGTACAGCCACATAAGATTTTCTAACACCCCTGGGCACAGGGCTTTGGAAGCAACTCCAGTACAGGACATGGGAACCTTTCCCCAATCTTGGGGCCTAAGAATGCTGGAACCTTAAAAAAATAACCATGGGCATGGGGGTTTCTGACACCCCAGTGCAGTCTTAGTGCAGTCCCTGGGCTAGTATAAGGCTACTGACCTGCAGCCTACGTAATTTGGTCAGCTGTACTTAATGCACTAGCAGGGTTAGCTGAGTCCAAGCCCCTTCCCTCTGATTCTGGGGCTGCTTGTAAGGAATTCAACTAGTACCTGAGCCCTGCTTCACAACTTACTGGTCTCCAGTCCAGTCCTTGCACAGCTCCTGTCCTAGTAGCTCCTCCTGAATCCCTGATTCCTGGTTAACCCTCCAGCTCAGTGTGTGGACTTTGCTTTGCCTGCAGTTTGTTTCCTGACCTCTGATCACAGGTTAGTCCTCTGGTTCAGTTTTGGACTGTGGGCTTCAGCCCCCACTCCTCAGTTTGGAACTTGGATTGCCCTTGGTCACTCCCAGCCCATGGTTCAACCCCACCAGTCTTTGCTCTTGGTTCCACGGACTAGGCCTGACACCTTTGTCAACCCTGATAGCTGGGATCCACAATTAGTTGACTGATAGTCCCAGCTCCAGGACTGTACCAGAGTCTCAAATCAGCTCCAGCAGTCCTGGAGCTGAGACTGGCAATTGGCTGGTTGTTAGTTCTAGCCCTGGGTCCTCACCAGAGTCTCACTGGCTCTGGTGCCAACCCGAGACTCAGACTGATAATTAGCTGATTGGTTGCCTTGGCACCCTGTGGTGTCTTGAGATCTTTCCAAGGGTGCCTTTGGATTCCACGTAATGTTAGCCCTCCCGGTTGTGCAAACATGATTCATAAGCTAAACCCAGAGATTTCAAATAGGAATCTATAGTGCTAAAATGTTCTGACCTGTTATGGTCTTTTTTGGCAATAGGAGAATTGCACTATTATTTTAAGTAGTCAAAAATTGAGGGAGAACTAAGCTGACATTTTACAAGGACTGCCTTGAATCTATTGAGAGGTGTCTTGAATCTAAAAAGGTTGAGAACTACTGGAATATAGCTTGGGATAAATACAGAAACAAATACATCAACATGACAAGTGTACATAAAGCAGAATATTTGGCAGAGAACACAGGATGCACAGAGGCCTCCCTGGCTACATCTACAGCCCAGTAGTTTTCTGAACTTTCCAAGCCAGATAAAAAGAACAGAATGTATGATAGCATTGTTGTTTCACATCTTTATCTCCTAAGGATTTCGTGTTTATGTTTGTAATCCTCTTGCTTTATAAACCTTTTAAATATAACTATTTATATTTTTATACCTTGATCAAGCAAATTTAATGTTGGGATGAATAAATCTAAAATAATCATCAGATTTTATCAACAGGAAAAGTTCTGCTTAGCTTGACATTTATTTCTTGTATCATCTGAGCACAGCTCATCAAAGATTCATCCTTGGATAATTCTATTTCTCTTGATCAAGGAAAAGAAAAGTTTTTCCCTAACTTGAAACTGTCTAGTTCTCTGCATTCTTCATTTTCAGGACTCTAAAACATATATATGCTCACAGGAGCTGGTAATGCAATGCTAGGGTAGGGTTACCAATAGGGAACACAATGTTTCATTCTTATGCTGTGGCTTCAGCCTGTCCATCATAACCACATCCATGACACTAGCCAAGTGAGGCTTTATGGAATGAGAAAAAACAGTTGTACTAGGAAAAAGTAGTTTAGACTTTGAACTGTATTTTTAACTTCCTAATCTCTAACCACATCTGCACCATGGCATTTGCAACCAGGGTAGCTAAAGCAACAAAAAAAATTAAACAAAACGTGTTCTTTCACAAACTCTTATTCCATAAATGTCAACTTCGGACAGACAATATCTTTTCTTTAGCTGAGCTAATACACCCTGTCTATACTTTTTTATTGTCATTAATCCTAGCAACATTTCAGCCTCATGCAATACAGCACAATCTGCAGAGGTGTTTATAAATGAAATTCCACTAATTTGGACCCCACCCTTCTTGACACCTGTCTCTCTTCAAGCTATTCCTAGAGATGTTGCCTGCAACCCTGCAAATGCTGATGGTTCTTTTCATTAGACATATGCTTCAGGGGGAAAAGGAATTTACTCAGGTCACTTAAGGGCACTAAAATCACACATGCCATATAAAATGCTTACACCAGAAGATGATAGCATAATGGAATGGTAAAACCTTCAACAAAACCCTACAGACAGAATGCAATTAGTAAAGCCTGCTCATCTGTTATGGCAAGATCTCTAGTTACACTTTTGAAAGCCCAGTATTTTCTTATTGAAAAAGTGATAAGCAACATGAAAAGAAAATGTGATGTGCCCATCCTCCTTTGTCAACAGGCAGGAGCACTCAAACCTATGTGTCTGAAAAAAATTTAAAAATGAAAATAAGTAAACAAGGTCATGGCTCTGAAAACTGTTCAATCAAGAAAATCTGTTTTTCCAGCAACCTAACACCCTAGTTCGTTGATTATGGAAAAATGTTAATATATCCTGAAGCATTAAAAATTGTGTATTAGAGAGAAAAATATTAGCTACTGTGTTCATTTTTTCTGAAATACAGCCAGAGGCCTCCACTCAAAAAGTGAACACATTATTTACAAAAACCACAAATGGGCAAGAGTTCTCATGAATTCAATGCATCAGCAATGCTACATTTAGAGATGTACACAAGAATTTTGGACCAAATAATCAAAGTTGTTGCTATAGAGTAATAGCTATAAATAATTTAAGACTTCTCAGCTCTGGAATGCAAACAAAAATTTCAATTCAGTCATGTGTTAAAAATCAGACTGTCAAATCAGAGTTGTTCTGTTTCATTTCAGCCCTGTTTCATGTTTAGACACTTAAAGATGGAGCTACAAGTATATGCATACGAACAGAAGGCCTTCTGAGCCCTGATACTGAATACCAGCGCCCTGCTACCCACGTTCAATGTGTTCACTGGCAACATCTTTATCTACCCATGTACTACAAAATGCACCCATTTTACAGGGATAGAGGTAGTTAAGTAAGGGTGACCTTATCAAAAGCACATTCAACTGAAAGGCAGGAGAAACTAGGGCTCATTTTCCATGTCATCTATAGACATTTTTGCAAGTGCAGGTAAATCATTCAATCTACTTTGCTTCACTTCTCATGTGTAAAATCTGAGATAATGCTTCCCTGTCTTATGGGGGTGTGGGGGGAGAAAAAAGGCAGTGAGAAACCAAGAAAACAATAATTCTGAATTAAACTGTTGTGGACAATATTTGTTCCTGGCCAGAATAAGAATTCTGGGCATCTTTTCCTGCTTTTAAAGCTAGTGTTTTATTTCTAAATTCCACTGCTAAAATCTCTCATCTGTTCCCCTACCACTGGTACAATAATACAGCCTTGCTCAGGAAACTATAAACTGAAGCCAGCCAAAATGGTTTGTGGAGCAGAGCAAAATTCTATAGTCTTTGCTTCTGGTCTACCACTCCCAATTTTTTTACTGCTTATGAGTTCCATCAAGGCCAATGATATTTTAGAAAGATGAACTTAGTATGTTTTGCAGTTGACCAGTGTGTAATAACTTGCCATCTACTTCCCTGGCAGCGCCAATGATACTGTCTGTACTAACAATATAGTATAGCTGTTTCATGTAGGTAACCCCCATTTATGCTAAATGTTTAGTGATACATTAAGTATTCTTACATTTTCAAGGTTAGAATTTTGGAAATATTCTATGAATTTCATTTATGAATAAGACACTAACTGAACATAGGTGAATTTTAATCTTGCCAGTACCTTATCTTGAATTGTTTTTTTAGCCAAGATCATGTTACAGAAGGTTCCGATTCACCTACTTATCCCTAGATACATTCATAAAATCTAGCAACGTTTTTAAAAGGAAGCTCTCTTTTATTTCTTTTCAATTAACTTTTTAGAAATCTTCTAAATTTTCAGAACTCTGACTGTAGTTTATTTTCTTATCTTGGACTTCAGGAGGGATGGCCGTGCTACATTATTCAAACACACAAGCAAGGTAGACATTCAAAAAGCCTAAGGCTGATTCGATCTAAGTTATGCTGTTTTCTGTAAGTGGCATAGTTTAGATCAGTAGTGAACAGAACACATATTCACCCTTTGGTGGCAGGGAAGGACAAATTCTAGATCAGGTTCTGCCATTTTTAAACCAGTCTATGGATGCCAAACTTCTGTTCTGTTATGGATATAGACTGATTTTGGATGCCGAGCTTCTGTTCCGTTATGGGTATAAACCAGTTTTGTGGGCTGAATTTATGTTCTGTTGTGGGTATAGACCAGTTTCTGATCACTTACACTAGTAAAGGTGGAATGTCTGTACCTGGCCACACATAGCCCACATGCACACACAGCCCACACACTGCATAGGGTCTAACAATCAAAACTTGGTGAAAAACAACGTGATGATAGTCAACTACTAATTTTGAAGAAATGAAATCATTTTAAAAACAAATGCTGTACCCATTTCTAAGTTTTCTGCACATGGCTTTCTGTTCTGGGAGATACCACTTGGAAGGGTAAATTAAAGTATCATTCATTCATACCTCTTGTACCATCAGTGCAATAGAACTTGAAATAAGTTCTGCAACTAGCTTCCTCTTTTCAGTGATTGTCCTGACTTGCTGTATAGTACTATTCTGCCAAATAAAAATCTATCAAAGTAGATTCTTTCAAATTCTGATTTTTTTTCATTGCATTGTGATTGAGGTCTTCAAAGAAGTCTCTCTTCCCCTCTCCCTGGATTCTGTTCTGAATTTATTGTAAAAAATATCAACAAGATTTGTAAATGTTCCCTTGTTTTAAACCTTGACAATTTTTATTGTAGGGCAACTTTCGCTTACATTTGTCAGACCAAAACCCATAGTTTATTTTAAGAACCTCTATCTTCCAAATACAGTCAGCAGAAACATTTCAACTATGCTGATTTAGCTGCATTCATAGAAAACAAAATGAAATAAACTAGAACGCCTGTAATGAAAAGACATTTCACTTTTTTAAAGAAAAAAGGAAGGCAGCTTTTAAGCCTAAAAAAAAAGACTTGCTATGTATGCATGCTGGATATGATCTATTCTGTGGTTTGCAGAGAGTCAGACAATTAATCAAAGTATCCTAGCCTTGTTTTCAGTTTTAGTTCCCATCTGTATTCCATCAGAGATAAGAAAGTTTGATAATCAGCTTGGTAAAGAAAGGTGTATTCAAATTATAAGCACATGAAATGTAAGATACATTAAGATAATTGTCCATGCAGATGTTGCTGTACACAAAGGCACAAGTTGTCTTATGCAAGCTGTTTTAAGAATGAACAGCAGTTATAAGGACTGGAGTTAGTAGTAGCACTCTGCTTTTCTCCTTCTAGCAACAATACCAGTTACAGGCTGCAAGCCGAGACCTACCTGCTCCTCCATTTTTTACTGTCAGTTAATCTTCTTTTCCTGAAGTTCTGAATTTAACAAAAGTTGATAGTTCCTCCAAGTTGGGTGCTTTGTTGCCTGGCTTGTGCTGTTTTTCTCAAGATCAACTGAACTGTAGTCAGTGATTCAGGAAGCTGTGCTGTCCAGCCCTCTGATCACTCCCACTCTCCAGGGTGTGTGCTTACTTGTCTCTCTCAGTCAGACTAAAAACCAGCCAAGCTCATTTAAGTCTAACAGGTTTCCTTATATAGGTAAACACGAATTGCATTCCTGGTGAAAGAGTCTAACTGGGAATAGGTTTAACTTAGTTAACTCCACAAACACCAGTTTCAGTGTAGTGAGTTTGTGAGCAAAGTCCTATAAAGCATAAGACAGATGAATTTAAATCATAGCAAAACATCTATTCATTTAAACTTGAATTTATTAGACTTACAATAGTGCCAATTGGCAGGAATGGAGCAACAGTGTCACAGCAACCTATTCATACTATATTACTGATGGGAGAAACAAAGTACACAGATGGAACTTGTTTAAGCATATACACACAACATACAGCAGTACTAAAATAACTCCAACATTAATGATTAAGAAAAACAAACAAGCAAACAAACAAAATTAACATAATCTGAACCTTTAACGAAAGGTTAAAACCCTTAGACTAAGATATTGGTATCGACATTAGCTAGACAATATTGGAATAAAGCTCATTGTAACTTTTTGCCAATTCCTGTGTTTGTATTTTATATATTTAATCTTTTCTAGGACAGAGCTCTGTCTTTTAGGTCTATGAAGAAGCTCTCATATCTTGGGATGCTTTGCAAACATATCTATTTTTATACCCAGCACAAAGAGAAGGGGCATGCCGAGAGGATGCATGCCCATATGGGAGATAGTATTTATGTGCTGAACTGTGACATCTGAGTTTTTTGTGCATCACTGGCTCCTCTTACACTCTGCCCACTAATCCATTTCTGCCATGAGTATTTCTAACATTTGAAACTTCTGAGCAGCTTCAACAGGCAGTCAATTTATTACAAAAGCACAAAACTTCAATGTTGTATAGCCTTATTCTATTCAGAACTGGACCCATCTCTTCCTT
This sequence comes from Gavialis gangeticus, assembly GCF_001723915.1. Classification (NCBI taxonomy): domain Eukaryota; kingdom Metazoa; phylum Chordata; order Crocodylia; family Gavialidae; genus Gavialis; species Gavialis gangeticus. The sequence continues at coordinate 172,287,781 of NW_017729032.1, forward strand.
AAACACTTATCTAAATATTTGACACCAGGATGTGATGGAGGCAGAGAGAAAATAAAAAGATAAAAGGAAGAAAGAAATAAAAAAAGGGAGAAAAAGAAGAAATGGGTGAAAACTAGAAAAAGGGGAGACATGCTGGGAAGGGAGAGGCACTGACTGTGCAGTACACCACTATGAGAAGTCACAACATTTTATTCTGTCAACCCCAAGTTACACAGGTTTACAGTCAGAACAAATGGTATTCAGTTTGGTATAAGAAATGGGTTCTTCATCTGGTAAATTCTAAGGTTAGAAATGTAAGTTATCACCAGAAAGCTAGGCATCTCACTTTCCCATAGACTATGCATTTTTTCTTGTCTTCCCAAGTGATTATGAAAATAGGGCTTTAAAATCACTGTGTTATTGTGTTCTGTTCAGAATAGCTACATTTAGTCATTTTAATGGTTTTAGTATTTTGTTAGTTGTAATTTTCCTCTTCCTCTAAATAATGAACATTTGTCCTTAAAATACTACAGGGACATGGCTTCATATGAGTAGAAATATGAAAAACAATACGAGTAAAAATTGTGAAAAACTCTATAAACATATCTAAACTAGTTTCTCTGTAAAGTATGTGGCAAATGCAAAATACATGCCCATGGGGTGTGGTATAATAGTCTTTATGGGACTTATGTGGGATGACTTGTATAACTCACTTGTGGCTTTACTACTTAAGAGTAAGTTCACCGTGCCAAACACATGATATGATAAAACATTTGGATTCCATTACACCACCATGCATTCTCTCACTGTTAGTAAGACGTGACAAATCCCTGAACAGAAATCAATTTTAAACTTAAAACAAGCCAATTCAAATCAATTCATTTCTAAAAAAATATGCGGATGATAAAAGTCTGAGATGACTAATACAGTGAGATAACAGCTGTTTTCGTATGGTGTGACTTTGTCTTTTTATGGTAAGTACTCTTCTTCCACAAAATCCAAAGCCCAACACCCAACCCCTCTCCCCACCCAAAGCCACTGTTGCCTATTACTTGAAATCCTCTTTCCATCCCAGAGTCTTTACACATACACCTCATTTCCATGCTTTCTCAGTATTAGTTACTTTTAAATCCCAAGATTTCAGGTTTGTCATAGTAATCTGTACTAGAATGATCAGAGTCTAAAAGCTTTTTCAAGTGTGAAATATACTATTCTCTTTACTTAAAACAGACCTAATAGTGGAACTAGCAATTTTTCTCAAGCCATAGCAAATTCATTTTTACTGTATCCATACACTAAATAGCTAAAATAAACAGTTTTAGATATTTATTACAAAGCTTCTTTTTAATTTCTTAGAGTAATTTACACTACTACTTTTAAAGTCTCCTGAAAGGTAATCTGATTAATTTATGCATTTGAAAAGTAATCTGAATTTACTGTCTTAATTTACTCGCCTATCATTATGTATTGTCTGCAGATGATTATAGAAAGATACCAATTACATTGAAACGAACGTTGTTTATTAATAAGCTGCATAACAGGTCTTTTAAGCCCACAAACAGAAGGCTATTTTATGTGGGAAATTCTCCCCATAGTCATATAAATATTTTATTTTAAAGTTTGGGAATTGGAAGTTTGGTCTGAAAACCAGCTGGGATTAATGAAAGAACAATAATACTGCTTTTCCTGGGGTACAGTGCTTTGGTTTCTCAACACAAAAAGCTTAGCATTTAATTAGCCTGTGCAATGTTTGTTTGATATGCTGCTACTCTGTTTTCTGTAGAGCCATTCAGCTGAGACAACCGTGCTACTCATCTTCTAGCTAGCCTCTATTTGCAGTTAGAATGAACTTTGTTTACTGTGGTAAGGATAGCCTTGGAGCAGGATCTCAAAGGTCAGTAAGTAATCCGTTGAATCACTCTGCCTCTCCTTGATTGTCAATTAAGTAAATGTGTTCACTCCAATACAGATAAATTATTCACTATTTTCTCTTGTATGAGAAATTCACTTTCATTCCCCCACTTTAACCTGTTTATAAAATATGCTAACTTTTCTTTGGTTCAGTGATTGCTCTCAGGGCCCCTCTAGACATTCAGGTAAAGGCATGATAGCAGCCAATGCTGCACCATCCACATAGTTGTGTCTCCTGCCATACCATACATGTATGGCAGGAGGCGTGATTGTGGGATCAAGCATCAGATACTATCCTGCCTTATTGCTAGTAGAGGCAGAGCCCAAGATCACTATCCTGGGCTCTTTCTGCACCAGGAAGTAGCAGACACCAAAAGCTGCGAGTCCTGTAGCTGACAGGAGAGTCCTACAGTTGAGAGTCCCATAGCTCAGCAAGAGTCCTACAGCTCTCAGTCCTGGCAGCTGTAGTGTACTGCCAGGACGAAGAGTCCCCCAACTGTGGGGTGTTGCTGGGATTGAGAGTCCTGTCAGCTGCAGGACATCCAGCCCTCACTGAGCATGGTATACCCCTGAGGCTAGAAGCCCCATCAGCCCCATCCCTGGCTCCCAGCCACAGGGGGAGACCCTGCTACACATGCAAATTAAAGCTGGATAGCAACCAGCTATAAAGTTATTGCACATTTTCCAGCTCTAAAAAGTTAGATGAATTATTCACTATTTTCTCTTGTATGAGAGATTCACTTTCATTCCCTCACTTTAACCTGGCTGGACCTTTTTATGGCATGATAGTTACTATGTACGTATAGCTGGTCTAAGTTAATTGCACAATTAACCAGTTAATTGAGTAATGCATGTAATGTGTAGAGGGGGCCTCAGAAAGAGAAATCTAGTAAAACTTGCTATTTTTCCCATGTTCAATGCTGAAGTTGAAGATGACAATTTAAGAATAAATGCCTTTTGCCAGGACTGAATTGCCAGCTTGCAACCTTTTTTAAAAATCGTAAAGTGCCTTTGCTATTCAAATAACTAGCTTAATCCTCCCACTTAAAAATCACAAGTAGGAATACAGATTTTGTCTGTTATTAATGAACTCTGTATTTGATTGACCACAAAGGTGCTATATCTATAGCTTTAGTGCATATTTAATATTAGGTTACAAATAATATTCAACCTCCGATCTTCTCTAGCTCATAACTTTTAGAAACATTTCCTCCTTAGATTTAAACTGTCCACACTTCAACAATATAAAAAAAATGGCTAAACTTGGCCCCTTCAGTTTAAACCTGAAGAGACCTACAAAAATCAGTTGTACACTATTATACAACCGTTTTAATATGCTAGCTGCTCTTGCAGTCTTGCAAACCTGATTCCTTTGAAGTCAATGGCAAAATTCCAGTTAGCTTCCTTGGGGGCAGGATTTCAACCTTGGTCTTGGGATCTACAACTTTTAATCATCAGCCTATCAGTAGCTGTGCCTGAACAGGTTCTGAGGACTGGTCCTCTCTGTTATGCCAACAATTCAACACATTGTAGGTTTTTTCAGTACAGCAGTCAGTCCTGAAGACAAGTATAAAGCTCTCCACGAATAGCAACAATAAGCATTTCTCAAACAAAAAAAACCTTGAAGAAATCAAAGCAGATCAGTAACATATATTACTTGTGAAATGCCAAAGGAAAAAAAAGCTATATAGAAAACTCCAGAGGTTAAGCCTGTAAATGCACTGCATGATTCCGTTAAAAAAAATAAAAAAGAAAGAAAATAACCTAACAGAACTAATAGAAATACTGGATATATTAAAAAAATCTAAAAGTCTACCATATTCCAACTTCAATTTGACATGTAAGTCACAATAAAGATATGCACCTTCCTCTTCTTTTAGAAAGGAATTTTGGGTAGATTAAGTTTGAGCTTCCATCTCTTTTGATTCAATAAATATTTATACGTTCTCATTATTGCTATATCCATGGAACACATTATTTCTAAGTGGTTAGTGAACTAGGCCCATTAATTATCCATGCACTGGAAGTGCTAGTTCTCCATCTTAAAGACGACAAAAGAAAATCAATATTAAAACCCTGAATTTGGAATACTGCATATGTGCAACATTCAGTTTCTCCTTTCAGAAAAACAGAAAGGAGAAAGTAAAGTTTTCAGAAAGTAAAGGTTTCAGTAGGCAGTAGCTTATTCATGTTGCACATTGTTTGAGCAGTATGCTAAAATACTGCTTGAATTTTTAAACATGTACCTTACCTGTAGGGCATGAGCTCTATGGATCAGGTAAGTTTATAACACAAAACTTCAGTTTTTCTTAAGGCCTGATTTTTGGTGTTTAATTTTATAGCCTTAACATAGATCCTTGCATTTAATATAGCATTACTTATAAAATTGTACCATACTACTTAGTCTCTACAGGGGAACAATGAAGTCAAAATAAATTAAGAGCCAGTGTCTGAGGTTATTATTTTTTCCCTTGGAAAAAGAACTATGTAAGTTTTTGCCCACATCTTTCTCAATGCATTTAATTAAAAACTTTGGATAGAACAAATTACCGAACACCCTCACTATTCGTGGGTTCGGTATTC
>NW_017729032.1:172297253-172300151 GCF_001723915.1 Gavialis gangeticus
CAAATTACAGAAAACCCTCACTATTCGTGGGTTCGGTATTCACAGTTTCAAATAGTCGCAAATGCTGAATCCACTTCTTAAATACACTTAAAGGTGCTCCTTGGGAGCTCTGCGCTTGCTGCTGCCTGGCTCCTGCCACCACCGCTGAGCTCCCGCTGCCACCACCACACTCCCACTGTCGCTAGAGCAGCCATGCCCCCTCCCCCCACAGCCGCCGGGGGCACTGAGGTCATGAACGCAGATGGCATTCATGAACGCAGTGCCTTATTTGTGGATTTTGCCACTCACGGGGGAGATGAGAATATATCCCCTGCAAATGGCAAGGGTTGCCTGTACTATCTTTAGGCTTGGTCACTGTATATTTTAGACCTCTATAAGATATTAATGCAAAAAAAAAGTTGTGTTTTTTCCTACTAAAAATATTAAAAGCACAATATTATGGTATCATATTAGTATAAAGTACAGCAGAAAGCTAATTATTTCTGATTAATATAAAGGCATTAGCAGGAGATATTGTAAACATATTGCTATTAAGGAAAATTAGAGATGGATTAAAATGGTATTTGAGAAAGGAATTAGAAAAATAAATATGTTTTTGGAAAGGTTGAAAATTCCTCAAGAAACTCATGGGAAGAAAACTCAGAATATCTAAGCTAGAGACTCTTGGAAAACATTCGATTTCCTAATACGATAGAAATCTAGCTACCATATATTTTTTTCAAGTGCTTATAAAAAAATCTGGTATCTCAACTATTAAGATGCTTAACAAAGACCAACAGCGATCTAAGCTTGTTTTAAGGCCCTTCTATCTTCCGTGAATTCAGCAACTTGTAAGTAATCACGAGCTTCCATTAAAAACATGTACAGTTATGTTAAAAGTAGGTCCATTTTCAGTCTTAAAAATCATTTGACCAGATAGGGCCTAACTACCTGAATGTCAAAAAAAAATTGGTACACAGATCGTTGAATGAGGCTGGAGTTCATATATGAAACAAAACATTATGAGTGCCTATAAATGAGCAGGGAGGTTTCTCCAGCATGCTATAATTACAGAACATCAGAGCAGACTAAATTTAATAAAGTCTGCTGAAGCATAGTAATTACAATGCTCCAACAGCTTCCAGCATCTTGTGTATCAGTGTCCCTGCACTTCAAAATGGTGATGGTGGGGGCACTTTAAGGCTCATTTGACAAGCTTTAGATAAAGCACTCCTACCACCATTTTGAAGCACAGGGATGCTGATACATGAGATACTCTGGGCACTTTAAGTAGAGCGGCTTTCAAAGCTGCTCTAATTAAAGCACCCTCCCCTCCCCATTCCCACAGCATGTGTATAAATGTCCTATGAGTGAAATGACATTTGGCCTCATTTAGACAAAGAGAGGTAGTTGTCTGTGTTATTCTGAAGTCAGGCAGAAGGCAAGGATTTATAAGAGAGAAGGATTTACAAACCATAAGGAACATTATCTTTGATGAGGACACTGCTTGTTTCCATTGCATTCTCCTGCCTTGTCCTCACACACAACAATTTCAGATTTGGAGGTCTTCCTATACCTACGAAAAATGGCACTGCCATGAACACATGTATGACCCCTGAGTATGTACATATATTTAAGACAGACCTTGAAGTTGGTTACCTATGCAGCTGCTTTCATCCCCCTAAGATACCTTTGGTACACTGAAGATAGCTTCATCATATGGACACAAGGAAAGGAATCGCTAGAGAAGTTTCACCAGGACTTTAACAGCTTCCATCCCACCATCAAACTGACCCTGGAATATCCACCCAGCAAATTCATTTTCTACATGCCATAGGCAAAAGTTTGCAGTGGCCACATCACCATCACATTGTACTAGAAAACAACCACCTGCTATAAGTACCTTTGTGCACAAGCTTTCATCCTAAGTACCCATCCCCACAGCCAGTCTCTACATAACAAGCACAACTGTTCCAGTCCCACCCATTAAGATGCAAACTTTAAAGACCTGGAGCAGGGACTACTACATTTACAATATCATTGCAAAACCAATAGAACCAGACTTGAATTCTGTACCAACCTGCTACAGTATCACCCCCATGACACAGAAACAGAATCCCTCTTGTTCTCACCCACCTTCCCAGCTTGGCCTCTAATCCCCCTGGGAAAATGATGATCATCTCAACGCAGTAATGGGGGACAAACCTATCCTGGCTTACAGATAGCAACAGGTTATCTAACTCCTACTCTTAATGAGGCATCAGGCCTTTCAACAGACCCATATGCCAGCTGTGAAAGATGACAGATAAGGAGAGCAAGGTGGAGGAAGCAGCACATCAAGGGACATTTAATTTTCCTTCCAGTAGATCTCCTAAGGCCTTCATGAGTAGTGGGGTGGGCAAGCATCCTTCATCAACACAGACCATATCATCACTAGACCTAATAACACAGGGTACCTATGCACATGCCTGATGGCTGCTTCAACACATGCTAATTAGGATACATTGAAACATTCATAGATTTCATAGACATTAGGGCTGGAAGGACCTCAGAAGATCATCGAGTCCAGCCCCCCACCCGAAGGGCAGGAAGTCAGCTGGGGTCATAGGATCCCAGCAAGATAAACATCCAATTTTCTCTTGAAGGTGTTCAATGTAGGTGCTTGATCCACCTCCGATGGCAGGCTATTCCAGACCTTGGGGGTTTGGACAGTAAAGAAATTCTTCCTTATGTCCAGCCTGAAATGGTCTTGCAGTAGTTTATAACCGTTCAACCTCGTCATCCCTTGGGGTGCTCTGGTGAACAAACGTTCCCCCAGATACTGGTGGTCACCCCAATAAACTTATAGGTGGCCATCAGCTCACCCCTGAGCCTGCGCTTTTCCAGGCTAAAGAGCCCCATGGCTCTCAGCCTGTCATC
>NW_017729032.1:172300535-172306816 GCF_001723915.1 Gavialis gangeticus
TGCAGCCTCACCAAGGCCGAGTACAAGGGAAAAATGACATCCTAGGATTTGCTTGAGAAGCATGCCAATTAAAATGCACCAGCAGCCTCAGTGTCACATTTATTCAGCATCTCCACACTTCAAAATGGCAGTGATGGCACTTTAACTAAAGCTCATCAAACAAGTTTTAGTTAAAGTGCCCTCCGCTACCATTTTGAAGCATGGGACACTGAATTGATGAGATGCTGTGGATGCTTTAATTACAGCAGGTCCTGCTGTAATTAAAGCACCTCCCCACTGTAGAACACATGTAAAGACGCCCCCAAATAATAACATCTGAGATTCGGTCACCTGCTTCTCTACCAATGTCATATACTGCATCACCTACTCATAGTGATCATCTGCTGTCTGCTTTGGATAGACAGGGTGATCCCTATATGACAGAATGAATGGCCACTGAGCTGATATCATGTCCAGAAATAGACAAAAGCCTGTGGCAAAATATTTTAGCCTCCATGGACGTTCCATCTCTGGCCTTAGAATAGTTGTTTTTGAAAAACAGAATTTTAAAAATTGACTGGAATCCAAAAAAGAAATCATCCACAGGCTGGATTGTGTTAAGTATGGTCTAAACAGGGACTATGGATGATTATCGCATTACCTGGGCTAGCTTTTATGTCCCTATGGTTTTATTGCTTTGTTGTTCTCTCCAGAACCTCTGCCTCTCTCAGCACTGTCCTGTCATTCCTTTTCCACTTTCCCCCTTTCCTGTATTGTGTATTTAAATCACTCCTATTTGATAGTTGCTCTCTACACGTCCTTCCATAGCATCTAATTAAGTGAGCTTATGCATCTTTGATTCATTTGGACTTATCCATTTAGAATGAGTGCCACAACAAGCACACTCCTACAGGATGCTGACATAATTTCGCTGACTGCATTGGAGAGTTCATCTCTGGGCCAGTTGGGTCAAAGCAGTGGAATGCTGGGTGAGTAAAGACCTTGGGACTTGGTATTATTGATAAATGAGAGAAAGAGAGAGCATATGCTTGTACAGTTATGGAATGGTAGCTCTTTATTTCTAAATTATTGTACTTTTTACTGACATAACAATTAGCTTTTGAAAAGAAAAGTCAACAAACAAATCTTTTTGAATTAACGTGATACAGAAAAAGAAAAAAATGAACAATTCATATCATATGTTGTCACAGACATCTGAGTAAAAAATGTAAGTGAAAAGGGAGGAATTCATTGTATAATGTGTAAATTATAATCTTGTGAATTCTTGAATGCATGGTGGATAGTTTCCAGATCCAGAAATCAGGAAAAACAATTAGTATCATTCCAATCTTAGATTTTAGTCTTGACAAACTAATCAGAAAGAGTAATGAGAGATAATTAGCTTTGTTTGTCTGAAGTCAAGCAAAAGAAAATAATGCTATGTGGAGAGTATATGGGGTACATGAGCAGGGAGGCTGCTCTGCACTCTGGAGTGTGGTAATTATCACAATCCAGCCAGCCTCCGGAGTATGATCCAGAGCCACAGCCAGCATCCCTGTGCTTCAAAATGGTGGAAAAGGCACTTTATCTAAAGCTGATTTGACAAGCTTTAGATAAAGTGCCCCTGCTGCCATTTTGAAGCATGGGGATGCCGATATGTGAGACAATCCAGGCACTTTAATTAGAGCAGCTCTTGTAGCAACTGTCATTAAAGCAGGTCCTCCCCCACCTGCCCCACACACACATCCCTGGAGTACATGTAAAAACAACTTATATGTGGGAGTATTGTCCTTAAGAGCAGAAAAGTGGTAATTCATGTATTCTTGTCACTGGTGATGCCTTATGCAAAAATACTTCACACAGCTTTGGGCACCTCATTATAAAAGTAGAGAGAAAAGAGAAAGGAAAGAAAAGCAACCACAGTGAGAAAGATGAAAGACATGAAACATGAGAAACAAGGTGAAAAGGAGACAAACAAGTTAGGACATATAAATGCTCTATATACATACTGTTTGAAAGGAAACAAGATGGAAGAGGAGGAAGACTTGTACAAGGCTGCCAAAGGACATAGTAAAAGAACTGATGCTCTTCACCTAAAATGGAGCAAGTTTAGATTAGGTGCCAGGAAAAGCGTCCTAATGAGAGCTCTTAGTCAATGGAAGCACCTGCCAAGTGAAGCCACAGAGACATCATCAGAGGAAATGCTTAAAGAAAGATTAGATTATATGCTCAGAACACCGTAACAGATAAACGCTTAATACATACAGAGGGGCTGAAGTTGATAACTTCTTCTAGCCCTAACTGCTGAGTCTTTACTTTGGTCTTATCTAATATTTAAAAAAACCTTTTGTGACAAAAAGAGAGAGAAATCTATCGTATGTCACAAAAATTCTAAAATATGAGTTCTTCTGGAATAAAAGCCAATGGTGAAAACTTACTCATTTGGGGACTCTTTAGTTGCACAAATAGTTTCATTGAAATCAATTTATTCTAACCTGTTTCCATAAAAAGCTCTCAGAATAATCCAGAAAATTCTTTCCAAAAACTCAGTCAGAAAATTCTTATGGTATTTGCTAGATCCTGGCTTGAGTTATACAAGTAGGACATTAAACATTTTAGGCTAAGTACAGATAGTCAAAAATCCCAAAGCTGAATCAATTCAAGCTTTACAGATTCGTCTAAATTGTGTAGATTGAACTGATAAGCAAGTGAACAGACATTCACTGTTGAGTCCAGAAATGCAGCCACATGCCTGCAGTGGCTTAGGCCAGAAGTTGGGGGGCACCAAAGCACTCCTTCCTGCTCAGCTGGAGCAGACAGCTTGGACCAAGGCTAGCCCAGCCACACTTCAAGGCAGGATTTGCAGGGCAATGCAAAGCATTGTGGGATGCTGGGGGGCTATGAGTTAACTTGAATCTGAAGGCGATCTGAGACAGAAGTTCAATGAACCAATTTAACCTAAATCAGTTAAGTCTGATACTATATCCATCCAGGTTTATCTTAAACCTGTTTTAGCCATTTTGAAAGCAGTTTATGTGCACTGATCTTGTGTTCTGTTGCAGATTTGAATCAGTTTCTGATCACTTATGCCAATTTATGTGTATTTTCTATCCCTGGCCTTAGAGTTATCTCAAAGGGAAAACTGATTCCCCAGCTCTCCCTCTATCCACACAAAGATCCATGTTTCCCTAAGTTTTTTCATGATTGAGAATTGTGGTAGGAGGATGAAGGACCCTTGTAAGATTCTTATGGCTTGGGAGTAGAAGTTCCACTTGTGGCCTTTGTGGAGAAGGTCTCCCAGTAAACCCCCTTGGGCTAAATAAAGATGTAGCATCCTATTTTTGTCCATTTGTCTTCTGCAGGGCTAGGGACAGAAGTTACACATAAACTGGTTTAAGTAATAAGAAACTGGTTTAAACATGTAACAGAACAGAAGTTCCGTGCACATAAACCAGTTTCGAAATTACCAAAACTGGTTTAAGATAAACCTGCTTGGATGTAGTATCAGGCTTAACTGGGCTGTGGAGCCTCCTTGAGGGGGGGGGGAGGGCTCCCCTAAGGTTGACCAGTATCAAGACAGGGGGCTTCTGAACCCCATGTGGTGGGACAGCAGGGTTTGGGGACATTTGGCTGGGCTAGCAATGGCCAGCAGACCTGGGAGATGTGTTGTTGTACCCCCTGTCTACTGACCTGGGTCAGTGCAGACCTCCCCCCCACCCCCTGCTTTTCTCAACTAAAAACTGAATGTCAGTTCAGTTGGTTATCAGTTCAACCTACACAGCTTACAGGATGCTGCCTAGTTTCAACTGATTCAGCCTCAGGCTTTTTGACTGTCTGAGAAGTATGCCAGTGGGGAATGAAGAGGACTGACTTCTGGACTAAGTACACTCTCCTAGGTCTTAGGAGATCTACTGGAAGGAAACTTAAATGTCCCATTATGTGCTTCTCCCTCCCTACAATGAATGACTTTGCTCTCCTTATCACCCACCTTTCACATCTTCATTCCTCCAGCGAAGGCTCTGTGCATCATAGCAGAAGCACAAAAGTAGGAATCCACGTAGGAAGGGAGACAAACTCTCTATGTCTTATTAATGTTTACTAAGTATTTAGCAAATACAAACATCATCTTGTTGAAGGTAAGCTGAAGGTCACATATTAATTGAACACTCAAATATTTGTGTTTTCAGTTTGAAGTGCGTAGTTACACTATTCAACCTAGCTTAGCTCTACCCTCATGGGAGTGACCTGGGATAATAATGGCACCCAGAGCATATGTATAGCATCAAAGCACCATACTGACAGTGCAGTAGTGGTACAACAACATGGTCACCTTGCACGTGCTATGCTCTGAGATGAATGTAACATTGGTGTCTTACTTCAGTGCTGGGTACAAAACAATTTGCTTGCCTGCTTGAGAGTCTTCACTGGCGTCACACTAAGATGGCTACTTTTAATTTCTTCTGGGCTAGATCATTCTGTTTTCAGAATTATTCTGGGGGGTATAATTTGTTTCACTTTTTAAAAAAATCTAATTACTGTCTAATGTAAAATATCAGAAGGCGTGACCAAAATCTAGGGTTTTCTTCTCCCACCAAAGTGTCCTAGCTGTGGCTACACAATTAGGCCCCCTTCTTGCTTCATTTCCTTCTGGCATTATGGCTCTTGCATTCCAGGTTTCACCATAGCCAAGCTTCAACAAGAGGAGTGGAAGGTGCTTCTCCAACTGTAAGTTAGTGGTTAGAGCACTCACCTGGGAAGTAGGAGACAAAGTGAGAACCACTCAGTCTGCAGGTTTCCCACCTCTTTGGTAAGTGCTCCAACCACTAAGCTAGGAGATGGGCATCAATTCTTCCTCTGCCAGCTCTGTTTCTGAGTGAAAGTGACTGTGGATGCTGCTTTGTATACCGAACTCAGTCCTCTGAATGTTGATTATGTGTGGTCTGAGCACTTCTAATAGAGCAGCCTCCTCCAAGAACCTGGGCAAGTTTATACACCCCTCCACTTTGTAACTAAATCACAACACAGCTGAGGCAGGAGCTAAGTATCTACCTGCTCAGAATGAGATATTACCACACATGTGTAGAAGCTTAAGTTTAGGTACCAAAACAAAGGTACCAAAGAAGGTACCAAGGATGAGATGTTAGTGAACTTAGGCACCTAAATATAATTCTATTGCACCCTGTTCAAGTCTCTGAAATTTCATTAATGAATTTACTTTTGCAATATGCTTTCATCTGATCCTTAAGTCTGGGTCACAAAATGAAGTGAGCAGGAGGAGGAGTGGGACAACTCACCCACCCTTTATATTAATTGTTTTTCAGTGGAGTACGTCTCAAATTAATTTAAAGTACAAAAAGGTTTGGTGGGTGTTAGAGTAGGGACATTACAGTTTATAGATTTATCTCATGAGAAAAACTGATTTCCCAGCTCTCCTTTTCCCTGCACACAAGGCCCCTGCTTCCTAAGGCTTCCCAAGGCTGGAGTAGGGGTATTCCATGTCACTTTTTGCAACTCAGTTGCCTAAATTCCATTAATTGGATACTTAGATTAACAATCTAGATTTTATCTAAATCAAATTATTTGAAAGACTCTTGTACTTGTAATCTCAGGTCAAGGTACCTCCAAACTTCCTGCTGTCTTCTTCAGTGCTACTTAATATTAACTAATATTGATCTTTGGGAAGCATTATTCAAGTGGCAACATTTGCTCAATTCTCATGTTCTACCCCCTCCCCATTGCTTAAACTCCTCTCATCACTATCTTTTCCGATGAAATTAAGAGCTTAATTGAAGGAGAAATGTGGACAGAATTGCTCAGCCTCTTACAGAAATTGCTGCAACACTTACTTTTAAAAACGTGGATGTACTACCAACTGCCTTTGAGACTAGAAGGTGGTTGTAATTTCTTCTGAAGCAGGAGTGTTTAGTTTAAAAACAGTCTTAAAATTACACAGTGTGCAGAAGAAAAAAAACAGTTTTGTTAGTTTTAGGGCTTTTTTTTAGGGGAGACTTAAAGGAGAGGCTGTTTTTTATTGCCTGTAAAGCACCAGGGTAGTTTAAAATTATTAGAAGCCTATGTGAGAGAGTCCAGGATGTAAAAGAGGCTTTTATTCCCTCAGAAACAGCCCTATTCCTCTTACCTTCTTATAGTAGCATATAAGCTATCTGTGTGCTTTGGCACCAAATAAACATTTTTTTCATTGCAAAGAGCAGAAAAGTTTCTGTTCTGGAATATATATTGCAAAATGAAGCATGAACATTGACTTACAACTTTTAAACAGTTAATTTTAGTTTGCATAAAAC
>NW_017729032.1:172311816-172321484 GCF_001723915.1 Gavialis gangeticus
AGATGTAAAAGAGGCTTTTATTCCCTCAGAAACAGCCCTATTCCTCTTACCTTCTTATAGTAGCATATAAGCTATCTGTGTGCTTTGGCACCAAATAAACATTTTTTTCATTGCAAAGAGCAGAAAAGTTTCTGTTCTGGAATATATATTGCAAAATGAAGCATGAACATTGACTTACAACTTTTAAACAGTTAATTTTAGTTTGCATAAAACAATTACTCTCACTGTCAGCAGAAGCTAAATATATTGTGGGCAGCGGACCAAAAAATGAAAAGGAGCCGGATGTGCCCTTGCTAAATGCAAAGTGAAATGCATGTAAATGAGGCCATCTCTGTTAAAGGCCTGTCTCCTCCCATTTAGAAGGTAGGTGCTTGAAGGTGACTTTTTTTTTTAATTAGATAGAGTTGAAGTTAAGTGCTCAATACCTAAGAGTGCAAGGGCAGAATGCTGTGACCTCGTCAACTGTCACAAGCTAAAGAGGAGAAAGATTTCAATTTCCAGAGGTCAGAAAATACCTATGAAAGATGCAGTTCTGCTAGTTCAGTAGCTACCACTCATCTCTCCAAGGGCACGGTGATCCCATGCTCCAAAATAATATTTCAGGGCGCTGGGATACTGGAAAGCATGGGCAGACCCAGTGGCGAGCACTGATGCACTTGCACCTTCTTTTGATTCCTGCTCTACCCAACGTTTAAAACCAACTGCCTGGCAGTGGCAGCAGCATTTCTAGCCAGGCAGTACTAAGTTCAAGTAAGTTCATGGCTACCTGATAATCTACCTGATCCCCTCTAAGTTCTTCATCCATAACTATTAATGACACTCTCTCCTTTTTAATGGTCCTAATTTAAAAAAATCTAGATCTGCCCATGCTAGAGAGGGCATTGTTTTGGAGAACACATTAAACCAAGAGCTTAAACAATTGTGATTATTAATTATTTCATGAAGGTAAGAGTACTGTCCTTGTTCCCTAACTCAATTCCAGTTCAGATCATTACATTCTCTGTACCTCCATTACTTTTATAGTTTCAGCTGTACATACTATTAGTTACTTCTTTATCTGGACTTTCTGAGCTGCTGTACAGTATTAAACGTGTTATATTGATCTTAAGACACAGAGATTTTTCTCAAGAAGAAATAAGTCAGTGGTACTTAAAATTCCTCAGTTACATAGGCACAGTTGCAAAATTTATCCTACATCACAGTAATACAACAAACCAGACACTCCAGCTCACCTTCTGGAGGTCCTCTTTCATAGTGAAGGATGAACTTGGACTCTGAAGCAGTATCTCACTTTGAACACATATACTTTTAACTGACTGGCTTTCTTGTATATGTACTGGCCTCTGGTGGCTTTACTATTCCATACAGGAAGAGCACAGACCATCTGCAGATGCTTCCTCAGCCTGACAAAGGGTATTTGTACCCAAAAGCTTGCAAAGAAGGATTGTTCCAACCACTGGAGTTGGTCTAATAAAAGGTATTGGATTTACCCAAAGAACCACATCTGCCTAGTTCTTACTGCGCATTTGATTTAAGGTCAAAGAATAGGATTAAAGTAGTCAAGAGGAGATACAGACTTTTGTCCAAATTATTTGACTCTATAAAAATGGAGAGTGCAGGAGTGGCAATACAAGTAGAAGACCCCAGAAACCTTTGAAAACATGCTGTGGCAATTACTGGATCTGATTAACAGATGTTTCCAAAGCTGGAGAGGAATATTTCATGATGAGCAAAGCACTTGGTAAGTTACAGCCAGTCAAAGTTTAAGCTATTTACAGCAGTAGAGTGATAATGGGGTATTGAGCAGAGCACCAGCTCAGCATGCTGATTTAGAGGGAGTGCCAAAACTGAGTGACCCTGGTAGCTTGCACAGCAGTGGCAATAGGAGCCCGCATGGCAGCAGAAAGAGCACAGTCCCATCCCACCTCCTGACCAGGGCACCAAGAATATTAGTTATACCTATATGTTGGACTGCTTTCTCTTTTTTGTTGTGGAGAGGGGGAGGAAAACAGGAGGAGGGGAAGAAGGTTATAAATAAGAGAAGTTAAAGCTGTCTTTCTTCGCAAGATTTTCAGAGTCCAAGTCACACACACACATCCCATAGCATAGTCTGATAATTGACCGAATTAAAAGAAGGAAGGGACTGTGTTTTATGTATGTGTTAAAGCACAAGGAAAGAAAAATTGTTGGAGGAACTGAAGTAGACTATTTAATAGATTTTTGTCTGAAAAATATTCAGCATATTTCAAATACCTTTTTAAATATTTTATAACATCTACAATGTTCTAAGTTGTTTTATTAAAAAATACTCTCTCTCTCTCTCTCTCTCTCTCTCTCTCTCTCTGAAAGTTCACTGGGAACTTTTAATACCAATTTATCAGGGTTGTAGATACACTAATCCTGAGGTTTAACTTCATGTAATGCCTTCTGGAAGGTCCTAGGAAGGAAGAATATTTGACTAGTAGTTCAAGAAGAAGTAAGCTGAAGTAGAGCGTAATAGCTACATATAATACTGCCTCCTTCCCTACACCCAATTTCATTATAGCTATTCAGACACACCTATCATGCTATACCTCAGAGGTCACTGTCTTCAACTGATGTTTGGAGCAAACTCTATACAAACATACAATTTAAAATTCTATAAAGTGCTTTAATTCTTTTAAAAAGCCATACTTTTAAGTCACCCTGCCCCCCCCACTCCCCTTTTTGTCCCTCTAAAGTCATGACTACCCAGCTTACATTATATATAATACCCCAGTATATACCACACTGGGACATCATTATCACTAAGGAAGCCTGCAAGATAACGTAGGTGCTGATGTTCTATTTTCTGGTTTGGCCACTAAGGACACTGGAGGAATTTGGGGGTTTGTTTTTTTATTGGTTTGTGGTATTGACTGTGTAACCCTAGGCATCCTTCTTGAGGCACATGTCAACTTGAGGTTTCTTATTATTTCCAGCAAATGAGAAGATAATTGAAACCCTTTCTGTAATACTACTACATTTTCTGTCACAAGGAGAGATTGACAGATCTAATAACAAAAAGGAATTTAACAATGAGAAAGAATGTGTTACTGAGTTTGCCATATTATTCCCTTGACATTTTAAACAAGTATGATGCTTCTAGATAGACCTCAATATGAAGTCTAAACACTAAGGGTGGATACAGACATTCAGAGAGGTTAGATCATGTTAAAAATGGCCACCCAAACTAATTTAGTATGCCCCAGTGTGGACCGTACACTGAGATCCTTAGTTAGGTCCATCAGGGGTGGGCAAAATATGGCCCACCAGCCCACCAAGCACTTTCATCTGGCTCATGGGGCCCCCCAATAAATTGCGCCCCACCCAGTCCTTCCACCTACGAAGGTGGGAGTGAGTCACCAACATGTACGCCCCCCACCAACATACCCTATTGCCTCTCTCCCACCCTCATGGGCTGAAGGGCCCCACCTGGCCAATGTGCAGCTTCTGGGTGGGGCTGCTGCTCCCGCTGCTGCAGCAGCACCCAGGGACCCACTCCACTTCCCTTGTCTCCTGCTGGCTCCAGGCAGTGGGTAGGAAAGCAGCAGGGTGGGGCTGCAGCTAGGAGGGAGCCCAGAGCATGGGGCTGGGAGCAGTGCAGAACCCATGTTGGGGGCAGGTGGCAGCATGGAGCTGAAGTGGGCAGCATATGGGTGTGAGTGAGGTTGGGGGACGTGGAAACCCCCCCATACTCCCCCTATGGTGCAGCAGCAGGCAAGGCACTCAGGGTGCAGGTGCCCAGTGGGGCATGGTTCTGGCCAGCGCTGCAAATTGGGACAAGGGGTGCAGCCTCCCTGGGTTGTCTCTATTGCCCGTGCTTCCTGCTACTCACATGCAGCCCCCGCACTCACTGGACACAGGGAGAGAAGCCCCACATGCTGGAGACAGGTGCCTTCCCTGCCAAAGCTGCGCAGAAATGGAGAGAAGCCCCACAGGCTAGAGCTGCCTGCCTTCCCCACCCCCCAGGGCAAGGCACTTGGGGCTTCCCTTCCCTGCAGTGTAGCCCCAGCAGGGAAGGCACCTGGCTCCAGCACGTGGGGCTTCCCTCCCTGAGCCACAACCCACCAGGCGCCTGCACACTGAGTGCCCAGCCTGCTGCTCCACGCTCCCTTATACCCACCGCTAGCCCCCAAACCCCCCATATATACACAACCCATCCCCATATACACACGCTGCCCATACACTCCCCCATACACACACACACACCACACAATATATAAAACTAAGAATTTATTTTTAAGTTAGTATGCAGTTACCTGCAAACCTACACCTACACCCGCAATGCACTACACAAACACAAATCATAACGAAGATATTTTGTAATAAAAATTAAAATATGTTATAGTATTTACTACCCAGTATTGGCTATCCAGCTTACATTATATATAATACCCCAGTATATACCACACTGGGACATCATTATCACTAAGGAAGCCTGCAAGATAATGTAGGTGCTGATGTTCTATTTTCTGGTTTAGGTGTTTGACTTTTAGTGCACGATTTAGTTTTTTTCTGGTTCTAATATAGCACCCCCCCCACAAAAGTGTATTTGGGGGGGTGCAGATGTCAGGGGTTATGGGTGGGACTTCCAGTGCCAACATGGTGGCAAGGGGGTGCAGCAAATGTCAAGGGGCAGGGCTACCCATGCGGTTCTCGACAGCTCAGCAAAGTGGACCTCCAATCAAAATAATTGCCTACCCCTGATCTAAGTGTACATTGTACAAAAATTCTAAAAAGGATAGGTTGATCTAAAAATGGCCGACCAAATCTAAGATAAGCCTACCTCCATAATGGTCTAACTTAGATTGAGTTGGCCATTTTTAGACCAATCTAACTTTCCCAAACTATTGTACAGTTTCCAGCACAGCCCCATGGCTGAGGAAGCCCAGTTGCTGGCCCTAGCCCGAAGGCTGGGCTTTTCCTACCTGCCCCCCTGGCACTGGACTATTTTTAGCCCCCTGGACCTTCATCCCAGTCCCAAGCAGACAACCCCTGCCCATAGACCAGCCAGTCTCCCCAGCCCACAAAACCCTCTATCCCACAACCTGCTCCCAATACCAGTTTTATCAGTGTTTGCTGAGGCTAGGAGCCAAGGAGACAAGTCCTGGTGGGGAGAAGGGCGGGAAGGATGGGAGGGTAGGTTCTTAGGGAGGCTAAAAATAGCCCCAGGTCCTGTGGGGATGTGCTTAGTGGTAATGAGCTGTAACATATAGACAATTGGCTTATTCCAAGCGGTAGCAACATTTTTATACAGCACTATAGGAGAACCACAGTCTCCTATCAGTACAGCCATGGCATGTTGGTATAATTTGTTCTTCACATGGAAGACTTTATAAAATTTAAAGTGCACTATCCATATCTCTATGATGCAGCTGAATTTTATGGCAAGTATTACCCAAAACACATGACTAAATGATCATTTAATGCAGTTCTTGAGTTATTACAATGATCTAAAGGTTTGAAAAATGTCTTTACATAAACAAAACCAGCAATGAATTCTTTATAATGACATGATTGTAGGCATCAGACAAGCAACAACAAAAAGTATTTAATCATAAACATGGCCTGCCAGCACTATAACATTCACCTACAAAATGTTATGCATTTTTTGCTAAATATTAGATTATAAACACTTCTCTATGCTGCAGATTAAAAGACCACAATAAGAATGTTCATAATGAACAGGCCACCTGAAAATGTTTTCACAAACATGATACCTTAAGGGGTTTTTTTCTGTTCACTTTCACTTTCAGCTCCTTACCAATGTTTTGTATGACTTACATGAATCACAACAGAATGTGCTCAATATGCAGGAGCAAGTAGGAAAACATATAACATTTCATACTTTTATAAATCTAACTGAAGAACCTCTGCTAATATCAACTGGAGCCAAAAAATACTAAGGTACTGAACATATGGCTAACTTACTTCTTTCTTTAGCTAACAAAAGTTAGTCAGTTCTAGACAATTAGTTTCAATCTCTGGGGAACAGATAGCTCCTATAGTTCAAGTCTATGCATGCTCTTTAGTTCATTAAGTATAGAAAAAAACAACATTTGCAGCCAGTTCAGGCACAAAATTGCAGTTTGCTCCCTCAGTTGCCCATAGTGAGTGTCACTTAGAGGTCTTTAAAATTGTTAGTGAGATTGCTTCTTAACAACCCAACAGCAAAAGGCAAAAAAAAAAATTACTTTGCAGGTTGCACATCTGCTATTGTAATTTGCACCTCAGTGAAAAAGGATCTCTGGGGAGGTAATGAGAAAGATTAGTGAACCAATGTATTACACTCGTTCTTCCCACTTTAATCAACCCACTTTCTTCATTAATTCTCTCAAAGTCCTTCTCCTCTCTTATACTCCTTATTCCACACAGCTCAACCATTTGCACCACAGAGGCTGGATGTAACTGCTCGCCAGTTCATTCCACCCAGTTCAAAGCTGCAAGTAGCAAAAGAAAAAGATCTTTCTCTACTGCTCAGCTGTGTTTACTTTTTACTGCCTGAAGCACCACTAATGTCCTTCAGATCTGTTTATTTTCCATCCGCTGTCTGCCCAGCAGCACTAATGCAGTCTAGAAAGCTTTGCTCCTGCCAGTCACAGCTGGAGCCATGCTCAGCGTCTACTGGAATATGTCAACACCGTTGCAGGTGGGCAGGCAGCAGAAAATAAACAAGCATGAAAACCTAGGGTTAGAACACAGGTAGAAGAGGCACTGAGAGGCCTAGGAAGAGAAGTCAGTCTCATAGGCTAGGGACAGAAATTACACATAAACCATTTTAAGTGACTGGAAACTGGTTTCAATCAGAAGACAACAAAGGTTCAGTGCACATAAAATGCTTTCAAAATGGCAAAACCTAGTTTTTGGATGTAACTGATTTAGGTAAACCAGTCTGTCAGACTTTGGACCCAGATCTCCTCCCGTCTCAACTTACCTCGCAGTCCCCCAGCATCCCAGAATGCTTTGCAGCCCCCAGGAACATAGCTCTTACTTTTCTGCTCCAGCCCTGTGCCTATATGGCACCATCCCAGTGCTGTCACTGCTCCCCAGCCTGCATCCTGCCTGCACCTGTCCACCCTGGTTTACCCTACTGCAGGGAGCCAACAGAAACCTTCCCGTCCTCTTCTCGCTCCTCATCTTACCCCTGCCCTGTGCAGATGGGCAGCTTGGCTCTGTTGCCACCACAGGTGGGAAGGGGGGAGGTTTCCTCAGGCCAGATATCTTCTTAAAAAGCCAGGCATCAAGGAAGGGGAGAGCCCCACACCACAGGGGACTTCCTCCAGCCCAGCCAGGGGTCCCCCAGCCTGGAGTTGCCTCACCTTGGGGGAAGCCCCATGCTGAGGTGGGGAGGCATTCAGCCTCCCTGTGGCAACAGCTGAACCAAGCCACCCAGAGGAGGGGGAGGGAAGGTATTCCCCTCAGCTTCTCAGGTCAGGGCATCCCTGGGCTGGGGGACCCCAAGCCAGGGAAAGCCCCAAGGCATGGGGCTCCTCCCCCCCACCCTGCATAGGAAGATGCCTGATTCAGGAGCCAGCACTGGGATGGGTATCCTTCTCCCATCTCCCACTCAAAGGGATAGCAGGGGGTTGGGGGCATATGCTGGACAGCCAATCAGGGATGTCCCCACTTGGATGAGGTAGGCTCAGCAATGGCCAGCAGGCAGGGTAGCATGCTCAAGCACCCTCTGCCTTCTGGTCTAGGCCAGTGCAGGTCTTTGCCTGCCTTTTCCAAGTGAAAACTGAACATGAGTTTAACAGGGAGACTAGTTCCAACCCTGTTACAAAGGTATTTTCAGCGCTTACTCTCCAGGAGTCTGGGGGATGAAGTGCAGGGTGATGATGTCATCAGGTTACATTGCTCAATTTGAAAACTCCCACACCTGGAGGAAAAAAATGAGAACCAGAAATGAATGAAGGGGAGAAACAGCTAAAAATCTGCCAGCAACAAAGTTAGTTCCCCAGAAGGGGCCAGAGAATGAAGAAGTGGCCAAACATGGTTACTAAAATCTGCACATAGGCACAGAACGTTACTAAAATATAGAGAGCATGAGACACTGCTCAGATATGAGTGGAGAAGACTTACTGATGAGAACTGGGTGAGTTCTCTTCTTAAAGCAAAAGGTAGCAATTGATTTGGATATAGAAATGTTAGAAGCTGTGAAAAATCTATAGAAAATTTGACTTTAGAGGGACTATGTAATAGCCAGAATACTTATCAAAGTCACTTTAAATACAATCTACTTTGGTTCTAAGAGAGCCCTTTTCGTAGTGGGATTACTGCTATAATAATCCCAGATGTAAGTCACTGACCTCAATTTATATGCTAGTAAGCTTTCTTCTGTTTAAAATTGTCTATATTCTCCCATCAAGGCATGGCAAGTGAGATATTAAAAGCAGGGCCAATTACATATTTTCCAGGCAAGCCAAAAAGGTTTGTGAAGCTCCCAGAATACCTGTCACAAAGAGATGCATTGGCTGGGAACCTGACAGTGGACCCAAGTTAAGAACATCTGATGGTGTAAAAATCATGGATCAGATCTAGGAGTGTTAGGCTTCCTATGATGATGACTGAAGGCATTTGAAAGAACAGCTATAACAGCTGGATGGGACCCATCCAGGTGGGCTAGTCAGCTAGGTCCTTTATTTATAGGGCCAGCACAAGGAGCCTATGGGGCATTATCTAGAGGAGAAGCAAGAGACTATGAAAAAGTAAAGAATGCAATATTATATCAGTTAGAAGTATCACCAGAATGTTATAGACGGTGCTTTTGGCCAAAGAAAAAAACAGAAAACTTTAGTTCACAGCTGTGAGTCCAAATGTTAAAAGATCTACTTTAAAGGTGGATTCAACCCGAGGATAAGTCAGTGACTAAAGTTCTTGATATATTTGCATTAGAACAGTTTTTTACAGACTTAAGTGGAGATACCCAGAGATGTGTTAGAAAGCATCAGCCAAAATCCATGGAAGAAGACCCACGTTTAGCAGAGGCATTATGGCAGCAGAACAAGAAACAGAGCCCAACAAGGTGGGGAAAGCGGGAAGTTCTACTTCAGCTGCTCAGAGTGATTTCAGGAATTGGAGGCAAAAAGTAGAAATGGCTAAGATGCCAAGCCGAGAGAGTAAGAATCAGGAACCGAGAGAAATAATCTGCTATAGATGCGGAAGTTGTGGCCCTATTGCAAGATTTTGTCCTGCAAAGGTAACGGGGGATCAGGCAGGGGATATCCCTCATGAAGAAAAAATGGATTGTGGTTTTGGCAGACATAAAGGACCGTGGAAAAGTACAAAACCTATAGTAGATGTTAAAATTGGGGATCTCATAATGGGGGATTATACTGATTGCACACAAACAACAGAAAAAGTACATCTGATTGCTCCCCAGGAGGGTGGAAAGGAAACACCAGTGAGTATAGTTTCATAGTTTCATAGTTTCTAGGGTCGGAAGGGACCTGAGCAGATCATCTAGTCTGACCCCCTGCCGTGGCAGGAAGAGCACTGGGGTCAAATGACTCCAATAAGGCGGTCATCCAACCTCCTCTTAAAAACCCCCAGGGTGGGAGCCTGCACCACCTCACTTGGAAGCTGGTTCCAGACCCTAGCTGCCCTGACTGTGAAGTAGCGCCTCCTGATGTCCAACTTAAACCTTC
>NW_017729032.1:172321721-172330637 GCF_001723915.1 Gavialis gangeticus
AGCCCTGTGGGACCCCACTTCCCACGTCCTTTCAGGTTGAGAAGGACCCATCCACTATCACTCTCTGGGTGCGACTCTCTAGCCAGTTGGCGACCCATTGGACTGTATGGGTGTCTATGCCACAGTCCCCCAGCTTCCTAATGAGAATGGGGTGAGAGACGGTATCAAAAGCCTTCCTGAAGTCTAGGAAAACTATATCCACTGCCACCCCTGCATCCAACGATTTAGTGACCTGGTCGTATAGTTTGCATGTATGGGGCTTCATATACCTATGAAAGATGCCAGTGAAGATGGATGGTCATGGGTCGTACTGAGGACCTTGCAGTCGGACTGGCAGAGACTTTACCATGCCCTATGCTGCTAGGAGTCTGTTGGCCTTACCTCCAAGGGGTGGTGGATCCTTCTGATTCTCACATACTTAACAATATACTAGGGCATGGCTAAAGATGCTTTAGATCAGTGGTTCTCAATCTATGGTACACGTACCACCAATAGTACACATACAACCTGTCAGCGGTATGCGTTAACAGATTTATTATAATTACTTTATATGGCAGAACTTTGCTGGTGGTACTTAAGGCTGAACTGAAAAGTTTGCTGGTGGTACTTAAGGTTGTATCATTTTAAATTGGTGGTGCACAATCTGTAAGAACTTGAGAACTGCTGCTTTAGATCTCTGTAAGATGAATTTACTGCCAGGTTTCTGCCTTCCTGATGTTCCTTGTAGAGCAGTTGATACTTTCCCATAAAGGAAAAGTGAACATGGAGCACAAGAATTTATATAGCAGAATAACTAAATTTCCACTATATTGTTCTATATAGTTCCATTCCCTCTGTACCTTTTTTCATATCTCAAACTTTTAGACTTGCACTGAGTCTAAAGAATCCCTGTTCTCATGAAGAAGGTCCATCTTTTGGTTCACTGAGATCTTCTCCCATTCAGAGACTGCAGGATGTAGTGCTGTAGTCTTCTTCTGGACATATGGTTCTCATTGACCTCAACAGAAGCTGCATTCATCCTTCCAAAAGCAGAATTAGGCCTTTAAGATATAACAATGAATCTGTTTCCAAACCACTCAAACCACCAGCATAAGAAACAACTGTATAGATCACTGTTTCTATCCTATCAACTTCTTTGATATTCATCACTAGAAACTGGTAGTGGTGATGCAGAACTAATCCTTTAATTCACATGAATCCCAGATCTTTCTATATGCACAACGTAAATAACTTATGGCTAACCATGTTCTCACCTTGAACTATTTTTAAATGTACATTTTAATTAGGTTGGTGTTTTCACTTTGAATAAGTTGGTCTTTTCACTTTACAAATATTTGGAAATATCTGACACTTTCATATTGTGTGCTACACAGGATTTCACTTGGACTGCATTGCCTTGAGGAATCAAGCCATCAGTTTTCTATTTTCAATCTTTATGACTAGGAATTTGCCAGATGTAACAAGGGGCACCAAAAGTATAGAATTAGCTTAAAAGAAAAACAGATGATGTACTTCTTTATTCTGCTCAATTTACTAACACCTTATTCTGGAACATTTCTTTTGCAGCAGATGACAAATGACAAGACCAGTGGATGATGAGATGCAAAGTTTTATACTCTCACTTGTAATGTTCTGTTGGAAGAAAGTATTAGAAGCACAGTCTATGCTTTAGGAATTGTTCCTGAAATGTCTAAAGGAATATTATGAGATCATTAAGCTCCCCTGGTTACCTTCTGCACAAAAAAATTACATATTGCTCTAGTCTCAGTACATTTCCTTGGGAAGACTGGGGAAAATTCAAGGTTTTGATTCTTATCTTTGAAGCCTTCTGTTGGATTGGTCTAATTTACCTAAGGGACCATCTCAGCCTTCATGATCAGGGCTTCTCTTGCCAGATGCATTCCACTGAAACAATGGATATGTCAACTCCATGAATAGAAGTTGTGCATACTGAAAACAGAACAATTGTTGTGAGTGTTCATAAATCTGGAACTCCTTCCCAGAGTTTATCAAAATGAATATAGATCCCAGTAACTTCAAAGCACAACACATTTCCATCTTGTGATATCATTAAAACTTATTCTGTAAGATCTTTTAGATTTTTTCTGCTCTTTGTAAATTTGATTTCGGTCATTTTAAGGTGGGACTATAAAGGAGGACAACCACTTCTATGCAAACAACATTAAGGCCAGGTACAGACATTGCCATTTTAGCCTAGGAACAGAAATTACACATAAACTGTTATAAGTGATCAGAAACTGGTTAAAATCTGTAACAACAGAAGTTCAGTGTATGTACACCACTTTCAAAATACCCAAAACTGGTTTAAGATAAACCTGGATGGAGGTAGTATCAGACTTAACTGATTTAGGTTAAATTGGTTTATTGAAATTCTGTTGTCCCAAATCCCCTCCAGATTCAAATTAATTCACAGTCCCCCAGCACCCCATGATGCTTTGCACCAGCTCTACAAACCACTCCCCCTCTCCCCCTCACAGGGTGGATCAGATAGCTGTGGCCCAAGCTATCTGTTCTGGCCATGCAGGGAGGTATGCTCTCGGACCCCCCGGATTTTGCCCTGAGCCACTGCAAGCAGGTTAGCTGCATTTTTGGAATCAAAAGTGAATGCCTATAAATTTGTTTAATCCATGTAGGTTTGATCCATGTAGTTAGACTAACTTGTGAAGAATGAATCCATTCAGCAACAGGCTTTCTGACTCTCTGTACTTAGCCTTACTGGCGTAAGTGATTGGACACTGGTCTATACCCATAACAGAACAGAATGTTGGCACCCAGGCTGGTTTAAAAATGGCAGAACCTGGTCTAAGATTTGCTCCTCCCACCAAAGGGTGACTGTGTACTTCATTTGCTACCAGTCTAACCTACGCTGCTTACTGAAAACCACACAACAGATCAATTCTGCCTCAGGCTTTTTGAATGTATGTACCTAGCCCAAATGTTGTTACAGTAACTGACAAACCCTAAAAGTTTAAATCTATCCAACACTACCTATGTTGGCTACACAGGACCATCTCCCAGGATCATCATAAAATTCTAGTTTATTAGACAGATGCTGAAGTCAAGTCATAAACCTTGGAGCTGATCCCCTCAAGCACACGCACTTTCACACACACACACAAACACACACACACGCTCATAGCAGCTAGCTATGAACACTAAGCGCTGGTGTCAAGATATACCTATACCCGAGCACTGGAGTCTGCCATCAATGGTCAGTCGAGGCTTCTTTCAGTGAGATGTTGGCTCAGAAGGGGGTCACTGGCTGGTCCCTCTGGCTGGGCAGGCAGGGTGCCGGTCAGGTCAAACAGGGCGCCACTAGGGGTCATTTTTCACTGCCTTTTAGCCCTCTCTGGCAGACTTTGGTGACTCCCCAGTTTTCAGGCTTACCCAATCTAAGTGTCGTTGACCTCATGGGATGTCCCCCTTGGTGGTTGCTGGATGGCAACTGTCAGTCCCAGGGGTCACGTCCACAGGTACATGCAGTCTTGGGAGTCCACTGATTAATTAAGTTTGATTAATTCACTGTCGTGATAAATAGGGCTCTGGGAGCGGTCGATGGGGGGGTATTCAGTCCCAAGAGTCTGTCTTCGGCATCGATTAGTTCAAACTGGGGTTTCTGTACCTTTAACAGTGAAGTTTCAGGGAGTTCCTGGCTCTGTATTGATCCTTTCCTCTCATTAGTCTGTGGTTTGGTAGATGTTAATTGCCACTCATTAATTTGTTATCTTGGCTAGCTACTGTGCTACGCAATCAATTAAGATTCATTCAGGTACTCGCTCAATACAGAGAAGCCACAGTTTGATTCCACCCTTGTACATGGTACAACTTACTTTTAAACTTAAAGAACATTTGTTACAAAGTTAAAAAGCATAGAATATAAAACATAAAAGGGTGAAATGACATGGCACATATAACAAATAGACCAAATACAATGGGGGGGCATACTAAGGCAGAAAACTATTTTATACCCATAAAAGCATCTGCAAACTATATTTTTATTACAAGTACACCTTATATTCTATAAAAACAATAATAATCTAATAAAAGAAGAAGAGGGAAGAAGGAAGAAAAGGTAGAAAAGAGAAAGCATCCCCCAGCGGGGGAAAATGCTGCAAAAGGGGCTTTTGCCATATGGAGGGGCTTCACATTGGAGTGAGGGCAGGCAAAGAAAAAGGTTTCTTTCTACACCCATAGCTCACAGTGTTCCTACTAAATAAAGAAATAAAAACTGAAACAAAGGAAAGAAAGAAAAGGGCCAGAAAAAGAAAAAGGATCTAACAACAATGGAGAATGGAATATTAACATTTAACTTCATGTTTTTGTCAGTTTTTCTACCACTTCAGTTTCTGTAGATTTGATTTCATGTACTGAATTTCACATAGCTGCATGTATGTTTGGCATTTGAGGTCAACTGATTTAAAGAGAAAGAGGATTGCCAAATACTGCCTAAAGAATGGTCCAGGTTTCTACTATTATTTTCACGATGGGTTTCATACATAAGAAATAAACTAGTTTGCTTTATTTAAAAAAATAGAAATTTTGAATACCATCCTGTCATTGAGTTCAGCCAGCTGAATCATGACCAGGGATCCTGGTTTTCTCTGGGGAAAAAAATCCCGTTTTCAGATTTAAAAAAGAGTAACCCAAAATCCACATTTTTCCGTGATTAAAATGAAACACCGTGTGTGTGTGTGTGTGTGTGTGTGTGTGTGTGTGTGTGTGAAGTTTCATTTTAATCACAGAAAAATGTGGATTACTTTTGTGGAATCTGAAAATTGGGGATTTTTTAATTTAATCAGAGAAAACCAGGAACCTTGATCATGACTAAATCCTCAGCTGCTGCAAGCTAATGCAGTTTCAATGGCTTCAAGGGAACTATGGTGATATACACTAGCTGAAGACCTAATGCTCCAAATGTACATTTTGATACTCTTTTGACTTTTAGTTTTTAATCAAAGATTTATCAAATTTACAGTTAATATTCTATAGAGGTGAAGTACCTTTGCATTAGTCTGTACAAAACATAGGCCTGACTGCTTAGAGGCACTGCTCTGCTTTCTAACTCAAGAAAGGTTGAATATCTCTACATTCAAGCTTTTCCTCATTGACGGAACTAGAACTTCTGACAGGAATATCTTGTTTCTCTGCTGTCTCACTGACAATATAATCAAGATCTAACGTAGTCATTTATGTTATTCAGTCCAAAGCTGAGCTTATGACTTACAAGCCAAAATCATTTCTTAACTTACTACAGAGACTTCTGACAGAATAGAGAAAGCTTGAATGCCATTCTCTTTACTATCTAAATATAAATTAAACTTCTTGCAGTCCACCCACTAACAAAATTGATTTAAACACTACCCATTCTTATACAAGAAACTGGGAAAGACAACAAACTCTCTTATATCCAGCCAGTTTGCCCAGGAAATCTAATCCATTCCCTTATCCAGAACTGGCAATTAGTAAGACCCTGTATTGCCTAGTGAAAGCATGCAGGGAATCCAGATCTTACACCTAAATCAGACCCTAGTAACTTTTCCTGAGGGACAAAATTGCTCCCAAAGTGCCCCAAGAGTGAACATGTATGACTGAGGAATCTCAGCTGTTCATGAGAATTCAAGAATATTGACAGCTTCCTCAGGTAGCCCATTACATCCATATCCTCAATCTGTAGCCAAGGCAGGAAATAAGCACAAACAATAGTTTTAACTTTCACCTCTCATAGCACAGCTGGTCATCAATGCAGGGAAAGCAGAAAAAGAAAAAACGTAAGAGCTGAAAACATGTTAATCATCAAATCACTGTGGGGATAAATCCAAAGAAAAAGAGGAGGAGGATAATGTCAGACATTGTACTTGGGAACCATCATTTTAACATTTTTCGTATTTTGGAAAACATGAGAAGCTTTAGAGTGATTCAAAAGAATTTGCACTCTGCTGTAGGAAGTGTTATCTTAAAATTTATCTCATCCCTGGAAGACTAATTGTCCATATCTGTATTAAAAGAGCACACACAGGTGCCACCAATCAAGATCTGGGTGCCACTGCACTAATCACTGTGAAAATACATAACAACTGCATGCATTTCAAGGTGGGTATGGCACCCATGAACAGAGCAGAACTAAAATGTATAGATCTAAATTGCCATGCCAATAATTTAGGCATTTGCCTCCACAGACAGAATCCAAACAGAAAAGGGATATATGACAGCTCTCAATGGCTTGGAGACAGCAAACCAGGATTCACAGTAGTCAGAGATCCATGCAGGGTTGTACAAGTCAGTCAGTAGGAAGTGTAGAAGAGATGGGGTTCCCTGGGATCCTGCCCATCTCTCTGATTTGAGCAGTGCTTAGGCAGTTTCCTGAAACCCCAAATTAGGTGTTTCTGCTAGTGTGGGATTCACAAACATAATGGGTTTAGATATTTATGTAACCCTTCTGGCAATACACAGGTGGGGTTTAAGTCGGGGGCGGGGGGGATCATGAGCCCCACCCAGATACCTTGGGAAAATAATCTTTACTGTAGATCCTAAAAGAACAACTTCCCCAGTTCCGTAAGTAATTCATTCTCAAACAGAAAATAAATGTTTATTAAAGGGAAACAAGAACAACAAAACCTTATCAAACAATACAACTGTCAAGCACCCCAACTAATAAGCACTTCAAATAACAAACACCCTATGCTATTAAATACCCCAACAATTAAAATACACCTTGTTCTTTCAGTTTCAGTCTCTATCTGAAGCACCTCTTCCCCAAGGAGCTGCTACCTTGCCCAGTCCAGGAGGGACTGGGTCTCCCTCAGGATTGCTGGTGGAGATTGAATCACTAGCTATTGTACCTGGGACACCATTGCTTCACTACCAAAGGTTGGCGCAGATATGTGCTGCCTCCTACCACTCCTTTAAGGGTCATTCTACCTGCTATCACTCAGGGTCTCCATTGCTGCTTGGGGAGTGCTGCTTAAAGGTCTCACTGCCTGTAATGCATGAAATTTTGCCACCACTAGTAGAATAATCTTAACTCTTCAGGTGTTGAAGTACCTTAGGTAGCTCTATGCTTTTAGATGCTGAACAACTTGCTAGCTGCTCAGGGATCTCAGCTCTTGATCTTGCTAGTAGGACAGCTTCAGTGGTATTTTACTAGATACAGTTTTAAAAGCCTTAGCAAGAATGCCTTCAGAGGATGGCTCTGGCCTGAAGTCTTCCTTGGCTCTCCAGGTTTTCTCTCGACATAAAAAAACATGCAGGCCACCCCACTGCAACCATCACCCCAGGTCACAGCAAGCATCAACTTCCCTGTGACGTCCAGACAACTGCATCCCTCAGCCTGCGTGCTGTAACAGGGTCCCACACCAGGGGTGGCCATGATGCCCTTGGAGCCCTCTCAGCTCTTATCAATTTTGCTTTTTTTTCGGTAATTTCCCCTTCCACTTTCCTGCCATACCTTGATGTGATTTTGTCTTTAGAAAAGGGAGGCTGCCCCTGGGCTTCCCAAGCCTCATCTCATACTCCTGAATGCAGGTACCTCCACTCTCTGCGTTAAGGGCTTACTACGTGGGAACTATCCTCCCCACTACTTACGCCCAGGCCTCACAAATACCACACATATTAATCAAATCATAACTGCCTCTATGGGCTACAGGCTATGGGCTCTTGGCTCTGTTTGTCCTTACACCAGCCCCTCTCTGGGCTATGGGTATTCTGGACCCCTTAGTCTCCAGCCATGGCCTTCCTGGCCTTCCATCCTTCTCCTTAGATCCTGGCCCTGTTCCTAGGCTAGTTTCATGGTTTCATGGTAGGTAGGGTCAGAAGAGATCTGAGCAGATCATCAAGTCCGACCCCCTGCCATGGGTATGAAACAATGCTGGGGTCAAACGACCCTGGCTAGGTGATTATCAAGCCTAGCTTCTGAAGACCCCCAGGGTAGGAGCGAGCACCACTTCCCTTGGAAGTTGGTTCTAGATCCTAGCCACCCTGACTGTGAAGTAGTGCCTTCTAATGTCTAGTCTAACCCTACACTTGGTCAATTTATAGCTGTTATTTCTTGTTACTCCTGGTAGTGCTCAGGGGAACAGGGACTCTCCCATAGCCTGCTGGTCCCCCTTGGCCAGCTTGTAGACAGCCACCAGATCCCCTCTCAGCCTTCTCTTGTGGAGGCTGAACAGCTTCAGCTCCCGTAGCCTCTGCTTATAGGGCCTGCCTTGCTGCCCCTGATCATTTCATAGATTTCATAGACAATAGGACTGGAAGGGACCTCGGAAGATCATTGAGTCCAGCCCCCCCGCCCAAAGTCAGCTGGGGTCATAGGATCTCAGGAAGATAAGCATCCTTCAATTTACTCTTGAAGGTGTTCAGTGTAGGTGCTTGAACCACCTCTGATGACAGGCTATTCCAGAGCTGGGGGGCTCAGACAGTCAACAAATCCTTCCTTACATCCAGCCTGAAATGGTCTTGCAGTAGTTTATAACTGTTCGATCTCATCATCCCTTGGGGCGTTCTAGTGAACAAACATTCCCCGAGGTACTGGTGGCCACCCCTGAACCCCATGACTCTCAGTGTGTCATCATAAAGTCTGCTTTCCTGACCTCTGATCATGCACGTGGCTCTTCTCTGGACTCTCTCAAGCTTCTCCACAAGCTTTTTGAATTATGGAGCCCAAAACTGGACGCAGTACTCCAGCTGTGGCCTCACCAAGGCCGAGTACAAAGGGAGAATGATGTCCTGGGATTTGCTTGAGAAGCATCTATGGATGCAAGCCAGTGTTTTGCTCGCTTTACTAGCCGCAGCATCACATTGCAAGCTCACGTTCATCTTGTGGTCAATGATGACCCCCAAGTCTCTTTCTTCCGTAGTGCTAGCCAGTGTAGCACTGCTGAGCCTATAATGATGCTACAG
>NW_017729032.1:172335637-172335983 GCF_001723915.1 Gavialis gangeticus
CGAGTCAGGTAGAGGTCATCCATACACGATAGGAAGCTTTGTGACTGCTCGAATTTTGCTGAGTGATCCTCCTATGAGATGTCCGTGTAATTGAAGTCAACCATGACAACCATGATCCTGGAGCATGCAGCCTCAGCCAGTTCCTGGGTGAACTCCTGGTCAAGCTCTTGACTTTGGGTGGGAGGTCTGTAGTAGACTCCCACCGTTGTGTCCCCTGTGTCATGTCCCCCAAGGATTTTAACCCAGAGGGTGTCCAGTCATCCACCCTGGTTGCCAACATCAGCTTGCAGGGACGCATAGCTTTCCTTAACATAGAGAGCTACACCCCCACCCCTTTTATCTACAC
>NW_017729032.1:172336261-172336465 GCF_001723915.1 Gavialis gangeticus
CAGATTGTACCCAGGCTGGGGCAGGGGTGGGCTCTCTTAAGTGTCTTGGCCTGCTGGCTTTGCAATGATTGCTCAGTGGGTCAGCAGTGGCGGTAGTCCCCCCATCCCCCAGTGGCCTTAGTTTAAAGCCCAGTGGAGCAGGTCAGCCAGTCTGGCTGAGAAGAGCCTCTTCCCCAGGGGAGAGAGGTGGAGGCCATCTCTTCC
>NW_017729032.1:172337112-172339541 GCF_001723915.1 Gavialis gangeticus
TTCTCAAAGAGCTTCCTCAGGACTGAGGTAAGACTAATGGGCCTGTAGTTTTCTGGGTCCTCCTTCCTCCCTTTTTTTGAAAATGGGGACCACATTGGCCCTTTTCCAGTCCTCTGGCACCTCGCCAGAGCACCATGAGTACTCATAAAGCTGTGCCAGGGGTCCCGCAATGACCTCTGCTAATTCCCTCAGCACTCTGGGGTGAAGATCATCAGGACCAGCTGACACATCTAGACCCACCAGAAGTTCTCTGACTTGATCCTCACTGGCCCTGGGCCTGGCAGCGCCTCCCCTGGGTCCATCAGGGATCCCAGTGTGGGGGATGCCCTGGTCCCTGCTCAAGAAGATGGAGGCAAAGAAATTGTTAAAGTGGTTAGCTTTCTTAGCTGGTGTGACCTAGCATATCCTGCAGAGTCCCTACATTACCTGGTACCTGCTTTTTACCCCCTATGTATTTAAAAAAGGACTTCTTATTGTCCTTGATCTGGGTCGCTAGTCCCAGTTCCATCTCGACCTTAGCCATCCTAACAGCCCCCCTACAATCTCAGGCAATGAAGGTATATCCTCCTCGATGATGGCCCCTCCCTTCCATTGGGTGAACACCTCCTTTTTATCTTTGAGACGTTCATGGATGTTTTTGGTGAGCCATGGGGGCTTTTGAGCACTCCTGCCCCCTTTGATCCATGTGAGGATTGTCACCCTTTGGCCTTGAGGATCGTCTTCTTAAGGAACAACCACTCTTCCTGGACTCCGGGACCTCAGTGCCTCCCCGACTAGTCTCCTTACCTCATTGAAATCTGCCTTCCCAGGGCCAGACTGCCTGCCCAGCACCAGCTCTTGGCTTATATCCTGATAGGCCAGCCTCTGTAGGTCACGTGGCTCCTAATTGCCCCCTGTAATACCTTCAGGCTGCTTCTTAGGTAGCCTGCCTTTTATTAAAGTAGCAGAAGCACCAATCTTTCTGCTACGGTGTCTTCCAACTGCAAAAATATAAGAGGGAGGCCTAGTAACACAAAGATCTGGCCACTGACAAAGATTTCCACCCATCCCAGCTCCTTACATTTAGGATACAAATGAAAAAATAGACACAAAACAGGCCTTTTGAACCATTCACAAGAAGCTGTTCTCCAGGTAACCTGAAGAAGAATGAATGGCATTGGATAGTGTGTCCAAGTCTATCCCAGCCATGCCATTGGTGCAATAAAAGTTATAGCCTGTAAAAGTCCTGGCCTTTCACATATTTCTTCAAACTATCATGGCTGCTACATCATCACTCTAACACTACTAGTCAGTGATTTTGTGCATCCAGATCATTGGTAAGTACACTGAACTTCACTAAGCCCAAAACTGATCCTTCAAAATTTCTTATTCCTTGCTAATTCTTCATTCGGTGATAATTCCTCCAATTACAACTTTTTGAGGTCTGTTAGTAGCCTTTCAGCACTGTAGTACTTGTTTGATTTAACAGATGGTTTATTGCCATTGCATAGTGCTACTTTTGCTGTCTCAGAATGTTATGAAGTACTGAATGAAATACCTTATGGAAGACAAAGGATATTTTGTCTACACAGTTAGCTTTATCAGTGAAACTTGCTACAAATAGAATGAAATCAAGTTTGTTTGACAAAAACTATTTTCCATAAAACCATGTTAAGTGGCACTGTTTTTTTCCATCTTTTAATTCCCTATTCACTGATCACCATATCAAGCTTTTCCATTATTTTTCTCTGCAATTTATGGCAATATATGTAACCTACATTCTTCCTAGTAATCCCACCTGCCATTTTTGGATCTGGCATGACACTAGCAGTCTTCCAATCTTCTGGAATTTCTTGCTGTTGGGCCCAAGATGACATCTTTAGTTTCATCCAGTTTCATGCAGTTTGGCTTTTATGAATTCTTCAAGACAGCTGTTCCTAAACATCTGCAGTCATGTCATGGATTCATCAGTGAACTATATCATTCAAAAAGGAAACTGTTCTGACTTGATTAACATCAGCAGATTCCAATATAATGTGAATGACATTCAAAACTCAAGGCACAGAAAATGCTTCCTCACTTATAGTGAGATTTGACAGCTTTCACTATTCACCATTTCATGAAGTACGATGCTCAGAGGTTTCTCCTTTTTACAGGATTACTGTTAATAAAGCAGCCCCGCAATTTTGTAACTCAATACTTTTTTGCTCTAAACATTTTAATAGATTTATTTTGTAGGAGTGGGACTTCCCTGCTGTGATAGAAGCCGGACTCAAGGGAATCGCCTTCAGACCTCAGGTTGGGGAGGACTGGGTTAGAGAGCTTCTGGAGGGGCTGGACGCGTTCAAGTCAGCGGGTCCGGATGCTCTCCACCCCAGGGTGTTGAGGGAGCTGGCTGGGGTTATTGCAGGGCCCCTGGCACGGCTCTATGAGCGATCGTGGTGCTTGGG
>NW_017729032.1:172340180-172350199 GCF_001723915.1 Gavialis gangeticus
AATGGGCACAAGTTGATGGAGAGGAGGTATAGATTGGACATCTGCAAAAACTACTTCACAGTTAGGGCGGCTAGGAGCTGGAACCAACTTCCAAGGGAAGTGGTGCTGGCCCCTACCCTGGGGGTCTTTAAGAAGAGACTGGATGCCTACCTGGCTGGACTCATTTGAGTCCCCTTTTCTTGTTTTGGGGTTTTGTTGTTCTCCCGCCCTGGCGGGGGGTCGGGCTAGAAGATCTACTAGGTCCCTTCCGACCCTAAATCTATGAAACTATGAAACTATAGTTGATCTCCAGATGGTTCATTGCTCCTTTTTATCACCTATTCCATGGTCAAGCATCCTTAGTTACTTTCTGAAATATCATGGGACAAGAAAAGAATTCTGGACCAGAAAGCAAAGTGTTTAGGACAACCTTTCTGCCTGGTCCCTTGGAAAAGAGCATGCAGTGGAATCCAGTTAACTCCCCCTTGAAGCAGCTACCAACAGGTCCCAAAAGGGCAGGGAGACAGAATAAAAAAATAGAACCAAAAACACTCAGTGCCTGATTACAGAAAAATGGCAACATCTGGAACCAAAATGCTCCATTTCCTTGCATCATGAAAAATGCCAAATCCCACAACAGGGACATTTTGAAGTCCCCATGTTGTAATGAT
The DNA here is from genome assembly GCF_001723915.1 of Gavialis gangeticus. NCBI lineage: Eukaryota > Metazoa > Chordata > Crocodylia > Gavialidae > Gavialis > Gavialis gangeticus. The sequence goes on from NW_017729032.1 coordinate 172,340,831, forward strand.
GACAAGATGGAGCACTACTGTCCCTGTTTCTTACTCCTTACCTGAAGTCTTAGTCCTATTCAAACTTTTGTCATTTGGACAACTAACTGTGTTTGTCAGCCAGAGAATAAGATGCCAGTTAGAATATATGGGGAGAACTAACTGACCTTTCAGTCAATTTACATAACTAATAAAATACTGCTGGAAAAGATATATGAACAAGTGTAATTATTTTAAGTATTTTTAAGAGTATAACAGGGTCCTTCACAGGGGTGGCCCGGGTCTATGGTCCATTTTTACTACCTAGCTTCAAAGTCTATCAGATATATTTAGGCTGCCTCAGAAAGATAAATTTAAAAAAATAATAATAATATTGGAAGGTATTGTAAACCTAGAAAAGAAGTTTGACATTTAAGAAAGTTTCACTAACTGATTTTTCACAAAGTTGAAATTTTAGCAACATGCATTGTAACCACATATACAAATCTGGCCATAGCTTTTTGAATTAACTGTAACCTATTCAGTGTCTGGTATTTTCAATTAACTGAAGCTTATTCACATCTGGCAAGCTAGCAAACAGAGAGGGAAACAGACAGAAAGTTACAACAGGTTAGCAGAAGCCTGCAATGAATACACATTTGGACAGTCTGGGAGAGCATCAGTGTCACTCTGGGAATGTTCCTGGCATAGTGAAAGAAAAAAACATCAAAGACATTACAGATTTAAACTGGCTCCAAGAGTGCAATCTGTAGTGACAGAAAATGGAAAAAAAATATCCTCCAAGGGATGTGAAGGATGAGGCTATTCCGAGATGATACCAGATTCTGCCTACAAAGCTTGCATCTTGTCAAAATTCCATTTAAATCAAATATTGTATAATTTTGGCTCAAGTTCAGAAGCAAGTCGTCAGCTCAGCCCAGAAACTGCAGGAAGCAAATCAACTTTGGAAGGAACAGTTTAGTTAGGGCATCTTGTCATTTACATGGCACATCTTATATTTTAAAATAATACTTTAACCTAGATACCAGCATTTAAAAATAACAAAAGGCTAGTCAGGGACTGAAAATGGAACCCTGCAGAGCTGGAGGACAAAAATACCCTAGAATAACCATCATTGTGCTTGTTTGAGACTGTTCTAAACATGCCAAAATACTACTGTTGTCAAGTCAGTAGTCTGCCTTCAAAGCTGACATTGCCTCAGCATGATTGATGGAGTCAGAAGCTGCCAGTAAACACAAGGAATAGCACTTTGATCCCATTGGAGATAGAGAAGTATTGTAGCCCAAGAAGTTACTCTGTGTGTAACTTGTATAAAGCACAACTGAAATTTTGCAAGTCTATGTCGCTGAGGCTTGACTGGGGAAGTAACTGAGATTTTGAAATAAATTCCATGTCAAAGATGGGTTATTGTAAACTAGGTAAACAGCTTTTTAACCAGCTACAGATTTCAGAGCTAAACAGCCTGCCCTATGAGCAAATGCAAAAATCTTATGTTAAAACATTTAAAAGTAAAGGCTCAGAAAATACCCATATGACAACATTCCTGAAAATTCTTGTGATAGCAGCTGTCTCACAAGTCTCATATGTAGATTTCCATACAATTTAGCAGTATTTTCTACCTGGGAGAAATTTTACAATCTTTGAATTCTCCTTCGCCTGACAAAGTGTCAAGCCAATGTGGGCCTAGTGTGGGGCCAGTGAAGGATTGATTCAGTCCCCTGAAGCAGATTATGGACTACTCTAATTTACCACTAAAACCTGGGAAAGTTTTGGCTTTTGTTGGGGGGGGGTATTTTGTTTTGGTGTACCCTGTCTCTGAAAGGTCACTGCAAAGGACTGAGAGATTAGTGTGCCTTTTTGGGCCATTTTGAGGATTCCAGGTCCAGGGTATAGGAGAAGGGAATGGGATACAAACTGCAGGAAGATGGTGATAGATGAGCAAACACTCGGTTATTGGCAGCCTACAGATTGCAATGACAGTTGTTTCACTCCCCACACTTATGCAGAACTGTCCATTGGCAGCAATTTTTACTTGCATCCTAAAGAAGGAATTTGACATCTTTTGGCATGTCCACATGTGCATTTACAGCACTGGAATAAACACTATTTGAATGTTCAACCAAGAGCAATTAACTCCAGAGCAATAAGTTCTGCATGTGGAGCCTGGGACAGAGCAGCCCCTGCTGGCAGGGAGCCTTGGGGGTCTGCCTGCAAGGTGGAGGCTGCTCCCCCTGGCTTAGTGTGCTGTAAAGGGGTTGGCTGGGGCATGAGGGTGCCTCAGGACAGGGCTAGCCAGCAGACAGTCCCCATGCTGAAGCACCCTCATGCCTCATCCAGCTGGGCAGCATCTACACATATGCTGCTGTGGTGTTTTTCACTCCATAGTAGGATAGTACTTGTATTTACAAGTACTGTCCTGCTTACTCCAAAATAGCTTACTCCAGCCTTATAGGGGTCCACATGTAGATGCCAAGATGTTTACTGTGAAGCTAATTAGCCTGCTACACAGTAAACAGCTTGTGTAGATGCACCCACTGAATACAAATTGTTCACAAAATACTTATTTGTAGGCTCACTGTCATGGATCTGTAAGGGGTTATGCCATGCAATAAACTGGAAAATCTTCCTTCATCTAGTAGTGCAACCTGGATTGCTTTGATCTTGTCTTGAAATTTTAACATGGTCTTGTACTGACTTGCAATGAAACAGTTACTCTTAATGCCTGATTTGATGCCATACCATAGCAATTCAGGGCAGTGTTTAATAAAGGACTTAGCATCTATGATTAGGCAGTTCAGCAGTTTATTGTGGGTGTCTTACTCTTGGAGTAGAATCTAAAATCCACAGTTATGTGCCTGAACTCACTAAATAATGCATGGGAGAATTAGGTAATTCAGAAGGGTGAACCAAAAATATTCACAGGCTGAACAGGGTAGCCACTTAGAACTCCCACTCTCTCTCCAAAGCTTAGGAGCCTGACTCAGGACTGCAGAAAGAGGCACCGTGTCTTCCAGAGAAAATACCTAGAACTGTTTTTTCAGACAGAAGGACTCAGTCCTTTTCAAAATACAGTTTCTGGAAGAAGTGGTAGAGACAACTATGTTTTAGAAATAGCCTGGAGTTTTGGACAATAGCCCAATAAGTGGAACACAATGGGCACCTATACATGTGCATTGAGGTTGCTCTGACACTCTGTAATTACAGCGCATCGGAGTAGACTTGATTAATTGGGTCTGCTGGAGCATGGTAATTACTGTGCTCCAGCAGATGCCAGTGTCACGTGCATCAGTGTCCCTGTGCTGAAAAATAGCAGTGGTAGTACTTTAACTAAAGCTCATTCAACAAGCTTTAGTTAAAGCGTCCCTGCTACTATTCTTCAACGCAGGGATGCTGACACACATGACGCTCCAGGCACTTTACATCTCCCACAATGAAGTGCTCTAGCCACTAAACTATTTTTTGTGTCATGTTCACCTATGTTAAATTAGACAGGCAAGGATTAAAAACCAGCAATAGAATTGGCAAGAGGGACCAGAACCCAGGGCTTTCCATTCTAGGACAGTGCTCCAACTACTAACCTACAGATAAAGGTTCCCTTCTGTTTGTTATCCTTCTAGCACCAGGACTGTTCTCTTCTTGGATGCACCATGACCCAGGCTAAAACAAACGGGGTTGATAGGACCAAGTCTATCTACAGATTGGGGGTTGGGATGTGGAAGATGTGGGTTTCAATCCCCCTAAGCTAAGGAGGCCCTAGAACCTAGGTGTCTCTCCTCCTGGGTATGTGCTCAAACTACTGGGTGACTAAGAAAAATGGTACATATTGCCACCACAGCTACACAGTATCCTCAGTAGTTGAACTAATCATTATGACTTGCTAGGGAACAAAGCAGCCTAATGAACAATGTGTATCAGTTGCCTAAGCTCCTCAAGTGTGGGAGTGCAGCCCTGTGCTTAGTATTCCTATTAGCTATCTCTAGGTATACTGAAACATCCTTTGGAAGCTTTTATAGCTCTGTACAGAGCACCTAAGTACGTCCCAAGTCTCTCAGGGATCAAGGAATCTAATCTGGTCAAATTGGTAAGCATCTAACTCAGAACCTTTGTTCACCAGAGCACCCCAAGGGATGACAAGGTCTAACAGTTATAAACTCCTCCAAGAACATTTCAGGCTGGACATAAGGAAAAACTTCTTTACTGTCTGAGCCCCCAAGGTCTGGAATAGGCTGCCGCCGGAGGTGATTCAAGCACCTACTTTGAACGCCTTCAAGAGAAACCTGGATGTTTTTCTTGTTGGGATCCTATGACCCCAGCTGACTTCCTGCCCCTGGGGCAGGGGCTGGACTTGATTTTCCAAGGTCCCTTCCAGCCCTAATGTCTATGAAATCTATGAAACATATTTAATATATGAGAAAATTTGAATCAGCAACACACTGCTGCTGAAAGCCCTCTTTTCATTTCCAACACAGGAATTTTTTGGGCTGTGCTATTGTAGTATGTAATCTTTTATAAAATATTCTGCATAGACTCAAAATTGCAATTTATCATTACCTTTTATCATCTGTGTTATCATCAGAACCATAATTACATTAATGAAAATTTCATAATTCTTATTAAAATTATGACATTAAGGAGTTGAGTGTTATTATAATAAATGTTTTTCATTTGCCTACATCATGCCGTGAAGATACAAAATATTTTATTATAAATAAATATAATTTTTTTCTAGGTAGGTGAAGAAAATAAACTACAGACCATTACACAGCTAGAGGGATGCTGACACAATGAATTGCAAGTGACCTTACAATATCATTGATATAAAATTGTGATCTACATTTCTTCCTACTGCCACAGAATTTAAAAGAAATCAAGGGGGGGGGGGGCATTCAGATGTAATCCATAAACCAATGAGTCATTACGCTTTTACCAGTACTACCAGTCTATACCTGTAATAGAACAGATGTCTGGTGCACACAGGCTGGTTTAAAAATGGTAGAATCCAATCCAAGATGTGCTCCCCTCCCTCTCCCGGCAACACACCTAAGGGTGAATGTGTGTTCCATTTGAAACTGATCTAAATTATGCCACTTACAGCAAAACACATAACTTAGATCAATTCTGCTTCAAGCTTTTTGAATGTCTACATCTAACACAAATTAGAAAGAAAATCTGAGGTCATAAAGGAACAAACTCAGAAGTGATATGTAAAATGGTGTAAATAAAAACTTACATTCTTTTACATTTGGCAATTGTTTTCAACCTTTTTTCTTTTGTGGAGTCCTAAAAAAATTTGAAAGGAGGTGTGGATCCCTTTCGAAATTTTGAATTACTTTTGGACCCCTTTGAATTGTATGTGTAGGTATTCACGTACATTTGAATGATGAGTTATCTTTCTCAGGCCCCTTAGACATTGTCTGCAGACCCCTGGGGGTCCATGAACCACTGGTTGAAAACCACTGATCTAAGGAAATCTTAGTTGGCAGAACTTAAGTGCAGAACTGTAACAATCTGTAAGCAAATACATGTTGAAGCAGCACCCATGCTACTTTAACATTCTCATTCTGTCTTCACCTGCTTAGATTCCTACATGCATCAGCAGAGTTGGTGTAATTAAATGTAAAGCTATGACACTGAGTGCAGTCTAGTTTAGTGATACTCTAGCTAGCTTTAAACTACCTATGTAAGGTAACTACACCAGTCTGACTGTAGAAGCACAGAGCTCACATCAGGCTAATTTACCTTGTCTAGGACTAGAACATCCTTATCCACTGAAAAAATCTGCACCAAAACCCTTGTTTACATAAGCAGGTTTAAGAAAAATTAGTTTAACCTAAATTGATATAATTTACACACTGAGGGACAGGAAAAAAGCATATCTTATACCAGTTTAGATTGTTTCTAGAGTTAGTCCTTTCTGCACAAGCAATGGGGAAAAAATCTTTCACAAAGTAAAGGGACTGGGGTATAACAACACATCAGCTGCTCCTGTTACATCTCATGTGTACACTTAGGCCTCTTCTACATGTTACATGTATTATGCAATTACCTGGTTAATTGTGCAATTAATTTAGATCAGCTGCACATGCAAATTAACTATCATACCTTAAAAGGCCCAACCAGCTATAAAGTTGTAGCTCAAAAATGTGTAATAATGTTATAGCTGGTTTCTATCCAGATTTAATTTGCACGTGTAGCTTATGCCCCAGCAGCCTGGAGCCCCAGCAGCTGATCAGGCTCCCAGATGTGGGAATACATTATGCTCTGCCATAGCTGGGAGTCTTGCAGCTGATAAGACGCCCAGCTATGGCACAGCCCCACGGGCTTCTGTGTCTGGGAGCCCCATCAGCTGATTGGAACTCCAAGCTGGGGGGGGAAGGGGAGTTGTGCACCCCCAAGCCTGAGATCTTCCAGCTAATGCTGGCTCCCAGTTTCAGGGGCACCATGCACCCCCATGGCTGAGACACTGCAACTGATGCAGACTCCCAGCCATGGAGGTTCTCCATGCATGGTGTGCCTCTGCCACTGGGAGCTGTGTCAGCTGAGGGATCTCACAGCCACAGGAGTTTTCTTCTTCTCAGTGCAGGGGGAGCAATAAGGCATGATGGGATCTGATTCACAGACCCACAGTCATGCCTCCTGCCATGCATGCATGGCATGGCAGGAGGCGTGACTATGTGGATTGAGCATCAGATACCATTGTGCCTTTACCTTCATGTGCAGAAGGGTCCCTAGTGGTTGATGAAAACCAGCCCATTGTTAGATGAAAAGTAATACTCCTCTTTTACCAAGGGGCAAAACTACAGTGGGTTGGCTTTAATTTACCACAGGCTAAGTCTGTGTGTATGGACACTTATCACAGAGCAATTGATGCACTATAAAATACAGTACCAATTTACCTCACGGTAACTTTCTCCTTTACATGGTAACTGTATTGTGTTCACAGACCCCAAATTTTGCTCCATAATAAGCATGCTGCCAGCTCCCTCAAGACGGCAATCTAAACTAGGTGTTATTACAATTCTAGGCCGTTAGGTGGTGGCAGAGCTGGTTAGAACTGAGAAAAAGACTACCTTGTTTTGCAACTGGCTAGGGGAGGAGGCATTGGACTACCAGTGCATCTTATACCAGTGCATAGTTACTCCTCACTGACTGAGGTATAACTTGGAGTGAAAAAAACTTGATATAAAGCTGTGTACCACTTATTTAATCCACTTTTACTACAAGTCAGTTCACTGTGTAGTGTGTTCATACCTATGGACTCCACTGGAGTCATAAGACCAAACTTAGAGTTCACGTGATAATTACATCCATTTATGCTAACCTAGATTCTAGGGGTGCACCCAAAAAGATTCTTTTGCCCGATAAAAATGGCCAATTATTAACCAGCCATTTTGGCTATCGGATTTGTATCAGCCGATATGCAGCTCAACAGTGTGGACAGTAGCATCCGGTCAGTAAGTCTGTGGTGGGGGAAGGGGCATGGTGGGGTCAGATCAAACCCCCCATAGTGAGGGACAGAATGAGGATGGGGCAGGGGCAGGTGCTCTTCCCAGAAGAGTGGGCTGGGCCAGGGCTGTGCTCAGGGTGGGTGGAGGCAGGGTGGATGACAGCAGCACTTGGGGAGGGCTACAGCAAATTTAGGGGTGGTCATAGCCCACCCTGTAGCCCCCACTCTCAGGGCCACTGCCACCCTTACCACCTCTGCCCACCCCAAGCTTAGTCCTGGCCCAGCCTCCCTACCGGGAAGAGGCCAGCACAGCCCCCTGGCTCTGAACCCACAGCAGGCAGCCCACCCTTACCCCAAGCTGAAATCTGGAGGGCACATGCCCCCATGCCTCCCCCAGGGGTACACACAGCAGTTGAGAGCCTCCCCCCTCCTGACCCTGCCATGCCCCCAAACAAATGACCCACAGTTCTGTCCTCTACCGTGACTCACCCCAGCTAAGCAGTGCCTGCCCCAGCCCTATTCGCCCTCTCACTGTGGGGGCCTCAATCTGCCTCCCCAAGCCCCTTTCCCCCCATGCCCCTTCTCCCCCACAAACTTAATGGCCAGACACTGGTCTCCACACTTCTGGACTGCATTCCTGGCTGCATGCATGCTGTGACTGCATGTATGCACATGGCATTTACTGGTGACATTATCAGCTACACTGGCCAAAAAAAGCTGATTGCTGATAATGTCAATTTTCCTTTTATTGGTACTGATCCAATATGGATTGGTATACCAGAGCACCTCTACTAAATTCTTCTAGTACTATTTCTGCCACATGACTAACATGCTCCTCCTCTTGGCTCTATCATGGATGAGCTATGCTAGTAGGGAGAATGGAAATAGGTCAAAGGGTGTTCAAATGAAATGGAACCCAAGTTACTGTAAAAAGACCTCACTTGCACATCCTTTCTGACTTTATTTTGCTGATTCCAGAGTCAGCATTTTGGTCATCCTGCCTTTTGACATTTACACATAATATTTTGAATGATAGCAACAGCTGGGCCACTTCTAAAACACTGCCCTTTATTTACTGAGGAATTTGGATTTCTGGTAATTGCAGTTCTCAGTGATTTCAACTGTATGTAAGAAAGGGCATATTATTTGAAGTTTCAAATGAAAGCCACTATGTCCTAAGGAAGATTTTCAGCTCAAAATATTGTATTCTTATCTTTATAGTCCTCTTTACAAATTTATCAGTAGTTTGTCTTTTTGTCAAAATGGAATTTAAGTTTTGACAGAAACACTGTATTGTATAGGTTTGTTTGGGCCAGTGTACACAAATTATACATAAGCCACTGCTGTGTTTTCCCCCCCAAAAAGAAAACAAACTTTAAAATCTTTTGTTAACTGGATAAATTGGGAATGTCTGTAATGTGAGCCAGCAGTGCTAACAGTGAATTATTCTGGCAAAGAAGTAAAGCAAATACTCACTGAACAAACAGTGGTCTCATAAAAATGACTTCACTCACTCAAAGTAACCACCTCACTTATATTTTAATATTGCCCATCACACACATTAGAGGAAACAATACAAAACCAATATAGAAATTAGAAAGTTAAAATAAGAAAAGGGAATGGATTGTTCAAGGCATTTAAAATAGGATACAGCTCCTCAGAAACTAACCTAGAGCAGACTTCAGGGAGATACAAAGTTGCTACTGACACCTGACAGAGCTGAAATTACTAGCACCACTCCAATTCCTACTGGTTCTCCATTCACATCACAAAACTCAGCAAAATAACAAAGAACCTGTGCAACCTGTGCAGGCCCTATGAGGAGAGACTACGGGACCTGAACCTGTTCAGCCCCCACAAGAGAAGGCTGAGGGGGGATCTTGTGGCCTGTTACAAACTGGTCAGAGGGGACCAGCAGGCATTGGGGGAGTCCCTGTTCCCCC
>NW_017729032.1:172350533-172357009 GCF_001723915.1 Gavialis gangeticus
CGGACTAGATGATCTTCTCAGGTCCCTTCCGACCCTAGAAACTATGAAACCTCCAAGCAAAAAAAAGCTAAGCACTGAAAAATTACAGAGACTAAAATATTGGTACGTATGGCAAATACACATAAAACTGTAACTTAGAAGGGGATTTAAGGACAGATTTACTTAGAACATTGAAAATGAACTGAAATGGTAACTCTTGTTTGTTCATAAACTTATAATGGAAACCACCAACCTCACTTATAATGCCTAACCACCAACCTCACCAACTTTCTCTGCTCCTGTCCCTCCTGTACCTGCAGTAACTCCTTTAATTTGGTTTCTCTGTCTCTGCAGAATCTGTCAGGAGTGGGCAAAATATGACCCACGGGCCATATCTGGCCAACCAATTGATCCTATCTGACCGGCCAGCTGCCACTGGGAGCCTGAGGAGGAAGGGCAGCGCTCTACATCACTCTACTCTGCTGCTGCCAGACCTGGGCCAAGTGGCACAACTCAACTCCACTGTGTCTATCTCCCCCTACTCAGCTTCCTGTTGGCATGGGCTACGCAGTCCTAGGACCATGGCCATGGGCAGCCAGGCCCATGCAGGACAGGGCATGGTGCAGCACACTCAGTAGTTGTCCCACCCACCCGCCTGCAGCAGAGCAGCACAGGGAGCAGCCCTCTCTCCTCAGGCTCTCCGTAGCAGCCAGCAGGCCAGATAGGATCAAATGACATCCCCCCAGCCTCTTTCCCTCACCCTCAAAAACTTACCAAAACTCCTTGAGTGGCCCTCCAGCCCAAATAATTGCCCACCCTGATTTATATGCTTAGGTACTTATAGGTACTTAGGAGGGATGCCTCTATCTTCACATCTTGAGGTGCCTGCAAAGAAAGAAAGACTCTTTTTACTATATTTTTCTCTACTTGAATATAAGGAAGTCCTCACACATCACTTCTTTGTCCCGAGACCTCAGGTTGCAAGTTTTATCAGGTTTTCCTATGCTAGTCTTTCTTATTTTAAAACTTGGCTGCCCAGAGGTAGAAGGTGAAAAAACTTAGCAAGACAGCAACTGATCATGACGTGTTAGGATCTCTTCCCTTGCCTCTTTTTTTTTAATTGTTACAGTGTCTATTAATTTAAGACACATCAGATTGCTTACCCATACAAAAGTGTTGGGCCATGGAGTGTGATTTAACAGAGCTTCTTTAACCACCCTGGGTTCCCTGATTTTTAAGTGGGGGCAAGCCTCTGCAGACAAACATTTTATAAGTCCCCAAAAGGAAAAAAAAGGTGACATTCCAGGACAGCGGCAGGGAGTGGGGGGTTCTCTATCTAGACACAGGGAATTTTTAAAAGTCTACTAACAGTACAAATATTAGGAACCAAAGGTTATTTTTCCCCCCACCATTATAGAAGCAGACTGGCAAGTCTGCCCTCCCAGCTATCCTAATTAGCTGACAAGAATGCCTGCTGCATGACAGCTATGTAAGTAGCAATTCTGAGGACTGCAGAAGGATCTAAAAGATAAGCAAGGTGAAGTAGATAAGTAGCTGAAGCAGTTAGTTTCAGATTTATACCCCACCACCTCCCCGCCAACTACCACACAAGGAGGAGGACAAAAACAAATGGTTTTGACTTTGCCATTTAGGAATTCCATGATTTGTCTTCGCAGAAAGTCTGTCAGTTGAATAGACCACTGCCAAAAAAAGGGCACCTGCACCTCCCACTGCCCCAGAGCTACTTCTATGGAAGGATAACTGTGAGTACAGAACAGACCTCACTTACAAATGTCCACCGAAGGGATCATATAAGCCAAACATTGCAGCTGTGTTTTAAAATAAGGCTTCTTAAGCTCTGATCTATGAATAAGGTGTTTTTATAATGTGCTGCAAACTGAGGCATCATACACAAAATCACATCTGAAGAACCCTCTCTAAAAATGCCTTTTCTACCTTCCTCTCCATGAACAAAGTCCTCTGCTAGAAAACTGGGGGAAATTTGCCAGTACTGGGCAAGCACTTTGTCAAGTTCAACACAGCAGGGACACAAAGCTGGAACATTATCACCAGGGATCCTGGTTTTCTCTGATTTAAAAAAATCCCCAATTTTCCAGTTAAAAAAGTAACCCAAAATCCACATTTTACCGTGATCAAAATGAATGTCACTATATTTATACATCTATGTATTAGAGGTGTTTCATTTTAATCACAGAAAGATGTGAATTTAGGGTTATTTTTTTTAACCTGAAAATTGCGGATTTTTTTTAACACAGAAAATCTGGATCCCTGATCATCACCTCTCTCATTTGCATCCCTTACCTTTGGAAACAGCTGCGTGAAGCACTCTCAGGATTGTGATTAAGCCCTGGAAATGCCCAACTGAGAAATCCTACTTGACATTTCATAGGGTGAATATTCCTGCTACTGCAGATGAAACCAGATATTCACCAAGATGCTGATATGCTCCTCTGGCCAGCTGGACATGGTATAGAAGAGTAGTAGAAGTGATTTAGCAGACCAGAGCAGTCTGAAGCCAGTAGGACCTGCACTGGCAGTCTGAAGTAGACTGCAAGGAAAATACGGAGGCAGACACCAAAACCCACTAGTTTCTAAGGAGTGAAAGGAAAGCAGTAGAGGTATGTAGAAGGGCTAGGATAGGCAGGATCAGGGAACTGTGGGATTGATGAAGGAGGACTGTAACTCACGGTGGTAGTAGAACCACACAACGCAGTGGCTGAAGTGGATATATAGCAGGAACCAGACCAGAATCTGAAGGCTATGGGATGCAGCTAACCTGGGAAATGAGTATGAATCTTATCACTTTGTGGATGACAGGATGATACACAAGACCAAACATGCAGATAATTGCGTACCCCCAAAATTACTACAGATATGACTTGAACTGTAATAAAAAAGACAGAGGATTGAGCATGGACTCAAGAGGCTTGGTTTCAGTGCCTGACTCTGCCACAAAGTTTCTTGGTGACTTAGGAGGTGACCAGAGTAAAATTTGACCCAATTTAAGTCAATGGTAAATTTCTCAAGTGGCTTCCAGGGCGCCGGGATTTTATTCTCGTCTCTTTGAAAAATCATTCCCTCAGGACACTAGATTTTCAAAAGTACTGGATTCAAAAATGTTTCGGTGCCTGACTTAGGCACTGAATTTCAATGGTAATTTACCTACCAGCTACCTTTCTGAATCTGGGAGTGAGTCTGAGATTCCCAACTTACCTACCACATTTGACTTTACTTTCTCTGTGCTTCAGGTTACCGCATTTAAAAGTGAGATAATAATTATGTTTTATCTATTTGCCTGGAACAGGAACTGCAGCTTATTATGTGTCTGTACAGTGCCTTATACAATGGAATCCAGATTTCTGTAAGAATTTTAGGCAGTACTGTAACACTTAACATTGCCATAGTCAATTATATGGGAAAAGCACCAGACTGTTCATAGACAGCATGATGTAGATGCAAAACAGTAGAGCTCCACAAGTCAGTATTTCACTCCTTTGTTGTCAATGACTATAGGCTTTCAAGTTACACAAGCATCCCATTTTGTCTTCTGACATTATATTAGGTCCAGTTAAATGCTGAAAGTGTGTATAGATCTATGGCATGGAAATTTAGACTATGGTAAATATTTCTTTGATATATTAAAGCAATCAGAAAAAAAGAGAGAGGGAAAAGTAATAATTTACTGATGTAAGAGCAAGTGCTAAAATGTAAGTTATCAGTAACTTTTTATAAAGCTGGTATTTAATGTATCTCTGTTTGCAATATCAAAGTATATTTGTTGGACTGACTTTCTGGAAATTTTTTCCTTGAAATATCAAGAGCACACTATTGCAGAAGTGACAGATGTAACTGAAAAATGCACATTAGAGGCTTAATTTCAGTTAATATCACGACAAAAAAAATGCCAGCTCTTTGAAATTCAATAAAACTGAAGTGTCTCCTCTAATACAAGACCAAATAATTGTGTTCACAACTTGCCTATTCATTGTTGTTTGATCTAAAACAATATACCTTTTGCCTTTCTCTTTTCTACTTGCTTCTTTTACTTTTGGAATATACCAGTCTACAAATACACTTATTAGCTGGAAAAAGGTGCTTGAAAGTAAAGTATTAGTATTTGAATGCCAATTATACTACTCCTAATATTCAATAATTGTAGATTTTCTATAAGTTAAAAAAAAAATTTTCATAGAACATCTTGAACTTGCTGGTGGCCTTAAGGTGACTGATGCACCACAAATACTTAACTCAAAATGACTGAGTATTCAAACACCACAACCACTCACAATCAACACATGATGTAATTTGAGTATCCAAAATGTTATTCTTATGACTTGCTTACCCATACAAAGGTAAGGTAAGAAGACCTACAAAGTTAGCAATGGAAAAAAAGGTTATTCATATTCTGTGTGGGCCCCAACAAATCACTTCCAATTCAGGATGATCATGTTCAGAGATCAGTACACCTAGGAAAGCATCATTGTACCACTGTAGGTTTGAACGCAGTACATTATAGTTCAGAATTATGTAAGAGAATACTTGCATGGGATGGATTCAGACGTTTTCCAAAAATAAAATAAAGTACTCAAGTCTTTAGAGCTGAAGTTTCATTATATCCATTACCCTTCCTGAAGACGCTTGTTCAGAAGTTATTCAATCTATTTTTAGCCTCAACCTTTGAAGAGGCATCAATGAACCGGGCCTTGACTATATTACAGGTTACCTTTTTTTTTTCCATATTCCATCTGTGATCAAAGGAAACCTTCCAAAATGACCATGAAAGATCAAAGCATCCCATGTAAAACTTCTATTCAGTCATCTTTTCTGTGGTAATTATAATTATACAAAAATGTATGCATTACTGATTTGTAAGGGAAAAGAATCCTGTAAGTAGACAGATTTTCACAAGTCACGTCCATGTCTTTATCCATGTCCTGTGATCCCCTAGAAACTGAGGTTTCTAGGGGATCAAAGGTAATGGATAAGCATCTTTGTTAGAGGTTGTTGGCTATGGAGCTCTCTACAATCAATTAATAAGGGCCTGATCCATATTGAAAAGCCTGCGAAGCAAGGGAAAGACTCCCGCTTTCTTAACTAGTCTTAGAATCAGGCCCTGGGAAAAGCTCATGTCACCTTCTAGACTACAACACAAGGGAACCTCAAAATAAAAAAAAAGCTGGAAAGTAGATGGAAAGACTATGTTTTGGAATTGACTTTTTGTTATATGATACATAGTTAAAATTGTAGGCTCCTATATAAAACTATTTTGTGGAGACTGAGCTACAGTACTTTGTCATCAGTTAGAATACTGAAGTGCCTACCAGTATCACCTCTAGGGAGATTGCACAGTAAAATGGCAACAATGCAAATGTTTTTAAAAGCTGATTATACATGTCTTATTTAGAACTGGGGAAGTAAAATATGTCTTTAAGCATGTCACCAGTAAGTAGTTTACCAAAAATGCGTTGTTTACCAGTTTAGGCAAACATTGGCCAGGGTGGCGGGTGGTGAATGCTAGTTCATCTGACTGTAGGACAGCACTTTCCTCTGATGCAGCATAAATATAAGCAGAACTTCTCAGTCAGTAATTTGCTTTTTTTAAAAGAACCATGTGCACATTTCTTTGCTGGTGTAATTTGGTGAAGATCTGTTGAAGCCAATGAAATCATGTGAATTTTGGCCCAGAGAACTTTGGTCCTTTATGCCTTATGATAAGCAGGGATCCTGGTTTTCTCTGATAAAAAGCACCTATTTTTAGATTTAAAAAGTATCCCAAAATCCACATTTTTCCATGATCAAAATGAAATGCTACTATGATAACATTATAGATATAGATATATAATGTTGCCTGTCTAGAACATTTACAGTTGCATTACCAAAAATACATCACTTAATTATGTCAATGTAAAACAATTCAAAATTATTGGAGGGCTGAAAGCATCCTCAGAAAACAGATTGCCATTAGAGTATACTAATTCAGAAAAATTAGAACACTATTTATTTTGGAGGGGGACAGATTTACTCTTCCACATTAGAATTCCATTTACTGCGTGCAATACATGCTGATAGCTACAACTAATTAGCAGTTTGAGGTAAACAGAGAAAGAGAAGCATAAAAGGAGCACTTATTAACTTTAGTTGCGTGATTGGGGGAGGAAAGGCTTACCTAATTTAATGCTTCATTCATATTTTCCATCAAGACTCTGCCTTAAGAGACTGATTTATAAATGCATTTTAAAATAACAACTTACAAATAGAATTCTTCCAATTGATTTTAAAATACCAATTCAGATACCAGACGAAGTTCTTAGAGCTGCTTACCCCAGGTATCTATAATTTCTCATATTTTTTCCATCACTTTTCTCACTTCATAAACATAAATAAAGGCTGCATACAAACAGATGGGGAGGTTAGGAGAGATCGAGTGAAAAACAGCCACCCAATCTAAGGTATGCTGGGATGGAAGGGGCTGGGGG
>NW_017729032.1:172357058-172382361 GCF_001723915.1 Gavialis gangeticus
TGGGGGGGCAAGCAGGCTCTGGGGGGACCTGAGGGTCTTCAGGGGGTCAATTGGGGAGGTAGGGTTGGGGAGGCAGGTAGAGTCTGTGGGAGGGATTGAGGAATTGGGGGTACAGGTAGTATCCACAAGGGGTGGAGCTGCTGGTATCTGGGAAAGTTTGGCAGGATCAGGGGGCTCATGGGGTCCATTGGGGTGCTTGGGAGAACAGAGGTAATATTTTTAGCCCCCAAACCCCAACAAACAACTCCCACCAGCACCCCTAGGCTCTCAACACTCCTGCCCCTCCCCCCCCCCGACTTGCTTCCTTGGCTCCTGGCATCAGTGACTGCTGATAAAACTGGCACCAGTAGCAGCTTGCGGGATGAGGGTTCTGGCAGACTGGGGGTGATGGTTAGTCCATGGGGAAGTGTCTATCTGGGGGTGGAGAAAGAGAGGGCTAAAAATAACCCAGTTCCAGGAAAGGGGTAGAAAAGTATGCTGGGAAATATACAGAAGTTTAGTTAAATTGGTCTTGCTAGACCCAAGCTAAATTAGACTACCCAGGAGGTAGGCTTAACTTAGATTGGGTCAGGCATTTTTAGACTAATCTAACTGTCCTAAACGTCTGTGCAGTTTGCACTTTGATCCACCTAACGTGAGGTCCATACCTGGGTGAAATAAGTTAGATCAGGCAGCCATTTTTAACATGATCTAACCTCCCCCTAACCTCCCAGAATGACTGTAGAGCCTAAGAGACAGACCCAAACAGCAACCAAAGGGCAGAACTACAAAAGGACTCAGATGACAAAAATGGGTCTGAGGTAAAATTTAGACACTCAAATTTGAGCATGCAATCCTGAAAACCTTCACTTAATTTCACGTGACTATGTTTTCACAAGAAAGCATGAATGAATGGTGCCTCCCAAGACGGGGGGTATCATGGCAGCATGAAGTGACCACTGCAACCGCTGGCACTGGTGTTGGTGGCAGCAAGCAGTGAGCAGTGACCACCCACAGCCACCACCAGTGGTGTCAGTGGTGAGAGTGGTGAGCTGGGACCGGCGACCAGCAAGTGAGGACCGCCTGCAGACACCATCAGCTGCATTAGTGGCAAGGGCAGGGGGAGCAGGTGCCCACAGAAGCCAGTGGCGGCTTTGGCAACAGCCAATCTCAGGGGGGGCACATGCCCCCCTGTATCCCCCCTACGCATTGCCTATGCAAGCAAGGATCTCTAGATGCCTAAAATTCTCCTTTTGGACCTGACTAGGAGTGCTTCCAATCTGAATTCCTTAGTGTGGATTCCTTCAACAAATATTTAATTTTACTAACAAAAACAATGAAAAGAAAGATTAGGGTTAAATTCTGCACTCAAACCATTGTGGTAAATTTCTAGATTATTGCTTAAACTCTTTTTTACAGTTTGCCAGATTACAGGAATGCTAGCTAACTGAAAAGTAAACTGCCTTTGCTACTGATTGATCTCTGGCCTGTCTACCCAGTAGGAACTTAACAGGCATTTGTGCACATATTCTGAGAGAAATTACCTGTTCCCTTTCTGGACTGGGACTAAGTGTTAACCAAGAATAGATAACATGCATCAAGAGGCGATCAACATTTGATTAGTACTTTATTTAGAGAAATCAGGATATTTAGACTAACTTGTCTCTGTGTCTATGTCTGTGGTTGTAATGCCCCATGGGAGAGGAATTACAAAATGGTATCTCTCAAATTAGATGGCACGATGTTACTCTCTGAATGGATGATATAATATGATGTGTCATTCTTTGAAACGTGCCTTAGCTCCTTGGGAGAATTGTTATGTTCTTTTCAAGAACTAAAAGAAAAAATATAAACTTCCCCTACACTAACATTGAATACTTCAAAAACTTTAATTGGATACCTGTAATTGTTTTTTGGATAGCAGAGAATGCAGCAAGCTGCTCTTATACATTGCTGCTTCATTGGTTTAATTGAAGTAAACTCCACTTAGTACATTTTAATTCAAAATCTAACTCTCTCAAAATATCTGAATGTACTAGAGCCAAATGGAAAACTAACCTGATGTTATTCTGGGAAAAAGGACTGTTTTATGTTATAAAATGGTTTTTAAATACTTCAATTTAAAACCTTAGACACCTGCAAAGATGGAAAAGCATAAATGCTTTCTACATGAGTAGCAGGGAAAAAAATGATGTCAATACTCTTACATTAATATAGCACCTTTTTTGTTGGAAGTCTTCCATCATGCTTTATTAAATATAGTGTAATACATCTCAAGTGATGCTATAGGGGCTTAGAAAAGCTGGTTACTTAATGGAGGTAGAGGAAGAGTAGACCTGAACTCCTCCATTTACTTGAAGATACATTAGAGCAGAGGTGTCAAACATATACCCTGCAGACTGGATTCAGCCCCACAGTGCCCCACTTTCAGGCCCCCAATACTGCCTCTAGCTCTGAGGAGACCCACATGGAGCACAGCCCATGCCAGACCAGCCCCATGGGCAGGGCATAGGATGCATGCCATGTACAGTGCAGTCCAGCAAGGTGTCCCATGTTACACAGTGTTTGTGCAGTCCAGCAAACCAGGTGCCATGCTACACAGTGCTCACCCCAGTAGGACTTTACCAGATAGGCTCTGGACTGAAGCACAGGTCCCCAACTGGCTGGAGCAGGAGCTGTGTGTAATGCAGTTCCCAGAGCAAGTGGGATCTTGGGAGCCATTAATTAAAATGCCCGCAGTGTCTCGTGTAGTCAGTGGTCCACATTTCAAAATGGTGGTGGAGTGCTTTAACTAAAACTCATTCTACAAACTTTAAAGTGCCCCCGCCACCATTTTGAAATATGGGAACACTAAATACAAAAGATTTTGCACTACACTGAAGTGTTCTAATCAGAAAGCTCCAGCAGCTTCGATTAAGTGAGTCTGATCGATTAATGAAGTCTTCTCTAATGCGTTCTAATCAGAACACATTGCAGCATGTGTAAAAAAGTGCCCATTGTGCCCACTGTAGCTGGTCTGGGATCCCCACTACATGCCTCCAGCCAGACTGCGCCATACACAGTGCCTGTTCCAGTCACTCCAGGATTTGCTCTGCATGCAGTGCAGGTCCTAGACAGGCTAGAGCAACTGCTGGATCCAGGGGCATTTTTACATGACACAGGGGTTTAATTCTCCCTAAATTGAAGTGGTGTTCTTTTAAAAAAACCACTTCAATTTAATGCAAAATAAACCCCCATGTCATGTATACCCATATCAAAGCCTGATCTTTACCTGCCTCTCCAGCAGCGGGGAGGAGAGAGCAAGCTGCTGGTGGGCAGAATGGTCTCTGAGCTGCGAGGTGGGTGGCTGGTGCTTCCCTCTACAGTAGCAGCGCCCCCCTCGCCAGGCGGTACCGACCCACAGGCACCCAGCTCAGGCAGTCCTGGGGCACTGCAGATATGGAGGGAAGCACCAGGCCCCCACACAGCTCAGGCAACCAGGCAAGCTCTGGGTGGGGCAGGGAAGAACAGGTTCACCGCTTTTTTTTTCCCTTCAGTTGAACCTGCCTTCCCGGGCTACTGCTGAGCCACCTGCACAATCTGCCTGTACAGTCCCTGAGCAGCACAGAGCCCAGTGCTTCCGTCCATGGCTATAGGGTAGGAAACTAAGTCAGAGGTGTTTTATAGGGCTGTGCAAGGCTTCAGACTGTGCTTCGGATCCAGAGAAGCTCTGGATGCTTTGGTGTCCAAAGCAGCATGTCCAAATTGAAGCGCTGGCTTCATTAAACTTTCCAAAGTGGTTCAGAGCTTCCAAAGCTTCGGAGCTGCTTCAGAGATCCGGCCATAGCATATAATGGGGAAAAAATGAAATATCTATAACTTGGGGTTTTTTATCTGATTTGGATGAAATTTGCAGAGGTGGTAGCTGCTGTGGAGAGCATGAAGCCTGCTAAGTTTCAAGAAGATCAGTGCAAGGGTGCAGGGATAACTGCACCCCAAATTCTTGAAAGCAAAACTCATGTCATGTCTACGTGTTAAAACACAGGGGAATGAAAACTGCAGGGATGGTAGGTCCAGGTTAGGCCATAAAGCCTGCCAAGTTTCAAGAAGATCAGTGCAGCAGTTTGGGAGGAACTGCACCTCAAGCTGCTAACAGGCAAAACTCATGACATGAGTGACATTGTATGTGTTAAGGCGCAGCAGGATGAAAGCTGCAGGGATGGTAGCCCCTTCTGAGGCCATGAAGCCTGCCAGCTGTCAAGGAGATAGGTGCAGGGGGGTTCTGGGGCCCTGCACCTCTGGGTGCTGACAGGGAAAACTTGTGACATGGGTGCTTGTGCAACTGACTGTGTCTGTCTTGGGGATGGGGAGAGAGGAGAAGTAGTACAGGTCTGGCTGCTGAGCTACTGTGTTACCAGTTACCAATCAATCATGATTCACTCAGGGACCAGTGCAATGCACAGTTGCTAGCTGATATAACCAGTTAATTAGCAACAATTAACAAACTATAGACAGCCTAAGGAGAGGAAATAATCAATACAGACAATCAACTGCCCCAAAACAGACAGTCAGTTGCACAAGCACCCATGTCACAAGTTTTGCCTGTCAGCAGCTAGAGGTGCAGGGCCCCAAAACCCAGAACCCCTGCACCTATCTCCTTGACTGCTGGCAGGCTTCATGGCCACAGCAGGGGCTACCATCCCTGCAGGTTTCACCCTGCTGTGCCTTAACACACAGTGTCACCCGTGTCACGAGTTTTGCTTGTCCACAGTTTGAGGTGCAGTTTCCCCCAAATCCCTGCACTTATCCCCTTGAAATTTGGCAGGCTTCGTGGCCTCAGCAGGGACCACCATCCCTGCAGTTTTCATCCTGCTGCACCTTAACACACACAGGGTTATCTATGTCAAGTGCTTTGCCTGTCAGCAGCTTGAGGTGCAGTTCCCCCAAACCCCTGAATCTATCTTCTTGAAACTTGTCACACTTTGTGGTCTCATCAGGGGCAACTACCCCTGCAGTTTTCACCCCACTGTGTTGTAACACATAGACATGACATGAATTTTGCTTTCAAGAATTTGGGGTACAGTTTCCCCCAAACTCCTGCACCCATCCTCTTTAAACTTGGCAGGCTTGATGCTCTCAGCAGAGGCTTCCAGTCCTGCAATTTTCATCCAAATCAGACAAAAAACAACACTAATTCCCCATTATACCCTATGGCCAGATTTCCAAGGCTGCTCCAAAGCTTCAAAGCTGCTTTGGCTGGATCAAAGCAGGAACCTGGTCCGGAGCTCCAGATAAGATCCCTGGCATCTGAAGCAGCAGGATCTGAAGCTGGATCAAATAGATGCCTACTCACACAGGCACATTTTACTTTGCAGAGCCCCAAAGTCATTTGCTGCATCCCAAAGTCATTTAAGGTACATTACACCACCAAATGTGCTACAGCAACTGGAATTAATGCGCAATATGCCAACAAATGTGCAAACAGCAATGCCATTAAAGTGGTGTAAAAGGCATTCAATCCACTTAAACCCACTAAAAAGCATTATCTACAAATAGCCCAGGATGCTGGGGGCCACAGAGCTGGGTGAGTTTGATATCCCTGCAGTAGAGTGATCTTTTTAAAGATATCCCCACAAGGTTATATAAGTTTCAATACATATTATTATATTTGCCAGTAATCTCATTGTCAAAACTTCTTATTTCTAGGAGCATATGAGTCAGTCCCTACCCCAGCCCTTCAAATGGTTCTAGGAACATGTCTAGAGACATTGTCATTATGATAATGCTCATCTTTCTTTTTGATGCAATTTTTTTTCCTCAAAAGGTAAATAATGCCTAAAATTTCTTGAATTGCCCCCAATTTTTGTTGAGATTACCTAAAGTACCTCTCTCTTCTTCCCATTTGCCTTCAGGCCCAACTGTGCATCCTGGTACAAGACACCTTCACCTAGTTATGCTATAATCACTTTTTCCCCAGCAAGACTTTTTGTCTCTCTTTCCAAGATCTCCCTCATTCTTTTAGACAATCCTGACAGCTATTACTCCTGCCAGCTCTTTGTATTTCTTCTATCTCTCTTCTTAGTTCCAAATCTGTAGTAAGATCTTTTTTTGCCCCAGGCCTGCTGCTTATGATCCAGTGTTCCTCCCATTGTTCTCCATACTAGTTATTTATCTTCTGCCCTTTCGTCTTACAGTTAGCTCCTTCTGTCAACAGACAGATTTGTCTGTACCTTTTCTTCCACATCATTAAGATGTTTATACAATGTATGGGGAGACTGAGATGTTCAGAAAGGGATTAACAGTCAGTATGACCCTATAGTCCTATATTTAGTAGGGTTAGGAAACACTGAAGATAAGAGTGCATCTCCAGCCCCAGCTTTTTCGAGGGTTTAAGTGCCTAACCTATTACTTACACAAAGACTCCATGTCTGCCCTGTCCTCACATGCTTTAGCTATACTTCATACCACACTTGCTTACACTGCCCAAAAACAGCCCTCCAAAACAAAGGATTTTTTTTTCTTTTCTGGAATAGTAGGATGCAGGAAGAAGCAAGCAGACATTGTGCCAAAAGGCTGACAAGATGGCTGCCATTCCTCTCTGGTGCAGCACAGCAAGCAGCAAGGACACAGTCCAGTGTTAACCCTTGTCCAGCCACTGAAGAGCCAGAGCTGTCTGAGGGTGAGTAAGCTGTTGCATGCAGTCTGTAGTATCTTGATGAGGCTTTATGATTTGCAGGAACATATATAAAGAACTATTTACAGTAAATAAATAACTCTTACAAATATCAGCCCTTACGAAGTAGAGGAAAAGTATTTCACACAGACTGTCTCCTGGGATGCCACATTTCCTGGCTGCTTTGTAACTTACTCTATCTCACACAGACATAGAGGTATGCGAGGAAATATGGTATTTCTAGTGACCTCCCCCACAACTGGTAATATGTATGGAAGATATATCTTCAGGTACCACAACTATATGAATCAGAGGGACAGAAAACCTCCAATATAAAGGTGTAAAAGGGAGCACTTCTACTTGCTCTCCACATATACCATCTGGACAATTGCAAGCAGGTTCTTTTTGAAGCATATACATAAATCCAACAACTAGTCTCCTCTAGGGCTTTATTAGGTCTGTGAAGATGGTAATGAAAGCAATAGGATGTACCAAGAAGTTCTGACAAATGCATCCATATCTCCCATGATACTAATGCATAATCGTGTCCAATTGGCAGAACACACAGGGCCAACATTGGTGCAACACTATTGGATGCTGTTGTCTTTGATTTAGTATTTTACACCAGGGATTATTTGGCTATAATAAATACCAATCTGTGCCATGATATCCCTAATCTCTGCTAACAGATGTCTGCCTTTGGACCATATGCTGGGTATAATCACTTTTCAGTTGCTGTTTCAACTACATGGTGAGTAACTTGGCAACTATTTCCACTTCTTTGAAGAGCATCTGGCACAGGCAAAATAAGGCACACTGATCTTTTATAACAAAGTATGTTTTTAAATAAATTACGGATATCAAAGTCTCTGCATTTAGAACATACTGACTCTACTTTTAAAAGTATTTGCATATTTGTTTAGCTGCCCTCATCTATTTTATAGGAATTTCATAACACATAGAAAGGTGTGATTTAGCTTATCTCTACAATAGACAAAAGAGCTTTTTTATATAATGTCAAGGTTTTTCTCAAAAGACCTGCATTTAGTTTTCAGAAATGCAAGTCTACCCCATCTCCAGCCAGATACATCAGGCTGAAGGTCATATCCTACAGCAGAATATTCTGCATTCACAAATTTAAGCCTCCATGTCATCACGAGTTGTTAAGAGTAATGCATAAGATTTACCTGTCTCAGACTAAGGTTGCAATTATATTCCAGTCTCACAACCATTTGAAAGGGAAAGCAGTACAAGGTCATTGGGTGGAAATTTAAAAATGAGAATGGATGAAGTACAAAGTCAATGCCATTAAACTTGCTACACACAATGAACTTTTATCTTAGGATATTTTGCTATTTTAAGTTAAAGCAATTATAATTAGTCTCTGGAGCCTTTTTCCCATTGTTCAAATACATTTTCCTCAGAATGTAGAACTGAATTTCCTTCAGATTTCCAGGAAGGTACTCAGGGGGAGGTGAAAGTAAATTGAATTCAATTTTACTTGTGTTACACTTTTTTTTTTCCCCACTATTAGATATTATTGTATCTACCTTTCATAGTACAAGGTCTGATCCTATACCCACTTCAATAAATGACAAAAATAATGATATTCATTTTAAAACGCCAGTAAAGTCTCCCTCCAAAGTGTTTTCCTCGCTTGAGAATATCAGCATACTACACTAGCAGAGTATTCTTAACATACACTCAGCTAAACTAGCAAAACTGTGCTTTATATAAATAAAGCACTCTACCCCAAGAGCAAACATACATGCTATATAGTTAAGGCTCCTTTTGCAGCAGTGCCTTGGCAAGAGGCTGTTACTCTTACCAACAATATTTTCATGACACATTGAGTTGAGTCCTAATATCAGCCACATTCAGTTAGGAATAACATACCACCAACACCCTGAAATGTTGCTTCTTGCAGACATGGTCTGCACTGTAAAAACAGTTTTGCAACATAACGGTGTCTATGCATAGTTGCTAGCACAGCTATGTCAGGTAGGGGTCACATCTCTTCAAAGTCCTGTCTGGCATAGTTATATCACCATAACTTAGGGTGATCATCCATCCCTGCTTGGGCGGGACAGTCCCAGAATGGGAACATCAAGCCCTGGTCCTGGGCTGCATGACTCTGGGACAGCATTTGTCCCGGACTCCCTGTATAGTGCAGGGATCCAGGTTTGGGAAGTGGCGGGTTTCCCCTTTCAGGATGCTTAGGACTGCCGGGAACAGGACACAGGGGCCAGGAATACAACCAAGCAGCATGGAGAGCAGCTCCCTGCAGATAAATCTATTGGGAAGGAGACATAGGGTAGTGGGAGAGGCAGATTGAGGCCCCCACTGCAAGGGAGGGAGGATGGCAGGGGCTTGGGCTGCAGGTACTGCCCAACCAGGGCAGTGCATGGAGCCTGGAGCTAGGGCAGGGAGCAGAATAGAGCCATGGGCAGCTCATCCATGGGGTAGGGAGGGCGGCCCCCCATTGCTGCATGCACTCCCAGGGAGGCATGGGAGGGTATGTGTCTCACCCCCCCGTGTGTGTGCACAGGGTAGAGGGCAGATTGTGCGTAGGGTAGGGGCAGAGGCAGGTGTGTTAACTCCCAGCCCTGCTGTCCTCCCCGCTGAAGGCCTTGCACTGGTTGTGCCACCATGGCCCAGCAGAAATGGGGGTTGTGGCAGTGGTGCAGAGTCGTGCCCCCTGCTGCTGATGGGCAGGTGGGGGCACACAGCAGGTGCTGGGCTCCCAGGCAAAAGGTAGCAGCCAGGGTGGGGAGTCCCAAGCCTGCAGTGGCAAGCCTGCATCCATCCCCCATTATGCTCAGCTCTGCTCCGGCCCTGCCCCTAGTGGAAATGTGGGGGAGTGGAGAAGTGGACTCACGTTCTGCCTACTGAGACATTCAGAATGGGATTAGCAACAGTCAGGATGACCCTACAGTCCTATGCTTAATAGGGTTAGGAAATACTGCCTTTCCATTTTGAAAAGGTGGTCACCCTACCATAACTCTGTAGTTTAGACCTTGTCTATGATTAAGAATTGATTTTACCTGTCTGGGTCACATACAGATGATATACATCCAGAGTAATTTCAGACTGTAGTAGTGTAAGCTAAATACACTAGAAATCCTACAGACTTCAATGCAACATATGCTGAAATAAGAACAGAATCTGAACCATGCTTTAGATTTCTAAAACTATTTATATCTGAGAAATTTACAAGCTCTGGTCCTGTCTCTACGCAGCATGAGTAAAAGTAGCAGACCATGGCCTAAATTGCTTAACAAAGTACAGTTACCCAGGTTTTAATCAACTGGTAGTCTCAATACAATTGAAATAAAATGAAGAATTCTGAAATGCCCCATTACTGTGTTAGATTCTAATGAGTGTGGCAGAGTGGAGGAGGAGCAGAAGCTAATGGTGAAGAGTGTAGTTGAGAAAGTGTCCCATGACCTTGTTTCCTCAGTGATTTACAAAGCAAATGAAAGTAATCTGAACCTTCAAACTTCACAATATCGACTTTATTAGACTTTAGTTTCTTGTTACTCTTTTCTCATTAGGAAGCTCTTTTAAACACTAAAGCCTCTATAGCTCCTTCACTACTCTGAAATCCCTCTCTCTACACTCTTAGGTATATATTAGATTTTAAGCTTGCTACATGAATTAGTTCCTTGTGATACTATCCCGCAGCGGGTATTTTACTGATCTAATAAAACCACAATGAAATTACTGTATACAACTTAATATTGAAGCCCAATTATTGATTTTTAGGGCTTCATTTCCAACCAAGAAGTGGCAATGTGTTTGAAATCTCTGCAACCAGATCTGTCTCTGGCAGAGAACCAGCCAGTCATAGGGATATACCATACTGTTAAAACATCACATTTTCCTTCACTGCTAACAGAGCCAGGAAATGATGTGTATATAGTGGTACATATAATATAGATGTCACTCAATCAGCCTCCACCTCTCTAATTATTTTTATTGAACTATTGCTTTTCAAACACAGAGATGCCAGGATTGAAAGCAGGATAATGACATTACAATGTTGATATCTATGTTGCTTTCTACCATGACAAAGAGGCAATTTAACATTCTGGTTTCATGCTGGAACCACAGTGACATTTCTCTGGATTGGAAAAAATCATTTGATTATAGTTATCAGATGTAACTGATATCACAATCTGGCCGGGTATGTCTGTGGTCTTATATTAATTCCTGCAAAAATCTTGGAAGGTTTGATGGTTATCCTTGTAGTTTGGGTTCTTTGCTCATCAGGGAATTCTTGTAATTTCAGTGTACCTAAATAAATATGTAAGAGGTGAAGCATGCCTTTCCAGTAACTTCTATAACTTTGGACCAAGTTCAGAAAGTAGTACAGTCAAATATTTGATTTATGGGATTATTTTGTCATACATTAGTCACTGATTTTTTTTTATAAACATATACAGTATAAACCATACAGATAGAAAAAAATAGAAAAAATAGCAAAGAAAAAAATCAATACGTAATCCTAAGAACTTGTTGGCTTCCACCATTTTCAAATGGAAAGTGAAAGACCTGAGGAAGGGTATTCTAATACCCAAAAGTTTGCCTTTGTCTACACCGGTGATTCTCAATCAGGGTGCTGCAGCACCCTGGGGTGCCTTGAAACCCTTTTAAGGATGCTGTGGGGTGCCATGAAATACTAGATGTGAAAACTGATTTCTAATTCACAAAATAAATCCAGAGATTTCAAGTAGCAATCCATGGTGTCAAAAACATTTTGAATTCTTTGCAACAAAAGACTTGCTCTTTTATTTTGCGTAGTCAAGATATAAGTGAAATGTAAAAGCTGGGCTTTTTCAAGGTGTGCCTTGAGTCTAACAAGGTTGAAAACCACTGCTGTATACCAACCATATGGCTGGTCCAATAAAAAAATATAACCCACAAAGAATTTGTGCCTCTCTTGGACCATCATGGTGACAGCATCACCTCAACACTACTGTTTTCAAATGGCATTTCAGGAATAGCTTATGCACCATAAGAAATTGAAACAGTTGCTTTCCCTTTTCCTTCAACCTTATGAAAACAAACTGGATACAAAAAGAAATGATGCAGGAGAGCAGTAGTAGGAAATTAAATAGAAAGAATAAGGTAAAGGTAAGAAAACAATGCATAAGTGTAGAACCCTTCTTGGGGAGCTAAGGGCCCTAACTTAATTTTCTTAACTTAGTTTTCTCCTTCACTTGAGCCATCTTATTTCCAAGAAATCTTCCCATATGACTTGACACTCTTCCAAATTCTTTTTCAATTATTATAAATTATGAATGCTTCTAAAAAGGCTACTTCATTCCTATGGGAAAAATGTTTTTACTGGTCCTCTATGCAGAGGACTTTTCCATTTGTGTAGCAGAAATGTCTTTTTATCATCTTTTTGTATAATACAACCATAATCCTAGATCAGCATACAACAATACAGAACTATGGAAATAAAATACATTGGGGAGGAATCTTGTTTCAATAGCTGAGATATTCAAAAGTAAATTCTAGTTTTTAAAAAATCACCACTATATGAAGAACTCTCTCATGCTAAAGAAGAAGATAAAGCAGATATAATATATTATGCACCTAAGCCTTAAGAAACCATTGTTAAAGACTCACCTTGTAATTAAAGTATGCAGTTAGACTAAACTACAACTATTCTTGTGTTTGCATGTCACTACACTGGAGTTTCAATATACATTAATGTTTTTGTCTAATCACTTCATAGGAGGACGTGCCAAAATGAAGTTCCAAGAATATTTCCTGGAATAAGGATGGCAACTAAAGGACATTTAAGTGGGAAAAAATGGGTTAATTATTATCTATCAACATATACAACTTGCCATATACTAAAACATTCCATTTTAAATTCAGACGCTCTATTTACACATTATGGATGCAAGAGCAGCTAAATCAAATACAAGAATAATCCTGCAAAACTTTTGAAGAGAACTCCTGCGCAGGACCGGTCATGAATGATCTTAAACACTTTCTTTTTCCTGATTTCTGAAGATAATTTTACAAATTATTTAATCTCCATCATTCTAAAAAAGAGAGTAAAGATAAAAAAAAATTACTTTATCCCAATCATGATACAAACTGTAAATTATTCTGAGACTGAAAAACAGACATGTTTTACTAGGATTAAGATTAATAATTTTTTACAACATAAGGCTCTATTTATTGTTTAGGGTTTCAGCATTATTTATAAGGATTTATTGTGAATCTAAGAAGAACAGCCCCATTAAAATGATACCAACAGTGTGCTTACGATAGAAAAAGACAGACCACCCACCTTTCTTTAATAGTAAATCTAACCCCTGCATTTTTAAATATCCAAACAGCCAGAGTGAATTAACAGTATTCTGACTACAAATTGCCTCTCAAAATTAGGCTAAACAGACCCTGAATGCAATATGTAGTTCCAAGTTGAGCCAGCAAGTATGTGACCTGTCAGTTCTGATGAACCTAGACTGCAAAAAGATGACAGCATATAGTCTCTCATATAACTAAGAAAATTACAGATTCTAGCATGAAAGATTACACATTGTTAAGTGGTGTCAACTCGCATTGGCAGTCTTCACCTGTCAGATATGTAATTACACAAGGATTATTGCTACAAAAGCACAAGATCTGAATGATGTGATCTTACTGCCAGCTCAGCCAGCCATTCATCTGAAAACATTTAGCATAAATGTGTGGGTTGGATTAAAAAGAAATTATATTTTAGTTCATTTTACTTTCCATTTTACTCTCTGTCAGAGCAGTACCACTGTCATCCTTATGTACAGAGCACTGGTGATACACTTGAACTAAAAACATCATCAGGTAAATGGTATGGATGAGAGAACAGGCTAAGTGGCTCTGCTCCACTGTACCTAAACCTGTGCTATTGCAAGAAGTGAGACAGTTCCCACTTCACATTTCCTTGGTTTTCTCAGTGTAAATCACAATTTTAATGCTATTTTTAAATGTGTTGTTTACATTCATTAATATGACTACCTTACCCTAGAAGATGGAATAATTTATCTCATCAGCACTCCGTAACACTACCATGGGATGAAAAGGAAAAAAAAAATACTGGAAGAATTGGAGATGAGGGAACTGAACACATTACCCATAAGGCAGTGATTCAAATCTGGTCAAGACCACTAAATCACGGAAAAAAATTGCTGTCTATAAAGCAACAGGCCTATTTATGGTTCTATATAATAAGAGACCTATGGAGGAGATAGCAGCTGACCATTAGAAAAGTAATTGAGACTATATCCAGTTGCTCTTTATTTCTCTGTAAAATTAAAAGAATATTGTGATAAATTCAAATAACTTGTAATAAGTGACTTAAATTATGGACAGTATTTTGTAGGTGACCAATAAGGTTATTTTTAGACAGGGAAAAAAGAAAAATATTTAAAGTAAAAAGCCGCTTCCCCTATCTTTCCTGGCATTCTCAAGAGAGAGGAAAAAAAGTAGCGTAGATCAAGAAGTTTCAGTGTTTCAGATTGACAATATACATTTTATCAAAAGTTTTAAATAAAATAGATTGACCTTTTGGTGAAAACTTTCCATTTATTTTTCTACTTGTAGTCCTAACCTTTGTTAATCCTGACTCAGATCAAATGAGTGAAAATAGAAAGTAAAAATGTGTTCTGTGTCCAGCAATACAAGTCTATTAAATCAACATAACTCTTAACATGTAGGAACAATGGGAAGAAGAAAATGTTAAATACTAATGCAACACATTTCACTTTCTCTTTCATGAACACAATCCTCTTTATGTTAAAGAATGTCCACATAGTATATTCCCCTGTTCATTCAGTAGCTAGTGTGCTTTATGGTGTATGCACTAGGGCTGTGCAAAATTTTGGCAGTAGTTTCATTTTGGAGGTGTTTTGGGCCATTTCAGTGCCCAAAACAGCAAATCCAAATCGAAACAGAAGGCTCCAAAACATCTCCAAAATAAAATGAAGCATCTGAAATGTTTTGGAAGCATTTTGCAAAATTTTGGAGTTTCGGAGCTGGACTTGCAAGGAAACAGCTGTACACTGCTGCCCTGCCGCGCGACTCAGCTCTGTAGAGAGCAGGAATACACACCAGGGGTCTCCTCACTGCTGCTGCCTGCCCCACGCTGCCCTGGCCATGCAGTGCTGCATGGGGCAGGCACCGGTGGCTGGTCCCTGCCACATGACCTGGCTCCACATGGAGCAGAGATCTGGGGCAGTACAGGGTGGGCAGCAGTGGTGAGGAGATCCCCAGCATGGATCTCTGCTCCCTGCAGAGCCAGGTCATGCAGCAGGGCAGTACTGGCCCCTCCCATGACCTGGCTTTACAGGGAGCAGAGATCTAGGGCAGCACAGAGTGAACAGTAGCAGCAAGGAGACCCCTGGTGCAGATCTCATGGCAGGGACCAGCAGTCTTGATCACCACTCTGCACTGCTTCCCTGCACCACAACCCAGCGTGACAGGGACCAGAGATCTGCCCAGGGGTCTCCTTAGCTGCACGGAGGTCAGCTGCCCTCTCTCTCCTCCAGAGAAGCCACCCATGGCCCCGTCCTGCTCCCTGCTGGGACCCCAAGCTCCAGCCAGCTGGGCAGCAGGGTTGTGCGAAGCTTGCAGCCCATTCAAAACAGATTTGGAGGAGATTCAGCAAACCCAAACCTCCAAAATAGGTTCAGCCAAAACAAAACAGGACAGTGATCAAAAACATCAATACGAATCACTATCCTCTGAAGTGGCCAAATCCGAAACTGAATCAAAACAACCTTTTCGCACAGCCCTAGTACGCACCATAAAGATACATTAGGATCCAGCAAACTCTAGGCCCATCAGCTTGACCTCCATCCTGGGGAAGGTCTTAGAAAAGTTTATTCAAAGGCCATCCTTAACAGACTGGCCGACGCCAACATCCTGAGGGATAGCCAGCATGGGTTTGTTGCGAGTAGGCCTTGCTTGATCAATCTCATTTCCTTTTACGACCAGGTGACCTATCACCTGGACAACAGAGAAGAGATTGATGTCATATATCTTGATTTCAAAAAAGCCTTCAATCAGGTATCCCATGATCACCTCTTGGTGAAAGTGACCAATTGTGTCCTTGGGTCCACCACGATCCGCTGGCTGGGAAATTGGCTCCATGGTCAGACCCAAAGGGTAGTAATTGACAAAAGTCAATCATCATGGTGCCCTGTGACCAGTGGGGTCCCCCAAGGCTCTGTCCTTGGACCCATATTATTCAACATCTTCATTAATGATGTGGACATTGGAGTCAGAAGCGGACTGGCCAAGTTCACCGATGACACCAAACTCTGGGGCAAAGCATCCACACCTGAAGACAGGAGGGCAATCCAGGCTGACCTGGACAGGCTCAGCAAATGGGCAGATGAGAACCTGGTGGTGTTTAACACCCAAAAAATGCAAGGTTCTCTACCTTGGGAGGAAAAACGTGCAGCATCCTTATAGGCTCAGCAGTGCTGCGCTGGCTAGCACTACGGAAGAAAGAGACTTGGGGGTCATCATTGACCACAAGATGAACATGAGCCTTTAATGCGATGCTGCAGCTAGTAAAGTGACCAAGACATTGGCTTGCATCCATAGATGCTTCTCAAGCAAATCCCGGGACATCGCTTTCCCCTTGTACTCGGCCCTGGTAAGGCCGCAGCTGGAGTCCAGTTTTGGGCCCCACAATTCAAAAAGGATGTGGAGAAGCTTGAGGGAGTCCAGAGAAGAGCCACGCACGTGACCAGAGGTCAGGAAAACAGACCTTACAACGACAGGCTGAGACCTAGGGGGCTCTTTAGCCTGGAAAAGGGCAGGCTCAGGGGTGACCTGATGGCGACCTATAAGTTTATCAGGAGTGATCTCCAGTATCTGGGGGAATGTTGTTTCACCAGAGCGCACCTTCAAGAGAAAATTGGTTGCTTATCTTGCTGGGATCCTATGACCCCAGCTGACTTCCTGCCCTTCGGGCGGGGGGCTAGACTCGATGATCTTCCAAGATCCCTTCCAGCCCTAATGTCTATGAAATCCATGAAATCTAGGAACACTGGAATATTTCATGTGGTATTTGCTAGCCACTTGAAAGTAAGAATGGAAAGACAAGTAACCCATTTCCCCCCTGTTGTTTTAGGCTTTTTCCAATACTTTAAATGTAATTCTAATGTGTTTCATTTAACATCAGTAACATCATCTGAAACAAAGTCTTTTACATTCTTCTGACTAGAGATCAGCTGTTTGCTTTGGTTTTTCTAAGTGTAAAAACAGTCAGAAAAGTTATCATCGACATATTGCTGGTCCTGTGTCTCTGAGCCTTTGCTGTTTACACTGCTGGCAAAACAATTTAAATTAGTTGATATTGCACAAAAGCATACTAAAGCCAAGAACTAAATTAGGTACCAGGGTCATTGGGCCAGAAGCACAACAAGCAAAGGAGAGCCTTACTCTGTACACCAATGGCTACAGAACACACCTGAGAAAAGCACCCCAAAAGGCCCATACCCAGCTGTCCCACATCCAGGGTGTGTGCACTAAGCACTGGGATACTGGACAAAACAGGGGCACCACAACTGCCAGGCATTCATCTACAGAAGCAGAACCAGATATTTTTGATGTCAAGTAAAAAGAGCACCTCACGTGCAGCCTGAGTCTTATTCCTCTGAGCATGAGGGGATGGGAATGCAGATAGGCACCTTTACTTAAGCATTTCCTCTTAGCTATTTCTAACTTTTCTGAGTTGACCTTTGGAGAAATCTACCTCTATGGCCAGCCCTGAGTGCCAAACTCTTTGGAGACATGAAAGACTTTGATTGTACAGAGATCCTACACCTAATAAAGCAAATCACCCTTTTGGGGAAGGACACTGTGGTGAAGTCTGAGGCTCTGGTGGGGCTATCTGGGAGCACCCAGGGGGGAGGAGGGAGTAGACCTCCAACTCACTTGCCACATCTTTGGTGTTTTAAGAAGAAATAAGAGGGTTTGGTGTTGTTATTATGGGTTTCTATCCCCTCCCATGTTGGGAATTATTCACAGGGTAATGTATTGATGGCTTGGAGCTCCACCTCCTCAACGCCCCATTCACACACCATCCATGATGTCACCAAAAAGGGATTTGTCACCCAGTCAAAACCACTGGGTTCCCTCAAAAGGGTTAGTGCCAGAACTGCACTGATAATCTCCCTCCATATCTCCCATGAAGTGACAATAGCTTGTACTCCTAGACTCCCAAGCTCCAAGTACCAGAGTAGACTCATTGGGACAGAAGAAATGACAAAAATAATAATACACTCTGAGGTAGAAGCATGTGATCCCTAGCCTCTTGGACCCTTCTCCACGTAAGTCTCTAAAAGGGTCCAAAAATACCCCAGTCCCCAGATCCTGCTCTGGGTCTAGATGCCCCAATTTCCCTGGCCTTCTGGTGAGCTTCAATCAATATCCAAAAGTAAATAAACAAAAGAAAAAAAGAGAATGAGCCTTAAAGCCCAAAGTTGAGACTCTCCTGAAATGCTCCCCAATAAAGGGAAAGTGAAGGTGAAACTGCACTTGCCGCCCTTTCAGCCAGACTGAATTCTCCAGACACCTGCTCCCAACTGTCCCTGGGCTCCTTCTCCCCAGGGTGAAAGCCCCTACCCAGGTCTGTCAACTTCCTGGGCCCAGAGGGGCTAATCGCCCTTAGTACCTCTATGTTTCCCTCCTTGGGGCTCCTCAAGAGACTGCCTGAGTTCTGAGCTCTGTCTCCTGGCTCTCTTTCTTCCCCTCCAAGCACAGCCACAGTGCCTTTTATGCTCCCAGCTCATCGTGGCTCCCCAACATCATCTAACATGTGTCCCCAGAGCTGGAAGGAGCAGGAACTTATAAACTGGTGTGGTGGCACTGTACACCGCTCCTCCATGTGCCACAGCATTCCTGCAGGTGAGTTTATTAGAATACTGACCCCAGGCAGTCTCCACTCAGGTGGTCTGCAGCTGCCAGTCATGGCCTCAATGAGGTGCTCCGGCGACTTGTGCCCAACTGCCCAGGACTCGCGATCACAGCCACCTAAGTTTTAAGCGTTCTGTTGCTAAATGTAAGCCCCTATGGAATGAATTTGAATCGAGTCTTGCCATCCTTATAAGTGTATCCTTATAAGCGTAGCCCAGTAAAGATCGGCTTATAGAACTGTATATACATTTCTCAAACAGCTGGATTCAGAAATCCTACAGGACATTCATAGAACAGAGCTGAGAAAAAAAATCTCCTTTGATCTCTGTAATCTGAGAACATTACATATAGAATCATGGGAAATAAAAACTAAAATTGGGGGAGTAATTTTTAACAACACATCATTTTTGTTTTCTGCTTGTTCAGGCAGAGGATCTGATCTCTGTAGGTGAGGGCCAACAGATAACATGTGGATATATTATCCAAACATCCTCCCTGCCTGATGGCAGATGATAATATTAATTTTTAAAGAAAGTCAGAGCATTAAACTGGTTTCTTTTAGCCCTGATCCAAAGCCCACTGAAAACAGTGGGTGTCTTTTCATTCACTTCAGTGAGCCATGGGCCAGGACCCTATCCCACTTTTTAGTGCAGAGAGTTAGAAATACTCAAGCTGCTGTATTCTAAGCATATGGTACTTAGGACTGAAACAAACTTCGAAGTCTGTGCTGGATTACAATATCTTTGTTCATCCATCATTTTGTGCTGGTAGGTAATCTCAGTTTTTACTGTGTAAACACTGAATATTAGAGGAACCTATTTTGAAAAAGTTTGATTTTTTTACCAAATTTACATTACATAGGACTTATATATTGAAGTCCCTATTTCAGTTCCCAAGGTTTTGAAAATTTACAAAAAAAAGTTAAAAACAAACCTACAAGATTTGAGAACAGTTTGGGTTGGTTTGTTCAAGAATATTTAGCATTTGTCCTCCAGTTGTAGCAATCCCAATGCCGTTTGATTGCTTTAATTATCCTGACTTTCATGGATAATACCCAAAACCAGCTAGCAGATTTAGGTTAAAGTTACATCTTACATTTAGACCATGCTAAATCTGTGGAATATTAAGTGGTATTAAAGTTAGAACATGCCATAAGCAGTCACATGTTAAGGGTTAATACCATTTCTTACCTGCACAACTCTAATTTCCCACTAGAGCAGGGTTGTAGCTAGGAGCCTGGATTTGTGGACTCTATTCTTGCTCTGGGTGAAGTGGGGAGGGAAGGAAAGAAACAGAGAAAAGTGCATTGTGGGATGCTGGAGGACTGAAAATTGCTTGTTTTCTCTGTGGAGCAAACAGAAGTTGCCCTAACAAAAGGTAGGTAGCATGGCCCAGAGTTAACTCTCTTCTGAAGTAGCATAATTTCGAGACATTAAGAGGGCACATAGCACAAGTTAGCGGGCTTTAATGATGCTTACATTTTAAGACACTTCTGTTTTAAGTTCCTGTAGTATTAAGTCAGTGGTTTTCAATCTTTCAGATGCTAGGCACCCTCTTTTAACTTAAGACACCCTTCCATAAGTTTTGTGAATTCAGCCTCATGCCATTTCAGAAGCAATTTTATTATATTGCTTACCTCCTTGAAGGGGTCTAGGCTAGGGAATGGAGGTAGGGCAGTGGCCAAGCAGAGAGGAGCACGAACCTGTACCTTTACCTATCTCCTCACACCTGCTTATCTTCTGACATACCACAGCACCCTTCAAAAGATCTCACACAGCTCCCCAGGGTGCTCCAAACCCCAGCTAATATCACTGGTCCAAGTGTAACATGCAACTTCACCCTTAGTTTGTTTTTTAAAAGACCATGTGTTGCATGTGCCCACGCTCATGCTCTCCCTCAGGCTGTATTAAAAAGAATAATTAAGGGAACCATCCACAAAGGCTGGAATACAAGGGATTGCTCAACTGCTGTGCTTTGATTCAGCAACAGAATTCTTTCCTTAAAAAAAAATCCTTTTGGCAGTTACAAATAATTGACAGTAATTAAATGCTAGTACTTTGGCAAATAACCTGTTAGGGCCTGACAGCAGCTTCTATTAAGAAAGAATAAAACATTCTGATGGAGTGAAAGAAGAATAGACAAAGAAGACCATGTTAAATATTTACTGCTTGCCTATATACCAGAAAAAGAGATGGCAGGGGCTTTGCAGATGGGCTGGCTCTCTAAAATGATTTGCTGAGCTTTCATAAAGCCTCTGTCTGCAGGCTTCAACGGTTTTCTTTATGGAAGCTGTTGAGGGGGAGGGGGAACTGAACTTGAGTTATTCTATCCTGGCTTGTGTAAACAACATGTTTAAAAAAATGACTATGATTACAAGTCATCATTTAGGCAGCACTGCAAGTCTGCACACCACTTTCAAAGTAAGAGGCTCCCCCTGTACCAGAGAGCTTATCACAAAAGCCAGAAAAATAGCCCAGATCAAAGCCAGGTCTAACTATCTCCAAAAGATATAAAGCAGTAACAACTGATCCCAAACCATGGTTGCACTAAGCCTATGGTCCAGTCAGTGAATTCACGTAGTCCAGTTCTTCTAAACTCTTTGAACAATGGCCTTAGAACCCTTTTATTCTTACTTTATTTCAGGCTAGATTCAGTTTTCCTACAGGATTCCAGGTTCCATGTCATCCTCAAGATTCTTTGCTAGCTTTCTTCTGCAACCTTAGTTTCTGTTTTGTATATTTTTATGCTAAAGAAAGGTGCTTGCTTAGAGCAGGGGCACTAACACAAACACTCCTTATTTTCAAATGCATGTTATTATACTAATAACCAAAAATAACCCCTAAAAACAAATCAACACCCTTCAAACACCAAGCTGCTTCTGAAATTACATGTCCTGTAACATCTATACTGGGGTATAAGTTAATGAAAGCTTGACTTATCCAAGAGAAACTCCAGTTGCTGACAAGGATTGGTTTCTATTTCCTCCTCAGAGGGGTCAATTGACAGACAAGAAACCAGATCCATTTACTGGAACCTGGGAGCCTAAGTTAGGTCTAACTGTTTTGATATTTGAAGAAAGAACGTATTTCAGTAAAACAAGAATAAAACACTAGAGGCAATTTAGGACACTGATTTTCTGAAAGAGTTAAGCAATTTGTTACAC
Organism: Gavialis gangeticus; assembly: GCF_001723915.1. Lineage (NCBI taxonomy): Eukaryota > Metazoa > Chordata > Crocodylia > Gavialidae > Gavialis > Gavialis gangeticus. The sequence continues at coordinate 172,378,784 of NW_017729032.1, forward strand.
ATCTCTCAGACAGGAAATTTAAGTCTCTCTTTTAGAGTTAAATTACAGCAAACTAATTTATGTGAAAGAAAAAGTAGAGTAAACAACATAGTCAAAAGAACTGGGGGAAAGACTATGAATTCTGGATTAAAACTAACTTCAGCTTGCCCAGGGAAAGAGGTGGCCAAAACACAGCTTCTTGTTTTCAGTTTTTTTTAAATTTGATTTTGGTTTCAATGTATTTGAAAAAAAAAGTCAAAATGTACTGAAAATCAGAAATTCTGATCAAATTGGTTTAGTAGTGAAATACAGTTTCAAATCAAATCTGTTTCTCAAAGCTGCAACATTCTTGGCGATGCATAGGGGATGCACAAGAGTGCATGTGCACCCCCCGAGAGTGATTGTGCACCCCCTGACTGGCTGCTTGTCACTTAGCTGATGGGCAGGGGGGGCAAGCGGGAGTGCTGGTGCCTCCCCTGCAAGCGCCGGCCAATCACTGCAGCCATTGACGAAAGTGGCTACAGCAATCAGTGGGACTGGTCACAGGGGGGCATGTGCCCCCCCGACTCAGGCAACACCAGCTGCCCAGGATTGTTGGAAGCTGCTTAAAAGTTTCATGGAGTACCTGTGGGATTTCCCCTGTCTCTGATCGTGACAGTTCTACTGCGCCTCTGTGAAATTCACAAGCATCCACCATGTAGATAGGGTTGTTGGTTGTAGCTGTGTTGGTCTAAGGACATAGGCAGACAAGGTTCTTTCTGTAGATGTGATATCTTTTATTAGGCCAACTAAACAGTTGGAAAAAAATGTTTCAATAATTTTCCCAACTACTTAATTGGTCTAATAAAAGATATCACAACTACCCAAAGAACCTTGTCTACCATGTAGATAGACTTTGAGAGTCAATCCCAGGATTTCCATGTTCTAAGTCCCATCTACATAGCAGGGGCCCTGGAAGCTCTGAAGGCCCTAACTCCAGCCAGCATTCTAATGGCTTTCAGTGTCCAAGGCAGAGATCCCAGAACCTCTGCCAAGGCTATCTGCCATGAATTAAGAATCCTATCAGGTCAGCATCAACACCCCTCAGACCTACAGACCCTGTATTTCCACCAGGCAAACTGCCTCATGGACCCTGTAACAGACTCTGTAGTTCCCACTGCTCCATAACACAGACCTGGGGCTTTCAGGGTCTTCAGCTCCAGGACAAAGACAGAGAAAAGGACAAAGGGCTTTTAGAATCAGTTCACTGCCAGACCTGGCAACTGGTTTTCAGATCAGCTAGATTTTCTTTGCCATTTTGTAGGGATAGAAAGATAAAAACAAACAAACAAAGCACCCAGACAGATCACTCCCATTATTATAAAAAGGCTTGTTTTCACAGGGAATGGGAAATCTCCTGTAACTACTGCTGCACTTTTACTAACTGATAGTAAATGATGCTAAGCTTGGCTGTTACTTGTCTAGCCTTACCAGAGAGTCCTGAGCAGTATTCTGTTAGCTATCCCCTCTCCTAAAAATTGTACTTAAGTAAAATAATGTTTCATAGCAAAGATAAGACCCAGCTGTTTGTGGCCCCATACGTTAAGACTGTTCTTGTGCTCATCTGATTATTTCACTGTTTTCTCCTTGCTGCACTTCAGCTACCAACATACATTACACATAAACCAGTTTAAGTGATCAGAAACTGGTTTAAACCAGTAACAGAATAGATGTTCAGTGCACATAAACCAGTTTCAAAATGGCTGAAACCAGTTTGAAATGACCCTGGTTGAATGTAGTAGCAGACACAACTGATTTCAGTCAAGCCAGTTTATGCAATGGCTATCGGTGGCAGAACACCTCCTTTGGTGCCTGCCACTTTAAGGGCTGAGAGCAGGCAGCCAGCAGGTCCTTGATGAGGGAGATGATTTTAGGGCCCAGTTCTGAGGGATGGAGCAGCAGTTTGTTGCCAGCTGCCGAGAGAGTAACATCATCGGCTGAGCTACTTCTCCTGAAACATCTTGAAGGTAAGGGCATGAGCTATAGGGATGGCAGGAGGCTCATGGTCCTGGGCATAACCTGAAACTGCACCCTGCCAGGTAAAGAGGGTCTGGCAGGACTGTGTGTGACAGGATAGCCCCCAAGAAATACCAGACAAGTTATAGAACCCTGGTGAAAGGTGGGTAGGGGTGCCTTAACCCTGGCCCCCACCATCTGGTGGGTGATTGTGAAAGCAGCGGGCCAGGCATGCTAACAAAGAGGCACCTGAGACCAGCAGGGGTATAAGACCCCTGGAGGCCCCAGGGGGGGGTAGTACTGGTGTGGAAGCCCACACAGAGTAGGGTGCAAAGAGGCACTCAAAGGACTGTGTGTGTGTAGGGTGCAGAGTAAGGTTACTAAGGGCCGCTTGAAGGGCTGCACTGGAGGTGTACTGAGTAGGGCTGCAAAGGCAGCTTGAGGGGAAGTACATGAACCAGCCCCACGAGTGAGATGAGGGTCAAGATGCCTGGTGAGGAGCTAGGGGCAGAGTTAGCCCAAATGTTTGGCACAAGGCCATGTAGAGTAGGGGAGCTTGAGCAAACTGAACATGCTGCCTATGCCATGCCAGAGTGATAGTAATGAAACCTGATGGCCAAGAGGGGTCACTCAAGGAAGCAGGGCAGTAGAGAGTGTCCCAGTGATGGGTGGAGTGCAAGAGACCCCTGTGAGAGGGGAGCCAAGTGAGTGTGAGTATGGAAAGAGGTCCAACAATGGACTGAGTCTGCCTGGCCTGAAGCCAGGGAGCAATAATAATCTGGATGCCACCTGTGAGGCATGGGTCACGGTAGGGAAGGTATGGAACTGTGAATAGTGCCCTCTGGCATTGGGGCAAGGAATGGGCAGCCTCCCACTTATGTAACCAACTAGAGCATCAAGTCATGGCAAGAGAGATGAGGCAGATTGCCCTAGAAAGGTGGGTGGGCTGACATGAGACCTGGCCCCAGGGTGGCCCCCTGTTACATTGTCCTAGATCCCTTCCTGGATTAACTTAAACCTGAATCCTCTAGCATTCCAGATGCTTTGCAAGTCTGGGCAGGGCTCTCTGCTCCACAGCAAGGGTGGCCCTGCCCCTCTGCTTCCTAGCTGGGGCTCTGGCAGAGACTGCAGGTACAATGGCATCTGTCTGGCTTCCTCCTACCCCCTTTCCCCCCACTACCTGCTCAAGCAAGGATTCCTCCCCCTCTCCCCCACAAAGCACAGACTGTAACCAGCATGTGGTATTCTAGCTAATGCTGAGAGGTGTCTGTGTAAGACAGATAGGACAGTGTCCACTTAGGACTTTTTTGGAGCTAATCAATAGGTAGCTGGTAATGTCCTTCCATTCCTTCCTTGGAAAAAGTTTGTTTAAGAAGAGCTTGAACTAATGAGGAGGCTCATAAATTCCCTGTTATCAGCTCCCTGTATAACTCCCTGCTGTGTAACTAAATGCTGTGTAACTCCCTACTGGATGCCTCGCTGATCAAAAGCAATGAAGGGAGGTGGGGGGAACACTCCCCCCTAATCAGAGTGTCCTGCCGGGGCCTGGCCACACCCCCCACCTCAGCTCAGCCTTGTACAAGGGAAGGGAGGGTTGCTCCAGT
>NW_017729032.1:172382526-172384990 GCF_001723915.1 Gavialis gangeticus
CACCCACCCCGGCTTCTAGCTTGCACCAATTCAGGCAATTACCTGCATTTCTTCAGTCCAAAGGGGGTTGTCTGTAAGGTTACAAACTGGTTCAACCTCAGCAGGTTAGCTTAACCTGCAAAGATTGAATAAATTCAGGCTCAGGCTTTTTGAATGTCTGTCCCTAGCCTTCATAACATATTAAAACAATCAAATACAGCCTCTTTCTCTAGAACAGGGGCTCCTAATTCTCCTGATTGAAGCCACTGGCAAAATTCCTGTTAACATAACTAGTAGCAAATTTTGGTCCACAACTTTTATTTTTAAGTAAGCAATCATCTTCATTTAAGAAAGTTTTCAAACAATTTATGAAAGATGTAAACTGTCATTAAGTTTATATTTTTCCATAACCTCTGCAAGAATCCTACTTTCAGTGATAGGCATTTCATATCAGTTATAGCCATCAATTTAACTGAAAAGGAGTGTCCTAGAAGTGGCTGGACACTTAGATGTAAGATTCTGTTATGAATTTATTAAAAATCTTTGTGAAAATGTGACTAAATTACAGAAAGTATTTTGTGGAAGATTTTTTGTTGTTGTTGCTTATTTTTTACCCCAATATTTATGCAAGGTTTGTTAGCGTCACTTTACTGAACAACAGTATCCTTTTTAGAGAAAAAATTTAGCTGCATATAAATGACAACCTAAATCATTTTTATAGAAAATCTGACACCAAATTCCATTTTAGGGAATATTATTTGCTTTACCTCCTACTGAATACAGACATGGCAATAAGTTTTACCATAAGAACTTAGTCTTTTACTCTGGATTTCAACACTTTATTGGCTAAGCCTGCTACAACCAGAATAACATGTGTGTAAGAAACTGTTCCTATTTCAAAATTCCTGCATTCATGGTAGCAGACCAAAGAAATGTTTAAATAAGCTGTTGTACATAAGTGGTCTTCTTAATTAATTAGTTAGCTAAGGGGGGGAGCTGTAGTATGTCAGTGGTGGCTATATGTAATCAACATGCCAATTAACACTGCACTTCTAAAAGTGATAATAGATATGAAATTAGGTGTTAATTACCATTTGGTTCATTTCAGTTTCAGTAGTCATGTTCAGCTTCAAGTAGAAAAGTCACTGTTTGATAACATTCTTGACAACACAGAAAACAATTACTAAGCTGTGTGCTTTCAACCAATTACACCATTAATTGAGGTAATGATTTCTCAAAATAGCTCCTGGGGTTTTTTGTTTTTTTTTTAAAACCAAGTAATGTGTAATAAACACTCACACTGAGGACTGTGACCAATGCTGATAGATAAACCATCACCATCATAACCGAACACTTTAAACACACAGTATAAGTAACATATTCTTCCCCTCCACCCACCCCCTGAACTGATTAGCTCCAGCCCTCTCTACTCCTCATCAATTCTCCCTTTCTTTTCCTTCTGGCTAGTCAGTCCTCTTGCATTACCCTGCTGAAAGGATTTAACCATCAGAACAAATAACACTGAGGAGGAGCTGACATGATGATTGCTAATCATCACTCAATTCAGTCTGTGTCTGCTTGTATTTTATATCCTTTTCCCCAGTTTGCCTGGTTAGATTTCAAGCTCCTCAGGGTTATTTTGAATCTGTATAGTGCCCAGCATTGTGGGGCTATCTTCCCAGTTGTAAATATGTTCAGTACTTTCATTGTAAATCTATTAAGTACTTTAATGCAAAAAGCAAAAATTAGCAAATATGTCTATTCACAGCAATTGTAGACAACATATGTTTTAAAGAGCAGAGTATGTGCATACTTACTAGCCATACTGTTTTGATAGAGAAAATAATTGCACCCTATTTCTTGCACAAATTTACCCAGTTTCAACAAAAGTGACATTAGTTTATGAAACTTGAAGTACAGAAACCCAGGGTGAAAGATTATAGAAAAGACTGTCCTACTTTAATAGTCATTTTAACTTTGTAATTAACTTCTTATTGAAAGAAGTCAGGAAATGAACATCATAAATATAACAAATGTCAGCCACAGGCTATAATCAAGAGTTACGGAATCATAGCAAGCACAGACATACATAAGATTATTTTAAACCTATATATGTATTCTTGACAGGATTGTTGTTATTGGCTTTGTTGTCATCACTGTTATATTGTTTATTTGAGGAGGGAACTGGGGGGTTGGTTGTTGTTATAAATGCACAGAACCAATTGCTTCTCTATCCAGCTTTCAGCTATTCTCTTCAGTGTGTCATTCTGCCAGCAAGCTGTTTAAACAATTAATAAAGTAACTCAACCATTTAGCAATTAATTAAAGCATTTAGCCTGCATACAGGACCTCCACCTAACCAGGAGGTAAATAATCCCACCAAAGGAAATGCCTTGCTGGACTTGGTCCTTACTACAGGCAATGATCTGGTGAGGGATCTGCGGGTGCTCAACTACCTAGGCGTTAGTGACCATCATCTGCTGGA
>NW_017729032.1:172385031-172408017 GCF_001723915.1 Gavialis gangeticus
AACTTCTTATTGAAAGAAGTCAGGAAATGAACATCATAAATATAACAAATGTCAGCCACAGGCTATAATCAAGAGTTACGGAATCATAGCAAGCACAGACATACATAAGATTATTTTAAACCTATATATGTATTCTTGACAGGATTGTTGTTATTGGCTTTGTTGTCATCACTGTTATATTGTTTATTTGAGGAGGGAACTGGGGGGTTGGTTGTTGTTATAAATGCACAGAACCAATTGCTTCTCTATCCAGCTTTCAGCTATTCTCTTCAGTGTGTCATTCTGCCAGCAAGCTGTTTAAACAATTAATAAAGTAACTCAACCATTTAGCAATTAATTAAAGCATTTAGCCTGCATACAGGACCTCCACCTAACCAGGAGGTAAATAATCCCACCAAAGGAAATGCCTTGCTGGACTTGGTCCTTACTACAGGCAATGATCTGGTGAGGGATCTGCGGGTGCTCAACTACCTAGGCGTTAGTGACCATCATCTGCTGGAATTTACTATCCGGCACAGGGTGGTGAAAGCAAACAGTAAGGCAAAAGTCCTTGACTTCAGGAGGGCTGACTTCAATGAGCAAAGGAGATTAGTAAGAGAGACATTGGGGACTCAGAGCTTTAATGATATGGGAGTCCAGGACGGGTGGTTGTTCCTTAAGGAGACAATCCTCCAAACTCAGAGGGAGTCAGCCCCAATGCAAACCAAAGGGGACAAGAGGGCTAAAAAGCCCCCTTGGCTCAGTAAAGGCATCCAGGAGGGCCTGAGGGCAAAAAAGGTGTCATACACTCAGTGGAAGCAAGGGGCAATCACACCTCCATTGCTCGTGATTGCAGGGAGGCAGTTAGGAAGGCCAAAGCAGAGATGGAACTAGGGCTGGTGACCAGAATTAAGGATCACATAAAGTCCTTTTTCAAATACATAGGGAGTAAGAAGAAGGCACCAGGTAATGTGGGGCCCCTGCAGGACAGGCTTGGCAATCTGGTGATTGCAGCAAAGGAAAAAGCTGATCTCTTCAACAAGTTCTTTGCCTCCATATTTCTGAGCAGAGACTGGGACTACTCCCCCACTAGGATTACATACAGCCTCAGAGGACACAACACCATGCCTAGGGTCAGGGATGATCTAGTTAGAGAACTCTTGGAGGGGCTGGACATGTACACATCAGCAGGTCCGGATGCTCTTCATCCAAGGGTACTGAGGGAATTGGCGGAGGTCATAGCAGGGCCCCTGGCACGGCTGTATGAGCACTCATGGTGCTCTGGCCAGGTCCCAGAGAACTGCAAAAGGGCCAATGTGGTCCCCATTTATAAGACGGAGAGAAAGGAGGACCCGGGTAACTATAGGCCAGTTAGTCTCACCTCGGTCCTTAGGAAGACCTTTGAGAAAATTATCAAGGAACACATCTGCTGGGGCCCAGCATGGAAGGTAATGCTCAGGGGCAACCAACATGGGCTTATTGTGGGCAGATCCTGCCTGACTAACCTTGTTTCCTTTTATGACCAGGTCACAGAGTCCTTGAATATGGGTGTTGGGGTGGATATCATCTACCTGGACTTCAAGAAGGCCTTTGACATTGTTTCTCACCCCATTCTCATAAAAGAAACTAGACGACTGAAGCATTGATGCCTACACAGTCAGATGGGTGGCAAGTTGGCTCGATGGTCACACCCAGAGAATGGTGGTGGACGGGTTGTTTTCGACCTGGAGGGGTGTGGGCAGTGGAGTTCCCCAGGGGTCAGTCCTCAGGCCTATGCTATTCAACATCTTTATCAGTGACTTGGAGGTGGGCATGGAAAGCATGCTTTACAAATTCCCTGATGACACAAAGATATGGGGAGAAGTGGGCACACTGGAGGGGAGGGACAGAATCCAACTAGATCTAGATAGGTTACAGAGGTGGGCGGATGAGAATAGGATGGAATTCAACACAGACAAGTGCAAGGTGCTGCATCTAGGGAGAAGGAACTTGCAACATACCTATAGGCTGGGGAACAGCCTTCTCAACAACACAATGACTGAAAGGGATCTTGGAGTCATTGTTGACTCCAGGATGGACATGAGCTGCCAATGTGATGAAGCAGTCAGTAAGGCTAACTGCACCTTGTCATGCCTCTACAGATGAACCACAAGCAGGTCCAGGGAGGTGATCCTTCCCTTCTATGCAGCGCTGGTCAGGCTGCAGCTGGAGTACTGCCTTCAGTTCTGGGCACCACAATTCAAGAGGGATGTGGCTAACCTTGAGAGGGTCTAGAGGAGGGGCACTCGCATGGTCAGGGGCAGCAGGCCAGGCCATAAGAAGACAGACTAAAGGGCCTGAATCTATTCAGCCTCCACAAGAGAAGACTGAGAGGGGATCTGGTGGTCATCTATAAACTCACCAGGAGGGACCAGCAGAAAATAAGTAACACTCTGTTCACCTGGGCACCACCTGGGATAACAAGAAAGAACGGCCACAAATTGATTGAGAGCAGGTTCAGGCTTGATATCAGGAGGCATTTCTTTATGGATAGGGCTGTCAGGCTCTGGAATGGACTCCCAAAGGAGGTGGTGCTCTCCCCTACCTTGGGATCTTCAAGAGGAGGTTAGATAGATATCCGGCTGGGGTATTATGATCCCAGCACTCATTCCTGCCCAGAGCAGGGGGTCAGATTTGATGAACTGTTTAGGTCCCTTCTGACCCTAGAAACTATGGAACTATAATCCTTTTTTATATATGCATTTATTTTTCATTTACTATTTTATCCAGCTGAGAAAAGGAGTTTCCCCATCAGATAATCTCACAACTAGATTTGTCAAGACAGTAAGAGGGACCAAACATGATAAACTTTAAAAGGGACCTGATATTTAAATGGCAGGCAATCTGCTCTTCGTAAAGGTGTGTCACATGGGCACTCATTTTGTGGCAACTCAAATCTTATCCCTCATTTGAGAACTCAGACTAAATAAAAGTCAACATTTCCAAACATACCAATACACTTATGTGTTTTTCCTGCCTTTTTCGTTTTCACCCGAATAAGTCTGTCCCAGTGGTGATGCGTAGCAGGTGCACGTGCACCCCCTGAGAACACTGGTGCACCCCCTCACAGACAGCGCTCCCCACTTAGATGATGGGCAGGGAGGCAGGCAGGAGCACCGGTGCCTGCCCTGTGATCGCCAGCCAGGGAGTGGGACTGCAAGGAGAGGCTCCACTGGTACTTCCAGGAGCACTGCTGGTACTTCTTGGTGCCCCGCTCACACTTCCCAGTCAGCGTGATCGGCCGTGGGGGAACCCCCCGGTTGCTGAATGGCCACATGCCCCCCCACCCCAACTCAGGAGGCACCAGTCAATTGCCCATGGTCTGTCCAGTAGCAAAACTTGCAAATGACAGCTACCTTGTTTTATACATGAGTGGGGAAAAAAACATCTTTTAATACTGCTTCAGAGGCTGATAACTTCATCAGTCACTAGGGGTCAAATTCACCTAGTAGATAACCAAAATGCAACTTGTGACAAACTGAGTTACCTGACTAAGCATGTGAGACTTTCTGGTCACATGGGTGCAGAGGAAAATTATAGGTAGAGGGGGAGACATTCCTAGGGCAGAAACCACCTAGTAGACAAACAAATAGGAACACCCTCTGGAGGCATATCACAAGGAAAACATAAACAGTTTTGCTTCTGTGAAGAAAAAAGTATTGATTTCCCAAGACTAGTGTCCTTGACTATTGTCATTGTCTGGGTGAAACATCCTATCCATGCTCCTTTTACTCCCTTGAAGCCTAGCAGATATACTCCTCCCCTTCCTCCACCCACCCTATATTGGCTATGTTTATTCTAATGACCATTTTATAAACATCTTTACCAAACAGGTGATTTCAATCTACAGACTATTTATTTCCTAAATAGAAAACATTGTCATTTTAGAATATATCAAAACATCTATTTTTCCACCATTTCTTATTCCAATTACAGTACAAGAGATACAAACGTAGCTAAAATTATACCTATAAGAAACCACCATTTCTTTGACAAGTGGTCTATTTCTTCATTTAAAAAGTACTCATGTTGACATCTCTAACAGAGTCAGCAGTTGTTTATTAATGGCCATCTGCTTATTGTTATGATATTTATGCTTAAAAGTGACAGCTTCTGTATTAATATAATTTCTTTATTCTCTCCTTGTTTTATTTCATCTAAATTTGCAGAAATCATGGTCCTGCATCCCTTTCACATATACATCATTATAAAATTGAGAATAATTCCTCTATTATAGCCTATTCAGGTACATCAGTGTAAGACTGACATAAAAAATGGTTAATCAAGACTTAAGATTTTTTTACCCTTTCTGCTTACAGTGCATTATGGATCCTTAAAACATTTTACTCATTCTGAAGTACATTTTACTCATTTTGAAGTACAAAATGATGCAAATGAATAATTCAACAAATCTTCTGTGATATCTGAAAACTGAAAGAATTCATCACAAGCAGAACTAAAACAAACATGTTCTTATGACTTCCAAGATTATATTACTAACATAAAAAGATCTGAAATTCTTCCACAAAGTCCCACATAAATATCAGCAGAGCAAGAGGTTAGACATTTTCTTATAAGGGTCATAAGAAAGAACAGAGTTTTTCAGCTAAGGTCATGTCTCATTTTCTTTCCCAAGGATGAGAAAAAAACAAATTTGAAAATTAACTATATTAAAATATTCCATCTATTTAATTGCTTACACTGAAATTTTGGCATCAACTGATATTTCCAGGTATAGCTAAATGTTTTGCATGAAGTGAGCAAGAAAAGCAGCAGTTTACTAAGGTTCACTCAATGTCTATTTCCAGTGCAACATACGAAAATTATATTTTTATGTAACTATACCTAGATGGCTTTTACATGCCCCATGAGGAACGAGTTACTAAGTAGTGCATCTAAGATATGGTCACTTTAGAATGCAGCAAGCTGTAAGATATGTATAGCATGGAAAATAAGTTATATGCCACGCTTTGAGTTTGCCATAGTAAGTGTTACGGGAGGGGAGGGGAGGGAAGGAAGCAGGAGGCAGAGAGAGGGAAGGGAAGGAGAGGGAACAGGCCAAAACTATTGTCTGTTTCACCAGTGTGATACTGAGGCAAATCTATTGCCATTTGTGGAATATCTCTAGACTTCTACTAATGTAAATGAAAGTAGGACTTGGCCCTCTGTGGCTTTGAGATTTTCATTTGCATTGCATTTTTAGGGCATTTTCCTATTTCCAGAAAATTTTGTTCTTTGTTCCAATTGCATCATACCTAGCTCAATCCCATATTTTGATCTAGAGCTGGGTTTCCAGTCCTATACAGATGGGGGATTTTGAGCCAGGATCTGAGCAAGAAAGAACAAAGTGAAAAAGACAGAACAGCCAACAACAACCTGGATCTACATTAAAGTTCACATTCTGTAATCATTCAAATCTGAGAGTTCAATTCATATCTATCTTTAGCTTTAAGCTCATTGTTATTTTATTTTTTTAGTCTTTCTTTTTCCTTATCATTGGATTTTGTTATCATGTTAGTTACGAAAAAGAATGCCAAACTTACAATGGATGGAAAGATTGTATGCGTCAAGAATGTATAGCCATCTATTGCCTGGTGACAACGTTAACAAACACATCAACTGAAACAGAACATCAGTTTACTTCTCAAGTAAGAATTAAAAGTGTAGTAGGAATGTTAACAAAAACACTACACATTTAAGTATTCCAGTTCCCAAGAGAGATCTTACTTTTCAAAGGTTTCAGAATTAAAAGTAGAGAGGAAAGTTTATTCATTTCAAACGTACACTGTACACCTCAAGGTCAGGTTCTAATCTCAGTTGTAGAGCCAGTGGAAAAAAATAACAAAACTTATTTTCCTGAAAAATGTTGACAATGTAAAATTGTTTCCTTTTTCAGAACATTAAAAACAGTCTCCCATTTTCTAATTTATTCAAAGTTTTGTTATTTTTTTGTTCTTTTGCAGTTATCTAAAGCTATGGTGAAGTCTTCTATTCTCCAGACTAAAGAACTCTAGCTCTTTCAGCCTTTCCTCAGAAGTCATGCTTCCCAGACACTTAATGATTTTGGTCACTCTCTGCTGAACTCTTTCCAATCTGTCCATATTCTTCATGAAGTGTAGGCCAACTCCAGATGAGGCTTTAACAATACTGAATCAAGTAGGAAAATTACTTCCCTTGATTTGCAATAACACTCCTGTTAATACAACTCATTATGGATAGATGTAGAATTTTGAAAAGGGGAGTGCAGACTGAGGAGGTGCATCATCACTTACAAAACAACACATTTTTTCTGAAGCTAAAAATAAACTAGAGGTTTTACTAATATGCTAGGAGCCTAGGGCTGTATTATTCAGTTTAAGTTTGAAGCAAAAAACCCAACTTCTTCATTAGAATGAGTTCAAAACAATCTGCAGGACTGCTTCCTTATCAGTAGCAGCTAACAGAATTGCAGAATAAACAAATAGCTTGATAGGTGGAGCTTCAAGACTATTCACAAGAAGAGAGGGTTACTAACAGCTGTGGAATGAAGAGTTTAGAAGAGATCGGGTAGATTATAATTAGGGCCTGTTTTAAATTGCTTATTTGTATCGTGGCCCAATTGCAGCAGGGCTTGCCATTTTCAGATCTAGATCATGATGCCCGCCTTCCCGGCAACCAGGCCATGATACCAGCAATTGGAGATGGGAGGAAAAGGTCAGACTCAGCTAGCAGTGCAACCAGTGCCTAGCAGATCCCAGCCCAGCTGAAGTCACTCAGTATTGCAGCAGCAGCTCAGCAGCACCCACAGCCAACAAAGGGTTGCAAGATGGGGTGAGGGGGGGTGGAACGCAGCCCCAACCCAGCCAAATTCACCTGGCATTGCAGCTGCAGCAGTGGCTCAGCAGCACTGCAGCCCACAGCCAAATTCATAATGCTGGGCAAGTTCAGCCATACTGGTACCCCCTGCATGCGAGCAGTGCTACCTATGCTTCAGCCCCTGCTACCCACCTCATAACCCTTTGTTAGCTGCATGCTGCAGGTGTTGCCGAGCTGTTGCAATGCTGGGAGAGTTTGGCCAGGCTGGGGCCACCCACTTGCAACCAATGTGGTGAGGGCAGGTTGGAGGGCAGGTAGTATCACCCACACCTGGGGGGACCCAGCCTGGCCAAACTCACCTGGCACAGCACAGGAGTGCCCACAGTCTGCAGCCAGTAAAGGGTTGTGAGGCAGAAGTGGGGGCTGAAGCATGGGCATCATCGCTTGCATGTGGGAGGCCGCTGCCCCTCAGCCTCACCTGCCACTACCCTGACCCCTGTCCCCGACCCCACTCCACATGCAAGAGCCTCTGGGGCAGTGCAGAGTACTTCTCTCCCTCTGCCTGCCTGGCCTTGCCCAGCAATGCATCACTACTGCTGCTTTGGGCTGGGGCAGACACGGGTGGCGATTGGGCACTGTACACTGGTGCAGGCACCCCCACAGCTCCACCTTTTTACAAGGAAATACCACATGGGTATGGCCACTTGCTGAGGAGTCCCAGAAATTTCCAGGGCTAGAAGTGAATGCCTGGTCATATTTTTAGGTATTCCTTTAGATTTGTACATATTAGTAGCCCCACAGTGTTCATGTAAAGAACCTGTGCAAGATCAAGGCCTAAGTCCTTCCTAGGGTTTTCCCATTTGGATGCTCTTCTTGGATCACAAACTATGAACAGATATGGTGTTTGTTCTGGGATAAACTATTTTATCCTGAAACAAAATGCAATCCTTCAAACATCCATGTCAGTTGTCTCAGGATAAATCCCCAAAAAGTTAATAGGATAAGAAATACTAGCAGTTTTTCCTGGGATTTTGCGAAGTGTACCTGAACAATTAACCCAAGACTGCATCATTGAATCAATGGTAGTAAAGCAGCGGTGCATTAGGTGCTTGCCAAACCCTTAATTAGAAGGGTGATTTATATATTCTCCAATCCCAGGGTATTTCAGTTCTGGGACAAACACAAACACAACTTGTCCAGGGGCAGAGGCAACATCTGTTCGTAGCCATAGAGCTATTTAAAGAGATATACAAAAATGTTGGTTTTCCAGTTTCTTTCTAAAACAAAACCTATTAATGAGGCTTAGCTATCAGTTGTCTTCAAATAATATAATCGCATGATAAATTATATTCACATTGAGAGACTTATAAAAAGATAAACTAAAATTAGCAACATCTGAACAAAAATTAACCTGGGCAGAAGAGGAATATTTGTCTTACCTAACTAAACATTTTTGAAGACTAAGAATTTGCCTTAGCTTTAACCACGCTATTCTTAACATTTGTGTTTGGGCATAATACAGAGCATTGCTAAAGGAGTTTAATTTGTTTTACAATACTAGAACAATAAAATTAAAAGGAAGATTTAAGGTGGGATGTCTACGAACAACTGATCATTTCACTGCCTGGCAACAAAGGATCAATCTTTGGGCATAGATTATGGCACAAAATCCTCTAATCTGGAGAGAGTCTATGCACTGTGAGTAAATAATTTGTTCATCATGTTGAGGTGATGTTGATCTTGATCTGTAAATAGTTACTTTTACATTTTCAGGGAGTATTCCATGTCAACTTCTAACTCAAATAACTTATATGTTTGGTTTTAAATAAAATAGCAGATATTGCTTCAAGCAATTTATTTCTAAACTAAAAGCAACAATGGTATTTTGGTTAGAAGAATCAGCTCAGTGGCATCCAATTCCTAACTCCATTATACTGATAAATACCATCATCTAGGTTATTCATAGTTTAGTAGATGTAAGTTGTACTGAAAACCTTGCAAGAGCTTTTATTTTATAACCCTGAATAATAATTTGCAGAATATTCTATGAAATTGAAGCTGTCAAGTGGTATGCCATGGATTTTGAAATTACCTTAGGTGAAATATTCTTATTTATCTATACATACTATTCAAGAAGAATTCACATAAGCTTTCAGTGGAAATGTTATTATTTAAAGGAAATGTGAACTTCAGTGTTGATTGTAACTAGAATAAGTTTGGAATTTAAAAGGTAGTCATGAAACATCATTTATATCAGGACTCACCATCATGGTAAAACAGGCAAAAGTGAAACTCAAGAGTATCAATAGCAGCTCTAATTTTTAACATACTCATTTACTGTGTTTGAGTTTGAAAGTAGAATTTGCTTTTCATGCCTTTTGTTCCTTTTTCATTTTTGTTTATTATAACATTTGGTGGCATAGGATTTTGATTTAAAGATTTTTCTGAGAGGATTTTTTTAATGTGTCATGCAAAACATTAAAAGATGAACCTTCCTTGGCATAAAATCATACCCCTTAAAGCTTCAGTTCATACAGCTGGAACTATAACGGTAACAGTATTTAGTAATAGAGCTACATGTATTTACCTATATATTACAGTTTCTGAAGCATGACTATCTTACTCAAATTGTGTCAATTGCAAGCACTTTAATAAAGAACAAGAGAGACTTACTGTTAACTCATTTTAATCTAAGGCATTTCTAATTTTGAAAAGGGACTTTTCTTGCATTCTTTAGCTGGGATTTGTGAAAGCAAACATGAATAACATCAGACCACAATTACTGCAGGCTGGGAACAGAGCTGAAAGAAGCCAAAAGCAATAAAAAAGGAAGCACTACAGATCAAATTTCTGAAAAGAATGATTTTTCTAACCACAGTTGAAAACTAACATTAAAATCAATTGTTCCAAGCTTTTAACATTCCTATGTTTTTACCTGGAGCAGAGTTTAACAGTAACGGAATAATTAGTCAGACAAATTACTCGCATCTACCTAATTAGTATTATTCTAAAATGACAACTGACAGCAAGATGCATTTTTCATTAAAATATTTACTATTAAGTGCAGTCTGTTTGATTCAGTAAACTGTCTTGAATGGGACAGTGCTAAAACTGTTTTAAATCTGAAAAATAAGTTCTACCATCCCTGAACCAGCCATGAAGAATTAAAAAGCCAACATGGTCTTTGCTCCGCTTCACTTGAGCTGTCTGTTAGATCTGGGAACTAGATTAATAAAGAAGAGAAGTCTCACCGGTGAAGGTTAGAAAGCAGATAAGTTTATCCCACTGCTGTCTGTCTGAACCCATTGGTAAGAGGGAGTGAGCCTGCCCTGAACATCTGGTTTGACTGAAGCCCAAGAACCTGTAGTTAAGTTCTAGGACAACCTTCTGTAGCAAGAGACTGGCCAGTAGGGTTGTGCTAAGCTTCAGTCCCTGATTTGATTCGGAAGAGATTCGGCCCAATTCAGTGGCCAAATCTCCGAATTGAATCAGAGGACCCTTTAATCTTTCTAAATCAAATCAGAGCCCTCCAAATCAATTTGGAGATTTGGATATAGACACAGCTTTAGACCTTTTTTCTACATACCTCTGGGTAGCAGGGGCTCATAATTGCTGCAATGCTGGGGTGCATGGAGTGGTCCACAGAAGCATGGGGGGCTCCCCAGTGCAATCATCAGCAGACCTGGAAGTGGACCAGAAGCACTTCTGGTCCACTTTCGAGTCCACCAAGGAGCGCACTAGGGGGGCACTCGTGCCTTCCTGGCTCAGTGACTGGTGCCTCCTGGGTCTCGGGGGGACACCCAGGGTCCCCCTGTGGCTGATCGCCAGAAGTACTTCCAGGCCATTTCCACGTTCATCACCAATCACGTGAAGGGCCCCCCCTCACACTCCTGTGGGATGCTCCATGCGCCTCAGCATCACAGCAATCATGAGCCGCACCTGCTATCTCAAGTTATGTACAAAAAAATTTAAATCTGTGTCTATGTCTCAATCAGCATTGGATCTTCAGATTTGGATTCGGCTGAATTGAATTAGGGACAGTGATCCAAATCAATGAATCAAATTACTGTCTCTGATTCAGGCCAAATCCAAATCAAATAGAGCCTGCTTCACACACCCCTACTGGCCAGTGAGGAACATCTGTTCTTCTGGGTCTGCTGAATTTTGGGGTTCTGCAGCACCCTGAACTGCTGCAAGAGCCTGTTAAGCGTCATGCCATCTGGCCCCTGTGAGGAGGTAAGAGCTCTCCTCCTTTGTCTGGCAATCTCCACCTGCCCCAGCTACCCCAGTGGCACCTTCTCTAAGGTCTGCCACTACTGCTATCCTCTGTCCCCAACATCTCTGTGCCAGTTGCTTCCACATTCCCAGCAGGATACTGTGTTGTGGTTGGGTGGACATAGGGCTAGAGCTGCACTTTGAAGGCTAGCTTCCCAAGGCCAATGAAAAGGGCCACAGGGGTAAGACCCTGCAGGAGCAGCCTCAGCCTCCCTTACCCTTTCAGATGCCAACAAGTGAGGGCCTGGAAGGGACGAACACTGGAGAGACCAGGTCGTGGCAGGTTTAGGTCCCTCCTCCACTGCCCTTACCTTGTACCAACTAAGTCAGCAGTTCTCAGCCTTTCTGACCTGAAGGCACCCCTCCACATTTGTTCTCAATTTAGACTCTAGCTCAGTGATTCTGAAAAATTCAGAAAATTCTTATAAACCCAAGAGAATCTCCCAGTCTGGGTCCTGTGACTGCAAAGCTAGCACTGGGAAATAAGCATCTCCCAGCCTGGGACCCGTGACTGTAGGGCCAAAGCTGGGAGATAAGATTCTACCAATCCCCACTCCCCGATTGTAATCACAAACCCCGGTCTGGGGGTTCCCCGCTGCTGGGCCAGCGGGGCATTGGTGGAGCCTGCCCCAGCAGCAGGCAGCTCCTGGGGGCAGGGAGCCATCTCCCACCCCTGCCGCCTGACTGACTGGGAGCACATTTGCTCCCAGTCAGCTCTCTACATGTGCAGTAAGTAACGGGGAGTAAATTTGCTACTTGTATCTACAGGTAGCAAATTTACTTACAATTTGAGCAAATTACTGTGCAGTAAGCGTCTGCATGTGTAGATGGTGATGCTACCATGCAGTAATTTGTTCTAATACTGAGTAAAGCATCTTGTGTAGATGCTCCCTCTGTGTAGGAACTACCAACCTAGGTCTTGGTTTCCTCACAAATTAGGATGCAATACAGGCTGCTCCTCCAGGAACAGTTGCCCTCACCAAACATGTCCAAGCACTTGGTATTAGGGCAGGATGGTAGATTATGTGGCGCACAAGCATGTAAAGTTGGAGCAATCAGTTGTAATGAAGTGGACTGCCCATGAGATACAGGATACTGGACTAGATGGACCTGTGGTTTGACTGTTTGACTCAGTATGGCACCACTTATGTTCTTACTTTTTGCCTTCCCATGTATGATATTGCAGGGGTTAAATTTATGCCTACTATAAAACTTCCCCCAGCCTCTTCCCAGGCATGAATATGACAAAACATGTTCATTTAGGTCCTGATTCTGACTCCACTGAGGTTGCATGCAGAAGTCCCACTGATCTTCAATGATTTCACCTTGTAATATATTAATCCATATGAAATAAAGATTGGCACAACCTGTTTTAAATGATATCTGTATAATCCCACTATTGGGATCCAACACTATTTCACAGAAAGAAGCAAGACTGCTGGTTTCAAAATCTAGTTCAAACACCTATGCCAATCCTTCATTTAGTAATTCTTGGAAAGAAATGATACCTCCTCATTATCAAAATGGAAAGTTAGTGCTTTTTGTCTGCCCATCCTAGAGAGGCATAAACATGGTGGAAATTCTTTGTACAAGAGTATCAGTTCTTCAGAGCTTGAAGGCTAGCAGGCGGCAAAGCTGTTAATCCAATATCAAAAATATCATAGCCTTAGTTTAAGACCTTCAGAGAATATAGCACTACATGAACCCAGAGTTCCACCTTCAGGAAGGAGTTTGCAAGATTAAAGTTATACAGGTAGCTTTTAAAAGCTTTAAATAGAGAAAGTTCAGAGATTAATTGATAACTATATGCGATATAATATATTAATAAGCAATGAGAAACATTTTGAGAAAGGAATACCAGAGTTAGGCACACTTGGTAACGAAATGAAGTAAGCATCTTAGATTTCATTTAGAGCTGTCAGTGGCTCTGAATACCTGAAGTTTTAGTCATCATCTACCAGCACTGCTTATAAATTGACTTGAATGCCTGAATTTGGGTACCTATTTTTGAAACTGTTTATAAATATGTAAGGGACCAGTACCTGAAGACTTCTGAATAATACAAAAATAATGTATCATATAATCAATATAGCAATCAGTGCTCTGTGTCGCGGTAGCAGACTTAAAATAAGTACTGATGCAATATAAGTAAGAGACTGGTCTCCTTAAATGACTACTGGGAGACTACTAGTACAGAGCATTAGTTCTCCTAAAGTTCCTGACAAAATTGAATCACTGTACTATTGGCTTTTTATCATGAAAGTCAACTTCTTGGAGAATTAAGAAGTTCCATACATAAAAGAAAACACATTCTTTTCCAACAATTCACTAGTGTATGAGGTCAGCATCATTCCAAGTGCTCTACTTTATTAACTTTTTATTCACATGATGGCAAGTACATCTCCAAATGCAACTTGAGTTGCACTGACTTAATTTTGCCCCCTTGCTAATGTATCAAGTGGAGGAACCTCTTAATCAGTGAAATGTAATATTAAAGAAAAATAGAACTTCTCATAACAACCATAGTCATACAAGACAACTTTACAAGGCACAATTTTGAATCCCCAGGATTTCCGGATTCAAAACCACAGTAGTTTCTTATTTCAAATCATAATACTGCTTCATTATGTTGGAATATTTAGCATGTTGTTGCATTTTACTGTCTCAGAGTTATAGCAAGAACAGGCTTATTGCAATTAATGAGAGGGAAGAACCATAGTTCTTAGAAGGTAAACAGTGATATCCCTATTTAAAATAAGGTGTTTAGTATACATGTTAAATGCTCAAATGGAAGTGGCAAGCCTGAAAATGTATCATTATTTTGTTTCATTTTTAATCTGCCTTTAATCATACCATTTCTCACTGCAATCCTATTAATTCTGAAGTTACAGGGAGATCATCAACTTGGAAATCACACGTCCATCTGAAACTTTGCTCTAATTAGAGTTTTAAACAAGAGACTTTTTAAAAAATTTGAGAGGGGGGGTTTCCCCCCTCACAGTTTCTTTGCTTGTCACTTTTGATAGTACCCTGGGTCTAATCCATTTCACTCCTCATCCATACACCATAACTGAAGTCGGCCAAAGCACAGGGTTTCTGATTCACAAGATTTTTTTATTTGGTTTTGTCCTGATTCAGACCATAACCAAATTTTTTGAAATTTCAAGTGAAGTGAAAACTCCCCAGGCACTGCAGCTGCTCCATGCAACTGATGTGCTTGACATTTCCACTGCTAATATCAGCAGCAAAGAAGTATGTTGGTTTCACTGAACAGCTGCAGGGGACTTCCAGAGTCCCCAGACTTGCCAGGCATGTCTGGCCAGAGGCCAGGGACCCCACAGCTTCCTGCATTCACAGTCCTGGAAAAGATCCAAAAGGAACTGAGGAATCCTTTGGAACCCAGCCTTAGACTTGGCAAAAGTTCATTAAATCTAAGGTATCTGGGATAAAATTTTTCAGACTCAATAAAATCAACACTTTAATTAAATAAAAGGTTATGTTGGAAAATGTGTTGTCCTCATGCTAGGATTCACTCATGACTAGTAAGTCCTAGTCAATTTTCCTGGCCAAAGAAAAATTAAGACTGAAAGAGGAAAGCATAAAAACCTCAATCTACACTGCAAATGGTCATCCATCCCCTCTTTCACCCCCCTCCAGGCTAGGAATAGAAGTTACACATCAACCAGTTTAAGTGATCAGAAACTAGTTTAAATCTGTAGCAGAACATAAGTTCAGTGCACATAAACCAGTTTCAAAATGGCTGAAACTGGTTTAAGATAAACCTGGTTGATGTAGTAAGAGATTTAACTGATTTGAGTCAAACTGGTTTATGCAACTCCTGTCCCAGACCCCTTCCTGCTTCAAGTTAAATCAGTCCTCCAGGATCCCAGATGCTTTGCAGCCCTGGTGGGGATGGGGGGAGCTGTGATCTCTGCTATGGAAGCAGGGCTGGTCCTTCCCTTCTGCTCTCTAGCCCAAGCAGGGATGGGGTTGTGGCCATATGCATGGTTCCCTGAGGCAAAGGGAGGAGGGAGGAGGTTTATTTCCCCCACTTCCCCTACCAGGGGACTGCGGCCCCTGTCAGCCATTCCCTTGCTCCCCATTCCAGCAGCAGGGGAGGGAGCATGGCCAGAGCTGGCTGGCATGGCCCCTGCCATCCACCCACCTCACCAGTGGCTGGGGTTGCAGGGCTGAGCCCAGCCAGCCTGTGAGTACTGCTGAGGGTGGAGGCAGAGGGGCCAGCTTGGGGCCAGGGCCAGGCCCTTCCCAGAGAGCTGCAGCTCAGGCTGGGGCCACAGGAGCTGCACAGCTCCTCGCACCCAAGCCTGGCAAGGCGGTCATGCCCTTCCCAGCACATTGCGGCTGCATGACACCCTGCTCTGGCAGCAGCACAGGCAGGGCCTGGTTGGGAAGTGGGCTTCCTGGGCCAGCTCGGAGGCACTGGCAGGCCTCAAGCCCACCAGCTGCTGTGATGCCCCCTGTCCTGTGCAGCACTCGGGGCTGCAGATGCACAACCAGCTGTGAGCTGGCCAGGGCCGGGGGGGCTGTTCTGCCCACTTGCCTCCAGCTGCCACTGCCATGGCTGTGCCACACTGCTCTGGGTGCCAGGGGCAGGAAGCTTCAGCCCCCTGGCTTCTGGGCAGTGCACAGAGCTCCAGCTCCTGGAAGCCTTGGAAGGCAGAAGGTGTCCGGGGACTGCAGCCAGAGCTCCACATGCTGGGCAGAAGCTACCAGACACAGTAGCGCTGTTTTACTCTCCTCAGCTCCAGCTGTGGCTCCTGCTCCTGTCACAGCACAGCACTGCTTGAGGCAGGGTGGGCTTTCTTCATCCTGGCCACTTCAGCCCAGCTCAGTTTGAAGCGGCCAGGCTGGTGGAAGCTCCCTCCACCCCAACCAGTGCTGCACGGTGCAACAAAAACAGAAACTGCAGCTGGAGGTGAAGGCCTGGCAGCTTCAGCCCAGGGCATGGAGTCCTGGCTGCAGCGCCCAGATGCCTTCCACCCAGATGCCTTCTGCCTTCCAAAGCTTCCAGACGCTGGAGCTTGATGTGCTTGGCAGAAGCTGCAGGGCTACAGCTTCCCTCCCTGCTCCCCGCCCCGCCCCCACCCTGGAGCAGCACAGCACAGTCAAGACAGTGGCAACTGGAGGCAAGGAGGGGCAGAATAGCCCTCCCAGCCCTGGCCAGCCCACAGCTGGTTGTGCACCTGCAGCCCCAAGTACTGCACAGGACAGGGGGCACAGTGGTGGCTGCTGATCTTGGGACACGCCAGCACTTCCAAGCTGGCCTGGGACACCTGCTCCCCAGGCAACTCCACCCATGCTGCTGGGCTGGGCTGGGCTGGGAAAAGCCACAGCAGGCTGGGAAAGGCTCTTCCCCCACAGACTGGCCCCATGGACTGGCCCCATGGGGTCCTTCCCAGCTGGTGGGGGCTCCACAACAGCCCTGCCTGGCTTGGACACGGGGACCCAGGAGCAATCTGGTTGCATAGCCCTATGGCCCCAGCCCAGGCTGCCCCTCTGCTTCCACCCTCAGGAGCACCCACAGGCTGGCTGGGCTCAGCCCCACAGACCCCGCTGCAACTGCAGCCCCAGCCCTGGGTGGATGCAGGCTGGCTCTGGCCAGGCCCCCTGCCACCTGAGCAAGACCAGGAGAGAAAGCTAGACAGACCCCAACTGGGGTCCTGCGTGCACCTGGAGACAGGGGAACTTAATCCCTACCCCTTGCCGCACTTTGCCTGAGGCACTCCCCAGCTGGTATCTGGCTTCAGGGACAAGCCTGGCAAAAGCTGCTT
Source organism: Gavialis gangeticus (assembly GCF_001723915.1). Classification (NCBI taxonomy): domain Eukaryota; kingdom Metazoa; phylum Chordata; order Crocodylia; family Gavialidae; genus Gavialis; species Gavialis gangeticus. Next base: position 172,401,912 of record NW_017729032.1, read on the forward strand.
GCCCCCTACCTCTCCAGGCACAGACTGACTGGAGTCCCTACAGGCCATGGTGGAAGTCTGAACCCCTCCACAATCATACTTAGCCCCTGCAGGGTGGCCTGGCTATGCCCCCAGGTCAGCTTCCCTCCAGCCTTGCAATTTCTGCAAAGGGAAGGGAGGGCTGCTCTAGGGCCCCCGAGCTTCTAGCGTGAGTGACTGCAGGCATTAAATGTGAATGTCTGTGTACTTGCAAATCATTTCAATCTTTGCAGGTTAAACTAATCTGAAAAGATTGAATCAATTCATGCTCCCAGACACCTTTATTGAAAGAGGACTCTGTCTTTCACTTGATTTTACTTTTAAGTTAGTCACATTGATGTAAACAAGATCAAACCAATTTAGTGTCTGAACTGAGGTCTAGGAAACCCTCTCAGTCTGAAGGATATTATTCTTTTGATTTGGTTGGTAGCAGATTGTTGCAACCTGAATCAGCACAAGATACTGTTTGATCTATGCTTCCTCAGAGGAGATGCAGTTTCAAATACTTCTGATATCTTCACTACCTGCCCAGCATTGCATTTTCTATGCATTCAAACACTTGCTTCTATCACCCTACAACTAGTCCTCTTTAGCACTGGAAAGAGGAATACATACCTTATTTATATATACACAAACTTGCCAAATATATATTTAAGTCAAGTTTTTGAGATGACACAATAATTTTTGATCAAGCATATACATGTAAGAACATTTGTAACAGGTTCTAAGAAGCCTGAATATATAATTTCCTTACTTTTATTTTTATTAAACACATTTCCTGTAATCCAGTCATAGCACCCACTGAAAGCATTTATTTCTGAACTGGAACCTTCAGTAATCTCATCATAATGTGCACAGCTCTGACTTGAATATTTGTAGTGGTTACTCCACTTTCCCTTCAATAGAGGAATGGAACATATTGTTTTAGCAGGCCTCACAAAAATAGTTGATGGTTAAAAACACAGCAATACAGCAATGAGTATTTTATTGTTTTAATAATAGTTATTAAAAACAACAGTGAAATGATTTTTTCCACCAAATTATTGCTATTTTTTTTGGTGTAACTTTTTAAAAAAATTCCTTCATTATTCTAAAATTTAAATTTCTCAGTTCTTTAACTTCTATAAGTCCATAGTTTATCTGACTTTGGAAACCTCAATAAATAACCTATCAAAGATTTGTCTAGCAAAGGGTTAGATGGAAAGAGATAATGGTGAACATGTTTTGTGTTAAGAAATACATTGCCTGGACAGGGCCAGCCAAAATTCGTCAATTTCAAAGTTTCAGAAATTTACCACATCAGTAAAACATTTTGAAAAGTGTTAATGATCTGTTTTTGTGTCTCCCTGTGGATTTTGTTAGTTAAGATGTTTTCCAAATCTAATTAGCAATTTATAGTCTGATGCTTCATGAATTTTAAACCAGAAACGGTTTACAAAATCCCAGCGCTTATAGTTTAGCACTGCAGGCCAAGGCAACAATAATTTTCAGTTATCATCTTGTTTGGTAATCTTTGGCCTCATCTACATGAGACACTGACTGCACAGTTGTTAGTGCGCAATCATTTAATACTTGCATACCCACGCACTAAATGACTCCACAGTAACTGGCATTACTATGCAGTAGCATCTCTGCATGGCTCCTGGTGACATGGACAGCTCAGTAGCTCATTACTATTGTGCAGTAGCATTTCATCATGGTTCATGCCCCATTACTCCTTATAACTACTGTGCAGTAAGTGCCTTTGTGTAGACGCAGCCACTCCAAACTAAAACTGAAAGGTCTGCTTACGTCAGCTATGTAGGTCTGCTGGGTAGAAGTTGTAGAACCTCCATCCCTGGAGATTTTCAGAAGCAGGTTGGAAAGAGTGATCCTGCCTTGAGCAGGGAGCTGGCCTCTGACCTTGTGAGGTCCCTGCTAGCCCTCATGTCCTATGATCCTACTTCAGTGTCTCCATTCTGAATGCTCACCAATGCATAGCATGAGCCTATGAACAAACAAAACATTTCCCAAAGGCTCGTGCCAGAGCCTCTTAAAAGCCCATCACAACTATTAACAATCAACATCAACATAGTACAGTATTCTGAGTACATATTGATACTTCACTAAGTTATTTGTGATTTTGTATAGATCTGTAGGCTTCCCCTTGGACATCAGCACTACCAACAGATGATATTAAATGCATTTGCTCTTTCATTCTGGGTCTTAGCCGCACTGAGACCTTCTGGGATGAAATGGCTGATTTGATGTCCCTAGGTTCCAGAAGGGAAGAAAATATAACAGATCTATTAAGGTGGCAGCCACATACAACTGACTGCAAACCAACCCCTTGTGACACTGTTGTAGCTGTTGTTACCGAGCAGACACATGCATAGCATTTTCCCCAAATGGTAGCAGCTCTCAAGACCCTGAACAATATCAAGTTTTTTGTTTTGCCTTTATATACCAGCAAATGCCCAGTGACTGCATTCTTGGTTTCAGTTGAATATAATGTTATTCAATGACATCCCCTGCTTCAGAGGTAGTCCTCTATAATTTTAAGTGCTATATCTGGGACAGTCTGACTCCACAACATTTTTTAGTGGGCACTTTATTATTCTGACACTGTTTTCTACCCCCTTATTCTCTTAGGTATAGCAGTAAGTGGTGGCTACAAGTCACTGCAAAGTGCTTAATCTCATACCCAGTACCCACTCTGTCAGACATTTCTATGCCAACTAGACCACATATGGCAAAATAGATCTGATACATGTTAGCACCTGTTTAAAGTCTGTTATTCCAATCTATGTAATATTAAACCTTGTGTTTGCCAGGCCCCTTTTTGGCAACAGTAGTAAGCAGTTTTATAGTCAGTTTCAGTGAACAAAGGCCTACCATAAAAAAACGACATGAACTTTTAACACCCAGAGACTAAGATCAGAAGCATCTCCTCTATTTAGTTTCTCCCGAGCATGTTGCTTCTGTTACAAGGAATTTACATTTTTGTTTGTCTAGTTATAGCCCAGCAGCTCTGGCTCTTTCCAAAGCTGTTCAAAGCCTCTGGTCATGCTTCTCCACTGTGTTAGTCTAGATCAGAATGTCTCATATGTAGATGTTAGTATCCTTGATACCAGCAAAAAATGTATTTTCCTGTTAAACTGTTTCAAGCCAAACATTTCCCAGAGGGCACTCAAAGGAATCAGTGTTGCCCAAAGGGGGTATTGAATGTGCAAATGTGTTCTTTGTTTTTTAAGGACTCCTGCCAGAACCCTGCTGATGCATCAAGCATAGGAAAATATTTGCCCTGAGCCATCTCTCCAAAAATTCCTCCTCTTTTAGATAGTGAAACGTATTTGCTTTCACATTTAATTCAGTTTTGCCTATATGCATGAAAAGGATCCCCTTCTTTTTTTTTGTATAACTACCCCCAAATACACCCACTTTGTTGGCATGTGTGGTCAACTGCACTCTTTGTCTCTGCTCTAAGACATAAAGAACTTTCCTAGGAGCAAGAATTATGCATCAGTTAACATTTCCCAAGTCTCTTCAGTAACAACAGCTTCCCTATCATCTGGAAAAGGCATCTTAAAATGCTTTCTTGGTTGCTTAGGTTCCTGTTCTTCCAAAGAGTGCACCCCATCTTGATGCGAGTAATGGCTTAACAAGATTTTAATACCAAATGCAGGGGGTTAAACTTTCTGTCATAACTATTACAGATTGTATCTTCTCCAGTGTATTAGTTATTGACCTAGGATATAACCTTAATAGCAGCCTTCAACTACCAGAAGGGTGGGTCCAAAAAGGATGGAGCTAGACTGTTCTTAGTAGCAGCAGAACAAGGAGCAACGGTCTCAAGATGCAGCAAGGGAAGTTTAAGTTAAATATGCGATAAAAATTTTCTTACTAGGGGGGTACTAAAGCACTGGAATAAATTACACAGAGAGGTTGTGAAATCTCCATCCTAGGAGGTTTTTAAGTCCAGCCAGACAAATCTTTGGCTGGGATGATGTAGTTGGGGATGGTCCTGCCTTGGCAGGCAGTTGAATGGGATGGCCTTCTGAGGTCCTTTCCAACCATAATTTTCTATGGCTCAATGACTCTATGATATTTAGTCCATATACTGCTTCCAGAGATGATATTTTCTGTCAAGGCCTTGAGTTTCACCTATTTACTTTCTATTGCTCATACCTTTTCTGTCCCTGCTAATATTACTATCTCTGGTGCCACATAGGTAAGCAAGCTAAATTTAAAAAGCATAAATGTTCCATTTCCAATAAATCTCTCCAGGCTCAGAAGAATTTCATGAGAGAAAATGGTGCATTGTCACCCTTTTTGTCTGAGCTGTGCAAAATTTTGTTCTTACTACATGTATTTCCAAATGCAAGGAATCTTGCAATCTTGTCTTTTCTTTGCTACTTCATGCACAGCCTCACCTGGTAGTATTTGTAAACTCTGATATCAAACTCTACATGTCTTTCCTCCCTCAGTTCCCTAACAGTATTTGGGATTCTCTAATATTCAGTGTCAGAGCACCTCCTACCTTTCTTATGATTTGATCTGTATGGGGAGACTTTGCTTGATAGATTCTAATGGCTTTGTCAAACATTAACTTCTGGGTCTTCTAGTCTTCCAGTAACTTTGGGTGTTTTGATTGCATAGATTTCATAGATTTCATAGGCATTTGGGCTGGAAGGGGCCTCAGAAGATCACCAAGTCCAACCCCCCACCCGAAGGGCAGGAAGTCAGCTGGGGTCACAGGATCCCAGCAAGATAAGCATCCAATTTGCTCTTGAAGGTGTTCAGTGTAGGTGCTTCTACCACCTCCGATGGCAGGCTGTTCCAGACCTTGGGGGCTCGGACAGTAAAGAAATTCTTCCTTACGTCCAGCCCGAAACGGTCTTGCAGTAGTTTATAACTGTTCAACCTTGTCATCCCTTGGGACACACTGTTGAACAAACATTCCCCCAGATATTGGTGGTCACCCCTGATAAACTTATAGGTGGCCATCAGATCACCCCTGAGCCTGCACTTTTCCAGGCTAAAGAGTCCCATGGCTCTCAGCCTGTCGTTGTAAGGTGTCTGTTTTCCTGACCTCTGATCATGAGTGTGGCTATTCTCTGGACTCTCTCAAGCTTCTCCACATCCTTTTTGAACTGTGGAGCCCAAAACTGGATGCAGTCAGCCAGCTGACTTGAAGGTATCCAGCCTCTCAAGGTGTTCCTTTACAAAGTCAGCATTGATGAAGGGCAGAGGATCTCCCTCACCATGACCTGCCTGTCCTGTAGCGGGCATGGGCGTCCCGTGGGACTGATGAAAGACTGACGCAAAGTACCCATTTAATAGGTTGGCTTTTTCCTGCATGTTGGTTGTCAGTTGTCCCATCTGGTTCAACAGGGGTCCAATGTTGCCTTGCTTTTCCTTCGGCTCCCCACATATCTGAAAAAGGACTTTTTATTGTCCTTGATGCTCGAAGCTAGTTGGAGTTCAGTTGCAGCCTTGGCTTTCCTCATTTGCTCCCTGCAGGACCAGACCAGTGCAGAATATTCCTCCTTGGAGGTGAATCCCATCCTCCATCCTTTGTAGGCCTTTCTTTTTAGCCTCAGGAGGTCTGCTAGATCCCTGGAGAGCCAGGGGGGCTGCTCTGCCCTCTTGCTGCCTTTCCTCCAAGATGGAATAGACTTAGCCTGTGCATTGAGGATCACTCCCCTGAGGAGCAACCACTCTTCCTGAACTCCCCTCCCCCTGGGGTCATGGTCCCTTAGGGCCTCACTGACAAGCCTCCTGAGCTTGTCAAAGTTGGCTTTTCTGAAGTCAAGGACTTCAGTGATGCTGACTGACTTGCCAGCTTTATGGAGGATGGTGAAGGTGATCAGCTCGTGGTCGCTGTCACCCAGCTTCCCATCAATTGCTAGGTCGCCGATTAGGTCATCCCCAGTAGCCAGTATCAGGATGAGCAGCTCTCATTGTCCCATAGAATTCTTGAGTCAGGTAGAGGTCATCGACGCACAATAGGAAGCTTTGCGACTGCTCGAATTTTGCTGAGTGATCCTCCCATGAGATGTCTAGGTAATTGAAGTCACCCATGACAACCATGGTCCTGGAGCATGCC
>NW_017729032.1:172413017-172433897 GCF_001723915.1 Gavialis gangeticus
GAAGTGGAGCCCATCTCTTCCCAGCAGCTCGCTGCTTCATTTGAATCATGGAAAAATGTGGATGTTGGGTTACTTTTTTAACCCAAAAATTTGGGGGGGAGGGAGTTACTGTTGTTCCTGGGGGGAGTGGGGGGGGTGTTAATCAGAGAAAACCAGGATCCCTGGTAATCTAAGACTGAAGACTCAAACTCATTAGTTGTACCTTTTTTGTATTTCATTCATTGTTTTCAAGCTGTATATGGAGTGCTGCACTATTCAGATAGCAGTAACACAGTTTCATAGTTAGCTTATGCCTAAGTCAACTGAAAACTGTTAGATATCAAATGCTTAGCTGCAGTACCAGTTACTGTCAGAAATGGCACTCATGGCACTTTTCTGCTGCCACCCATCACTTGAATACAGTAGGAAAGGCTTTTTGAAACCTACTTGAAGATACAGAGGGCATGTGTACACATGCGCATTTACCGTTCAGTAGCCAAGATTACTGTGCAGTACAGGCATGAGTCTACACGTGCACACCCATACTGTGCAGTAAATATGGTGACTTATGCTGACTTGAGCATAAATGTGATACCTGCTTCATGCAGGTATTAAATTTACATCCAGTTAGTTACTGCATAGTAATGCACATGTCTTCCAGTACTCTGAGTGCCTTACTGCACAATAACACTGTGTGTGTGGACTGTTTTGGGATAAAATTCAAGCCCAGGTCAGACCACACACAGCATTAATGTTCTTTAATGCCTTCATGTGTAAACACCGGCCTATTCCCGGTCACTGCACAGTAATTTACTGCTCAGTAAATTTAAGCTGACATGAATACACATATAGACATGCCCAGAGTAAAGTGCTGTTCTGCGGGTCTAGACAGTTTCAGTTTAAGTGAGCTTTTAACCACTCCATTCTTCCATTTGTCATACTCTCGTAGTCCATTTTACGCTGGGTACTCTCTGTAGTGCAGAAATCGCTCAGGTACAAGGAGTCCACAAGGATTCAGTTCCATTCAGCATTTAACTGATTTGCATGATAATCAATCCAGGTGACTCATTTCAGAACCACTGAAAGGTATACTTCCCACTGCTACTATGAAGATATCAATCAGCAGCTATACACTTAAGGGAATGATAAAAGGTAAAAGAAATTCAAACCTGTCTTTCAGATTAGGAGCTCACCTATTAGTACTAAGATTACCAAAACCTTGCGTGATATTTTACAAAAAAAAACCCAAAAAACCTGCAAATATCTTTCTGGTTTTAAATCCACTATTCAGTAAGTATATGAACTATTATTTTTTACCCTAGCTAAAACCCTGGGACAGTTTGTGCTAAATCCTATTTCATCTTTATGTACTTAAGTGGCACTTACATAGCCATGATATAACTGTAGTTGGTTTCCTCCTCCTGGCCCTATATATCTCTCTTCTGTGTTAGGACTGTGTTATATCTTACACTATAATCCACACAAATATTGATTGCTGTTAGTGCTAGGTTGAGTTTGGAGCTGTCATGCTTCAGTCCAACAGGGACCTGGGTGTCTGAAAGGTAAGAAACCTCCCCGCTCTCCCATTCCAGGCTTTCCCCCTACCCCACCAGGGCTTCCCCCTGCCCCTCTGTTCCCCGCTTGCCTCCTTCCTTCTCCCACCCCCAAAGCATTACTTACTTGCAGCTGCCACCACTGTCTGTACCAGGGCAGCAGACAGGGAACGGTTAACCTGCCTGCCTGGCTGCTGCTCATCTGGTATGAAAAGGCAGAAACATGAAGACAAAAAAATACCACAAACATGACAATCAAAGGAGAAGCTGGAAGCCAGTGTAATGCCATCGTTTTCAGACAAGCTAAAGATGTAAGAATTAAAGGGAATTAGCAAGCAGATAACTCTAATCAGCATTCCTGTAACAGCAAGCCAGTAAGAACTGTTTTTCTTTGGTTCCTCCAAGATCGGAAATTAAGACATCACATAAAAACCTACTCATTATAGTAGTTTGAGAAAAGATTTTAAATGATCTTCACTGTCATTTTATGCCTTGCCAAAAATAAGATCAAAAGGAAAATGAATTATGTGGCTGTGTGACAACAAGAATTGACTATGTCCCTCACCCCAGTAAGAGAGAAAAATATTTTTGTCAGGAATATAAAGCTTCTATATCCTTAATTTTAGTGACACTGTTTACAGTATCAAAGTGAAAAGTAACTTGCTTGACTCTGGAAGTACAGAAAGAAAAAAACCCATGAATGTATCAAATATTCTATGACAAAACATAACATCAAGGACTCTGGCACTCTGGTATACTAGGTTAATGTGCATTCACCAGTTTGCCATCAGTCATCAGTTTTAAACGAAAACTACTTGTTTATTTTTATCAGATTTTATCAGGCTATCCAAAATAAATTACTAATAGCTCCTCAACGGTTTTTCATTATGTTCTTCCAAAATCCCCATCATCTTCCTTTCCTTTTTTTTTTTTAATTAATCTTAGGTAAAATATAGAGTTACTCTAATTCATGAAATAGTGTGTTTCTTTTACCCAGGAGCACTCTGACAACTCATCACAGCATTCTAAATACTAGGTCTTTTTTCCCCTCCATTCCTCTTATTCACACTTGCCTGCTCTTATTCACCGTTCGTCCTCTATTTTAAACAAAAAGGAAAATCCTGACTTCCATCCCCAGCATAAGCATCACCATGAGAACACCAATAACAAGGAGACACTAAACACAACCAAACTGTCAATCTATGTCTTTTAAGAGTGCTTCTGCATATTACCTCTATTAATTTTACGTGCAGTAGATATCATTGCTGTGGAATACCTTAATGAGCTACTACTGTTTTCATTCCATTTATTTTTCTCAATACTATTGATGACTGGGCAGTGAATCTGTCAAAAATAAGAGAGAAACTGGTGGAATTCCCAAATGCTACAAATTATTTCCTCTTATTTAAATGTGGACTTATGCAGAGGAATCCACCAAAAATGGTGTGTCACTTACATTTCAAAGGATCATGGCTAGAAGAGTTAGGAGTCTATCTGATGTAACTCAACAGTTATTCATTTTTGTAAGACCATATGAATTTATGAACTGATTCCCCATGCCATTTCATGCCATTTATCCTTCCCTCCAAAGTAGTTTTCCAGCCAAGGAGGGGGCTGTGCTATCTACTGCAGTTAAAATGCCAAGGTAGCGCATGCCTGATGCATACTCAGTAGATAAGAAACCAACAAATTTTCTCTTTACATTAAGATAAAGAGCACGAGAGCCCTAGTTTCCAGCTACTAGCACACTTTGAGATCCACAATATAGACTATGTTTTTTTCAAATCAAATGTCTCTCACACTACATTTAATTTGGTTATTTTCCCCTTTTGTCCTCCATTTTTATGCTATTTTTCATTACGTCTGTTTCTTTTCTAACTCTTCACTCCTAAATTTATGGAAATGCTGATATTTTGTCTACAGTTCAAAATATTTATTTTCATGTTTGTAGCAGGGCACCAGGATGTGCCTGCTACTTCAAAAGGCAGAAGCAGCCAGGCCTGGCTGCTCAGAAGCCTAGGCAGAACTCCATAGCTGCAGGTTCCCTAAGCAATGGCCTATAGGGTAAGGCAGTCAGTTGACCAGGAGGAGGCACGGCACTGGGGGACCTATAATCCTAGAGCTAACAGAAACTCTCTCTCTAGCAACTGTCAAGGAAAGGTTCCTCTGCCCAGCTGAGCTACCTGAAACTAGGTGCTACCTATTTTGCTGCCTACAAGAACAGTAAGGGTCCAGGGGCCTAAGGTACCCAGGGCTAAGAGATGCATTGTCCTAATGGTGGAAGAGACAGAACACAGTCTCCATTAGTGTTGTTAGGTTGTAGCCCAGGGGCTTGTATTTGTGTTATTGTTTAATCCAGGGGACCGGGATGAAGCTATAAGGGGAGGTTTGGAGGCTTCATTAGTGCTCAGAGAAAAGGGCGCAGGAACTGGACAGAGCCCAGTGACAGGTGCAGAGCCACGCACGAGAGAGAGAGGCACAGAGCCGGGCACCAGAGAGAGATGCCAGAGACGGAGGTGCAGAATCAGGGAGGAAGGCGCAGAGCCAGGCACCAGAGAAAGGTGCAGAGTCAAGTGTCAGGGGACTATTTGATGCCCTCAAGTTTCGCGGTGGTGACCGCCAGTCACTGTGGGCCGCCTGCGGATGGCGGCCGGTGGTGGACGTGGGCCCCACACCCCCGATGGGGTGAGGGGATGGATCCGATGTTAAAAACTCCCGATGGGGTGGGTTCCACTGGGAAGAGGCACAAAAAGTCAGGCACCAGAGAACTTCATGCCAAAATGGTGTAGAGACACAGGAGCCGGAGAGCTCTGTGCCAAGAGGGTGCATAGAATTGATAACAACAGTGTGATATCTGCAAGGCATGGGATGCAATAAGGGAAGGTCGGAGTTGTGTGTAAGCCCCTAGACATTGGGGCATTAAATGCTCAGTTTCCTGCATTATTATAACAAGTATCTTACCAGCAATGCATGGCAGGTGAGACTGAGCAGACTGCTCTAGACAGGTGGGCAGGCCAGTACTGTGACCAGTACCTGTCACAGTGTTCATAAAAGTGAATTTTCCCATATCAAAAACTATCCCAATCCTTACTGATTATAACCTAATAAACACTTCAGCAGAGCTGAATTCAATGTCAAAGAGTACTACAAACAATAATTAATCCCAACAAAAACTAGTATTATCCTTATTTTAAAACCAGGAAAACTGTGGAGGTGAAGGAGGGGTGGGAGAAAAACCCCAAACCCAAAAAACAAAAAAAGCAATTGTTCAGGGTCTTAGAATCATTAGTAGATCTAATAAGAGGGTTCCTGATCCTCAATTCCCAGTTCATACAACAGGCAAACCCTCCAGGCAAGTTAATGTTTTTCTGCTATTTAAAAAATAGACGCTGCCACTTAATAGAATCCCACTTAACAAAATCAACTGCTTAGCGTCAAAAATCTGCAATTGCAGTCTGTGTACAAGCTTTTTCCTTCCAGATACTCGAATCAAGCCCACACACATGCATGTTTGCTGCCCAGCTTGGTTCCTATGCAACAGCTGGCAAGTACTGAGCATACATCATCATGACACTGCATTAAGTTTTTACTTTGCTTTCTTTATTTGCTGCTGCTTATTTGAATTACCATTTACTAGAATTAAGAGTCTTTTGCCCAATCTGATTCTAATAAGCATCAGAGACTACACAGATACTAATGTGATGTAATGTATGGAAATATAGATCTATTTTTCAGAGCTTGTGTCATTAGGGCTGTGCCTGTCCACTCTTCTTTTAATCTAAGACAGTTTTGCTCAACCAAGAAGTCATCCTCCCACATTACTGGGCCTTGGTGAGGCCACAAGTGGAGTACTGCATCCAGTTTTGGGCTCCACACTTTAGACAGGATGTCAAGAAGCTTGGGAGAGTCCAGACGAGAGCCACATGCATGATTAAAGGTCAAGAGAACATGCCTTATAAGGAGAGTCTGAGAGGAATGGGTCTCTTCAGCCTGGAGAAGCAAAAGGAGTGACTTGGTGGCAGCCTGTAAGTATATAAGGGGTGTGCATCTGGAATTGGGAGAACGTCTGTTCACCAGGGCACCCTGAGGGAAGACAAGGTCTAACAGCCACAAATTGCCAGAAGACTGTTTTAGACTGGACATAAGGAAAAACTTCTTTACCATCCAAGTCTCCAGAGTCTGGAATAGACTCCCCACAAGAAGTGGTGCAAGCACCTACTATGGATACCTTTAAGAAATGCTTGGATGCCTGTCTTGCTGAGGTGATCTGACCCCAGCTGACTTCCTGTTCCTTGAGTAGGGGGCTGGACCCAATGATCTCACAAGGACCCTTCCAGCCCTAATGTCTATGAAATCTATGAACCTATGGGCCACAGGCAATATCCTGGCCTGCATAGCCATGTCATCTGGCCCATGAAACCCCAAATGGGTCCAGAAATTTGGCAGTATTGTAGTGGCCGCATTAATTACCCCCAGAGCTGCAACAATTAACACTGTCATTGCTCCCCCACCACCTGTTTTCAGACCCATGGGAAGCCCTGCAGTCTGGATGAGATGACCCACATACTGGATCATATTGGCAACTGGGATCAGGCCTGCATACAGGGTTGTTCCACAGCCCAACCTAGCACGTAGCGTCAAGCTGTCATATTGGATCGCACCCATGAACCAACACTGTGCTGGATCACATCCACAGACCAGCCCTGTGACACTCACCCAGCCCACAGAGCAAGATAGGTTGAGCACCACTGATCTAAGATATCAACCAGCAGTGTGCTCTAGTTGCCAGGGCATTAGATGGGGTTTTTGAAGTTGTGTATTCAACCACTCTCCTGTTAAGTGACTTCAGGAGTCAGTCACTTATTTTGTGCTGTGTTTCTTTCCTCTCCCTTGTACTCCTTGACAGATGAAGACTGGAAACCAAACAAAATAATTCATTGAAAAGGAAAAAATGAATAATTTTATAAAGTTACCATTCCTCCCAAGCATTATCACTTCACTTCCAATATGATGAGTCTGGTCCATATAATAACTGAATTTTACTTCCAGACTGACAAGGCCCCTCTGGCTACTGCTTTCAAGATGGGCAGGGGTTACATGCACCTATTTTTCACTGCCCAAATTTTCTTTCCTTTGACTTCATTGTGCCTGAGGCTGAAAATACATACTTCAGTAAGAGCTTGCTTTCCAGGTGTTTTCTCCCAGCTCTGCTAATTAACTGAATGCTCTCTTTGAAGCACAAACCATCAGGCAAATAAAATGAAAACATCGGGCTAAATAGTTGCAGTTTTGTAACACTGCTTATTACTTTCTGCATGATCTCATTTAGTGGCAAAGATTACTATGTACTTAAAGGTAATCTGTTTAGACACTTGTTCTACCAGATCAGGGTACATCAAGGTTGTACCAACATAACCATTTTGATTCCAACATGCAGGAATGTATGGTTCTCTTTGCCTGTAGTCAACAAGTTTACTTGCAATAGTATTATTTGCACCACATACAGATACTAATTGGCCATGTCTACACGTGTGTTTTACTGTGGAGTAGACTACTTAGCTGTGAAGTAAAGTGTCACTGTCTACATGTGCTACACTATTGGGTAGCAGTCAGCTAATTAACACTGCTGGAGTGTTATAACTGTGATTAAATGCATGTGTAGATGCTGACTTCAGGCATAAATTTCACCCAGTTAGCCCAGCCAGCATGGGGCCATACTCCTACCTTTCATCTAGCCACACGGCTCCATACTTTCAGCACCTTTGTGCCCCAGCCAGGCCCTCTCTATCACCCAAAGCCCAGGGTAGAGCACACCAGGAGCAGCCCTGGCATAAACTATTCCACCCCAGTTCAAATTGGTGCTGTCCCAGGCTCAATACACTGTCCCCAGGAGTAGTTGCTCCAGCTCAAACTGCTCTGGAGTTTACTGCTTTGAATTAATTCCATGTGTAGATATGCCCACAGAAAGGAAAAGACAACATCTAGTCCTTTAAAGCATTCAGGGCCTCAAGAGACATTAAGAACTTTGCAGAATAATTACCAAATTTTGTGTCTTCTGTAGACAATTCAGTTCAATGTAATAAACACTCTATCCTGAGGAAAATTCAGGAGTTTGACAGAGGAAACTGTCTGACTGCCTTTTATTTTGATGGCAGTTTTCTACCATCTCACATAAGGAAGAGATGTAAAAGTATCCCTAACAACTATCTGCCCCTCCTGCACCTTCCCCAATAGTGTAATCTCACACGTCAGGGTTCAAAAATAATATAGAAGAAATATTGTCCTATACATGTTTGACACACAACTCTTCCTGATCTCTAAGTGCATTTTATCCACACAGATTATGCACAGCCTCCCATGTTGCTCACTAGACAGTGTCTCTGCTTCATGAAATCATGGAACACATGTATCAGGTACCAGATGCCTCAGCTTAGCCTATGCCCTTGATCAAAGGAGAAAGCTGGAAGCAGAGAAAGTTTGCCTTACTGCTACTCTTATGAGAGGAGTCAATTCCACACAAATCCCAAGACCTTAGAGCTTAATTCTGAGTGGGAAAGAGACAAGAATATAGCATACATAGAGTATAATATTCTGAAAGATAATGAGCAACCTCAAAAGAGAGACATCATACTCTGATCAGAAAACTTCCTCTCTCCTGCCATGGAAGAAATACTGCTGAAACTTCCTTAGCCTGACAAAGGATTTTTGAACCCGAAAGCTTGCTTAAAAATTGTTCTCCAACTATTTTAGTTGATCTAATAAAAGTTTTCAGTTTCACCCAAAGAACCTTGTCTGCCTATGGAAGGAATACAACACCCACTGTGTTATTTCCTATCTAATTTTTTTTTCCAGAAAAAGATAGCTTTTCTTTGTTTTCTAGGATGGCTAAATTATTCATTGTACTACTCTCCCAATGCTAGTTCAGCTGTGCAATCAAACATGTTGCACTGAATCTTTTTACTGGGGGGGTAAAAAACAAACAAAAAACCGTCAAACAACCTCCTTCAATCATCTCATAAAACAGGGTCGAAGAGCAACAGCCTTAAAAAATCCAACCCAAGTCTAGCAAACATTCTTCACATTTGCAGAATTCCAGACACAATTAGAAGACCAGTAATGACAGAGTAAAGAACTGGCCATGTGCAGCATAAATAGCAATTACCAAAACCATTGCCAAGTGTAAAGCCCACGAATACACCATTTCCTTAAGTGACACAGTAATGATAAGTGAAGCTATGCCAGCTAAAGAAAGCAATGGGAGGCAAACAAGTTCTTTCATGAACTGTGTTATCTCCATTAGAATGTTAAGAGGCAGGAGAGATTCCACAAGCTTGAAGTCATCTGCAAGCAAGGGGGAAGCTAGTCATCATTGGGAATGACACCTTCATTATCATCAATTTGCCACTGAAGTTTGCAGTTGGAACAACCATGCCACTTTAAAAAGCCAAATAAAATCTACCTAATGGAGGAATGGAAAAACAGACTCTGAGACTGTAAAGATCAATGGCACTTTCTATCTGAAAACACTTTGCATGGGCACATACATAATATTCAGTGAGATAAGCTAAGTACTGAATTTAAAGTGCATCCGTCTCCCACAACCAGCCTAGTGAACACACATTTATGCCACACACAGATTGAGAATAAACATTTTAAAATTCTGATTTTGGGAGATCTTATAAATGTAAAGAGGATTCATGTTGAGGGAAGAATTGCTACTTAACTTTTTATCATTTAAAAATATCAGTTTTATGTAAAATCCTTTCTGCAATGGATTACAACTGTTGTAAATGTACTGTAAAAATGGGGCCAGCTATATAATAATCAGTTTCTTCCTTTCACATTGAGTCCTGAAAGCTCCATTTGAATCCTGTTGGCTTTACTCTACCGTTGCATTCAGAGTTAATAATTTTGGCAACAAATTGAGCCTTTATCTGTTGCATCCAGATTTGCCTATGATTTCTCTAATTTACTCATCAAAATATCTTAGGGTTTTTTTTGTCTGGTAGATTATTAATCATAACCTATTTGCTACAAGGACTCAGGGCATGGACACATAGCATGTTTAAACCAGTTGCAAAGAGTGGCTATAACAGTGTAATCAAGAAGGGGACAAATTAAGTGAATCCCTGTACCAGTGTATGATGTGAATCCCTATACTCAAATCCATACAGGGGAAAGACTGAGATAAACCTACACTGGTATAAGTTACACTGGTACAGGTATCAACTGATTCTATTTCAGGGTAGCCCCTTTCCTCAATGCAAACAGACTATTACCTGCTCCTCTGCCATCTAGTGGTGAAGCATAGTAATAGTCTGTAGGATGATGAGCTATTCTTGAATAAGCTGCATGTCTGTTCAGTCTCCATCCGAGTATAAAATTACATGTGTGTATAAAACTGCTGTAAATCATACCATAGTAAATGTGTCATCTGTTCAGGTCCTTAGTGGGCAAAATTTTAGCCCTGCCTGGATTACTTGGTAAACTGGAACTATTCAAATATATTTTAAAACAGCCAAAAGCAAAGTTAGAAATAGGGAATACAAGTTATCTTGAAATCAATGACCCTGTAAGGAAGCCAAGGGTTCTAGTAACTATAATCCTTCACTATATGACATGATCAATATTAGAATACAGCATGCAGTTCTGACCTTATCATCTCAAAAAGGTAACTGAAAAATTGGAGGGGGTATGAAAAATAGCCACAAATGTTATTTGATGAGTAAACAAAATGTCTTTTAGTGACAGACTCAAAATTTTTCAAAAAGACAACTAAGAGGCATCTTCTATACTTTATGCAAGACAAATAGCCAGGTACTAATGAGATGTTTAATGTAGTGGAGAAAGTCACACTGGTTGGAAGATGAAGTCAGTTTAAATCAAATTAGAAGTTATTAGCAAGTTTTTAACTGGATGTTGATTAAATACTTGGAAGAAACCACTAAAGTATTGAGGAACTTACTGATCTTTAATTGAGACTGAAAGATTTGCTTTCGCTAAACAAAATGTATTGAGCTCAATACAGGGTAAGTAGGTGAAATGTAATGAATTATTATATACAGAATGGCAGATTGATCAGTGTCCCTTCTCACTTTAAACTCTGTGAATTTAAGGCATTTTGACTGGGCACCTAGGTCATAGGTTATCAGTAGTATTTCCAGATTGGAAAGGTAAAGACTCCCTGGTTACTTCCCACCCACAGTTTTTCAAGGTTGTTTGAATTTTAACTCATACATCAAGATGTACCACACAACATCTTCAAAAACACTTTTTTTAGTCCAGGCCAAAGGTAACTTGCTAGTTCACTGCAAATCTAATTTAACAAGCTTAACAAAAAGTAAAGACATAAATAAATCAAGTACGAACCCTGTGGCTCAGTATCTAATTTTCAAAACATACGTAAGTTGGTGACATGAAAATCAATTTCCTCTGGAATGTATTTCTTCTCAGTGAGGGCTCTTTCAATGCCAATTTTCAACTTTCCAACTTCTTTGGTTTTGGCTGTGGTGCTATTTAAAAAAAGGTGCAAGAATGTCTTTAGAAAGGATGGAAAGCATTCCTTCATGAATTCTCTGAAGTCACTAAATCGTTTTTCTATCACATTTAAAAATATAAAAAATATTGGAGAAGATGCAAATCCTAAAAGTCTTAGTCTAAAAGGTGATTGTTTCAAAAAGATTTTAGTGACACAAGGAAGTCTTTAAAAGAGAAAATTACAATACAAGTCTCAAACTGTTCAAAATAAAGCATTCAATATATGACAATTATGTTTTTAAGCATATTTCTGAAAAAGACCTGTCCCAGATATAGTACATAGGGTGAAAGTTTCATTCCCAATCCAACCCCTTTTTTTCTAAGTCAATAGACCAAAGTAATGTAAAAATCCCTGGACTGGCAAAGAAATGACTCCTCCTTCCAGCCCCCACAACACAGAGGAGGCAGTTGGAAGCTGCCTTCTGAGGATCCCAACCTTGGGAGAATATTAGGGAGTATTAGGCCTGGGGACTAACACACAGCACTGTGGAGATTTGTAGTGTAGTATAACAGCCCATAAACCAGACAAGCTAACCTGTTCCAAAGGCAATCTATGGCATGTTCAGATGGGAAAGGTAAATAGTGATTAACATGTACTAACATGGTGACTAACATGTACATGGTGACTTACATGATGACCTTCAAGTGCCTATACACATGCTCCAATGCATTCTAATTAGAACACATTGGAACAGGCTGGATTCATCTCATTAGAATGCTCCAGGGTGCCTCACCATCACACGTATTGTGTCCCACGTTTCAAAATAGCCACAGGGGTGCTTTAACTAAAACTCATCAAATGAGCTTTAGTTAAAGTACCCTGTGGCCATTTTGAAATGCAGGATGTTTAATACATGTGACACTGTGGTATTTTAATCAGAGTAGCTGTCTGGGAGCACATGTATAGAAAGAAACTATCACTGGCTGGAAGTTCTTTTCTATGCCTTAATAGAGGTACAACACAGGATCTCACTCAGCATGTAAAAGGATACGATTGATTTGCTTTTAGTAAAAGGCAAAAATTGAATGAGAGAAAGAAGAAGGAAGAAAAGAAACACAGGAGGAAGGCAAATAAGAGGGAAAACAAAGGATAGGTAGATTTCACAAGGAACCCGGTATTTTTCATTGTCCCTTACTGATCTACAAATTCTTGGTCCTGGATGTACATGAAAACATATAACAATATTAAAAGACTTCAGATAGAACAACTAGAATGGTCTTTTCAGCTTTGGAAATGTCAGGCTTCTGTTTCCAGAACTGACGTGAAAACATGGCTCCCAGTTTCCCATTGTAGCCTCTGTTAGTTACAAATCACATTTTATTAGCAATCCATTTTTTTTAAAGGTAACAGAAGAAGCCAGCTCTGAGAGGCCTGCATCAACCATGTTCATTGCCTGGGGTAAACTTGGTTCATCCAATTATAAGTTCTGTTTAGTAAACAAATCAATAAATCCATTTTGACAATGTCATTCAGCTAAAGCAGTGGCCACAGATATTTCTCTCTGATTAAGAGTCAGCCTTAGAGGAGCTATAGAAATTTTATACAGTCTTGTGAAGAGAGGGAGAGAGAGATTGAAATGGTTAAGAAGGTCATTGGGAAGGTCATTCCATACAAACAGCAGAGTTTGATTAGGGATGATTACAACTTCTTCCTCGTTCCAGATGAGAATATAAACCGCTTCCCAGCTGTGCTGTGTTCATGGATTTGTTTGTGCCTGCCTCCTTACAAAATGGCTGTTAGATTCCCAGTCTCTTGTGTGTCACAAGGAAAAATTCTATCTATTGCAGGTTCATCCCTGTGACAAAGTAAGAAGGGAAATCTGGCGCTCGTCTAAAGGCCTTCAATACAGATAGCTGCAATTCACAATGCACAGAGATGGCAGTCATGAAGCTATATTAAATATGCACGTGAATATTATATGGGTTACAAAAACTGTGAGAATGTTTTATTAATCTAGAAAGAACTCCCAAATATTTCCATTCCAAGAGATTCAGGCAACATTTGCTTGTGAAGTTCCTTTTTTTACAGCATGGAAAAGTTATTGAGCTATGGAAGTGCCTGTTCTTTGTCCCATGACCTTATGTTCAGGTATCTATGATATATAAACATTTAAAGACCAGTATTGTCTTGTTCTCAGAGCAATATGAGACCAAAAATAACAGGAATATTGTAGACCTCCAGACCCATACCTCTCTTGGAGCAGAACAGTACTCCCTGTATTAGGAGCCCCTGTAAGTTACTAGAACAGTTGTAGTGAGGGGTTAAGGTGGATCCAGAGAGGTTGAGGTGATGTGTTCATATCTTCCTTTGGCTGTGAAGCAGGTGAGTTGTCAACACAGAGTCTGGCCTGAACTCCTGCTTTCACATAGCTCCAGAGCCAAGGTTGAGAGCTCTGCCACTTCCACTTGTCCCCTCCTGAATTCAACGAGGAGGAAGAAGGACGGGAATGGAGAACAGCAACATTCACCTGAGAGCAGGTGCTCTAGTTAGACCCACCTGGTCAGCTGGTGAGCTTGGAGCCCACTGATCACATGGTGCTGTGACAGGAGCCCATGCTGCCTAAGCAGCAGGCTCAGAGATCACTGCACATACACAACATAGCCAAAGTGAAGGGTGCGCATGCAGAACTGTTCTAGACTCACCACCACCACACCAAGATCAGCACATAGTTCCAGGAGCTCTTCCATCTCCTGGAAGAGTTGTGTGGGAGAAGATAGGATTAACATCCCTGCACCACGCCCCACTGACCCAACACGAATCTCAACCAGCGTATTCAACCCAGGCAAAATCGTCTTCTCCATCTGTTGCTAATGAAGTTCCTCTTATTCCAGTAGTAGAAATATGACATTGCAATGAAAGTTTAAGGGCCAAATGTTGTGATAAATTGCTACATGTGTATGAAAAATCATGTATGATAAATATTGTGCATGATAATGCTATGATAATACATAATAATACATGTATTATATACATAATACCCAATAATATTATATGATAATATGTAATTGTGTATGATAAATATAGTGCTAAACTGCTATTGGTGTATGATAGATTCTGGAATGTACAGTTTTTAAATTCCCTTGCTTTTATCTTCTTATTTCATTTTTTTAATTTTTTTTTATTTTTTTGTAATTTGGAATGTCCTATGATAAAAAAATGTTATTTAGGTTGCAAAGTGAAAAGCTTGAGAGTTATGAAATGCCGCAGTCAAGATTGCCTGATCACGTAATTGTTCAAATTCCATCAAACGTGGATCCTAACACTTCCATTTCTCTTTCCCTCTATTTTTAGCACCATAAAAATGTACCTCCAGCTGCGTTTGTGAGAAGCAAATGGTGTCATGCAGGGGCTAGCTAGGAAAGATGCACCTGTCATAATTGTAAGCATCTCAGGAGGTGCATCATGTTCCATTTCCAATCTACCATGAAAAAAACACTATGGAAAATGAATTGGTGTCAATTACCAGATGTTTTCAAGCAATTCTAATCAGGCAAAGAAAGTAAACTGCTACATTCAGTATTATGGATATTGTGTAGATGTGTAACTCACATAAACATATAGGCTAGGGACAGAAATTACACGTAAACTGGTGTAAGTGATTGGAAACTAGTCTAAACCTGTAACAGAACAGAAGTTCAGTGCACATAGACCAATTTCAAAATGGTGGAATCCAGTTTAAGACAGACCTGGATGGATGTAATATCAGATCAAATAGCCCCATCCCTGGACTGTCGCAAACCTGAGGCAGCAAAGCTGCTGCTCTCCAACCAGGCCGCCAGTGGCATGGGGGGTGGGCGAGGGAGAGGACAGACCCCTGCTGTGGCCCCAACCCCAGAACTGAGGTCTGTATTGCGGGTGGGGGGTAGGGAAGCCCCTGAGGAGAGGTCCCTCCCACAGCCCAGCTCTGCCAGACAGCAAACGCCCCACCCCTGCTTCCTCTCCAGACCTCCACCATCTGCTGAGAGGTGGCGGCCTGGCTAGGGGTCAGGGCTGGGGCTGGGCTGTTCACTGCCCAGCAGAACTGGGTTGTAGGGGGGAAACCCCCACCCACTGTGCAGACCCAAGCTGGGGCAAACCAGGGCAGGGGGGTCTATTTCCCGCCCTCCCTGCACATGTCCCCAAGTGACTGAGAGACAGGGGCCCAGTGAAGGTGCAGCACTGGGGTATTCACTGTGCAGTGGAGCTTGGAGGCATGCAGGACTACCCCCCACCTTCTGGCCTTGGCTAGTGCAGGCATCTGCTTGCCTTGGCCAACAGAAGAATGAATGTGAGTTCTGTTCATTCATAGTCCAATCTACACAGCCTTAGAGATCAATTTGAATGCATTGATTGGATCAATTCTGCCTCAGACTTTTTGACTATCTGTACTTAGCCATACAGTCTGATTTTCATTTATACTGAAACCACTTTACATTATTTTGGAAGCAAAAAAGAGCCCTACATTCACCATAAATTATGTTTACATTCACTTTACAGTCCTTTTACTTTGCCAGAGCAGCATAAATCTGTGTAAATATAAGACAGTGAGAATCTGGCCAACAGTTTTTTTGGGGAACACTCCTTTAAGGCATCTCAAGAACAATTTACTTTTACCAATAAAAGGAAAGGAAAAAAGTTTTAGTCTCCTAAAAGCAATATTTACATTCTGTGTAGAGTAAGTCTGTAGTGAATGGATTAGGTGCAATTCATTAAAAATGTCAGTGCGTATTTAATTGTAATTGTGATTAATCAGCTTGTGATGAATACAAAGTATCCAGTTATCTGTTCCTTATCCAACCTCTAGGCTTCCCATGCATGCTTATGCCAAACCCTAACTAAGGAGATTTTAGACAAAATAGACCAAATGCTCTCTAGGCCCAGCACAGCTGCAATTTTTGTCCACTATTAACCAAAGAAATACAAGTACAATTAGTATTCAGCGAGCAAGAAGGTGATAGTCCAGTGAAAATAATTTGGAGTGAAAATAAATTAAATTCTTGGTCCTGCTTCCACTTCAGTCAAAACCAAAACTCTCAGGGCTTCATTTTCTGGTTCTTCTGTAGAAGAAAACAGTTGGGAACTGGTTTAGCTGATTTTCTGAGGATTCCACGTACATATGGGTAATCTCTTGGTGGTACAGAGATAAAACTTCCACCCTTCACATCTGGTAAAGGGAAAGTTCAAGAAAATGGGTACTTTTTCTGAGTGACCATAAAACCAATGGACATTCTACACGGTATTTTCCAACACTACCATAAAATGGAAGCATACTTTGTATACATCCCACCCAAACAAAATACGTCTTACCATAGGTCTATACTCAGTCAACATCAACTGTTACGCATTAATTCAAATAAAGGAAAAAGAAAACTATGCATTGCACCAAATAAATATCATGACCCAATTTGGAAATCTTCACAGGAGGAAAGCTGATATTCACATGACAAATGACTCTTCAAGTTATGCAGCTTTTCGCAGAAATTTTTTTTTTTGCTACATGCATTAGGTACGTCTTTCCCACTATTATAAATAATTCAACATATGAGCTACTCATACTGATTAGGAAATTGTAGGCACGTTTTTTTCCTTTCCTTTTGAACTGGAGTATCTTTGTCATAATTAGCTTAGTATTGGATATAAAGTTGCAGTTCTCTGGTAAACAAAAACTGCTCCTGCAGCCCCCCTTATATAAACAAGTACTAAATAACTGTACAGTAATCAGAGTTACTGCACAGAACTGTCACTGAATGGCTTTTTCATGACGCTGACTGCGTAGTAACCCAAGACTACTGTGTAGTGGGATCACGTCATGCTTTCTGCCACATGACATTACTGTGCAGAAGTCAGGAGCTACTGCACAGTCAGCATCCTGTGTAGATGCAGCCTCTAACTAATGAATTAGCATCTCTGAACTAGTAAATTAGATCCCAATTGGCAAACATTTCAGATGTTCCTTCTGCACACTTTTTATGGCCAGGACCTTTTCTTGACCATGTATTTGTACAGTACCCAGTACAATGCAGGCCTATCCTAACCTATAATCTCCCAGTATTGGTAGAAAACAAATTTATATGCATTACACGTTTAAAAGAAAAGTACTTGGACAGAAAATGACTATGTAGGCTAGGAATTCAATGTAAGCCCACAAATTTATCATTTTCTTTTCTAAGAAACACAAACCCACTTAAATTACTAACCACTATTCTCTTTTCCCCAAAAGAGTTTCAAACTTGAGCATCTGGACTAATTTCAAACCCTTCCCGGAGATGAGCAAGCATACTCTGTACTAACTATAACCATTAATTTTAGTAAAGAGAGTTTATTACCATAAATTGTTTAAATGTTACTGCCCTAGCTGGCAGTGTGAGGTTGAAAACCTTAAAAGTAAGTCAGAATCCTTCTGGAAAACATTAAAGTTTTTTCCTTGCTGTATTGCAAGTGATACATTACATCATCCAGGGTGAATCTACATGAGAAATTAAGGTGAAGTAATAAACTCTGGAGCTGTTTGAGCCAGAGTAAACTGCTCCCGGGCACAGTGTCTACATGTGCACCTAGGACAGCAGCAAATTGAACCAAGGAGAAATAGGCCGAGGCTGGCAGGAGGTATTGGGGGGGGTCAGCCTTGGGGTCCAAGTGGCAGCATCAGGCAATGCAGGGGCTGGCTGGGGCACAAGGTACAAAACCTGCACAGCTGTGTGACTAGGCAGCAGCCAGGAGTCTGGCCCCTGCCCAGTCACCATCTACACTTGTGTTTCAAAGCAGTCAATTAGCAGTTACTGTCTCTGACAGTACTATCTTACAATGGAATTAATTAGTTTACTGCACCGTAAACTGTTGGTGTAGATGGTGACACTTTACTGACCACTTGTATATGAGACATTGAATGAATAGTTGTTACTGTGCAGTCATTTAGTGACTGAACAGTGATTGAACAGCTTTTTCATGACACTGACTGCGCAGTAGCCCAAGAGTACTGCACAGTAGTGTTGCGTCATGCTTTCTGCCATGCAACACTACTGCATACTAGTCATGAGCTACTGCACAGTCACTGTCTCGTGTACACAAGGCCACTGAGGAGCTAATTAGTCAACTCCACAGTAAAGCACATGTAGATGCATCCCCAGATAGAAAGAACAGAAGGACAGTGAATGATGCTCTAAAGCAGTGGTTTTCAACCTTTTCCATTTGCAGACCCCTAAAAACCTTCAAATGGAGGTGTGGACCCCTTTGCAAATTTTGAATGGGGGTTTGGACCCCTCTGAATTGTAAGTATGTATATTCACATACTTTTGATTGATCATAGTCATTTTTCAGACCCCTTAGACATAGTCTGAGGACCCCCAGGAGTCCACAGACCATAGGTTGAAAACCACTGCTCTAAAGCATAGGCTGAGAAATCTTTCAAAGATAAATATTGTGAACATCAACTTAGGAAGTTTGGTTTTAATTTCTTATTTCATTGTGAGTTTCTCTTTGGAACCAAATTCCAAGTACAGAATAAATTTTATCCCACTTCAGTTTGTGGGAACCAGCAAGGTGAGGGAAACCACTTGTCCACAGAAAGCCAATGCAAAACTAATGGTAAATATTCACTTAAAACCTAACAGAACCCAGGAGACTCCAAGACCTTGGCTACAATCTCTATGCGAGGACAGAGTTCAGTATATACTTCAAACATTACCCCATGAATCAATGTGCATGTTTCATGCCTCTCTAAATGATTCACATTTCAAGCCTACTCACTGAGTTTATATGGATTTTTGTTCTTATCTTTCTTAACTATCCCTTTTCCTTTTTCCCAATCAAGCTCTCTGCTCTGCTATTCATAACAACCATTCCTTATCCTTTTTCATTCTAATCTTTAAAGCCTGTATGCATGCTCAGAGATGGGGGAGGGCATTTTAATTAGAATGGCTCCCAGGCAGCTGCTCTAATTAAAATGCCTCATTTGATGAGGTTTAGATAAAGCATTCTGCAGCCATTTTAAAATGCATGGGGGCTTAATACATGTGATGCTGCAGCATTGTAATTAGAATGCAGAGCAGACTCAATTAATCTAATTAGGTTCTAAATTTTAAATAGAACCTGAAGAAGTGCAAATATAGGTAGGACCTGGTTTGAATCGTGATTTCACATTTTTCATGAAAATCACAGAATTAAGTGATTTTCACCTGGGAGCTGCCTTGGCAGATGACCCTGGCACTGGGTAGGGGAGGGTCTGTTTCCTCCTTCAGGAGGCAAAACTGGGGCAGCAGGGGTTGGGGTGGGAGGAGAGAACACATGTGCAGAGGAGTGAACAGGCCCTCCCCTCCCCAGCACCAGGGTCAGTGAGGGGGTGGGCAGAAGCTTTTCAGCAGCAATCATAGGCTTTGGGAGCAGAGCCTCTGCTGGTGCAATTAAATTTAGCCCTAAGACTGCCCCAACAGCCAATCACGGGGCATGGGGGGAGAGGAGGGTGCCAAAATCTAGTCACAAAAATAACAGCCCCTGCCATGATCAGGCCATGATATTAGTGATCTGGACCCACGATTTAAACCAGACCTTACACATAGGCACCCCAACTCTTTTCTTTATCACTTTTCCATTTCTCTGCCATATTCTAAGGGTCCCTGATAGACTTCCTTCGACTATCTTTTGCTTCTCTTCTTTTCTCCAAATGCCCCTTTCCCCTGCCTCTAAATGCTCAGCTCAGTAGCAACTCCTGAATCTTTCCTAAACTGTAAATCCTTCAAAGAGCGAATAATCTCCAAAATCTACAAAACAATAGAAAAGAGTAACAAGATAACAAAGTAAGAGATAAGAAACACACACAAGAAAATTCCAATTAACTATTTCCATCACTCCTCAATGTATATTCTATATTGCAACACAAAATTATGCATTCTTAAGAATCTCATAACACTAGTATGGTGTACCATCCTAGGAATTTTTTTTCCAACTAAACACATTCTGTAATCTAGTGGAAAAGCATCAGAGGAACAACTATTCACATGGTTTGATTTACTAAGCAGTTCGCCATGGTCTGTTGATTAAGAGACGTAGTGGGATCAATGGGTTTTGTAGTACTGGATCAAGCCATATTTTTAGGCTGTTCATAGAGTTAGTGAAAGACAAACATTCCTGTTCCTTCTGAAGCAATCCAAAAGGAAGCCTCTCACACAGTCTATACAGCTTTCAAACCCCAAGGTAAGACTGTGAGATGTCACTTCATTCTCAAATTAACCATTCCTCCTCAGCAGACAGACAACACCATCACCTCGCTTTCCCCACACTCAAACAAGTTGCACACTTGCATTAAGTAAAGTTGGCTGTAAAAATAAAAATTAATATAAGAGAGGACAGATTCTCATGAGAAAAACTCTATACACAAATCCATAATATCATCTGCCCTTCTACTGTCTACATGTTACATAGATTCATAGATGCTAGGGTCAGAAGGGACCTCAAAGGATCATTGAGTCCGATCCCCTGCCAGTGACAGGAAAAAGTGCTGGGATCATGTGACCCCCAGCCAGGTGCTTGTCCATTCTCCTCTTAAAGACCCCCAAGGTAGGGAATAGCACCACCTCCCTTGGAAGCCTGTTCCAGATTCTGGCAACCCTAACCATGAAGAAGTTATTTCTGATATCCAGCCTAAATCTACTGTCCACCAGCTTGTGGCTGTTGTTTCTGGTTATTCCAAGGGGTGCTCTGGTAAACAGAGCATCTCCTATTCCCTGCTGGCCCTCCCCCCACCATACATTTGTATACTGCCACAAGATCCTCCCTCAGCCTCCTCTTATAGAGGCAGAAAAGGTCCAGGTCCCTCAGCCTTTCCTCATAATGCCT
>NW_017729032.1:172435245-172435694 GCF_001723915.1 Gavialis gangeticus
TTGGTGTCATCTGTGAATTTGGACAGAGTGCTTTTCACACTCTCATCCGGTCGCTGATGAAGATGTTGAACAGCACTGGCCAAAGGACTGAACCTTGGGGGAACCCCACTGCCCACATCTTTTGAGGTTGATACTGACCCATCCATCACCACTCTCTGGGTACAACACTTAGGCCAATTTGCCACCCACATGACTATGTAGTCATCTGTGGCACAGCTGTACAATTTGTTTATAAGAATCAGATGGGATACTGTGTTGAAGGCCTTCTTAAAGTCCAAGTACATGACATCTACCTTGACTCCTGCATCTAAGCTCTTAGTGACCTGGACATAGAAAGAAACAAGGTTAGTCAGGCAAAATCAACCCACTATGAACCCATGCCGGTTGCCCTTCAGCATAATGTTACCCACTGGACTCCTACAAACATGATCCTCGATAATTTTTTCAAG
>NW_017729032.1:172440694-172446726 GCF_001723915.1 Gavialis gangeticus
ACCCATGCCGGTTGCCCTTCAGCATAATGTTACCCACTGGACTCCTACAAACATGATCCTCGATAATTTTTTCAAGAATTTTCATAGATTTCATAGACATTAGGGCTGGAAGGGACCTCGGAAGATCATCAAGTCCAGCCCCCTGCCCCAGGGGCAGGAAGTCAGCTGGGGTCAAAGGATCCCAGCAAGATAAAAATCAAATGTCTCTTAAAGGAGTCCAGAGTAGGTGCTTGCACCACCTCTGGCGGCGGTCTGTTCCAGGCCTTGGGGGCTCGGACAGTAAAGAAGTTCTTCCTTATATCCAGCCTGAAATGGTCTTGGAGGGGTTTGTGACCATTTGACCTTGTCATCCCTTGGGGCGCTCTTGTGAACAGGCATTCCCCCAGATCCTAAAGTACACCCCTTATATACTTATATGCATCCACCAAGTCCCCCCTGAGCCTCTGCTTTTCCAGGCTGAAGAGTCCCATAGCTCTCAGCCTCTCATCATAAGGCCTGCTTTCCTGCCCTCTGATCATGAGCATGGCTCTTCTCTGGACTCTCTCAAGCTTCTCCACCTCCTTCTTAAATTGTGGAGCCCAGGACTGGATGTAGTACTCCAGCTGCAGCCTCACCAAGGCTGAGTACAATGGGAGGATCACATCCTGGGATTTGCTTGAGAAGCATCTATGGATGCAAGCCAGAGTTTTGCTCACTTTACCAGCTGCAATATCAAATTGGTGGCTTATATTCATCTTGTGGTCAATCATGACCCCCAAGTCCCTTTTGGCTGTGGTGCTAGCAAGCTTAGCACTGCTGAGCCTATAAGCAAGCTGCGGATTTTTTTCCTAAGGTGGAGTACCTTGCATTTTTTGACTTTGAACAACATCATGTTTTCATCCACCCATTTTCTCAGCCTGTCAAGGACAGCCCAGATCACCATCTTCTCCCCGAGTGTGGATGCTTTACCCCAAAGTTTGGTGTCATTGGTGAACTTGGCCAGTCCACTTCTGATACCAATGTCTACATCATTAATGAAGATGTTAAAGACTATAGGCCCAAGGACAGAACCTTGGGGGACCCCACTGGTCACAGCGCACCACAGTGATTGACTTCCGTCAACTACCACTCTCTGGGTCTGACCTCGGAGCCAATTTCCCAGCCATTGGACAGAGGGCAGAGGTGAGACTAACTGGCCATATAGTTACCCAGATCCTCCTTCCTCCTCTCCTTGAAAATAGGGACATTGGCCCTTTTCCAGTCCTCTGGGACTTCACCTGAGCACCATGAGCGCTCAAACAGACATTCCAGTGGCTCTGCTATGACACTGGCTAATTCTTTCAGCACCCTTGGATGGAGCTTATCCAGTCCCACTGATCTAAACACATCCAGTCCTTCCAAGGGTCTCTTAACTAGGTTAGCGCTAACAGTTGGTCAGCTGGCGTTTCTCCTGATTCTGTCAGTAATGCATTTGGGAGATTTGTCAAGATCAGAGTTCAGGAATACTGAGGTAAAGAACTAATTGAAGAGTTCTGCTATGTCCCTCCTATCTGTCACCTACTCCCTTTGTCTATCCTGTAGGGGTCCTATGCTGCCCTGCACCTTCTTTTTGCCACCTATATACCTGAACAAGGACTTTTTGTTGCCTTATTTTTTGTTGCTAGCCCAGGTTGTAATGCTGCTTTGGCCTTCCTAACTGATTCCCTGCAAGTGTGAGCCAAGGAGGTATATTCCCCCTTGGTAGCTATCCCCTGCTTCCACAGCCTGTATGTCCCTTGTTTTGCCCTTAGGCTTTCCTGAATTTTCCTGTTTAGCCAGGAGGGTTTCTTGCCCCTTGGCCCCCTTTTCTATGTAATGGCCTCCTTCTGTGCCCGAAGGATTGCTTCCTTGAGGAATGATCACTCTTCCTGGATCCCCATTTTATCAATGCTCTTGAGCTTTAATACCCCACTAACTAATTTCCTAAACACACTGAAGTCAGCCTTTCTGAAGTCTAACACTTCAGCCCTGCTGGTTATTTTTCCCACCCTTCTCTGGATAGTGAATTCAATCAATTGGTGGTCACTATCCCCTAGGTTGCCTTGTACCTGTAGATCCCCCACCAGGTCATCCCCGATAGCCAGTACCAAGTCCAGCAAGGCATTTCCCCTAGTGGGACAGTATACCTCCTGCATCAAGTGGAGGTCTTGTATATGGGTTAAGAACCTACGTGAGCGATTAGTTCTAGCTGAGTGATTCTCCCAGCAGATGTCAGGGTAGGTTAGGTCACCCATGAAAAACCATATCTCTTGACCATAAGGCCTCTGAGAGCTGCCCAGAGAATTCCAGGTCAAGCTCATCCTCCTGTTGTGGTAGTCTATAGTAGACCCCCACTACCAAGTCCCTTTCCCCTCTTGTATCCTAACCCACAGTACCTCAGTTTGGTCCTCCTTTAATCCCATCTTGATTATAGAAGATGTATATTGCTCCTTGACATAGAGAGCAACACCCCCTACACACACCTTTTTACCCCACTCTATCCCACCTGTGCAACCTATAACCTTCAATGCCTACTGCCCAGTCATGAGTAGGGTCCCACCAGGTTTCAGTTAGTCCAACCGAGTTGAAGTTTTTGCCTGCAAGCAGGAGTGCAAGTTCCTCCTGCTTGTTCCCCATGCTCCAAGCATTACGGTAGAGACATTTAAGCCCCCCAGTGGGAGCCCTTGGTAACCGCCTGTTCTGATGTCTATCAGGCCCCTTAGTGTTTACCTGGGCTGATCCATCAAGTGGCTCATGGTTCTCTGAACCTAGGTTCTCATTTTCCACTGTATCCTTATCCCTCAATGAACCTAGTTTAAATCACTTTGGAGGAGATCAGCCAACCTGTAAGATAATAGACTCTTACCTTTAGAAGAAAGATGAAGACCATCTCATCCCAAGATACCTCTCTCATGGAAGTGCAGATCGTGGTTGTAGAAGCTAATGGTACCAACTCCAGAGCTGCAGGTTGACTTCTCTAATGCAGGTGTCTTGGTGTTGATGGTGACCGCTGACTGTGAGGATCAATGAGAAGACCACCTGTGCCTGCAACTTCCTAAGCCCGGCCTTCAGAGCCTTGTAGTCACTCATGATGTAGTCCAGACTACTCCTGGCTGCATCATTTGTGCCCACAAGGATGAGGACCACGGGATAGTAATCAGAGGACCAGATGAGGTCAGAAATCCTCACAGTGATGTCTCAGATCCTGGCACTGGGCAGGCAGCAAACCTCCTGTGCTGTGGGATCCAGTTGACAGATAGGCCCCTTCATGCCTATCAGGAGGAAGTTGCCCACCACAACGACCCAGCATCTCCTCTTCTGGCTGCCCGGTTGTTACTCAGCCTGCATGGTTGTTGGGGATGTGTCCTCCCCTGCGACTTCCTCTGCTGTATCATTCTTTAGTGCTGCCAGGGCTTTGTATCTGTTCCCCAGTTGTGTTGGAGATACAGTCACAGCCACACACTGTCTGGCTCTGGACATGACTGTCTTCCATTCAGCTGCCTTGGGACCCTCTCGTGGTGTCTCTGTACTAGGTGTTTGGTCCTGCAAAGAATGAAAGTGCCCGTCAATTTCATCCTCTATAGCCTCTACAGTCTTGATTACTTCTGAATACTTTATGGACATTATCACTCACTCAATCCACTTCAAAATATAAAGGCTCTTTGCTATCTGTGTTCATAGGCAGCACATAGGGGGAGCACAGGGGTGCACATGCTGCCCTCACCCGAGAGCACTGGTGCCCCCCCTGACAGCACCAGCTGGTAGGGGGGCACAGAGAGCATCATTGCCCCCCTGAAATGAGCTCTGCCAGCAGGATATCAGTGCCAGCTGTGGAAGTCCTGGCACTTCCGCAGCCACCATGCAGCTGGCATGCCAGCTGGCCACTGGGGGACTCCTCCCCTGGTCACCGGCTGGCCACTGAGGGACTACCCCCTCCCCCCCAGACATCTGTGTTTATGCAAAGTATAGCAATCTGTCTGTACTTTTTATTGATTCTACTTGATAATATTAGGAAATTGTTCCTCTGAAAATCTCTGATTAACTGAATGCCTCAATCTGTGGTTTGGCCAGATTGGGTCACATCCTTGCAAGGCAAGGGATAATGGTCAATCCTTACTTTTCCTGGGAAGCAATGGAGGTAGTAGCAGCATTGGACCATGGCAAGACAAAACCTTTCGGAGTCTGTTTAGCCATGTTTGTCTGCAGATGGCAGATTCTTGAGGTAGGGGAAACTACCAATAATACAGGTAATCAAGTATGGTTCAAAAAAGGTCTCACAGAGAGGTCAGTAAAGAAAACACATATGGACATTTGGGTGATCCAAAAGAAAAGTGAGATAGATTGGTAACTCATTAGCAGTTGGTTGAGAACTCAGAGGCCTGGACTCAAAGGCAAAGAAGACTCCTTCCAATCCTATGATCCTAGAATCAAGGAGCATAGCAGTTAGAAGACTTGCTGTTGATTGTAAATTTTTGTGCTTTAACTTTTAAAAATATAAAGATTATCTGGGCAATGACTATCCTAATTTGTCTACTTATTTATACCTGCCAGAAGCTTCTTGAAAAGTTAAACTATAAACAGGAAAGCTCAGACCTTCCCTAGATTCTGTTTTATATATCTAAAAGAGATGTACATTTAATTCTAATGACAAGAGGACTGAAGAAAAAATATGTTTGGACTAATTTTTGCCTAATTTGTTGCATTGTTATACATTCTGTATGATATAACAAATTAATGTACATTCCAATAAAGCTGTATTTGTTTTACTTCCATCATCATCATCATAACTGGCAACCATCAGTCTCGGGAGACTATGGATTTTGCACCTGTGACAAGTAACTGGGTACCATCACAGCTTCTTGAGTGGCTAAGGAGTCTGATGTGCAACAGGCAGACCCTCCAGCAAGTTCCACCTATAAACTCAGTTGAGCTTGCACTGGCATGCCAAGTACCATTTTTTCTTGCCTGCCTCTGATGCCTCTTCTCTAGCTCGTCATTAATTCTCTCCATCTTAAATCAACATTGGCCCTGTTTCACGGCAGCTTTCCACTCACAGAGGTTCGAAACAATTGATTCCCAGCATTGGCCATCAGTGTGTAGCTCATGAAGTTTTTTCTTGCAGACATCAATAAAATGAAGTTTGGGCTATCCAAGTTGACATTTGCCAGTGGCCAGCTCACCACAGAGTATGTCCTTGGGGATTCAGCCATCATTCATACGGTTCACGTCTCGTAACCAATGGAGGTGTCTCTGTCTCAGGAGCATGAACATAGTAAGCATCTTGGCCCGTTCCAGAACAGCGAAGTTGGAGATTGTGTCACACCATGTTATGCCCAGGATATGACAGACACCAAAGATGGAAACTGTTCAGTTTTCTTTCTTTCTTGGCATAAGAAGTCCATGTTTTGCTGCCAAACAAGAGCGATAAGTACACAAGTGCTGTAGATGGACATCTTGTCAACAGAGTGAGTGCTCTGTTTTTCCAAACTCTTTTTACTTCCATGTTAAACTGAATAATATAGCCCTCAGTCACCAGCATATTAGTAAAGCTTCTAGTTTCTTTTTACCTAGAGAAAAAATGTGTGTTGTTTTTGGGGGGAGGAGGGGTTATGATGATGCACCACTCCACCTGTACCCCCTTTTCAAAATCCTAGATCTGCCCATGCACTACTGCAATGTGATAGTCTGTTTTTTTACAAAAGAAAACCCAGAGGGCACTGTTTATCACAAGGTGTTTAGAATACATCAGCCTAGTGCTTTATTCATGGCACTTCTCTTCTGTCGAAAACTGGAGCTAATATTACAACTTCAAAATCATTAATGAGTTGGGTCCTGCCTCTTTCAGGAATGATCATTCCCTTCATAAAGATAATCTTCCATAGTAGCTGTAATCATATGAGATGCTATTGCTTAAGGAGTATAACATGTAGCTTTCAAATGCAAAGGACTGGGCTACCTTGCCTGTGTTTACAGACATCTTTTCATTGGCCTGCTAGTTATCCTATATCAAGAAAGAACCAGCACCATACCTACAG
>NW_017729032.1:172451726-172476949 GCF_001723915.1 Gavialis gangeticus
GACTAGAAATAATGGTCACAAGCTGGCAGACGGTAAATTCAGATTAGACATCAGGAGGTGCTACTTCACAGTCAGGGCGGCTATGATCTGGAACCGACTTCCAAGAGAAGTGGTGCTGGCTCCTATCCTGGGGGTCTTTAAGACAAGGCTAGACAGTCACCTTGCTGGGGTTGTTTGACCCCAGTACTCTTTCCTGCCATGGCAAGGGGTCAGACTTGATAATCTGCTCAGGTCCCTTCCGACCCTACTAACTATGAAACTATGAAACTTCCACATGAATTGAAGAACCAGTCTCTGTACAATAACTTCTCCAATGTCAACTCTGAAGATAATAGAGGAATTCATTACATGGAGGAAGAAAAAAAATCAACCACCAGACTCTTAACTGAACAACTTCAAACTGATAGAAATAAGATAGGTTAGAACTATTGCTAAATGTAAGTGATGCACAAAGTATTTACTCTCCTTCCTCAGGTTTGTTCAGCATGCATCATTGTACAATATTAGACCAATAGGAGTAGTGGTCCAAAGCATACCCATGGTCCAAATATTTAACAGTTAATACTTATAGCTTATACAGTATTTTATTTCTTTAAAAAAAGTGATGTTCTTAGGTCCAAAATAGACAAAGAAGCAACCTAACTACAGCCTTCAGAAAATCAATGGCAGAGTCAATATTAGGATTCAGGAGTTCCAACTCCTAAGTTTGTATTCATTAATCCAATGTAATATTTCATCATTACAAGGTTAAGCTGATTAGGGAAGGTTATAGCAACATTAACTGAGAATTTCCTTGCTATGGTTAGTTGGTCTCAGACACAATATCATTTATAGTATAGTTTATTTGTTTTGCTTACAGCAACTCAACTTGCATAGACATTCGTTTTGCCATCATCTTGCATCATAAAAGAATTCTCAAAAGACTTCCATTGACAGCTTTATGGTGATGTTACATGGCCCAAGCAAGGGAAACAGGGAATTCAAATTTTACAAGAAAGCTTATGGGGAAAAATCTCTTCTAATGACTTTTGCAACTTAAATATCTCAATTTTTTTTCCCCTTCAGATTACCAAAACCAACCATTTAACATAAAGTCATTATGCTAGAGGCTCAGCTATTTTAACTGTTTGGTCTTTTTCCCCTAGTCCCAACTTTTCTTAATTGTGAGAATTTTTTTAATAGTGCATAAGTAATATGGAACACTGTAAAACAGGTTCTCAACCTTTTTAGACTCAGGGCACCACTCCTTAGACTCAAGGATGCCTCAGAAAATGCTACCTCTTAGCTTTCACTTGTTTTATTGAGTACAGAAACATAATACAGCAATTCACCTGTTTCAGAGAACTCAGAAAGACCACAGCAGGTGAAAATGTTTTTTACACTATGAAATCCTAATTGAAATCTCTGGGTTTATTTTCTGAATCATGTGCAGGTGTTTGCACATTTAATATTTCTGTGTGGTGCCCCACAGTGCCCTTAAAAAGAAAGCACCTTGGTTGAGAATCACTGTTGTAGAAGTTTATTAAAGGTTTCCCATTTTT
This sequence comes from Gavialis gangeticus, assembly GCF_001723915.1. Taxonomy (NCBI): domain Eukaryota; kingdom Metazoa; phylum Chordata; order Crocodylia; family Gavialidae; genus Gavialis; species Gavialis gangeticus. The sequence continues at coordinate 172,453,268 of NW_017729032.1, forward strand.
ATGCATGCTGAAATTTAGTTTCAAGTATTTTCAATCAGAAATTAAAAGAGTAAACACTACAAAAGAGCCCCACTTTTAGGGTACCATACTCTTGTAAGGCAATGGCTTAAGCTAGTTAATTCACAGAAAATAAAAAAGCCTATCTAAACTGGGATTCAAATTAAAAGAAAGCTGTAGTTCTCACACATACTCTCTGTTAAAAACTCTGAGGTAAAACTGAACATTTGAAAGTACAGAAGCGCACAATTCAGACATTCAAACACCTTAACTCTGCCCTCATAACCATGTTAGCTTATAGTTCTTCTTTGTCCCATTATTACCAAAGGTCCCACTATGGATATCAGTTTGCAGGATAAGGAACATTGTTGGATGTGTTATTTGTGGCTCTAGGACTTTTTCCTAGATTTCTTGAACTTCTTAGACATATGACTGTAGACATATTTGCCAAAAAAGAGTAAGGCTCTAGGCAAGCATTTGAAAAGTAAGTAATATTTAAGAAGGAAAATAAACATCCTTGTGTGCTTCACTTCCCAAATTCTCATGAAAAAGAAATTGTTATATACCTTTTCGAGCCTTCTCAATGTATAATTTAGTTACCCCCTGAAAAGGTTCAAGTGTGAAATAAGACTAAGAATCTAAATATATATTCAGTGTGAATGATTGGATTACATCTGACATTTCTATGGAAGATTTTTTCCTGGAGGCTCCATTTATTTAGATCATGTACAGTTTCTAGGCCCTGTACATTACTATTAAACTCACAGTTTTGAAACAGATTAACTTTGTTCCATAGTATAAGAATATCCATGTACAGATTTGCACCATAATATACAAAAATGTGAATTAATTCAACTTAATTGTTTCTTTGCAGGCCAGCTCTTATCATAGACAGTTGAGGTAACCAGATGGCGATTTGGATAATATAGAAGTTTGAGGTATTCTGACACTTATAAAAGAGTATAGCACTCTTTTCCTATAATAGTAACTACGGAACTATCTCATTCATTAGTGCACATTAGTACAAATAGCATGTGGCAAGAGTTATTGCACACATTAAACAGTAATTGGATAAATAACAGAAACAATCCTAAGAGCAGAGAGACTGAAACTCAGGAGACTCCCTGCCAGCTGAGTGCCCTAGACACAAGATTATAATCAGGCTGTCTCTTGTTTCCTCACCCTCAAGCTTCATGAATCTTGGCATTGTCTGCTGTGGGGTGACCCAGCTCCAAGAGGAACGATAGTGGGTCTCCTCACTATTCTGTATCCTGGTGCTTAGGAAACCCTCCTTTAAGGTGAGAGAAGTGGGTTGAGTCTGCTAAGGGTGAAGGAGACCAGGTCTCCCACTTGCTTCACAGTAAGGTACTATGCGAGGTAGGCACCACTCTGCCATGAAGTCCTGCTCAAGCAGTTGCACTTTAAAACGAATGAACCTTTCTCAGCTCTTTAAAGGTGCAGACAGGTGTGACAATTTTCACCTGATCTAGCCCCTGAAGGTGGTCTACAGCCATGACCAAACAGAAGTGCATGGCTGCAGTGCTTTAAAAGGTCCCAATCCCACAAAAATCTGCTTCAGTTCTCCCAGCCTTGGCAGTGTTTTCAGAATGGGAGTGGGAAAGGGAATGAAGGGAGTTTGGTCTGGGGGGGTTTCAGTCAGCACTAGAAGGCAGGGTGGGTGGATTGGAGACCCCCCACTTTGGGTGGGGGAATCCAATCCACCCACCCCACCCTCCAGTGTTAGCTGGGGATCCCCCACAATGATCTCCCTCTGCTCCCTTTATCTCCTCCCATTCTGAATACAGCACTGGGGCTGGGGAAGAGGGATATTGCTAAGGGAGACCAGCTGCAGGCTCACAGCCAGCAGCTGGATTGTCCAAGCCCAAGGATCCAACCCTAAAAAGTGCCATGAGTTACAATTGTGAGCTGCTCTTCTGTCTGCATCATTACAGAGGCAGCTGCCCCCAGGGCTGGGCTTCCAAATTCCTAGTGAAGGAAGTGCTTCCCTTTTATCCCTGATTCAGATAATGGAGCAATAAGGGAGCAGGAGTGATAGAAAAATAGGACTGAAAGAGGTCTTAAGAAAACATATTGTCCACTTAAGTCAGAATAATCCCCTTTAAATAGGGCTCAAAGCCCAGGCACACCCTTTTGCTTAGTGTTTCCTCTTGGCTACCCGGAGGCAGCTTTTCACTCAACTTCTTTACAACATCCTTCCAAAGTTCCTAACCCTCCCTAGAGCAGCCACATGGGGGCTCTAGGTACCATACTTTGGTTTGGGACTCTGCCCTTGTGCCAGGTACCTGAATATAGGTTTGGCAGTGTCTAATTTGCAGGCACTTAAGTCCTTAGTGGACTCTGATCCTAAGAGCATTTGGAATGTAATGAAGAAAATTAAGCAAAGAACACTGGAGCCAACTGATTATTGTAACCTTTGACTGGTTTTTATAACAGCTTGTTCTAGAGTATTCTCGAGCACAAACTGATATATAGTGATTGTGACCGCCCGGCTTCAAATAACCGCTCTCAGGTGGCCTTTGTTCTACTGGTGGATGTCAAGCACCTCCCAGGTTCGTGTCATTGCCAGAGTAGTTCTCTCCTTCCCATGTCACCAACCCTGTTCTCATCTGCCACGACTTGGTGTTCCTCAGTAGGTGGGGTCGGTTGACAAAATACTCAGTGGCCCAGGGTTTGCCTAGCGGTCGCTCATGGGGCTCCGCCACCCCTACACTCCAGCCTCACGCCTCCTTTGATGTGCCGTCCAGCCGATATCCGCAGCCTCTACTCACGGGGTCACCCTCTCTGCTGTTGCATCTTGAAGGCAGCAACTTAAGGCCCCGCTTGCCCATGTGGGCCTACCACACAACCCTTCGCACCTCTGTCCCTTCCTTCAAGGGTGCATACAACCACGAGGAGGAGAGCCCTGTTGAGGCTTTTCCCCAGCCCCACCTCTTGGGCACCTGTCCCTATCTTCTATGCCCCTTCACCCGGAGTAACAAAAATAAATGCATTGACACAAAACCGACCGGTAAGCTATTCCTTGCCCCTTACTCTCCCTTTCCCCGGAGCCTAACAGGGAGGGGATGTTTTCCTCTTGACCCATCGCTTCCTGGAACCACCTGTTCCTCAAGCCAGTGGAACCCGGCAGCGATACCCACCCTGATCACAAACCCCTTTGGGGCTCTCCTGGGGTCTTCGCCCCCTGTCGTGCCTTCCTCCATGCATCGTCATGCCGGCACTCCCACCTGGGTTCCACTCTGCTTCCAGGTGCCACTTCAGCTCCGCCTCTGGCCGGCAAACCTGTCACTCCCTCGTTGTCCAGCACAGGCTTTTGGCGGGGTACTCCCCTCTCCACAGCCAGCATCTGCTCCTGCTTGCCAGGCTCCCTGGGTCCTGGGTGTGGGGTCTTCCCCGCTGCCAGCGTCAGCCGCGGCTTCGTGCCTCAACTATCCATCTCCTCCACAGCAGCAGCTGCCATTTTTATCTCTGATGGCCAGTGTTCGACACTGACGTCACCAGCCAGCCGTAATTGCACAAAAGGTTGGCTAACAAGCCGCGCAGGTTCATCCTTCCGCCCCATGCGTGTCCCGTCCCAAGCTGCCGGTAAGTGCTGCTCATTATTTTGACTCCAGGGACAGCGATCATGAATATTACAAATGTGTTGCTTCAAGTAAACACAAGCAAGTCACGAAGGGTATTTTTATACAAACAGTGCAATGCCAGGCAGAGAGATCTGAGGTAACATCACAGAAAGCAGGAAAGTAGTTTTAGCGCAGACCTAACCCAGATGAAATCCTGCTTCTCAGCAGAGCTAATTAGTCTAGGCAAAGCACTGTGCTGATAGCATGATACCACTGCCCAAACCTGAGATAACCTGAGCTGAGGTAGCTCAGTACACAGGAGCACATTATGCAGGGGAGATGTGTCTTCAATAAGCACGACTAATATAAATAAGTCTTTTCAGAAATGATCAAGTTTAACATAGTAAATACTTCAAAGGACCATGAATGCACCAGAAGAAAAAAACAAAACAAAACACACAGCCCCAGAAAAAAAAGATCTAAAAAGGAAAAACAGCAGTTCATATAGTTAAACAGAAGGATATAATTTTCATGCTTTCTTTAAATGCTACCATTAAAATATTAGGATGTAAAAGTATTTCTGTTATTGAAAATTCCTGGCAGAATTTTTTTAATGATTAGGCATTTTAATAATAATCAAGCCATTCAATTCATAGCATCATGGGAAGATAGATAATTTTTATTTAAAAATACATCTCAGACTGTTCTTAACAAAAAGGTACTGTTTACACATAAGGTTACAAGCATTAGGGATAAATGGAGAGTTGAAAACAGACTGAGTGGTTGGTTTCTCCAGAAAAGACACAGAGAGGAAAAAATACAATGATGTATTCATCTTAATCTCCATTTAAAATGATAACCACAGTATGTAGCATGAGTAGGTCTACAAAAACAATAAAGGAATAATTTTCAAGAATCAGCTTCTATCTTGCTTTGTCCCAGGTAGGTAGCAACAATGGAACTTATTCCTCTAGCCCAACCACAGTTAGCTGCTCAACTCACTGAACAAAAATTCAAATTTACAGTCTAAGTGACTAAAAAGAAAATAATTTTTTTTATTTGATTTTGAAAGCAGAGAAGTTGAAATGGTTTAAAAAAGCAGGAGATCAGCTTGAAGTGACAGAACAGCAGGAAAAACAGGAGAAGGTGGTTTTGAAACCATTTAAAATAAAAACAAGCAAGTATGTAATTCAAGAAGAAAGGATTTTAATAACATCTTTTGTTGGGCTAACTGTATAGTTGGGAGAGATGTTAAACAAACTTGCAGACACAAAGTGCTCTTCTAAAGGTCAACAGAAGAAGAGTGTTTCATGCCCCAAAAGCCTACCTAGCATCTCTCCCAACTATACAGTTGGTCCAGTAAAAAGAGAATCACATCAGAAGTCCTTGCCTCTTGCATATTTTCTTAACTGTTGTGGCTAAAGCAATAACCTACTAGGCAATCCAAAGCATTTCCTTCAGTTCTGATGGGGGCAAAGACCATTCAGACATGCACAATTAGTTTGTCATCAGAACCCCTCAAGTAGATTTCTGATGTTATTATCAGGGATCCTAGTTTTCTCTGATAGAAAGATACCCAATTTGGGGGGTAAAAAAAGTAACCCAAAATCCACATTTTTCCATGATCAAAATGAAGCATCACTATATACACACACACACATGCACACACACATGTGTGTGTGTGTGGGGGGGTGTAACTAGAGGCTTGGGTCCTGCACAGAGATGCTTTGGTAGTGTAGTGTCTCTATGGCGCCACCTTCCCCTAGTGCTGAAGCATGCTGCCTGTTCATGCAGGGCAAACAGTGGTGCAGGCTGTAGAGACCTGGACCCAGATTCTGTTCCAGGTAAGTAGGGGGTTGGAGGGAGAAGGGGGGCACTGTGAGGGTGTGGGGGGACAGCTCGAGAGGGGTGGGTCCCCCACCCACCCACTGCAGGGGATACATCCTCACCCACAGGGGCTAAAGATCTCCCCCTCACAGGAGCTACAGCCCCCCTGCCTGGCCTCAACCCCCCTGACATGGCTCACAGCTTACCAACAGCAGCAGCAGCCATCAGGACTGTGGGCGTGTGGGGGCTGAGGTCAGTCAGGGGAGCTCTGGACTCTGTGGGGGGGAGCTGTGGCCTCTGTGGGGGGCCAGTCCATGAGCTGTGGGGGGGGCTGCATCCTGTGTGGGGCAGAGGACCCCCCTCCTGAGAAGCCCCCCCATATGGCCCCACCACACCCACAATTCACCCACAAATCCCACACTCCCAAACCATCCCCTCAAACCCTTCACCCACATACCTGGCCCTGTGGGTCAGGAGTGAGGGGCCTGGGGCAGAGGGCAGGTTGTGGGTTGAAAGGGAGGGGCAAGGGCAGTGGCAGGACATTGGCATATCAATGCTGCTCAGTGCTGCACATCCTGGTAAATGAAAAGGATTGAGGCCGCTCTGATTTTTCTATGACAAAAAAGCCAAAGTAAATGCCAAAGCATATAGATATTTATAATTTACTTTATGATGATGATGGAAGCACTGGTAGGCTTCCAAATTCCTTTAAAATTGTAAATATATCAGTAAAACATTGCCCAACTGATCTCTCTATATAGTGGCATTTCATTTTAATAGCGGAAGAACACTATTTTGGGTATTTTAATTAGAGAATTTGGGTTTCTTATCACAGAATTTGCCATTTTTAAACAGGGAACACCTCTGCTGGTGTGACAAGTGGTGGAACCTGGGCAGAAGAGCCTGTCCAGAGCCAGCACTGGGGACCCAGGTGGAGGGCATACAAGGCGGATGACCTGTTGGCCATTTGGGGCCACGAGGACATACTTGGACAATTCAGAGTGGGCCACCACAAGGAGCACATGTTCTGGGTGATAGCTGCCTAGATAGCAGAGCGGGGGCAACCTGTCTGGGTCTGGCAGGGGCACAGCCATGGGGCCACAGGTCCAAGGGGGTGGATGCTGTTGCAGGTGGCAGTAGACCCCACTGCCAGACTGCTGCAGGGGGTAGAGGGAGCAGGGGCCACTCCAGGTCAGGGCTGCTTCAGTAGTCCAGCTGGCACAAGGGCTAGTGTCCCCAGATACCAACTGGCTGAGCCTCTGAAGCTCCTGAAGGCAAGTAGCCCTGAGCTGCTTGCCAGGGCAGGTTTTTATACTACTGGGGTAAGCACAGGTGCTGGCCCCAGGCTCTAGGTCCTCCAGGTGCAAATCTGGGAGGAGCTGGGCAGGTTTATTTTGCCCCAAGTAGCCCAACTTCCCCACACCAAAGTGCATGTCTGGGCACATGCGCTAAGGCAAAAATTCCTAGCTCAAATTTGTGCTGCTCTTAGTTGAGTTGCTGCTGCCAGGAGGTCAGCCACCTCATTTGCCCTTCAGCTGGGTCCTGGGTGCCAGCCCTGAGCAGGCTCCTCTGTCTGGGTCCTGCCACTTGCCTCACTAGGAGGAATCCTGGTGTTTCCCACTTAAAAACTGCAAATTCTCTGATAAAAAATCCCAAATTCACTCTTTAAAATGCCCCAAAATCCATGTTCTAATTTAGAGGAAATTGGTAATTGGGAGATGGTCCCTCAGTTAAGTAGGTGTTAATCAGTTACAGCTACACAGGGTCTGCAGAGGTTGCACAATGTTCCATGATCAAAGTTTGTTGTTATTCTCATTCTTGTAAGCCTATATTTACTGAACCTGATCTATACATATAAAATTATTTTTCACATTATCACCTAAATGAGAAAACCAAACGCAGTAGTTTTTTAATATTAATAAAAAAATTAAATTCAAAGCAAAACAAGGTCATCCTGTTTTTAATTTAATGGCATCTGGAAATGAAGGAGTTACAAACATAACACACGGAAAGTTTCCCTGAACTAAGATATATCACCATTTCTCAAGCTAGTGAGAATTTCAGAATAAGGTCCATCTAGAAAAGGTATCTTTTAATGTGTCAACCCACTAATACAAGCCCTAATCAAATGCTTACTGAAGACAATGGGTTTCTACAGAACGAATGGAGCACTATGCTTTGACACAGGCAACTAGAGTTCTGTTCCCAACTCTGCCACTGGCCTGCTGGGTGACCTTATTTCCTTTCTCTGTTCCTTGGGTTCCCCACCAGTATAATGAAGATAAGCATACCAACTTGCATTGTAAAACACTTTTAAAACTAATGTTGAAAGTTCTACATAAAACTTAGAAGCAAGAAGTAAACCAAGCCAATAGTAATTTAATGTCATTTACCGTACCTCTCAGACATTCCCAACTCTCTGTTATAGAGAGAAGACAAAATCAGAGTTTGAGTTTTCTTGGGAGGGAATGTATGTTGCATAAGTACTTCCTTAGACCCAACTACTGTTTCCTGAGAGAGGAAACACCATTCATCAACTCTGAAATAAACTGACATCTCATCAGCAGGGGAGGCAAGAGGAAGGCACATACTAAGAAAGAAAGTGGCCCCTGTACATATATGAACTGTTTTCTTTTGCATGCCTAATCTGTGAGGTGACTAAAGGTTTGGCCACTAATGTTGTAATATGCACATGGGACATATTAACCTAAATATTACAAAATTAAAATGTAAGAGTTATTGGAAACCAGAGCTGAGCAAAAAATCAGAATTTCCATCTCCTGGGAAATTCTGATTATTTCAACATTTGTTTTCATCCCTGTATCAAGATAAAAAGCTGAAATATCAAAATTTTTCCTTGAATGAAAAGTTTCTGAGACATTTTAACATTAAATGGCATCTGTCTGAGATGCTGCAAGGCACCATGGGAGTTGTTGTGATATCTGGCACCTAGACTTGTGTGAACAGGATATTTCATTGTGGTGATGGAATCAAAAAACAAAAACAAATTGATTTAGGTCCATTGAAATGTTTATATGACGCAAAGCAAAACATTGATTTTGGGGAGAGATTGCTTAACTCTCTTTTTACTCCCCTTCTGGGGTGGGGGGATATTTGTTTCAGTCAGAATGATTCCTTGGCTCAATTACTACTCCCATGAAGTTGCTACAATCTAGAAAGGATGGGAATCCCAATATTCTCACAAGTGAAGTCTTCAGAAGTCTTCAGCCGCCAGGCTCTGGAATGGGCTCCCAGGTGAGGTGGTACTCTCTCCTACCTTGGGGATCTTCAAGAGGAGGCTGGACAGATATTTGGCTGGGGTGACATGATCCCAGCACCCATTCCTGCCTGGGGCAGGGGGTCAGACCTGATGATCTGTTTCCGTCTCTTCCAACCCTAAGTACTATGATACCATGAAATATTTTTTCCAGATACCTTAATTTAACCCTGCATGGATGGAAGAATACCCTTTTTATCTCGCATTGTAGCTATGAACATAATCCTACAGTATTAGGGCTACGAAGAAATTGACTAGATGACTCACAAGAAGTTTGTGTATTATAGTGTTGATCAGGTGAAGAGTTGACATTCTGCAGATAAAAGGTAATGCAACTGCAAGCTACCACTATTACCGTTAAGCAGTTGCATCAAACCCAGCAGCCTAGTATTATATGCATTGATGCAGATGAATGCTCTACATCTCAGGCAAGTGGTCTGGCATCTCTTTGCAGATAACTTGGTAAGAACAGGGAGGAGAAAAAATCCTTCCAGTTCATTGTTGCATGGGCATCCAGAAATATCCCCAGGAAATCATAGATCTACTCCTTGTCAATAGGATGTCACTAAAATTGATAATATGGGCTTTATGGATTGAAGAAAGTAAATATGCAAACACAAAGCAGGGTAGAAAATCCTTGAAAAGTTACTGGAAAACAAATCCAATGTGCAATGGAGGAGAAGTGTGATTACAACTGTAGTGGTTCTCTGCAACACAGTTGAAATCCAACAAGAGGATAACACAAAGTTCTTTTTTAAGACTGTATCAAACTAGAAGTTTGTCAGTTACTCAAAAATTATTCAATGAACTTTTGGTGTTAGTTTAGTACTGGGGTCACCAACTTAACGTCTGCCATTTGATATGGCCCAAGGACATGAGGCATTGGCAGTATTCAGTAGTGGTGGGCATTGGCTGTGAGCACTCTCCCTGTGCTGCCATGGAGAAAAGCAACAGTGGTGGCTGGGTTCCAGCACCTGCTACCTACCTGCCTCCAACCCCAACTGGGTCACTCTGGAACTTTGTGAGTTCTTTGCTAGAAAATAATTGCTCTATTTTTTTTTCTGCAGTCAAAAATGTCTGAAAGCTAAGAGCTGGCATTTTCTGTGGGGTGCCTTGAGCCTAACAAGGCATGCCTTGAGTTTAAAAAGGGGTGCCTCAAGTCTAAAAATGTTAAGAATCACAACAGAGCATGATATACAAATGGTAGATGGAAACACAACTGCCTAGTCTTAAAATACCAACATTTTTTGTCTTGCACATAAAGAAGACATAACCTTTTATAGTCTTAACTGAAAGCATCGTTAAACTGGAAGAAATTATTTATTACTTATCTGTCTCAGAAGGGATGAGCTGACAGGCTAGGATTTCACATGTAAATCTGGATTTTTCAACATTTTAGGCTTATGTTATTTTGTCAGATCCTAGAGCAGCTCTGAGGAGGTCGGGCAGTTTCTTCATTTCATATTTAAAATACAAAGCCTAAATTCTATGGTCCTTGGCTGAAAAATATTCTTGGTGTCTCCACAGATGTTTTAATCAATTAAAAACCATAGGATTTGGCTCAAAGAAACATTTAATACTTGCTCTAACAGTGTAGTCATAGGATTAATCTATTTGATGCCTGAACCTCTTCTGCTTCAGCACTTACTCTTAAAACAGGAACTTTTCCTGCTAACTTACAACTCAATGAACATTATTAAAGAGATGCTGTCAGGTTAATGATTATATTATTAAATTAAGATTAATTTCCTTAATTATTTTATGAATAAAACCTTAATTAATTCAATCTAAACTATATTAATAATTTAATTTTACCTTTTTGTGTGTATTTGATTCACTTTTGAAAATGAAAACCTTATCCTGTTTCACAATCCTGTTCTCAGATGCTAACTAGTGAATTATACATAATACATATGATAACTTCAAATTAGAGTCTCTTTCACCTACACTTAATCTGTTGACTACTTTTTTCTTGCATTTTAAAGTTTTTTGCTGTGAGCTGAATGAGCACCATTTTACTAATCAGGTTGAAATGACAAAAATCCAGACCAATCTGATGTATGAGTATTTCTCCAATTCCAGACAAACTTCAAGTGGACCTTTATCCACCTGAAATTCTACCAAGCCAGCAGGACTCCACCCATACTATTCTGCAAGATATGGGGTCTAATTGTACGCATAGTGGTGCATCTACACATTCATTAATGCACTGTAATTACAGTGCATTAAACATAGTACCTTTAATTACAGGTACTAAATGCACCATAATTGGTGTTATTGCACATTAGCACAGATGAACATTCTTTTGTGGTGTTAATGCACAGTAGACTAAATCTACCTTTTGCCTAATGTGCAGGTTTTGCCTGCTACACTAATGTGCAGTAGAATCAATCTACTGCGCTCAAAGCATCTCATATATACATGCCTTGTATATGTCCATCCTCATACAAGCAGAATAACTTTGCCTGGTAAACACCGAGTGCTAATGAGAAAAAGACAGTCAGGCATTTAGCACTTGAAGAGCCACTTTTTTTAGGTAGGGCTCACCTCAACTGCAATTTTTACTGGAATGAAAAAACACATCTGAAATGTATCACTAGGACAAATATATTGGCTATCCCTCAATATGAGAATGATGTCTGCTTGAGGCATTGAGGGATTACTAATGACTTTTAAGGTGACTGAGGAGGAGAAGTCTAAAATTACCTCATTTACAGAAAAAAAAATAGGTATTTAAAATTTTTCACTCCTACCATTTAGTCTGCTGTTCATTGTTCAGGTGGAAAAAAAAGAACAAAGGAAAAAAGAATAACCACAAACAAGGGTAACTGTTGAATGTTTGGGCTTTGAGTCTTAGAGCAAGGAAATGTATTTAGGTTTTAACTCCTAATAAGCCTAGATATATTTGGGTCATTTTGGTTAGCACAGACAAGAGCAGTGGATGCAAGAGATTTATCCCATAGATTGCAACATTCCTAACATTAAGTGGTCTACTTTTAACTTCTCTCATAACATTACAACTATCGGGTTAATAATTCAGTTTAGGTGACAAAATATATACCAAAAAGAGACTGAGAGTACTGTACTAGATGATGGGACATAGCATAGCAGTGCTTATGATGCTATAGCAAGTGGAGAGAGCCTGCATTGCATATGCAGCTCAGAAACTCAAAATCCATTTAACATGTACCTAAATGGCACATTTTGATTAAGAAGAATATCAAATAAACGGAGAAGAAATTAAGATCCATGCTAGAATAGGATTAGCCATATATGGCCAAGTTAAACAAGTCAGCCTGCTTTCAGCTAAAGTTCTGAGTTTCAGCCCCCCAGGGCGCAAATGAGGAACAAGGCAGCTGAGACTTGGTCTTGTTTGTGTTGGCGATTTAAAATGACTATCACTTTTCAGATTTTTATATTAGTATAGCATTCACATCTTCACATAGCTAATCTTATTTCTTCTTTGACATTTTTGCACATATTTAAAATATTTTTTGATCAGATCCCTCCCATTTCCCTCCTCCTTCAGTGTCCACCCATATCACACCGAGAGAACATTTTATTCATCACCATATCTTGATGGGAAAAACAAGCACCCTTTATATAGTTTATCTGTAAAGAGGACAGATCAGAGGTCTAGGTCCAGTCAGTGACAAGTAGGGAATCAGGGCAGTTCATCCCCGGATACTGCAGGAGAACAGGCACCACCTGCAGTGAGTCTGGATCAGGGCCCTAGGCCCAGCTGGTCCTAACAGGGCAGAGCAGGAAAAGTCCAGCCCATGAGCCAGATCAGGTCCGCAGTAGACTCCGTTTCCTAGAAGCCCCTGGCTGCATTGCCATGGCCAGTTTCCATGGACACCCCAGCAGTGACAGGGCTGTGACAGCATGGGCACATGGTTTCCATGGAGACCGGCCCCAGCAGTGCTGTCAGGGTGCATGGCTGGGTGGGGAGCTGCTCTGAGGCTGGGATCTCGTGGTGGTAACAGTGTGGTCCAGAACAGGGGCAGAGCCACGATCTACTGCCCACACACCCCTGCCCAGAGCTTGCAGGCAACAGATAGCAGTTCTGTTCCAGCTCCAGACCACGCTGTCATCACCTCGAGGTCTCAGCCCCAGCCCCGGAGCAGCTCCCCACCCAGCTGTGTGCTCTGCCAGCACTGCTGGGGTTGGTCTCCATGGGGGCTGGAGAATGGTAGGGGTGGTGTGGATGGGGGCAGGGGTCTTACCTTCCACAACAACTCAAAGTCCCTGGCTCATGTTTCTGTGATACATGTCTATGAAATCTATCTGCCTGCCATGGCTGTTGTTGCTACAGCGGCAGCTCACTTTCCCTGAACCTGGCTGCCGCTGCAGCAGGGTAGGACCACTGTTCTTGCTGTCCTTCTGGTGTCTCCTTTAAGTCCGCACTCAAGTTTGGTGCCCTGCTCTCCAACCCCTTGCTACTCAGCTGCCCGGTTGTTCAAAGTCAATCTTGTTGGATAGTAGCAATGAATCCCACTTTCATTAAGGGGATTTTTTTTTGCCATTGGACTTGACAGGAGCCAGACCAGACTCTATTTAATAAAAAGAATCCATACATGACAGTTTCTCTGATCAGAAAAAAAGCTAAGATAAATCTTATGGTTATGTTGATGGTTTCTGCATCCATGTCCACATTCCAGATTCTTGTCTGATAGGTAAAACATTTTTTTCATTTCTCTAACATCTCTCATTCTTTCTTTTGTAACCAGCTTGTCGAGACATGTTGAACAAGTTATGCTTATCTACTGACTTAACTATTATCCAGTCTATTAGGCAAATTCTGAACATGCCAAAAATTCAAACAGATTTAGATATTGCTTCTTCTTTAACATTTCTCAGAAGACTTAAATTACACTTATAATCACTCACATACCATGGTTTGATTTTTGAATACTTTTCCTTTTAGTGTACAGTCCAAAGTTTATTTCTTCCTTTAAGAAAATTTAATCTAATCTATCATTTTTATGTGAAGTGGCTTAGAGTACGAATTGAGCATTGCACGTATTTTACATCATCCTGGAAATAACCAGTTGGGGAAATGTCTTTAGAGAGAAAAAAAGAGGAAAAAAACCCTGAAGACAATCATTTTAAAAACCTTGTATGTTACATTCATAATGGTTGGCATAATCTAGGTCACTAGTAAAATATTTAAGTCTGTTCAGTTAGCTTGTAATATGGGGAAAACGTAGAAGTCCTATTAATCAGATAATCTGGTAACTTGCATTGCATGTGTGGCTCTTGTATCAAACTGCCTGGAGTGACTTTTAGGTTTAAGATTTAATGTCATGCTTTGTTTTGTCTTCCAGAATTTAGAATAGGTCCTTGTCTATACTTACCCCACCTTGCCACAAAACCTTCTGGTGATAGACAACAGCCATCACTGGCCAACCACTAGAGTACATGTATAACCAGGTGCTTCTGGAAGCTCTACTCGTGCTAGCATAGCGTGAAGTGCACCCTGGCATGTCACAAGCTTCTGAAATAACCACAAGCTGCTAAGGGTCTTCCTGCAGCTGGCAGAAGTCACCATATTGTCTACACCAGTCCTCTGCAGTCTGCTGGGGAGCAGAGGAAGTTTTACTGCATGCAACAGAGGTGGGGTAACCCTGCCCACAGCAAGTTCTGCAGAGGAACTTTGAAGTGTACTTCAGGCCTTAGAGAACATTTGGTTTTACACAGTGATTCATATATTTATCTCAAAGCTCTTGTAAAAATGAGTTTAATACTTCCAAGACAGTAATTCTGTAAGGGAAACAAGCAAACAGTTATTACAGAGAACTTAATAGATAGCCTTGGATATTGAATGAACTTGCAGGCAAAATATTGACTAACCCTAGTCTTCTTTAAAGTCACGGAAATTCCACTTAGAAAGCCTGGGACAACCACTGCTTTATTTATTTTTTTCTGTCCATATTTTTAAAAATCCACTCTCTTTATATTATGACCATTGTCAAGCTTGAATGAGAGTACTGACATTGGCATTCATCCATTTCAGACTTCCCCCTGAAGTGCTTAGCATCGCCCTGCTCTATGTAATTATCCCACTGAAAGTGAAGTAAACACTTTTGGTAGAAACTGTAGCTTCTACCTGCATGCAAGTTTAAAGTATCCACACACAAGAAAGTGAGTTTAGCTTTATAAGCACAAATTTTCTCTGGAAATGGTAATATAGCATGTGTAGACAAAACAGGGGCCCTAACTTGAAGCAGTGGGTTTGTTAAAACACTGCTTCAATTTAAGGTGAAGTAAACCTCCATGTCATGCACACACCCATGCACTTACCTGCCTCTGGTGGCGGGGAGGAGAGGACGAGCTGCCAGCGGGTGGAGTGGTCCTTGGGCTGCAGGGGGGACTGATGCTTCTCTCTATGGCAGCGGTGGCCCCCCCCCCAGGCAGCACCTACCCATAGGCACCCAGCTTGGGTGGTCCTGCGGGGCACCCCAGCCGCAGAGGGAAGCACCAGGCCCCTGCGCAGCTCAGGCAGGCAGGCAGGCTCCAGGGAAAAGAAAAGAAAAGATCGACACTTTTTTTTTCCTGGGCAGAGCCTGCCTTCCCAGGCTGCTGCCAGGATGCCTGCATGGACTTCCTGCAGAGCCTTTGAGCTGCACAGAGCCCGGTGCTTCACTCTGTGGCTGTAGGGCCACAAAGTGTCATTTAAGTTGCATTACACCGACAAATTTGCTACAGTGGCTGGAATTACTGATCAATATGCCACTGATGCGTGCAAACACCAACACCTTTTAAAGTGGTGCAAAAGCATTTAACCTGATTTAAAGTGTCATACACACATGCCCCTCGTTTCATCTACACACAGCCACAGGGTAGCCATGAAGAGAAGAGAAACTACTTGTTTCCAACTTTCCCTGTGTAGTTAATTGGCACTCCCATTTAACCTGTGAGAAAAGCTCCATTCTGATAGCTTTGCAAAGCTATTAATTCTTCCTTTCCTCCTAAATATCTCAGTCTCTCCAGAAAGCCAGTTCCTCCTAACTCTCCCTGCTGAAAAGACATAGGTGAGAATTCTATTTCACTTCGGGGATTATCAAAGTGCAGCTTGTGCTCAACCCTTGACTTAACCCTCTATAGATTAGGAGTGATTCTATTATGTCTTCTAGGTGTATAAGTGCCCCCAGAGATACACAGATGTCTCTCAGTTTCTATAATGCAGGCACTTACTCACCCAGAAGGGATAACAGAGTTACTTCTACAGTAAGAGTCTAGAAACGCAAGGGTTGGCTGCAAACTGCATTCTGGTCTTCTACTAAATAAAGTAGAAATCTGCCTCCAGGGTGAACCTTGCATCTGAAAAGTCTTCCTTCTCTCTCCAGTGTGTATGCACATTGCTCGGCTATCATGTGGGGTTGGTTTATTCTTTTAACCTAGCCCTCTATTTTTTTCCTCACCTCTGTAAGGAGAGATTGCAAGAGATAATGCTTTAGTGAAAACTTTATTATTGAAACCCTGAGTTCTGGAAAAGGAATCAAAACTCATGGAAGAGGTGATATCCTTTATTAAACCAACTAGATATTTGCAAACAAATGACTGTATTTATCTGCAAGCTTTTGGGCACATTCACCCTTTATCTGGAAATTTGTTCTGGAAATACATCCAGCCATAAGGCTTCGGTCTCTTGCAATATTGTTCCAGCTACTGAGCAGCAACTTAATACAGTGTCCCTAACAGTAAGAGTTCCTGTGAGGTATAGGGCAAGAGCTTATTTGCAGCTAACAGACCATCCCAAACTCTTGTAAAACTGTTAAGTTGTAAATCATTTTATTATGTGCTGTTATAAAAAGTGGCAACATACAATTAGCAATACAATTATAGAATTATTGTGCTCCATAAATTATAGAGCCTGCCCTCCAACATACATAGCTGCAGGGCTCCAACACAGCCAGGAGTTTCTCACTTATAAAGGAACAGATGTCTCAGGAGAGATTAGAAAGTGTTTTTTTTTCCAGACACAAGGCCTTGGGGCTTTTCTGTTTCAGCCAAACCTGTTTTATCTTTAAAGACATCATCTTTTTCAGAATGTACAAGTAGAGATATGCTTGAGAGATGGGTAAATACAGTGAAATTCAAGTTATAGCTGCAAAGTTCAGTGAGTCTGAACTTGGCTTGCAGTCTGGCTGGAGAATGCTTGTGCTGACATAAGACCAGAGGAGCCTGAGCACTGGCAAGAGCCAGTAATATATAACGTGATTGGCTGTATGCATTACGTGCATTGTTTTCATCATGACCCATGACCAGAACCCCCAGAATGCACTCTTCTTGCTCATCCACCACTACTTGCTCAGTACTCTGACAGACACCAAAACAAAGTAATTTGCCCAGCCTCAGTCACAGCTGAAAACAAAGTCCCATCTACAGATGTGGTTGCCCCATTGGATCACACCTACTCCTGTCAAGGTGAACAATTAACCAGTTTATGCAAAACGACTTTGTGTCAAAGTCAGGACAAGAGTCTGTTTTGTATTTACAGGACTTCTCCTAGTAAAATGTACGTATGCCTCATAAATGGAATGAGATTCTGATTTTAAATAAATAAACACAATTTTGGACCAGTTGAGATGTACTCTGTCAAAAAGAACAGCCACTTCTGAACTTTTGACAGGCACTTACTCACAAAGACAGATACTTTTAGAAAGTATTCACACAGCCAGCCTACAGATTTCCAGAGAAGGCAAATGTGGGGGGAGATGTACATGTCACCAAGGCAATTCTCACTCTTATTCTCATTCTTCTATAGAAATCTGTTTTCTAAGAAAGGTATAGGGTTTGTCTAAGTTAATTCACAAGTAATCTGACAGTCAGCTCCAGTCCTTCCCGTGACTGTAACAGCACAGCAAAATATTTAACAAACAGGATCCTGTCTTCCTCCTTTCATAATGGGACATAAGGGAAAAAATAGAAATCCTTTCTTTTTTCTTGTATACAGTTAGGCAGCTGCTGATATTCGTTCTTTAGTAATAAAAGACTGGGAGTCACCAAGTTTGTTTTGCATTCTCCGACAGCAGTAACACAAAGGCAGGCAACAGCTGCTACATCCCTAGCACATGCAAATGGTCTCTTTTTCTGCCTCCTCTTTTCAAACAAAGGTTGAAGAAAATACCAAAAACAGGGAGCTAAAGAAAATAAGTAATATAACAATAATTTTTCACTGGATTTTAGGAGGAAACAGGAAGACCTTCCATGCCGTTATGGGCTAGGGATTTGCCTCTATCAGAAGGTTTCTCTGTCTCACAGTCCGGGTTCAGTTTACCAGACTGTAAGATAACTTTATACTATAATTAGTTTGATAGCTATGCAGTTATTTTAATGAGTAAAAAAGCAACTGTTGCTTAAGCAAAGTTGCTTAGAGCTTGACTAACATGTCAGCCCATAAATAAGAGTTCTATTGCATTGACTCTGTAACTACAGGTCTGTACAACATGCTGATTATCATAATTATTTCAATAATTGTACATTAACCCTTTTTGAAACTAGTAAAATGATTTTTA
The DNA here is from genome assembly GCF_001723915.1 of Gavialis gangeticus. Taxonomy (NCBI): domain Eukaryota; kingdom Metazoa; phylum Chordata; order Crocodylia; family Gavialidae; genus Gavialis; species Gavialis gangeticus. The sequence continues at coordinate 172,471,471 of NW_017729032.1, forward strand.
ATTAGAGAGTTAACTAGCATTTCGATTTGCACAGTAGATTTAAAAAATCTGCACTTGTACTGTAGCTTCCAGATAGTGTTACTATTAAGGACAGTGCTCTATTGTTCATTTGCTTGACTGCTCAGGTGAAAATTGCAGCCTTGCAGAAATGTGCATAGCCTTTCATAAAAAAATAAATGAAGAGTAGATCTGGGGATAAGGAAAGCAATAGAACTTCTCAGACATCCCCTTTTTCCAGTGCAATGATTTTTTTGTTGTTTTCTTTGGAAATCCACTAAGGAAGAGGACTTGTTTAAATCAAATTTCGTAGTCTTCCAGAAAATAAAATTCTGTATTCCCCTTGCCCCGACAAGGATCCTTGATATGGGCTTGACCCTTCCACATGAACATACGAATCTGACCATTATACACCCTAGCCCTGTGCAGTTCATGGTCTTTTGGCTATTCCCCACCATGCAAATCTGTATGTGGCATCTCAGCTAGGAAGGGAAATAAATCTCAGATTTCTGATTACACTCCGAATGACAGATCTGACACATTCAGCACTACTTCTCTTCTAAGCACATTCATTTAAAGAAGACAAAACTTCACAGAACCTAACAGCATACTCCAAACACTTGTACTGAGACTTTCTATTCAGACCTTATCAATCTTGCCAGCATTGAAAATAGAAGACAGAAAGTGTTACTAGCACTCTAGCACTTTCTGGTGTTGAGTTGTTATTTCCATTAGTAGCAACTGATCAAAGCACCAACCAAAGTTTCCCAATGAGCAAATCTAGGTGCATAGCACAATTATCAGTGATCCTTTAAAACAGATTTCAGTCTCCACCATATAGGCTTTTACAAATTTGCCAAATTTAAGATCAGTCAGACCTTAGTGTAAGGGTCTTGTTACACATTAAGCCCCTGCCAGCTCCAGGCTGAATGGGGAACTGTCCCCATGCAGCCATGCTCCCAGCCTGTTCCCAGCCCCAGCTCCATGATTGCAGAGTGGGGGCTGGAAACAAGCTCTGAAGCCCTGCTCTGCAATCGTGATTGGGGAGTGTGGGGGCTGGAAGCCCCCTGCTGCCAGAGCAGGGGCACATTGTCCCCACCCTGGCACACAAGGTGGGGTCTAGGGAGTATGTTCCCTACTCAGCTCATTGAGCATGGAGCTGGTGGGGGGGAACAAGTTCCCCATCATGTTCCCCTGGCCCTGTTCATGCTCATGGAGATGGGCAGGGAAGGACTCAGGCTTAGAGAGAAGGATCTCCCAGCCCCCGCTCCCCAATCATGATCTGGGAACAGGGTACTTGGAGCTCCCTGCTGCCAAGGCAGGGGGACATTGTCCCTGCCTGGGGTCCTGTGGCAGAGCCCACCCCAGCAGCAGGCAGCTCCCAGGGGCAGGGAGCTAGCTCCTGCCCCTTGGCGGACAGCTGACTGGGAACAGATTTTCCTCCCAGTCAGGCATCTACATGAGCACCATTACTAATTCCGAGGAAATTTGCTATTTGCATTTGCAGGTTTACTTGGGATTAGGGAGGCTCACTGAAAAGTAAGCATGTGCCTGTGTAGATGCACCTGCTTACTTTGCAGTAAACTGTGCTAATGCAAATTTAAGTGGCTCATGTAGATGCTCCCATTAATACCTGAAACTATTTTTAAGTCCACTTTAGGCAGCTTAGCTTACATCACTCCACTGCAAGTTTATCCCTGATCAGTGTTACCCAGCTCAAATTCCACTAATGTATGTCCATTCCTCACAGATGAGCCGGCCAAGTTGCAGTCCTCCAGCATCCTGTTCTGTGTGGGCAAACTTTCTACTCCCTGAACTCTATTGCCCAGTGGGAAGTTCTGGCACCAAACCAACTCCCCCTCCTGCCCCTGGGGGTGTGACCTTCCAAACCCCAAGGTTGCAGCTCTGTGCAAACAACCTGCCGAGCATATGCCAGCTAGCTAAGTCACAAGGCAGGGACAGGCCGGGAGTGGGGTCTAGCATGGATGGAGGGGGAACAAGGGAGAGGGTATTGGATCCTCATAAACTGGGGCTTCCTTCCCAGAGCAGTGGCAATAGCTCCCTCCCAAAAGCACACTGCTTCCAGTTCCCAGCCACCCTGGGAAGCATGACCAGCACCCCCCACATCTCAGTCCCAATCCCATTTTGTTAAAACATAAGGCCTTCTTTAATTTGCTTCCTTTTTATTTCTTTTTAATTTTTGTTTACTTCTTTTTATTTTATCATTCAGTAGCTGACTCTCAGCACCCTTCCCCCACCTCCTTTCCTTTCCATCTCCCATTCCATTACCCAAGCTCATTCCATTAACTCTCCACCTCCCAGCTTCAAATTCCTTCCACCCCCAGCCCATTTTTCAGGGATTGAAGCCTGTCCTGGCTCATCAGCCCTGTAGCTGCAACTCGCAGCTGTAGCTCCTAGTCAGGCCCCTGTTTGCCATCCCTCTGGGGGCAAGTCAAAGCTGTGCAGGTACGGGACAGTCAGAGAAGGTTTTTAGCTTTCAGGTGTTGCAGTTTCAAACTCTAGCTAGCATTAATGCTGATCAACATTTAAGCAGCTCAAAGCATAATGTGGAACAAGGCCCTAATACAGCTTCTAAAATAAAATGGTATGGGTATATAGGGCAAACCTACTGTAAAAAACAAAACAAAATAGGGAACTATATGAAGTTGTTGCCATTCTGTACCACTTGCACCCACATTATGCCAGAACTGTGAAAGCAAGCTGTTTGCCACTGTGTGCATTGTCTTCCAAGAGCATGGCCTGCAGCATCAGAGCTAACAATGTAACAGTGCAGTCTTCTTTGATATTTATTAATGCCAGATATAAACAAAAAAACAGGATACTCTTGTTTTAACACTTTGTCAAGTTGATTTTGGAGTTAAACCTGATTCAAAGTGCTGAGAACAGGTTGCTTTATACAAGCTACTGGATGCAGAATCCCTTATATCAAGAATATGCAAACTTTTCTGGTTACAGGCTGGAATGACCTACCTCTGATCAGAGGCACGTGAGCAGCAACACAGGAAGAGTACCTGATGCTGTTGCTGCCAGCACTTTTCCCCACTGCAGCCTGTGGAGGGCATCCCAACCACCCAAAACCACTGAAGCCCCATGTCTGCAGGCCAGATCCAAAGGCTTCACAGGCTGGATCCAGCCTGTGATCCACAGGATGACTTACGCAATTTTTAGGACAAGTCAATTTTCCAGTTCAAATTTACAGGGGAACAGGAAACTGAAAGCTAGTCACCAACAAATTTAAGTAATTATGGAGAGAGGCCATGAAGAATGATGAAAGTCCATTTCTTAGCATGGCAAAATGGTAAAACACTGGCATTCCTAGTATTTCTTAGCGCTGGTGTCAAATAAAGGATGATTTAAATCATTTGGCCTTATACAGTCAGTGCAGCTGAAGCAAGTATATAATAAAGCACTTATCACTAGGGATCCTAGAAATCCATTTGCCACAGAAAAATGCAGAATTTGTGTTATTGCAGAGAATCTTTATAATTGCCGGAAAAATAAACTAAAAACATATTGGAAATAAAAGACTGGCTCTCCAGTGGGAGCCAGTAGTTCTCATGGTCACTGTGCCAGCCTCCTGGGTTGGAGGGGGCGGGGGCAGGAGGCGCAGGGAGATAGTGGCTGGGAAGAAGACCCTGGAACACATGGAAGCAGCCAAGAAGATGACCACCCCATCCTCCCTCTGCCACTAATTGGCTGAGAGGGCTGCCCCTCTCCACCAATCAGCAGCAAGGGGCAGGGCTGTCTGAAGGGCAAACCTCTCAGCCAATCAGTGGGGCAATCAGTATTGGGGGCGGGCTCACCACAGAAAAATACAGATTTTTATGGGTTTTTATTGGAAAATGTTGGGGGGGCGGGTACCATGAAAAACTAGGATCTCTGCTTATCAAGCATTTATCATGGAAGCCTCATGTTTTGCTGTGAAAATAAGCCTCTAATGCAGGAAAATATGGTAAGTATGTGGTTGTTTGTTCTAAGCTAACCCTTCTGTCTCTCTCAAGGCTAATATTTAAAAGCAATTAGGACACACACAAAATAAATTAAATCAATTCTGTGAAAAACCACATGTGCAACTCTGCATGAGTTTCTCCAGTGCAATGAAGTCACCAAACTAAAAATTTCAACTATTTTCTTTAAGAGTGGCTGGAGTGTAGATTCACATTTACAGCACTGGTTAGTAAATGAATTCCAGTGGGAAAATAAACTAATGCTTCCCGTTCTGAAGATAAAATAAATCAGTCAAATTTGCTTTGAAGTTGGTGGGAAATTATTGTCCTTTTTGAAAAATGGAGACGTAATAGACTGTAATACATTTGGAATTCTTATAATGGTCTGAACGCAAAGGGAGAATTTTACATGATAAAGGGATAAAGGGTACAAAGGGGAAAGTAGCATGCATGTGAACATGCAGAAAGGGGAACACGTTAGAATGTAAAACGGAAAAAGTTAATGTTAAAACTAACTACCAGCTGGATTTCATGGACAGTATGTAAAAGCACACTGGAAAGACTATGTGTTTGATGTTAATTAAAAAATTCAGATCTTCAGTAGAAACACAGATCAAAAATTAATGTTTTGGTAGAGGCTGAAGTAGCATATTAAGAACATCAAAGACAGGAAGTTCATGAAAAATGTTGCATAGTAAAGTTGTCAAATATTCTCTAATATCAAACAGTTGAGGATAATGCCCAAGAATAATAGGGCCAGAGTCTGACACTGTGTGTTGCACACATTGCTAAACTTACTCCACAAGAGAACACTTGTGGTGCTATAATTAAAAACTGACCCTTTATTACTGAAGCTACTCATAAGCATGGCCATCTTTGGTTGACCTCAGTCCTATAGTAAATCAGAAGCTAAACATCAAGCAGTTTACAGTGAATGAATCATCATAATGCAATATGGTTATTTTATTCCTAAAGTACTGAAAGTTATATAAGGTTAACAGACTCAGTCAACACAGTCAACCTAGAAGGCTGATCAATGAGACCCACCAGATGAAAATGTGTTGCAGCAAGACCACAGTATCTATTGATGACAACACAGTAACTCACATGATTAAGGCTGAGCACATGCCTAAGTGCTTTCCTGAGTCATGGCCAAGTGCTCAGCACCTGTTAAAACAGAACCCTGAATTAGTTTTGCTCAGTTTTCTTTATCTATAGCCATTTCTGCAGTCCTCATAGTTGATGTATCCAAACACCTTACTTCTAATGTATTTATTATGACATTCATCTTTCCTTTCCTGTTGGAGGGGGATGGAGGAATGTGCCCTTTTAAAGAAACAGACCCACAAAGACAAAGTGACTTGCTTAGTATCACACAATACAAAGAGCTGTACACAGATCTCTCAAGCCCCAGCTTAGCACTGAACTCTCCTGCCTTTACTTAATGGATCCCAAAAAGCAGCTGCTTCTTTACCCCACTAAACCCTCTTAATTATGGTGCTCATTCCTTTTCA
>NW_017729032.1:172477149-172480608 GCF_001723915.1 Gavialis gangeticus
CCCCCGACAGGATCCTTCCCCCACTAAACCCTCTTAATTATGGTGCTCATTCCTTTTCATTGCACATGAGAAAACAAAGGAAATCTCTCCCCCAGTCCACTTCAGACACACACGTATAAAAGGGGATGCCGCATGTTAACTATACCTTGTTCTCTTTCATCATAGGCAATGGCATCCATCAGATGTCTCAGCACTTGAGAGAGATAGGTTCCTGGAAGAAAGTCAACTGGCTTAAATTCAGTCTGGATAAGAATGAAGTGATGCTGATGTAAGGAATGAAGCATTTCAAGAGTTTGGCACCAGTTTGGAATTAGTCATCTGATGTCTTTAAAACAAAGTACATTTTAGTGGTCTTTATGGATGGCTAGATTTTTTCCCTAAACATCCAAGAGTATTCAAAAGGGCCTTGCCACCTCTATTAAGAAAGAATATAGGTGCAGGCTTTTATCATTTCTGAGCTAGTCTACGTGAGGTACTCTAGTTAAGGAATTATTCTGAAGTCTACTCAAAAGCTAATCCAACATGTAAGGCATGATTAGCAAATTATGTAGATGAGTGGTGCTCAACCTTTTTCCCCACCAAGCCAGATGGACGGTGCCTGATCCATCCACACACTAGATCCAACTAGTGGTCCCTATCTGGAAGCTAGGCACTGTATGCACCATCTGGCCTCATGGAGGAGGGTGGGAGCATGGGGCGGGTAATCCCCGATGTGGCCCTGCAGGGGAAAAAAGCTTGACCCAGCCCTATGGGGAAAGGGGATGAAGCACAGCCCCAACCTGAGGAGGAAGAAGATGTGGTCTGGCTCTGATCCAGAAGTGTGGGAGGTGGTGTGGCCTGGCCCTATGGGAGAATGGGGTGTGGCTAGGGTTTGACCAGCCATGTAGAGCTTGGGATTAGGGAATTTGGCAGGTGGGGAGAGTGACTGTGTCACAGTGTGGGTGGTCCCAGGGACTGGAGATCCCATGGGAAGGGTCTGGGTGGTATCAGAGGGACTCGAAACATTGAAATAAAATACCTGGTAAAGGCTGGAATTGAAAAATACTTACTTGATGCAGGTGCAAGAATGACAGTTGTAGAGCAGCAAGCAGTGCCACCATGTGGTTTTTAAGTACTTGCTCGCTGAAGCTGGGGAGGTGTGGAGGCATGACATCAGATGCTCATGCCAGGAACTGGCTACAAGAGTCCACACAGAGCAGCACGGCAAGAGAACACAGAGCAGCACTCCTGCTGCAAACTCCAATTTGGCACAACCAGCAAAGCACCAGGCCAGTTTCACAGTAGGGATAACCAAGGGGGAGGGGGATGGTATCCCAACCTTCCCAGTGCCAGGGCTACCTGGAAGAAGATGGCTCTGGGACTCAGCACATGGACATAAACAGAAGGATACATGAGTGAAGCAGAAGCACTGCCACCTCACTTTTCTTGGGGGTTTTTTGGCCTTTATTTCTGCTCCACTATCACATTTATTTTTCCTTTTTTGAGCCGGCCAGGAAAGGCCTGGGACTGGACCAACACCTAGGGGCAGGAGAGCCATTCCCCTGAATAGGGATGAATTAGTGAAAAACATTTTGATTCGTACTATCTCTGGGACAATCCAATTAATTATATGCATTATGTAACTGGACTACCTCAAAGATACAAGGAATCTTTGTTGGAAGGTCAGTGTAGTCCTTGATTCAGAGTCATCTGGTCACAAAGCCCACAAAGAGGTGTCCCTTTGTATCAAGACACCTGTTAAAGGGGGGGAAAACATCTAACTTGGCTGATTATGGATAACTCAAAACATCAAGCACCATTCAGCTGGCAAGCCATGGTTGGTGTATGGATAGGGTGTGGGGATGGAGGAGCCCCAAGAAGCACCTATGCTGAGCATGCCCTAGGGTGGTCCATGACATATAAGGAACCTCCCATATATTCCTTTAAAATAAAGACATGGCAGGTGAGCAAAACGAGACCTCCCAAGGGAAAAATCCTCACTGTACCAGCATGTCAGCACAAGCAGGGATCCAAACCTGCTTAGCATGGTCTCAAGCTACACAGCACTTACTGGTCTGGCACAGGCAGGTACAGACTGTATTAATGGCCACCGCTCCCCTGCCACCAAATTTCTGGACCCATAGGGAGCCCTATGGGCCAGTTAAGAAGGCTCTGTATGCTATGTATGGCCCACAGGCCAGAGATTGACCACCCTTGATATAGATTGATGACATTATCAATCATAAGGTGATACAATCTGCATGATTTTCTAGCCAGTTACAGTACTGCTTCATGGCCCTGGTGTTAATCTTTGAAACCCAATCAGTGCAGGCATTGCAAGTGACTGGGAACCAGAAGCAAAGTATGCTTGGTGGTTTGCTTGAAGCTGCATGACATCAAACATAAGGATAAGACTGCCTTCTGCTGACTTCAGACTAACACGGTTAACTATGTGGGGAGTGAGGGAAGCATGTGTGTGTGTGTGTGTGCGCTCACGTACACACACTTCACAAAAAAGGGAATTTATGTGGGACCCAGTCCTATGAGGAACCTTCCATCTTTCACTCTCCATGCCTTCAATAACATTTGTGAGAACACAGCACTTTCACAGTGTCTAGCTGTTCCTTGTGACAAGTGCATTAAGAATGCAGACATATTTCAGCTCCGACCTTTTTCATCATTTAGCTGCATATTACAACATTCAAGTAATATAGTTGTTTGTCCCATTTTTAGGATGTGTTTGTGAATATATGTAGCTATTTTATTATAGGTCCAGATACTAGTTCAAAGTTTGAATTTCACTACTCACTTACATTGTTATTTTAGGCAAAGTATAGACAGTCAAAAAGCCCAGGGCTAAATTGATTCCATCATTGCAGGTTAATCTAAGCTGCATAGATTGAACTGATAAGGAAATGAACAGACATTCACTTTTGATTCTGGAAATGCAGCCACATGCCTGCAGTGACCCAGGCCAGAAGCTGGGGGACACTAGAGCTGGAGCAGACAGCTTGGGCCAAGGCTAGCCCAACCACCCTGAAAGGGGCATTTGCAGGGGAGGTGCAAAGCAGCATAGGATGCTGAAAGACTGTGAGTTAACTTGAATCTGGAGGGGATGTGGGACAGAAGTTCTAATTTAACCTAAATCAGTTAAGTCTGATATTACATTCATCCAGGTTTATCTTAAACCAGTTTTGGCCATTTTGAAAGTAGTTTATGTGCACTGAACTTCTGTTGTGTTACAGACTTGAACCGGTTTCTGATCAGCAGGGATCCTGGTTTTCTCTGATAAAAAATTTAAAAAGCCCCAGTTTTCAGATGTAAAAAAGTAACCCCAAATCCACATATTTCCATGATTAAAATGAAATACCCTATATGTAGATCATTCACTGTCATCCCAGTAGCAGTGTATTGTTACAATTCTTGAGCCACCTTATGTATATTCCATTTTTTCATGGAAAAATGTGGATTCGGAGTTAA
>NW_017729032.1:172485608-172491057 GCF_001723915.1 Gavialis gangeticus
CCAAATCCACATATTTCCATGATTAAAATGAAATACCCTATATGTAGATCATTCACTGTCATCCCAGTAGCAGTGTATTGTTACAATTCTTGAGCCACCTTATGTATATTCCATTTTTTCATGGAAAAATGTGGATTTGGAGTTAATTTTTTTAATCTGAAAATTGGGGATTTTTTTTTTATCAGAGAAAACCAGGATCCCTGATGATCACTTATAATTTCTATTCCTATCCATCTAGAGACTTAACCCCAAACAAATTATTTTTTGTTTTACAACAGTAAAGCAACATGAAAACATATTTTTAGTTTTGTAAAACTAAAGATTTTACTTTAACAGTCATTTAAAGTTACTAATATTATAAGCCTCAAGCCCCTTGCTGCAATGAGGTTGGTAAGGTTGTAGTTCATGAAATCGGGTCCAAACATTCAGCTCACTACCTGCCTTAACAAAGTGTTCCATATGCAGGTGAGAACCTGAGTTTCTATTTCATGGAATAATTCTGTTTTATTTTTTTTCCAATTCTAAATTGGAATTTAAAAAAAAAGAAGAAAGAAAGCTCATGCAAAATTAAGTTCTAAGAAAAGTAGCTTTGGGCTGATCGATTTTTTTTAAAGTTAAAAACAGTGAATGTTGCTTCAAAAAGTGTTTCAAAACGAGCAACAATAGCAACAAATACCTAAACTTTTCATTCTGAATCTTAAAACAAAATTTACAAAAAAAAAATTTCTAGGTGTCATTTTCAACAAAATTGAGAACTGAAATAAATGTATAAATGCTTTGATTTAAAAAAAAAAATTCTGACCATCTGAGCTACAGAGCAGCTCTAGGACAGGGAGGTCTAAAAAACTAACTATTCCTGGGCTGTGGAACAGCCGGTGAAATCTCCACGGCTTTAGTATTGCCACATTCATCTCAATACATTCATTTAATGCCAAGGTGAGAACCTCATAGTAAGTATAGGATATCTCACACTCAGCTCACACAAGTATAAATTGTATACACACTCGTTGTCAGAAATAGAGACATATAGACAGAACTGTGATCAGCTGTGTCCCGTCATTCAGTTCAGTTATCAACATGTGGGAAGTGAGTGTTATTTGTTGATGGAAAGAAAGTGTTGAAATGGTAAAGAATCATCACTGTTGATCAAAATGGCTCTGGACATTCTTGCTATATCTGGATGAAGTGTGCATATTTTCTTTTTTTTCTTTCTTTTTTCTTTTTTTGTTGAGACGCCCTGTATTAGTTCCCTATCACATCTACCCTCTTCCCTGCAGAACTGCTGTAAGTATTTCTGCCAAGGCACTCTGTAGAGAATAGGAATTTGTTCTGCATTAAATATTCAATAACACCATGGATCATAACAGTAACTTGGCCCTTTGTGTAAGCAGGGTGAAGGACACATTACAAGTTTGGGCCCAATCTTTTAGTCATCAGTGAAATAGAATTGCCACTGAAATATAAGTGTATATGAATTCCAGGTAAATCACAATATTAGTAGCATAACTGTGGTGGGGAAACAGGTAGTAGCCCCAGGCAGCAGCTCAGCCGTGAAGTGGAAGCAGGCATCAGAGAAACAGCAGCTGCTATTGCAACCGTACTCCCGCTCCAGCAAGACAGTGGCGGCCAGAATTCGCCACTCCCTCCATGTGTCTCAGCTGCCTCAAGTGCCCAGCTGCCTTGTTCCGCCTCTGCGCAATATATTGGGTTTCAAAAATAGTACATCAGACCAGATCAAGGGAGAGATGGTGCTCTTTTACATTCCATTTTGGTAAGTAGCAAGATATATCATATTCAGTCATAGAAAATTGCTTTGGATCAGGTGAACATGACTTGATTCAGTTAAACTGAATTAAAAATTGAAAAAAAAATAATCAAAGGTAAGTTTATGTATGTTCTTGATTTTGACGAATGTAAATTTCAGAGAAATGAATGGAGTCCCTTACTGGGCTGAAGTGGAGGACAAAAATATGGAGGAGACATGGGATTTCTTGTTACAATTGCAAAAAGACCATCTGGGACTTGAAGCCTATGCCAGTGCTTCCCAAGCTTTTCCTCATGACCCCATTTCCTCAGAATGGCCCCTCACTCCTACCCTGTAGCCCCTCACCCCACCAGGTGCCCTTCACTCCCAACCCACAGCCCCCTGGCCCTGCCAGTGCCTCTCCCTCCCAACCTGCAGCCCCCCACTCCCTCCAGGTGCCCCAGAGCCAGGGCCCACAGCCCCCTGCCCCTCAGCAGCACCCAAGCCCTGGTTGCCACCTGCAGGAGCTGGGAACTGCTGCAGTCAGAGTGGAGTGTGGAGCCCAGATCCTGCCCCCACCCTCCACCTGTCCCTTGCCCTGTGGGCAGCATGACCGGAGCAGAGCCTATGGGTGGGGAGGATGCAGGCTGCCTGCTGCAGACTTGGAGCTCCCTGCCCTGCTGCCCCCGCCCCCCCCCCGGGTGCTTCACAGCGCAACTGGCTGGACGTGGTGTGGAAGGGAGTGTCACGCACAGGGGAGGTGACAGAGGCTGACAAGGTGGCTCCTGCCTGGAGCTGGTCCAGCTCTGCATTGTGGATGAAGAAACCATGCAACCTCAACCACAGCTGTGACCCCATTTTGGGTTGTGACCCACTGTTTGGGAACAACTGGCCTATGCTCAGGGGAAAAACTGAGAGGGAAAGGATCCAGACTTGAGTGGATAAATAACTAATTCAAAAGGAGATGTGGCATAAAGGGAAAGACTGCAAGGAATTAAAACAGCTCAGCAAAGAAAACTGCCTTAGAGGTAAAAAAGCGTAGGGACAAAGCAAGGTTTGCCAAAAGTCAAGTTATGAGTTAGACCTTGCAAAGGAAATGTAGACAGATAGCAAAAGGTTAAACAGCCATAGAGATATAAAGAGAACAAGAAAAGAGTAGTTGTGCAATGTTGATAGGGCTGAGATTACTCATAATCTAGATAGGGCCAAAAACTAAAAGAGAATACTCTACCTCAATTTTCAAAATGGACGATGATGTTTAACACAGGGACAAAGACAGGATGCCAAGTGGGAATGAATGGATGGAAATGGAAATATCTATATTCAAGATTAAATAAAAAAAATGGCTGGAAAGGTTTAGTGAGGGGTGATTTTGCCACGACCAGCAGATTAGATTAGGACAAAGTGGGAAAGAAGCAATCAAGGCAGCTACAGGTCTGTTATTCTGACCTTAATAGCATGCACAACTCTGAGAAAATGTTAAAGGAAAGAACTAATGAGAGAGGGAGGTGAGTAGAAAATGGGATAACATGTAATGGATTTAACAAAGATACAGTTAGAATGACCTTTCTTTGATAAAATAAATAATTTTCTAGACAGAAGAAATCCAGTCAATCCCATCTACCTGGTTTTCAGTAAAGCATTCGATACACCTGTACTTGATACATTATACTAAAAAAAATGGGAATATATTAATTGTAATGTGGAACTGGCTAAAGTGGAGACAGTTGTGGTGAATGTATTGAGCTGAGATAATGTTGATAGCAGAGGCTTTTCAAGAACAGTGTTGGAACAATCTTAATTCTTCTGTTAATGTCCATGATACTAGTGGTGGGAATATATTAATGAAATTTGCTGGTGATCTTCAGAAATAAGCAGGATCAGAATAGCAAAAAGGAAGAACTGGAGGATGCTGGGGATAGAAGTAATAAAAATGGGTTGAACTTCAAAGTATGAAGTGCAAAAACAAATTCATCAGTTAAAAATAACTGGAGAGGACAAAAACTTGGGTTTACTGGTTGAACATAGGATGACCAAAAGCCTTCAATCTGATATGGCCACTAGGGCCACATCCAGATGAGCAGGGGTGTGTGTTTACAGCTGCACAGATAGTAGAACCACAAATTTGTGCCACTACTTTGCCTCAGTGCACGCCACTGCATGTGCACTTTGTTGAGGGACAATTTTCCCTCTTTGGTCAAACAGCCTGTGCCCAGCTCCTCCCAGCTCCTAGCTGGACTCCATGTGCTGTAGAGAGGACTGGCGGGGAACAAGGTGCCTCAGTGTGGGGGTAGCTGGAATCCAGCCCCTGTGCTGAGGCACTCTGCACCCCAGCCATCTGAGGACCGGCACGTGGAGATGAGGGAGCAGCTAGCCCAGGTCTGCCTGCTCCCCCTGTCTCAAGGCACACTGCAAAACAGATAGCCATAAAGCAGCTGACTGGGACGCAGTGTGCCTCAGTGCGGGCTCCACATCACACACGGGCTCCAGAACTCTGCATGTGTCTGGGTGCATGCTACTTTTGTGTGCATTGCCATTTTTTTTAATTGGGGCTTTTTTGTGCTCCCAGGAAATCTGGGTGGCAAATTCTGCCACCGCACTTCAAATTAGCAGCGCAATCCACAGTTTAACATGCAAGGCATGTGGGGATGCAGCCTAGAACAGAAAATAAGTTTCTAAGACATACTGGGAGAAACCTTTCCAGTGAATCGAATTAAGAGGTATGACTAGACCATAAAAGGCACTAATGAAACCTCTGGAAACCTGTCTGATTTGGAATTCTGATACATGGGTGGGGGCTAGGGCCAGGATTGCAGGGCGGTGAGCACAGGGCCAGGGCTAGGGCCTGGGACAGAGTCATGATACATTCCCCACATCCCCTGCCCATGGAACCAGTGCCCATTGCTGGGATAAACAGGTGCAGGGCAAATGGCCAGGGCTGGATAAGATCAATAGCACCCCTCCATCCGTCTCACCCAGACAGGTCAGCACCACCCCCACCCCTGCCCATAACAGCTCACCAAAACTCCTTAAGTGGCCCTCTAGCCCAAATAATTGCCCATTCCTGGGCTACTAGGATGTTCAGAAAAATGGAAGTGGGAGTGGGCAAAAGTTAAACTTGGCCTGCTTAACCTAGTAAAACAAAAGCTGAACAAAGATGCAATTGCTCTCTAATTACATCAGGAGTAGAGACAGGTAGTTTTTTAGCCTTGCTATTCTGAAGTCAGGCAGAAGGTTGCACCAGTGTTGCACCTTGCAGCATTTTTACACTTTCAAGCATCACAGCCCAAGCACCCGGCACTGCGACTCTTGCAGTTGTATAAGCAGTGAAATGCACATCAGCACTGAGAAAATTATGGCGGTGCACTTTTGAACTAAAACAAATCAGAGGTGCTTTAGCTCAAAAGTGCACCACCACCATTTTCTGCATGCTGACACACATTTCACCACTTATAGAATTGTATGTTAAACAGTGCAGTTCGCCTCAGCTCACATGCAGAGCAGACTTGATTCATAGTTTCACAGTTTCATAGCAGGTAGCATCAGAAGGGACCTGAGCAGATCATCAAGTCCGACCCCCTGCCATGGGCAGGAAAGGATGCTGGGCTCAAACGACACTGGCAAGGTGATTTTCTAGCCTTCTTTTGAAGACCCCCAGGGTAGGAGCGAGCACCACTTCCCTTGGAAGTTGCTTCCAGATCCTAG
>NW_017729032.1:172491087-172494699 GCF_001723915.1 Gavialis gangeticus
TGGTTCCAGACCCTAGCCGCCCTGACCGTGAAGTAGCGCCTCCTGATGTCTAGCCTAAATCTACCCTCTGCCAGCTTGTGACCGTTATTTCTAGTCACTCCTGGTAGCGCTCAGGGGAACAGGGACTCTCCCAATGCCTGCTGGTCCCCTCTGACTAGTTTGTAACAGGCCACTAGATCCCCCTTCAGCCTTCTCTTGTGGAGGCTGAACAGGTTCAGGTCCCGTAGCCTCTCCTCATAGGGCCTGCCCTGCTGCCCCCTGATCATGCGAGTGGCCCTCCTCTGGACCCCTCTCCATGTTGTCCACATCCCTCCTGAAGTGCGGCGCCCAGAACTGGGCCCAGTACTCTAGCTGTGGCCTGACCAGTGCCACATGAAGGGGGAGGATTACCTCCTTGGACCTGCTCGTGATGCATGACAAGGTGCAGTTAGCTTTCCTGACTGTGTCCCAACATTGGCAGCCCATGTTTATCTTGGAGTCTATAGTGACACCAAGATCCTTTTCTGCCTCTGCACTGATGAGAAGGGAGTTCCCCAGCTTGCAGGTATGGTGCTGGTTCTTCTTCAGATTAATCCAGTCTGCTCTGAAGCAGCAGATCTCCGGCACATCACAGGACAAAAAATTATGTGTATAAATGCCCCAAGGCTTACTCGTTCAAAGGCATAATAAGCTTTGCAGGTGACAACCTACCTTGGCAGATGCCATGAATGCCAAGAGCAAGGGTATTATACAGAAAGGAATAAAGGAATTTAAATTAAAAAAGATAGGGAAAGGGGGAAGGAAAGGAGGAGGGAAGAGGGAACTGCTGAAAGATTTGCCTTTTTGAATGCATTAGTCCTGAAAGTGCCCCTATCTTGTCTTCTGCCTAATTGCATCAGGGAATGAACACCAAGGGAAGAAAAGAAATCTTTTAACTTAAAAGGATAATTTCAACACAAGAACAAAATTAATAAATAAATATAGGATAGAAACTGAAAAGCGTTAACCAGTAGGTTTTTCTCCTTCCTAGTTTTAAAACTGAGTTTATGAAAGGGATAAGCCTGCCCCCAGTAGCAAGTGACTGGTCCACTGACCCAGGAATCCCTACATCTGATTTTAACAAATAATAACATTAAAGTTTACTTTTAAGCCATTTTATTTGCCTTTCCAAAATATTATTGGAAATGAACAGCACAGTTGCACAACAGCATTAAGACTGTGGAGGAGAGCTCAGAGGAAGTCTTTGGTTTGGGTAAAGTTGTATGGCATTTTTAACCTCTCTAAATTCAAACTGAAAGAAGGGTAAGAGAGACCAATTAAGAATGGGTTATTTTAATTTTTCTTTGGCACAGGATGAAGTCTTTGTACATATACTCCAAGGATTACATATATAGTTTGTTTTCTTTCAGCTATATTTTATGATGTGAAGGCAAATTTAAGCAGGCATTTGCGAGTATAGCAGCTCTGGGTTAATATAATCAAAGCATGTTTGGGAAGGTGACAATTTGAGAATGTAAAATAAAATCCACAAGTCCATCTAATATATTGAGCCCCTTCTGGGCCTGACCCTGAAAGGATATTTATTCTTATGACACCTTGTAGAAAGTCTGCAGGAAGGTTTCTCAGGATCAGGCTGAGATGATTACATTTCTTGGGCTCTGACAACTTGTGTGTGGTTGTCTCCCCCGGGCAGTGTGCTTTGAGTTATCCCTTACATTCCGTTTTGCTTAGCAAGAAATTCCAATTGACTTAATTCTTTAAAAGAAGAAAAAAACACAAAAAACCCACAAGGAGATTTTTCTGAGTTCCTTATAAAACCTGACCTGAGACTTCTTTTGCTAAATTAATAAATAAATAAATATGAACTGTCGTGGATTATATTTTCTTTTATTAGAGTGTAAGCAATTTGAAAAGTGTTTTTGAACAGAACTGCAAGAAACTGTTTTTGCCAAGATTCATTAACTAGCACCTTCGTTAGCAGTCTCAGCACTGGGGGACTGAGACTCAAATAAGAGTCCTGCTATAACACTGAAGGTGTGTTTATTCCCTTCAGGCTCAAGAATTGTAACAATGCACTGCTACTGGGATGACAGTGAATGATCTACACCGAATATTCCTCATAGTCTAACATGCAGATGCACATCTCTGAAGCACAAGTCAAGCACTATTACCCCAGTGCTCTCCTTCCTTTACCTAGCAGAGAGCAAGTCCCAGTCAGAGTCCCTGATCATAATTTTTCGGGTCCTTGATGGAGTGAGTTCTGTCCATCTCAGTACCTCATCTCGCCAATCATCATGCACTGTCAAGATAGCCACCTACTTCAATGGATGAAGTTAGAAACATCAAGAATGCGGTTTCTACATGCAGATGACTCAGCTTTGTTATCAGCTTCTACCAAGGATCAAATAAAACATTTTGACTCATCATGCTCAAAGCAATGCACCAGACTCACCTTAGCAGCTGCCTTTTCTCAACAGCAAATTGGGGTTGTGGGGGCAGGGAGAGGGTGAGAAAAAAAAGGTATAACTCAATGATATTTACAAGGAGAAGTTATTGTGCTCACCTTCTAATTAGCATCTAGATACCGTGGTGCTATGTGTACATTACAAATACCTTTGTAACACAGAATTAAACTTAATGAGTAAAGAGTAGAGGGGACTGCTGTTGCTGTTCTGCATTCTACAAGCATTCAGTTAACTTCTTGAAAAGTCTAAGTAACTATATATATATCTCCACAACTTATTAGATATTATCAATCGACAGAGATACCCATCTCAAAGCAGGTTTACGAGTACAAAGACAATACAGGTTCTGATCCAAAAATACACATATGTACTTTATTAAATTCAATGAGATTACTCTCATGCTTTGTTGGATTGGATACTTCATGGTTCTGCTCATTGCACAACAGAACTGAGAGAAGTTATTGGAAATTTCTTCCAGGGGGGACTCCAATATTTCATTATTGCTTTTCATTACAAAATGGGGATTGCAGGTGGGGGCGGAGAGAAATATCATCATATCCAAATTGTTTATGGAACAAAGGAGTTCCAAAATGCTGGCATTTATAATCAGAAGTGAAACATTTTGATGTTTGTCTAAATTGAAATATTTATTTTGGCTTGTAAAACTGGCCAGAAATTATATGTTTTAAGTCACTGCAACATTAAAACTGTACTTTCCTCTGCTGGCACATTGCTATCTAGGAGTTGTAGTGTAAATGCTCTATGTTACATTACATCATTCTGCAACTAGATGCTTCCCATCAGGCACCTCACTGCTTGATCAGAGGGGAGTCTTTTACAGGAGAGATGTACCAGTTATTGCTGTGTATTCACACCATGCTTACAACATATTTCTAACCCATCGTGGAACTATTGGGCCAGACTTATCTTTGGTGTGACTACATGGAAACGCAGAAAGAGGCATTTCTCATTGGATGCCTCTAAGCCATAAAATGGATCACACTACCAAAATTCCAACATCCTTCACTGAGAATTTGGGATAAAAAAGAAACAGGCTTGGATCAGGAAAAAGATAGGCAGCACTGCAAGGAGGAGCAGTCAGCCAGGTCTGACCACTCACGTAGGTTCCTAGCCAGAATGCAGGACCTCCATCTAACCCAGGAGGTGC
>NW_017729032.1:172499699-172499921 GCF_001723915.1 Gavialis gangeticus
GCCTTGTTGGACCTGGTGCTGGCCACTGGAGATGACCTGGTGAGGGGGCTGCAGGTGCTCGACCACATGGGTGACAGCAATCATCGCCTGCTGCAATTCACCATCCAGTGCAAGGCAGCAAAGGCCTACAGCAAGGCAGAAGCCTTAGATTTCAGGAGGGTGGACTTCAATGAGTGAAGAAGAATAGTTGGGGAAGTGCTGAGGTCCCGGAGGGGAGGGGAG
>NW_017729032.1:172499939-172501457 GCF_001723915.1 Gavialis gangeticus
GGTCCCTTCCGACCCTACTAACTATGAAACTATGAAATATTCTTCAGTTATTTATGGTTTCATATTCATCAAATACAAACACATAGCAGAAGGAGGCAGTCCTG
The DNA here is from genome assembly GCF_001723915.1 of Gavialis gangeticus. Classification (NCBI taxonomy): domain Eukaryota; kingdom Metazoa; phylum Chordata; order Crocodylia; family Gavialidae; genus Gavialis; species Gavialis gangeticus. The sequence goes on from NW_017729032.1 coordinate 172,500,044, forward strand.
TACTCTTTGTTTGACAAGTCAACCAATGACAGAGGAATCAGGGGCACAAAGAAGAACTTGCCCAAAGAAATAATGAGCTAAAAGAGTACTCAGGTCTTCACCATCTCAGTCTGCTACCTTATGCAATGGGCCTGGATGCCTGTCCTGCATTCATCTTGTAATATAACCTGTGTGGAAGACAGTGGAGTGAGTAAAATTTCAAACCAGAAATAGTGAGGTACAAGCAATAATGAAAATGGAGATAAACAAAGATATTATCTACACTATAGACTGAAGTTCTGCAAGCAGATAGGAGCTGTGCTATCTGCCCTGGGAAAACTGGTAGCACCCTGGCAAGACACAGCTGATGAAGGGACCACAACAGCTGCAGCAGGCATGAGCTTTTTTACACAGTCCTTCTTTCAACTACAAGATAACAACAGTTGAAGAGATAGTGATATTAGGTGGGCAGAAAGGTGTCCTGCTACTGTCATGCAAAGAGTAATTGCTTAAGCATAGGCCATAATGAAAACAGAATTCAAATGTAAGTTAATTGCCAAGTAAAAGCCATGATGCTCATATGAAATTTTAAGAAGTGTATAGGGATATTGACTGACTCTGGAGTCAGTCTATTACAACTTGAGGTTATCTTACCAGTTTAGGTTTCTTTACTTGAAGTTATCTTACCAGTACAGGTTTCTTTACTCTGAAGACACCTTAGTAATTCACTTGGGGAGAAAAAAAGCTACGCTGTGAAAAACAAACACAGATTTGACAAGGCTATTCACAAATATTCAGTTTATCTTGGAAGAGTAGCTGCTGTCCCATGACAAATCACAAGCCTATAAATAGGGACTACCAAATTCAAGGCAGCTGCCCACTGATTTAGCAAGCAGAATCCAGGGTCTGACACCATTTCTGCAAGCTGAGCAAAGCACTACCTCCTCCCTCCCCCCTACACCTCTGATTGGCCAAGGGGCCCCAAAAGTCCCACCCCTCCCTGCAGCTTGCCACATGGCCAGAAACCACATCTTAATTACACAGATTAAGCCAAGGAAGCCATTAATCCTTGTGTTATTAAGCATGGATTAATGGCTTCTCTGGGCTTAATCAGGGTAATTAAGATGCCATTTCAGGGCATCCTCAAGCATCACAGTGCAAAAAAAATAAATTTAAATAAACTTGCCAGAAAGCAGAGAAAAGACCTGCCCTGCAGTCTTACAGCACATGGGGGGGAGACAGAAAGGGGAGGGGGCAGGGAGAAGGGAGGTGGGGGGTAAGGTTATTTCTACAGGGGGATAGGGTTATGCAAATAATGGAATGAGGAGGGAAGGAGGCAGAGTGATTCCCAAAAAGAGAGTGGGGGGTGGGGGGCAGAGATGGGACATGGGCAGGGTTATGCAAACGGTGGAATGAGAGGCAGGGAAAGGAGTGG
>NW_017729032.1:172501468-172503116 GCF_001723915.1 Gavialis gangeticus
GGGGTTATGCAAAATGACAGGGAATGGAATGGAGGCAGGGTGGAGCTGTCTTCACCCCTTTCCTCTGCCCCGACTCCTCCCACCTCCATTCCAGGAATGAGCCTACCTCAGGGTCTGAGCCTCCAAATTGCTCCCTCTCCTCACCCCTCCTTCCCTCTCCCTGCCTCTCCCTCCCACCATGCTTCAGGACACAGGGGCTTCCCATTCCCTGCTTGCAGCTTTACTTCTGGGTTTTTTCCATCTGCTCTGTGATTTTGTGCTTTTTTTTTGCAGGGCCCATGCTTTTTCAGAGCCCACCTAAAATCATAGTGGTTTCCACGAGAAGCACAAAATCATGAATTTGGTAGGTCTATCTCTATAGATATTGATGAATTTTCCCCCAGAGCAAAAAGTGGCTGCTGAACGAGAAAAATAACTTGGGAACAACCCAAGTGAAATGGCTCCTGGGAGAATATCTGTCAGGAGACCAAATGTCTATACAGGTATCCATCAAAGAAGCCAAAAAGCAGTCCTCTGAAATTCCAGCAAGCTTTGCTCCCTGCTCTACCATCCTCCCCAGGTCCAGGGAGACACTGTCAGTCTCAGCCAAGGAGGGAGCAAAACATTCCTCCTGAGTGCTTTGGGATGGAAAAGCCCAGCATCAAAAGCCCCAGCTTTTTCAGCCACAGCCAACCACACCCTGCTATCACCCAGAGTGGAACCGGCTGACCCATCTCCCCTGCCCAGCCCAGACTGCAACACTTGGTGCTGAGATGCACAGCTCCCTGCCCATCCACAGCTGAACTAGAACACGGCATGGCGAATTTAGGGTTGGAAGACCTTGGGCATGGGGCAGGCACAGACCCTGCTATGTTAGCTCTTCAAAGAGAATCTGGAGCCAGGAGAAGCTTACAGCCCAACTCTAAATGGGTTAAGACGTGCGCATCATAGGCTGACACAGCTGAAGCCAGTTCCCAAAGGACCTAGGGAGTTCTGGTCTTCTTGAAAAGGGAAGCAGCCTGACTTACAAGTCCTCCGGAAAGGGGAAAGCAAGGGGGAACAGGTACCTCATGTTTTGTGTGGAAGCGCAAACGAGAAATGGAGGACAGAGAAGGAAGACTCCAGTTACAGAGATGAAGGTGAGATGCTGACTACAAGACTGCTGCCCTGTGGACTTGTCCCAGCCTGATGGAGAAGAAATCTCACCTGAGACAGACTGAGGGCAATCCCAGCTCACCCTGAAGGGGTGCCAGGCCTCAAATTGATTTACAGAGACAGGATGAGGGAGATGAAAAACTGATATGAATTAATGACAAGCATGGACTGTATTATGCAAGTTTTTGGAATTAATTAGAGGCTGATTGGGGAAGAAAATGGATTAATTATAAAGATCTCTAAAATTATGAAGAACCTGAACTGACCCAGAGTTGTATTTTATGAGTTAGTGATTGTGATGGGGGCCATCCTGGGCCCAGTCACAGTACCAGCCCACCCACCTGTCTAAGGCAGTCCACCCTGATTTGCCCACCACGCTTTGATGTACTAATACCTGATATAAAATACAGGAGGCTGCCCATTTAATGCCATTGAGCCTAGGGTATTATACACGGCTCCAACCTTCATTTTACCATGTCCCATGCCTCGCAGATAGCATCCAGCCCACAACTCA
>NW_017729032.1:172508116-172513588 GCF_001723915.1 Gavialis gangeticus
ATTGTGATGGGGGCCATCCTGGGCCCAGTCACAGTACCAGCCCACCCACCTGTCTAAGGCAGTCCACCCTGATTTGCCCACCACGCTTTGATGTACTAATACCTGATATAAAATACAGGAGGCTGCCCATTTAATGCCATTGAGCCTAGGGTATTATACACGGCTCCAACCTTCTTTTTACCATGTCCCATGCCTCGCAGATAGCATCCAAAGATCACTTCCACTATTACTCCCTTGGCTCCATTGCTGGACTGCACTCAGCCTCTGGCCTAAATTTGGCCTCAGGCATCTGAAGACTTACCTCGGCCAGATGCCCCCTCACTGGGGTCTCTACTCATACGTGCACTCTAGGCTTCCTGTCTTTCATTTGGCTCCTAGCCCTACCCCTCCTCTGGGGCCACTACTTTGTCCCCGCATTGGGGTTGCGGGGTCTTACACCCCTTAGGCCTCAGGCATCTGTCAGCAAACCTGGGCCTCACTCTTTCAGGCCTCCCACTAGGCCTCACTCTCTTTTAGGCCTTGAGTCTCAGGCCCTCCTAGTCCCTGCATTGTCACCCAAGACTTACTCTCAGGCTTTGGGCCTCATTCTCTCCTGGCTTCTTTGTTATTCACAACGTCTGTTGCTTTTCTGTCAGTGTGTGCTCTGTTAGCTTTTCCCCTCCACAGGGTCACCCACAAGGCAGCGGGGCTGAGGCTTTCCAGGGCCCCATACTCACAATTCACTAGGAAGGCACTGGCATGGCATTACCTGAGGACTTCCCTGCGACCTGCAGCCCCACCACACCATCCTCCCCACGGGGTGTAGTGCAGTCCTACCTGCCTTGGTCTTTCTTCATTTCTATGGGCTCCTGGGTGTTATCTCTGGGCTCCCCACTCGGCATTCTACTGCAACCTCCATTTCCTAAACTCTACTCCTCCTCTGGGCCATCTTTCTCTGACTCCTTTTCAAATGCCTCCCATCCAGAGGCTGTATTTGAGCCTGCTTTATAACAGCCTGCACGCTGATTAGACTCCCATCCTCTTTTACCGGTGATGTCCTCCCCATCAAAGGGACCTTCAGCCTCTCTTAGGCTTTGGCCCCACTTCCAGGCCAGTCAAGGTGCCAGATAACTTTCCACAGCCCTGGCCTGCCCCTCACTGTGGGCATGCTTGCCCTTCAGCCACTCGGGCCCTGGTCCCAACCTGGACCAGTCAAGAACCCTGAGTTAATCAACAGCAGTTTACCTTCCTACTCAGATGGGGTCCCTGCTGAGCCCTACCATAAACAGTCATCTCTTACTGGACTTGCCTAGAGCCCCAGAAATCTTATATGAGGAGCCCCTGGCCTTACCCCTGCCAATTGTAATCAGGGGCTTGCCTAGCCCCTGTGTAGGCCCACAACTCTAGCCCTCTAAGCCCCTTCCTCAGGCTGGCCTGGCTCTCCTTAGGCCCAGCCATATCCTTAGGGCTTGAGACCCCACTGGGCCCATAGGAAAGTCCTCCTTCTCCATGGTTCCTACCCTGAACCTCCAGAGTGTTCCTGGGAGCAGAGGAGCTCTGGCTGAGTAATGTTACTTGGTAGCATCCCTGCAGCAGCTGCCCACTCTACTGCTCAGGGCCTGCTCTTATGCTGAGTCTCTGCAACCCAGCTCCAATCAGGCAGTAACTGGCTGTCATGTGACCACCTCATTGGCTCTGCAGTCACCTGCAGGATGCCTCACAGTCTTCCCTTAAAGTGGCAAGCACCCACAGGTGCACTGCCACAGTGATCCTAGGAAGGACTCAAGCCGGACAACCAGATCAGGTGATAATTTATTGAAGTTAATTTAATCCAGAGTCTAATTGATTTAGGTCTAACCATTTGCCTGTCTAAGGTAAGGATCTGAAAGGACAAACAAAGAAGGCAACCCAGGCAAAACCTCTGAGTTAAAGCCTATTATCTAAATAAATAAAAGTGAATCAATTGGGTGAGTGATGGAACAGGGTATCGGGAAGGAGGAGCCCTGTAAATATACTTTAAGGATTTCCATTGTTCCAACCCACTGACAAGACATCTGCCTCCCCCTGTTTCTTTCAATAACATCTCAGTGTGGCAGGTGAAATAAAATAGTGGAGAGATGACAAAAAGGGCAACTAACAGTTAAGCAGGTGGCCACTATTACAAGTACCTACACATATCTGAGCTTAAATTTCAAATATTTGCAGAAAGAACCACTTGTTTACATATATATACATAAATACGGAAACCAAAAATCCTAACATATGGTAGCAGACTGTACAATACATTCACCAGCAGATCAGCTGTCTGTGTAGCATGCCTCCTAGACTGACACAGAAGCTGACTAGTTTTACAATTTTACTGCTGGTAAGCAGCTATAGCCTGTGTAGGCTGCTATTTTCATTTCTAATCACCGAAGAGCAATTTTGTCTGCAATCTTTGCTATTGATACTACTGTACATTCTCAAAGAGGAAGTCAAGAGGAAGAAGGAGAACCAGTTGGTCCATTCACAGGCAAATTTCTAGACTACAAGAGCTTCAAGAGCTTCTCCAGTATGCCTCACAGTGAACTAATGGTGAATCACACCCTAAGATTAAACCTTCATAGGAGTAAACTGCATCAGCCAACTATCCTTCCAGAAGAACAAAATTAGTGGTGGAGCTAATTACAAAGGGTTTGATCCTGCATTCCTTGCACACACAACATTTCTGTCTGATATCATAGGGATTTTAAGGTAGAGATGCAAAGAATGCAAAAATGGCTCTCAAATGTAACCGATTACTTTCCAATAATGAAATCTTGTAGTAAAATCCAAAACAAGCACCAAAAGCCAGACACTGGTTTGGCATAAATTCCTGTCCTGCAGCACTTCCCTACATAGAAATTATTGTATTATCCTCATAGATTTGTTTTTAATTCTCCATAATATAGCTGTGTATATTCAAGAAAACAGGATAAATAGGACATGCTACTTCCCAATATTTTGGAAACACTGATCAAGATTAATGCATCTTAACTAAGAGTGCAAGCCCTGGCTAGTTACAATGCAATGGTTCAATATGAAGAAAATATGAAATATTTCTGGGACAACTCAATGCCAGCTGTTGAAAAGGGGGTGTTCATTGTAAGTTATATATATTTTTAATGCATTGCACAGAAAATTGGTTTTGACCATGGCAAGCTCTTCACAAGTATAGTTCATTAATGGCACAGTAGACATACATTTTGGGAAAGTGACAAAGTCCGTCTTAGGAAAATGTCTTTGGCAAACAATATGTATGAATGAGATAAGATACAGGAACTTAGTTATGGATATGGGAATGATTTACAGTTCATTAACAACACAATCTGATCTGAAAACACCTGTTTTCTGTCTCTTCTAGGAATCATTTAAATTACAGCTTGCAATGCAAAATGAGAAGTAGCACAATGATTAATCTTTTAGTTATGGAATAGCTACTATACATATAACAGATGTGTGGTGTGACAAGGGGCACATTAGTTCTATGTTTATGTTAAGAAAGAGGAGGGGTTCAACTTTTTATATTGGGGAGTTGTGGGAAAGATCTCAAAAAACCTACAAGAAGGTGGGGAATTATAAATATTTGTAAGTGATATAAATATTTGCAAATGCCAAGTAAAGTGTACTGGTGAAGTATAGTATGAATGAAAAGGAAAGGGAGGAGGGCAGCATCTTATGTAAAGGTTACTGGATTCATTTAACTGGTATGGCTATTGATACAAACATCTCCCTTAGCCAACCCCAGCAGTGAGCCCAAAATTGCAAGTTCATTAGCTGTAGAGATGACAAGATTTCAATACAGAAACCATGAAGGAAATTAAATATGTGATTCTATTCATATAATTAAAAACAAAGGGGGGAGAGTGTCAATGTACTGCTATATAATATATAAACTACATTTTAGATTAAAATCTTCAGACCTCGGTGGTAGGAAAGCAAGCTGTTTATGATCTCCTACACTGCAACCGTTCAGGTTCAAAAGAGGACTTTGGCAAAAGTTGCCTTGGCAAAAGTTCTGCCCTGGTTCTGCCCTGGACATCTCAGGAGGCCAAGAGAAGGGTCAACAGTGCGGCAATCAGTGTCGCATGAGTGAACTTCTGCAAGGAGTTTATGGAAGTTCCCCTTGCTGCAGGTCCTGCTGAAATGAGTCTCTGCTCTTCAGCTAGGAATTCTTGGCTAGGAAGACAAGGGGTGCAAATTACAACATCTTGGTTCTAATGAGTGCCCATACCAAACAAAGGATCCAGTGTTGCCATCTGATAGGAAAATCATATCTAAATGTAGGCAACCTAATTTCCTGAAAGACTGAAGTTCTGGCCTTCCAATCAAATTCATTTTTCAGTGGTTTCACACTAAAGCAGTGGTGTCTTTTTCCTCCCTGTACAGACTGAAGGTTTACTATATTTTAAAATAATTCAAAACCAGTACCAAAGCATTGTTTCTCAGCCCTGGTCTGCTTCCTTTGATCTATTCAGGTAATACAAAAAGGACTGGAAATCACTAAGTGTTCATTAATAGGAATTTTCATGTGCTTGGGGAGTAATCAGCAACTGTGCTGCCAATATAACAGGATCCAATTTCTCCCAAGCACAATCAGGGTTACAGGGGATTTCTTAAAAAGTAGGGAAGTAGATATAGTAGAAGGACACTGCACCCAACTGCTCCCAGATGGGGTACCATTTAGCAAGAATCCTAGTTAATCCTGCTCTGAGGCTTGTGTAGTCTGCCACAGCATGAAAAAAACAAAACAAGGAGACATAACTGGTTGCCATTTCTTAGCTTTTCCTTCTTTCCTCCAACTGATAGGTTGCCCCAGTTAATTTCTTTGCTAGATGCATCCCTTCTGCTCAGGCAAATATCAGTAAAGCTCCATTCCTTCACTCCAAAACCTGACAATAAAGCCGGCAAGAAGTAGTTCTCCCATTTTGTCACGCACATGCAGTGGAAGGGGCAATCAAGGGAAAGAGGAGTCTACAATTAAACCCACATATGGAGTCTACACATGTGGAGCTATTAGGCCAGAGTAAAATAGTTTCATAGTTTCTAGGGTCGGAAGGGACCTGAGCAGATCATCTAGTCTGACCCCCTGCCATGGCAGGAAAGAGTATTGGGGTCAAACGACCCCAGTAAGGTGGTCATCCAACCTCCTCTTAAAACCCCCCAGGGTGGGAGCCTGCACCACCTCACTTGGAAGCTGGTTCCAGACCCTAGCCGCCCTGACCGTGAAGTAGCACCTCCTGATGTCCAACTTAAACCTTCTCTCCGCCAGCTTGTGACCACTGTTCCTGGTCACTCCTTGTGGCGCTCGGGGGAACAGGGACTCCCCCAGCGCCTGCTGATCCCCCCTAATCAGTTTATAACAGGCCACAAGATCCCCACTCAGCCTTCTCTTTTGAAGGCTGAACAGGTTCAGGTCCCGCAACCTTTCCTCATAGGACCTACCCTGCTGTCCCTTGATCATACGAGTGGCCC
>NW_017729032.1:172514354-172520136 GCF_001723915.1 Gavialis gangeticus
CCGAGTGTTCATAAAGCCACGCCAGGGGACTTGCAATGACCCCAGCCAGTTCCTTTAGGACTCTAGGGTGAAGATCATCCGGGCCGAAATAACGAACTCTGCCATAGGTTAGTACTGCCAGATATAGGTACTATCCTACTGTGGCATTATTTACAACACTGCAATGCACATGTAGATGCTGACTGGGGCTGGCTGGGGCATGAGGGTGAGGCTGCCTTCTGGCTGACCCGCTTTGCCCCCCTGCCAGCTGTGCTGCCAAAGCTCAGTGTGCTGTGGCCCCAAGCTTAGCGTGGGAGCAATATGCTCCAGCACGAACTGTGCTGGAATTTATTGTATTGCATTAATATTCACATGTAGATGAACCCAAGTAGTAGTAGGCTAGAAGTCCACTGGCACACACATACTTCTACACTGCTGGCCATCCTATGTGTTCCTTACAGGGTATGGAAATTGTCAATTAACTCTGACCTTTTTTTTTTTTTTTTTTAAACTGTTGATGGTGTCTGGTATTGGGTGACAGAAGAACTCACTAAGAAAAATCCATGAATGTTTTTCAGTGTCATTCATCACTGGGACGGCTGCAACTTAGGAGGGCTTTCTGCTCAGAACCCCTAGAACAAGGGTAGGCAAAATGCAGCCCACAGGCTGGATACAGCCCATCAGGCCATCCTATCCGGCCCACGGGGTCCCTAAAAATTTAGAAAATTAATATTTATCTGCCCCTGGCTGCCTGTCATGCAGACCTTGATGGCTTGCCAAAACTCAGTAAGTGTCCCTCTTCCGTAAATAATTGCCCGTCCCTGCCCTAGAAGAGCTGAAAGGACCTTATTGGCTTAGTGGCTCCAAATATTAGTAAGGCTGCCTATAGATCATCCCAATTTGAGACTATAATATTCACTGACTTAAAATTAACAGGATAGGTCCTTTATTTGATGGGCTGGCTTCTGATCTCACATCCCTGTCAATTAAGAAAAATGGCATTCATTTTAGGGGTTTGTTGTGTAAATCTCCCAAGTATCTCAAGACTGAGCAGTACTTGGTGCATCCAGTGTTAATGAAAAACTGAGAGGCATTGTTCATGTAGGATTTCCAGTAGTCTCTGTCTGCCAGATCTCTCCACCCCTCTAAATATCAATTTCAACCAAAATCTGGAAGCCTTCTGTATATGTAAACAACCTCAAGTTGTATGCAGTGGTGAGCTGTTTCAGAATCAGAACAGAAAGTATTATCCAGTTTCTCCTACCCTGCCCCTTTAAAACAAGATTTTCACTGGAAAAGTCTACATAGCTAACTTTCACGTAGGAAGCAAATCCTACCTTCCTTTTCCAAAGTTAAAAGAGCAAAACCTGGTAAAGAATTCCAACCAAGGAGGCAGGGGAGAGACATGTTGTAGTAATAGTAATCTTGCTTGATCATTTTAGTAAAAGCAATCAACCTTATCATAGACAGCATAACAAGGGGTGAGAGAACGGAGCATCAGACTGGGGCATCCGCTCAGTGGCAGCTCCCTGGGGAGTCGGTGGTGCTACAGCATCAGCAACCAGGGTGGGTCAGACTGCTCCATGCCAGTAGCAGCCAGGGACTTAGAGTCCCTGGGGCAAGTAAAACTAACTCCCTTCTCATTCCCCACCACCAGTGTTAGGCACCTCTCCACCTCCAGCAGAGTTTGGCTTAGGACACAAGACTTGATAGTTACACTCCTGCTTATCATTGACCCTTTCATCTGAGGTTTACAGTAGGTGACATATCGACCAAAGTAAAATCCATTAGAAAAGACAACAAGCTAAAGAGGGAATCCTGTGGGTAATTACTGGAAAAAGAAACCCAAGCCAGCTTGTTTGTATAAGCCACAGAAATCTGAATCAGCTGTGCTTCTGCTGTACACATAGGGACACTGAAAGAACACCCAAGCAAGAGGAACAATAGATATAAGTTCAGGATCTACCACCAGCCTTGTCTACACTTGCCTAGTATATTCATTTCAGGACCAATTAATAAAAAGAATTACAATAAAATGACAGTATATTGTCGAAGGGCAACAAAAAGTCTTCATAGAACTGAAGGCTGGGAACTTGCTGCTCAATTCCAATGCTTCAGAGAAGTCTGCAGCAGTTAGAGAACCTCCACTTACTAAACAGTAAGAAAGGGAAGGATGAAGTATGGCTCTAACCCAAAATATTCTGGGTCAACCAGTAAATCATCTTCTGACCACTTTACCACATAGGGGACTGGATTCTAGTGATGCAGAAGGTCCCTTCCAGTCCTACTTCTGTATGTTCCTCTGTAATGATAGCATAACAAATAGTGCCGTCAAAGCAGTGTATGGTCACAAGGTCTTCCTTTTCTTACCCCTTCTGAACTGATCCCAAACGAATAATGAAGGGAGGGAAGGGGGTTAAAATAAGCAAAATAAAGGATATTTAAATGAAGTTCAAAATAAAATGTTAATGCAAATACATAGCTATCACTGCTATGGACCTGCCAGCTTCTGCAAGACACAATCAGAAGCCTGCAGATATTTGAAACCTCAAGATCCCACTGGACCAAAAAATAGCATGTTTGTAGTCAAGTTGAGCATTGTGGGTGAAAATTCAATTTCTAGAATTCCAGTGTTCACATTAAAGCCAAAGGCCAAGATTTAAAAAATAAATAGTCTTAAACTTAGCTTCCAAAACCTCTGTGTAACTGCTTGATGAATACACATCAGGACATTCTCACTTCACTGAGACCTGCTTGGCTCCTCAGTAGTCTAGCAGAGGCGTAAATATGTGTATTTCAGTGCCCAGCTTTAAGGTCTTACAAATCATGGTCTGAGTTCACCAAAGAGGCACAATCGAATAGACTTTCATAAGAATAAAACTCTCAATGGTCACACACACACAGTCTTTTATCCAAAAAAAATATTTTAACAGATACAGTCTGCTCCATCTGGAAAAGCTCCACTTCAGGCCACTGTTAATGAAAAAAAAGTCACTTTTTCATCTCCTAAAAAAGTAAATCTTGGTCACTCAGTTGACCACCATTAATAAATGGTGGTTATGTAACTATTACATTTTACGTAGCTCTTCATAGATTTAGTCAAAGATGGAAAAACCAAACGTCTTCTAGTATATTAAAAAGCCAATTTAATTCTGATCATTACATTAAAAAATATGACCACTACACTTACAGAAAACACTAACACCACCATTTACTCAATTATATTCAGGAAATAAGAGTAGATTTTTATTAAAAGTGAATTCAAAGGACTAATGTTTGCAGACCATGTAATATGCTGAGCCCATTTGACTTTATCGTTCAGGACTTGGACTTCCCCATGCTTCAAGGTATGTTTTCAGATTAATCTTTTGGGATTAGTTGTATTATTAGTATAAAAGTGAGTTAAAGCACTGAAATATACTAATTGCAAAACACAATACGGAGCAATAATGCCTAAGTATATATAAAAAAAGAAGCATTACAAAATATATTTCCAAAAAAGGTACTGTGTAGCCAAATGTAAAATAAATGTAAGTAATTTTGGTATTTGCTAAGACTCAGAAGCAAGCAATGACTTTTTCCACAAGGGTGGTTTAATGAAAATAGTGAGGAATACAATATATTGACAAGCTCACTAGCAGTTATCTGACAGCAGCGACTCCAGTCAAAGTATTTCCCCAAATTTTACTCCTAAGAGAATGCTACTATACACATTTAATAAAAATAAATAAATAAATCCCCCAGGCTTAAATTCTGCAATATTTATTTTGCCAAATCCAGTTTAACACTACAGAAAACCCTTTCCAAGCAAGCCTATATTTCTCAACAGTATTGTTGTCAGGAGCACTGTCCTGATTGAACACTGTTTTCACCTTGAGATGATTTATACAGTGCAGGAAAGTGACTGTAAGAACAGCCCTCCCTTAGCTGACAATGTCTCTACACTAATTATGTGGTTACTTCTATCAGCACATTTCATCACTTAGCTGAAAACAAAAGACCTCAAGCTTATTGCACAGCAACAACATTCACATGTGCTGTGCATTAAAATAGCAACCACTTTTTGCTTGGGATAAAAGACTTTGCACTTCAATGCAATTCATATTTTTATGCTAAAACTTAGGGGCATTTTCTATCCTTAACCAACTGCCTGTACTAGCTAAGTAAAGCCCTCTGATTTCCATGCTGTCCTGATAAGCAGAATTCAGAATTAAAAAATTTAAGGTTTTTTGCTGCAGCTGGAGAGCAGCAATTTCCGGTTGTTTCTTGGACTGACAGGAATGAAGAATACCAATTAAATCTAAACCACCTACAGGCACAATTCTCTAGAGACACTGAGGGCTTTATTCTGTCTTTTACAGTTTATATGCAGGTGTGTCATCCTTTTCCTCAAGGACTTTTCTATACTGTAACATGACTAATCAAGTATCTATTTTCTCCTTGGCCTTCTTCCCAGTTACAATTCAAAAGGAGAGGATATGCTCATGAGAAGGTTCAGAGGAACTTTTGGTTTAGATAATCTCTGAGAAGTTGGAATGATTTACTAAATCTGTATCCATATCTAGGATAAAGCCAGTCTGCTTACATGGACTGAAATTTGTCCAGAAATAGACACTCACTAGAGATTGCCAGCACTTTTCATTTTAGAGGCTCATGATAGTGAAAATGGGGAAAAGGAATTTTTTCCCTTCCCAACTCATAAGTTTCAGTTTTGATGAATGAATCAGACTGTGTTTACTTTAATTGAATCCCCTTCTCATGCACCTACCACAGAGACTCAAGTATTGCAAAACATTTTTTTACCATTCATAGGCAGCATAAATTTTCACTCCCATGTGCAACATTAGAGTCTATGTTCTCCAAGACAACATGACCTGTGTTTTAAAGGGTTAACATAATACTGACTGCCCTTTCAAGTTTAAAAAGTTGTAAATGGATAGGATTTAAAGTATGAAACATGCGGTGTGGCAGCTAAAAGCAGATAGCCCAAACTGATACAGTTGTATGCTCACAGCAAGGGGAAACCCAAAGTATCTTACTCTAAATAAGATAATTCTGCAGTGGAACTCTTTTGTGATAAGCCAGGTTACCTTTAGAGCTGTGTAAATAGCTTTGATTCATGGGCAACTCAAAAAAAAATGTTTGGAGTCAAATTAGGGATTTCAATTCTCTTGGAGCTTTCTTAAAAACTTATTTTTTAAAGCACAAAATCAAGGATTTGACTTTTACACCCAAAATCAAGAAAAGTTTGCAGACGTCTGTGTCACTGTTTTTTGAGGTGCTCTAGATGCACTGTCCCCATTATTTCTATAAGCATGGGAACTCAGGGCCTCCTTACATGTTGCAATTTGAGATGCTCAAGTGTTGATTGGTGTTGCTGCAGCTGGTTTCCATGGAGACCCCAGCAGCAGCAGGGCTGTGCAGCTCTGCCCTGGCTCTGGACCACTCTGTCACTGACACAAGATCCCAGCCCCAGAGCAGCTCCCCACCCAGCTGCACACCCTGCCAGTGCTGCTGGGGCTGGTCTCCATGGAAACCCAGGCCCTGCATTGTTAATGCTCTATTCCTGCAGTCTCCATGGAAACCAGCTGCAATGACATGGACAGGGACTGCTGGAGGTAAGTCTGTGGAGGGGAAGGGACAGGAGGAGAAGAGGGGGGCAGATTGAGGCCCCCATTATGAAGGAAGATGTGGGGCAGAGGCAGGGGCTGGGGTGAATGTGGCCCTGGGCCCAGGGCGGGTTGTGAGATGGTCAGAGTCCCAAGCAGGTCATCCAGGGGTGGGGGGGGGGGCCCCCCCCGCG
>NW_017729032.1:172520350-172526113 GCF_001723915.1 Gavialis gangeticus
CCCACCGCTGCGTACACCCCAGGCGAGGCATGTGGGGGGCATGTGCTCCTTGATTTGTGCATGGGGCAGAAGCGGGCTCCTGCTACATACTGGGCTCTGCACCCCATTGCTGCTGCTGCCTTGGGAGCTGTGTGACGCCATGCAACTGCCACCCCCAGGCTGCACCACATCCCCTGCTCACCCGGCGGCAGGATGAACATAGCATCACGCAGCTCCTGCTGCTGTAGCTAAGGCAGCGGGGTGCAGAGCTCCAGCCCACAGCAGCAGCCCGCCTCTGCCTCACACAGAAATCCAGGGGCACATGCCCCTCCATGCCTCCCCCAGGGTGAATGCAGCAGTGGAGTCCCCCCTACCTCTGGATGAGCCGCCTGGGGCTCTGATATTACCATGACCTGTCCTGGAGTCCGATTCACCCAAACCCCTGCCTCTGCCCCACTACCTCCCTCACTGTGGGGGTTTCGATCTGCACCCCCTTCACAGACTGAGACTTGCCTACCATGCTGGGCAGCGTTCCACACACCAGGCTGTGAGTGTCTGAGTCTGTGCTTGCCACTCCCCCCAACCCCACTGCAGCTGCCCAGAGCCTGTGCCTGGGATGCCTTGTGGCCCTACACACTTCCCTGTGTCTGGGGGAAGACTAAGCCCCGGCCTTCCACCACCTATGGTCAGAGGTGGAGGGATGGAGACAGGGGAACATGAAGCTGGGGGGTAGAAACTTAATGGGATGGGGTGGGTAATGAAATGGGAGATGGAAAGGAAATGTGGGTGGGGGAAGGGTGGTAAAATGAAGGAAGCCAGTCACTGTAGGATAAAACAAGAAGGAAAAAGAATTTTAAAAGAAATAACAAGGAAGTCAATTAAAGTATGTCTCATGTTTTAATAAATTAGGATTTGGGATTGGGTTATGTGGGGTGTTGGTCATGCTTCTTGGGGCAGCTGGGAGATGAGAGTGGTGAGGGAAGGTTCTTTGGGGGAGCTACTGCCCTGCCCTGGGAAGGAAGCCCCAGCTCATTGGGACCCAATCCAGCCCCCTGTCTTGCTCTCTCTTGCTTCCTGGCCCCTCCATACCCTGTGACGTAGCTAGCTGGCATGTGTTCTGTAAGCTGTTTGCATGGGGTTGCATACATGGGGATGGGAATGTCACACCCCAGAGGAAAGAGTTGGGAGTTAGTTTCATGCTAGAACTGCCCACTGGGCAGTAGAGTTCAGGGGGTGGAAAATTTGTCAGCACAGAACAGGAGGGAAGAGGAGGGGAGGGGACACTGCATCCTAGGAGGCTGGAGGACTGCAACTTGGGCAGCTCATCTCTAAAGAATGACTACACATGGAACACGAGCTGGGTAATGTGGCTCAGAGGTAAACTTCTCCTGGAGAGGCATAACTTTAAGTAACCTAAAGTGTGCTTAAAACTAGCTTCAGTTGTTAATGTGTGGACAATCCAGAGGTTAAGAGCTCCAGGAGCCACCCAAAATTAATGTGCAGCAAGGCCCTCAGTTAAACATAGCCTCTGTGGAGCATGGACCATCTTTTCTTATGTGTTTCTAAGATGCCAACAAGGGCCCTGCTATGACCTAAGCACTATGGTCAAATAATCAATAGCTACCACAAAGAGCACAGAAAGGGAAATAGTTGACGTGTGGCTTGTGCTGCACCATTCTAGTTAATTTTATAATGCAGAAACTGAAGGTGTTATAAGAGAACTGACTCTTCCTCAACAGCCTGAGTGAATAATCCTTTGCAGAATTTTGTTCAGGTGCAGGTTGCAGGCTGGCAATGCTACTGTCATCAATTTTAACTTAAGTCCTGCTTCTGCCCACGTTGCAGGAAAGAGGATTTTGCATAAGTGAGGGGTGTTGAATTAGTGCATGGCGCTTGTGTAATGAGGGAAACATACAGAATGGAGGAACTTGTCAGCCGAAGACCAGGGACAGTATTCCCTACATATCCCTGCCTCTTCCACAAGTCTGCTAACACCTCCAGAAGAAAATTTAAATACTTTAAAATGAAAAGGACACTTCCCTGAAGAGCTATACTTCTTCTTCTAATCTTGTGGTTTTTACATTTAGCTTTTGCTGCATAATATCACTTTCATCATAGGAACAACAAGGCATGAAGTTCAAGTCCATTTCTGCAGTTTAGTGAGGATAGAGGAGAATATTATGAAAGACATAATGCAGAGGATAATTAATATTCTAATGATATATGAGTATTAAAGGAAGTGACTTGCTTAGTAACTTTTATTACAGTTTTTAGATTGCCAAGTTATATCCTCAGTTATACAAAGTACAACTGTATTCATATCCCATGTGTAAAGAAAGGCAAATTTTGTCTCATTGTAAGGATATATACAAATGGATTCTATTACATAAAGAAGTCTTCCTTCCCTCTCTTTTCTCTCCCCACCAAAAAAAAAAACCCAAAGCAAAAACAAAACTTCACCGAGGTCCAGAAATGCTTGGCTAAATCTGGCAGTTTAGGATTCTGACACTTCGGGTTTCTAACCAGGCCCAGCCCAATCACCCTCTGGGTAAGTATACACAACTGTAACATTTCAATTTGATTCAAAGAATGAGAAATCTCTAACTCTTGTCCTTTATATGACATGAGGAAAGATTGGGAATTTTAAAAGGCCATCAGGCCATCAGGGCATGTAGTAAAATGGCAGTACAAATATTGTTTCTACACACCATAGGGAAAAAATAGAAGTTATTTAATTAAGCATTTTATGGCCTCCTCTTGGGTTGCTTTTTTCCCCGTCAACTCTATTCTGTCAGAACAAAAGTTACTCTCTCAGACTACTTTTACCTCATGATTTCACCAGTTGTGCTTCTTTGCTTTCTTTGGTGTTAAAGTTTCATGCAAGAATACTTTCTGGGAGGAAAAGAAGATTTGGCAGAGGTAGGTAAAATGATCTAGAAAGAGAAATAAAATCACTATCAAATTCAAATTTGAGGAACATCCAAGTATGGAGTCTATCACAGAAGAAAGCCAAAGTAACTTTGGCTTTCTTGGTCCCCAAGTGTGTATATAGAAATACAAAACCATGCAGGGTCGCAAAGCAGAAGCCATAGTATGTTTGCTTAATAAATGAAATATAGATACTATATGAAAATTAAATAGTCAGCTCTGTTATTACAGTAGATCCAAAGCAATGTAAAATCCATAGAATAAATAATCTATGTAATCCTTTGGATAAAGTAATTCAGCATAATAACTTGTATCCACTCCAAGAATGTGCCTATGCCTCTAGGCATTACGAGGCCCTCATCTTTAATTTGAATGACAAACAGGACCTATAGCCTATAGCCTCCTTTTATAAGTTTATGCACTTGCTTTCCTCAGTTCTTTGGGTACCTGAATCCTCAAGACTGTCTTCTCAAGACAAAGTCATGTATGCATTCACCACTCCTATTTCTCATGATCAATTTTCCTGCATGAATATATTCAGAATTCTCTCAATTATCTTTGTTTAGAGCATTAAGCTGTCCTTGTTACTGCAGACACAATAGGAGTCACAGGCTCGCTGGGGGATTTTGTAGTACTATTTGCTCCCCATGTATCCATTGGTAATACAATTGAGCCCATCTAATAGAAGCCTGAAAGGTTCTATATAAAATAAATAGGTAACACACACTCCCAACTCAGTCGTATTGTTTGAATTACATATTTTCAAATTACTTGAAAAATGCCTTCTAACTGTACAATCCTGAGAAGTGCCAGCACTACCAGCTCCCAGTAACATCAAAGGAAGGTGTTCAGTTGGATCATATTCCTAGCAAAATCAGTGGAAGTTTTACAATTGGTTTCAATGAGAACAGGAGCTGGTTCATAGGAAGTTCAGTGGGAAAAAATGATTTGGTCTTATCTTTGATTGTAAGCAGCACTGCTGTATGTAACCAGTTCACTCTTCAGCAAGCATCTGAGCAGCTCATGTGGAAAGGTATCAGAAACATGCCAACCTCTGGGCTAGCCATCAGCCCAGTCCTAGTGAAAAACAACAAACCTCACCAAAAAAATCCTATGGGTTCAATTCTTTCCTGGTTAGACCAGCTGCAAGTATATAGACTTCAATGGCTGCGTCTACACGAGATGCTGACTGCACAGTAGCCCACGACTACTGCACAGTAGAGTCATATGGCAGGAAGTGTGATGTGACACTATTGCACAGTAGTCACAAGCTACTGAACAGTCAGCATCATGAAACAGCCATTCCTTGGCATGACTGCATAGTAACAATGGAGCAGTTAGCATCCCGTATAGACAGAGCCAGTAAGTATGCACCAAATATACCCCAGTGCAGAAATTAGCCTCGAACACACATTTGATAGAGACCTATCAATCATTTTCATTCAAATTTATGGAGTAGTAGTGATGGTGGTGGTGGTGGTACATGTGTATAACAAGAAAAGCATCAGCACTTCAAGAAAAGTAGGACTGTCCCCTTTTTGAAGAGATGGCTCAAAGTGCTAATTTCATTTTCTCATAGTATGCCTTCACTGCCGCTGAAAGTGTGACTGCACAGATACCCAAGCCAGACTAAGACTACCTAGCTTGAGTGCCGATAACCGCATCAACACAGAGCTCTGTTTAGACTGCAAAATTGTTCTCAGAATTGAAGTAAACTCTCGGGCAACTCATTTGTGTTGAGCTCCACAGCTGCAGCTATATTGTTAGGACTATACCAGCTAGCTAGTTTAAAGCTTGGTAAAGCGTGTCAGTCAAAGGTGCCACTGCAGCTTGTGTAGATGAGCTGGGAGCTGTTTTACCTTGTTATTGCTCTGGGCTGCTTTGTATTTCTCCCCAGATTTTTGCTTCCAGAGCGAGGGCTGGCCTTGAATCCGTTAAGAAAAATGTACTCTTAAAGTAGCACTGATTTAGTCAGTGAGCTTTGAGAGCCTCCTGGTGGCCATATGGGGACATTGACAATTTAATACCTCCACTGCACTGCTTATAGGTGTAGGATGCTTTTAGGTGGGAGTTCCTGTAGAGTTCTCTCTCTCATCTTTGCACCCTCTCTCATTCATTTCACTTGTACCCTTGCACAGAGGCCAGCCACAAACTTGCTCCCCAGGAAACTGAGTTTGCAGAGCCATTTAGGAGGACTTGGGAATCCTCAGGTCTCCAATGAACTGGACTTCGGGGTGCTGAACACACTGGAATATGAGGCCACTTGAACAAAAGGGCTTAGTATCTCTATCAATACTAGAAACTGCAAGATGTGTGGAGTGATGCAAAAGGATGGGACCATGACATGATGACGGCAGCAAATCCAGAGTATGCGGAGCACATGCAACATTCTCAGAAAGCGGTTGTAGGGGTAGTACTGTCCTGCACTTCCATGGATAATAAATCTCTCTTTCTTTTTCCCTCTCCCCCCTTCCAGGAGTTTGTTTTAAAACTAAAATGTAGCTATACATAGACTAAGGAGGATACAGAAACCATCCCTTCTAAGACATTTCTTGCTTCTTGATTTTAAGCAATTTCTATATCATGGATTCCAAACCCAAAATCTTGACTGCAATGAGCAATGAAGAAGTCTCAACATTTTTAAGTCTATAAAAATATTTATAAATTCAAAATGCTTTTCTAGTTCGCTGAATAAATATGGAGTCACTAGAGCTTTTCCAGTATTTTAATAGAAGAAACCCTGACAATCTTCCAATGAGTAGGAAGGTTGTATTATTTCTGTATTTAACTTTTTGCAAAACAAACATGCAAAATATGTTCAGCCCCCTCCCCCCCCCTTTTTTTTTTTTTTTTTTT
>NW_017729032.1:172531113-172531420 GCF_001723915.1 Gavialis gangeticus
TAACAATTCAGCCTTCACTTCAGGAGAATTTTAAATCTAAACAACACTAAGGAAAATAACTAAGGACGCAAAAAGCCAGACAGAACAAAATGCTTTCTCTAATGGTCTGAGACTAAAAACTGCACTTCCTTTCTTTCGACTTGTTCTATCAATTATGTATTAGACTTATTTATTCAGAGTGTGTAAGTGAACTGTAAGACAAGAGAAATGCTGTCTAGAGTATACATAATCAGTTGGTTATGGTTCAAGTGCTTTATAGGTCAGATCCAGAACTGGGATCAGTCACACTAGGCAAACCAAATAAATG
>NW_017729032.1:172531431-172533604 GCF_001723915.1 Gavialis gangeticus
AGCTGTTCTGAAAAGGGTGATTCAGCCCCATAATTATGTACATCAGACTCTGCCAACCTTGAGTGGAGAACTCTACCTGTGCAAAGGGGTACCTCTGCTTTAGTAGCGTTCTCCACCCTTTTTCATTAGTGCCAGAGCTTTACAATCAATTGACAGAAGCATAAAACAGTGAAGAATGATGCTATGTGCATGTCTCCCTCTCACACTAACACACACACACACACACACGCACACTTGGGGTACACACATACTTAACAGTTGAACCATTCCAAAATGTCACTGATTGGGAACCAGTTCACAATGATGTGAAGTGCTGTGGCTCTGACACCAGGGAGTAGGAGTGAGCACTCATCCCAGCATGCCTCACAGAGGATGGGTTGAGGGGTTGTGTTGCACCCACACTTTGGGAGTTGGAGGGGGACTGTAGCTAGGGGTGTTTTTACTTGTTGGCCTTCCTTTTCTCCTAAACATGAGTTCAATAATGTTCATTAACTTCCAAGTGACTGAAGGGGGTATGCTTGCCTAACATGGGGGCAGGGGGGGTGATGGTTCTCAGAGGCTGGGGCACGATGAGGGGCTGGAGTCAAGTATATGTCCATAGCCGGTTGTCAGATAGCTTTTCCTGGGCATGTAGTGCATTGACAACAAGTGACAAACAAAAAGGTAAAAAGGGTGGCAGTAGACTTTGGGCTACATATCCATATGGGGAGGAGTGAAGGGAATGAGGAACAAAAACGCCAGAAGATGTTTTAGCATCCTCCCTGTTTAGATTTAGTCTGCACAGGCATCTATATGCCTCTCAAAATCTTGCTTAATGATGTTAACGGGTGCTTCTAAGTGTTTAAGTGCCTTTTAATGTCCCTATTCTTGGGGTTGTCTGAAAACACTACAGAGTAAAACATGCCTTTCTTGGGTGAACATTCACTCTGGGGTGAATCCCACCAAGTCCATTCCAATGTTTAAATACTCCCTCATATATACTCCAAGCTGTATCATATTTGGGAGCTCTTCCCTGAAAATAATAGCACTACTTCCACAATATATAACAAAATAGGAATCAGAAATACTTAATTGTGTTGTGAGCTCCTGAGGGAAAAAAGTCCTGTTCCTTTCAAGGCAGAGATTTGCTTTGAAGTAGCTGAAATGCATTCATTGGCATCCATGCATTTTCAAGTATAGCTAAGAGTCTTTTAATAACACCTCCCCCACCTATACAATGATTCCCAAACCCTCAAGATCCTAGGTTCTAGTTTTCAAATGGCAGCATATCTTTGAAGACAGACTTGTTCAGTAAAAGGACCGAACACACGTAAACATTGTATTGTGTACCTTCAATAAGTCTCATGGTGAACCTTGCCATGCAACTATACTAGCAAATGGTAAAAGGAATACATTTTTAAGTGTTACTAGTATATAGGGATAGGTTATAGAAACACTCTGAGGGAAGTCTCAATATTTTTGAAAATGCATCTTTGAAAATAAAGTCTTTATTGTGTCTCAAGTGGCCTTAGTTCATCAGACCAAAGGGAGTTCATGAAGCATTTACATTTGTCTTTTGAGAACTAATTTTTATAAATAAGTTTGGCCAAACTTGAGATAATAAAACAAGTTCTATGACCCATGAACGTACACCAAATGACTCATTTATGTAGTGTGTTGGTTGGCATATGCAATGTTATCCAATGAACTAAAAGAAACTTGTGTTCCTTTAGCAAGCAGTCATAACTCCCTGCTTTCTTAACTTCTAACAAGTGATGCAGCAGTTCAAAGCATACTGAAGTTACTGGAAGCTATTAACTTGAATGGCATAGCAATCCAAAGCTTAAAATAATGAAAATTAACAGTTTGCTTCCAAAAACAAAAGAATTCAAAGCCGGAATATTCAACCCTCATTAGAGCAATCTAACTTCTCTTTCCTGAGGAGCCCTAGGCAATATTATCAGGGTATATTGAAGGAAACTTGCCTTGCCATTGCTTATGCTACAGGCTAATTGCATCTGACAATGGATTTCACTATTCAGTAACACTGCAAGTGATTGATTTTTCAGTTCAGTAGTCAAACCAAATAAATCGATCAGACCGATCAAAATGGAAATGAAAATATCAGTTTCTTCTCTCAATCTCTTCTGCTGACACTTGAACTTTGAATAAAATATCTGAATGTCCACCAGAA
>NW_017729032.1:172538604-172540081 GCF_001723915.1 Gavialis gangeticus
ACAATGGATTTCACTATTCAGTAACACTGCAAGTGATTGATTTTTCAGTTCAGTAGTCAAACCAAATAAATCGATCAGACCGATCAAAATGGAAATGAAAATATCAGTTTCTTCTCTCAATCTCTTCTGCTGACACTTGAACTTTGAATAAAATATCTGAATGTCCACCAGAAAGATAGGAATCTGCTGTCCTACCTCCTAAAGCATGAGCCCTTGCCACCAAACAGTGGAATTGTTCTCCTTCACTTAGTGGGCAAATAGTGAATATTTCTGAATATTTAGTGAAAATAGTGAAGTATTTTATATAAGGTGGAAGAGCATCAGAAAGAGAAACTGAAATATTCTGCTGAATACACATTATTTTCCTGGTGGTTATTGTACTTTTGGAAGAGGTAGGATGATCTAAGTTAAAACCCTACCTTGAGTCAGGCATAGAACAGTTTTGAACCTGAGTCTTGTATATCTTGGTTCAGTACCCTGGCTACAGGGTAAAGGGTACACCTTTCTACTCTGAAGAATACCAGTTTAGAACAATGTATTGAGTGAATTCTGATAAACAGTTTTGAGAGGGCCAAAGTTGCATTTTCTGGTCAATAATAGTTAAAAAAAGAGTCCTCCTTGTACAGTTGACAATACCTGCCTTTTGGTACCTTAGAGCATAGCTTTAAAATCACATTCACTTCCTGAGTAAGCTGAGCTTTCAGACAAATAAATAAAAGATGCTTCATTCCAAATAAAGAACAAAAACTCATAGTTAATACCTTTAACAAGTACTTTTGGTACATTTCCAGAAACATACCTGCAGCTGCTGTCATGGGTCTGGCACTGTTACATAACTTTGCCGGGTACAGCTAGCACACAGCTTTTGAGAGCGAACGAGGTGACACAGACTAATGCTCTGTGCTGTGCAGTGTTTCTCAATATAGGGTCTTGTGGAAACAGATGGATGAGGGCATGGTGAGGCAAAAGAGAGAAACTAGCGTGGGAAAGACAACATTGTGGAGGTAGTTAAGTTATAGAACAACATACCTAGAGAGGTAGGTATGGTGCTGGTTCTTCCTCCCCAGGTGCATTACCTTGCACTTGTCAGTGTTGAAACCCATCCCGTTCTCATCCACCCACCCCTGTAACCTGTCTAGGTCCGATTGCAGCCTATTCCTCCCTTCTAGCGTGCCCACTTCTTCCCACATCTTAGTGTCATCTGCAAATTTGAACAGGGTGCTTTTTACCCCCTCGTCCAAGTCACTGATGAAGATGTTGAACAGTGCGGGCCCAAGGACTGAGCCCTGCAGGACCCCACTGCCCACATCCCTCCAGGTCGAAAATGACCCATCCACCACCACTCTCTGGGTGCGGCCCTCCAGCCAGTTAGTGACGCTTTTGACTGTGTAGGTGTCAATGCCACAGTCCCCTAGTTTTTTAATGAGAACAGGGTGAGAGACAGTGTTGAAGGCCTTCCAAAAGTCCAGAAATTACG
>NW_017729032.1:172545081-172562795 GCF_001723915.1 Gavialis gangeticus
TGACCTGGCCCCTGCTCAGAAAAATGGAGGCAAAGAAATTGTTAAATAAGTTAGCTTTGTCATCTGGTGTGACAACCAGATTTCCTAGCATGCCTTGCAGAGGCCCCACATTACCTGGTACCTTCTTTTTACCCCCTATGTATTTAAAAAAGGACTTCTTGTTGTCCTTGATCCAGGTAGCTAGTCCCAGTTCTATCTCCACCTTGGCCTTCCTGACCGCCCCCCTACAGCCATGAGCAACCAAGGTATAGTCCTCCCTGGTAATGGCCTTGGACTAAATGGCCTCCTGAATCCCTTCCAGCCTTATTTTTCCAGGAGTGATTGATTTCTCCTGTCACATACACTACATCCATGTTACCATGGCCACTCCCAAAGCAGAAAGAAGGCCACTCACCTTCCAGTTCTGTTACTTCGTGGAAGAAAAATATATACCCTGTAGCTGAAGCCTCAAGTGAAAGCCTTACAGTCCAGGTGTCTTGTCCCTTCTTATTACACTCCTCTGTGCAGTGACTGGAGACCTTGAATCAGAGGCAAGAGTAGGAATGAAAGACTGGAGGAAAAAAATACAGCAGAAGGGAGCAATGTATATAGATATACATATATAGATATAGAAGAGAGAGAACAAGCACAGGTTCAGAAGCAGAGTGGGAAGACAGAAGGAAAATGGACCAGATGATAAGATACAGCACAGGTGGGGTTGATCTGCCAGTCTATTCCAAGAAGGAATTATTCAAAACAAAAAATGGTTGGAAACCATTCCTCTAGTGTTCTAAAAGAGCTAGTTTTAATACTCAATAGTGTGTGCAAGTGTAGGTGTGAGAAAACCCTTTTCCTCCCAACTTCTTGTGGAGCTTTTCCATTGTTGTGAATTTATGGGCCTTCTAAATGTCTATCTCAGTAATGGCACTTTGGTTATGTTGTACCCTGTACATAGAGCAGTAGATCTGAGGCTGCTCAAGAACCAGAAGGGCTCATGTCAGAATGAGAAATTCTGTATTTAGCCAGAACCATAAGGGATTAATGGTTTAGCTTGAACATATGGAGCAAACTGAAAACAGAGTATACAATATAAGCAGCTTTGAATTGCCTGTGATGATAAACATAAGAAATATAGCTGTTGTCTCCGCTGCAGGATCAGCTGGAGGCTTGATGCAGAGATGCATCAGACCATGATAATGCCAAGAAGAGGAAGGGACAAGTCAGCAGTCTTTTAGACAAAGGGGCAAGCCTGGGGAGGGGGGGAAAAAAGCAACCTTTGCTTAAGGATAGGGATAACTAAATCTTTATCTAGGAGGGGTCACCTCCTAGGTCTGACCTCTTTTGTGGTGGAAAAACCTCAAAAAAACACCACTGAAAAGCTAGCTTCAGAGAGGTACCTACTCATGAAAGATACTGTTGGACTAGATAGCTAGGATAAGAAGGGTCTGAAGGAGAGGAGGAGGAATCTGGAATCAAAATGCTTGAGGAGTGACAAAATGATTCAGTTTAGGATTCAGGAATATACTCCTCAGATTTTAGAAGTTCAATTATGTTCGGTTGCAGGGCTCTGGGAAGTACCAGAGACAAAGAGATTCTGCTACTTCCATCTGAATGTAGATAATGGGAATCGTCTGAGAAAGAGAATGTCATGAGGATTCTCCAGATCATTTGGACCTGCATTTGGACCTGCCCAATAAACCGCTACTCCTAATAATCAATCATGTAAAATGTTTGAAGAGATGGGCGGATACACAAAACTTCCCGTAGTCTGACAGATGAGCCACAAGGGAAAACGTAGACTCTTCTGTGGATAAATCCCTCACCTGGGTCAAAACAAACATCCTGCAATTTGGGAGTGGCATATTTCTACTGGGGCTGCATAAAGCTTCAGTCGCCGATTCGATTTGGCAGAGATTTGGCCTGATTCAGCGGCTGAATCTCCAAATCCAAACTGAATCAGAAGACCCTTTAATCTCTCTGAATCAAATCAAATTGATTCAGAGAGATTTGGAGAGATTCAACAATTCGGACATAGGCACCGCTTTATATGTTTTTTCTACATACCTCAAGGTACCAGGCAGCTCATGAATGCTGAGATGCTGGGGTGGATGGAGCGCCCCATGGGAGCCCAAGAGGGTCCCCAGTGTACTCGGCAGCAGACCCGGAAGTGGACCAGAAGCACTTCCAGTCCACTTCTGGATCCACCGTGGAGCGCACAGGGATCCCCCCACCATGGTCCTGTGGAACCCCCCTGCGCTCCTGTGGGACACACTATCTGCCCCACCTTCTCAGTGTTCACGAGCCATCCTTGGTACTTCGAGGTATGTAGAAAAAACATTTAAAGCTGTGTCTATGGCTGAATCACTCATTCTCCAAATCAGCATCAAATCTGCAGATTTGGATTCGGCCAGATCAAATCAGGACAGTGATCCGAATTAACGAATTAAATCACTGTCCCCCAGTTCAGGCTGAATCCAAATCGAGTACGGCCTGCTTTGCATACCCCTAATTTCTACCTCCAATAGAAAACAAGGTATGTTAGATAGTAGCATACCTTCACAGAAGAAGAGGCCTTCACAGAAGGGATTAATTAAAGGGGCAAGACAATCACCTGCCCTCATTTGCATGTTTTCTGTAACCTGGATAGCAGCCATAAACTCTTCAACAATCATAAATCAATCTGGGTAGAAGATGCTGCCATGGATTGGATGGTAAATCTTCCATTCAAGTTCTATCCCCCAATTCTGTATACCTACTATGGTTATTCATAGAATCATAAAATCACAGAAGTAGGGTCAGAAGGGACCTTGTAGATCTTCCAGTCCGACCCCCCACCTGGGCAGGAGAAAAACTGGGCTCAAATGATCCCAGCTAGGTAAGCATCAAGCCTCCTCTTAAAGACCCCCAGGGTAAGAGCCAGCACCACTTCCCTTGGAAGTTGGTTCCAGATCCTAGCCGCCCTAACTGTGAAGTATTTCTTACGAATGTCTAATCTAAACCTACTCTCCAACAACTTGTGGCCGTTATTCCTTATTATGCCAGGGGGCGCAAGGGGAAACAACGTCTCTCCCAAACCCTTCTGGTCCCCCTAGTGAGTTTATAGATGGTCACCAGGTCTATAAACTAGTACTTTTTAAAAAGAAATAACCAATGTTAGAAGTGGCATATTCAGAGATCCTGTCTTGGACAGAGGCATAAATCTGGCTCTGTTTGGGACAAAGGAGTTATCCAGGGATCCTGCTATATCTGCCACAGATGCCTATATTGTACAGACTGTTTTTCTCCCTGGAATGAAGAGATCGTTCTGCACTTTTACCAATTGGAAAAAAGTCAGGTTTCAGGGGCAGGCCCCCTGATCAAGGAGGTCCCCTGATCATCCTTTAAAAGGATACCATCTACATCCCACTTTTCTTTCAACCCCAGAAGTAATAACTAAGTCTGACTGTGTGCATGTTGGTCTTCCTCTTATGCATATCAACTATATCTGAGCAGTTCATATTCACAGTGAATTAAGGCTTCCATATATGCACAATCTCACTAAGACAGCAACCTTTTAATCTGTGCCTGCCAAGATAGTTGACTTCACCATATGACTGAAGCAGCATGCTCCAGTTAACTGCTTGGCAAGGCTTCATGTGTCTCTGGAGATTCATGTGGATCTGTTTAGCCCTCCGCTTTCTCATGGGATTTGCATTTGACTAATCATCCTCTTTCTTAAAAGTGCTTGGATTTGCAGTGCTCAACAGCAATCTCTTTTCCTTCCTTTATTCCTGCTGAAATCTACCTGTGATTAATATTAACATGTCCTGCTAGATTCCCTTTAAGTGGTATCATCAAACAGTGCTTGAAATCCTTTATAATCTTCCCTACTTTTGATGTGGTTTTTCTGGCTGATATGAAACCTGTGTTGAATTACTGGGTGATTGAAAGCTATGGCATATCATCCTCTTTAAAAATCGTACAGCCCCTTGACAGGATAATGGGCTGTTTTAGAATATTCATCTTAATATGTTCAACAATATGAAACAGACACTTTGAAATGTCATCCTTGTGTGAGACAGAATGCTATGGGATCATTGAGAGGAAGCAACTGAAGTGTTCTGTGGTACTCTGCATTCTCATTAAAGGCACAGATAGCCACATCCCACTGTAATTTACACTGGTTTTGGATGCCAGCTACACTGGGATCAGGAATGGACAGGCAGATGGCTAGCTTAGGTGCTGTCATTCACTAAGACAGAGCCAGGAACCATCTTCAAGTTGCAAGCCAGAACAACCTGGCCCAAATCCAGCCTGGGCCAGGTAGCTTTGGTGGTGTGTCAGTGGCAGGGCAGAAAAGGGGGGCTTTCCCTGCCCCTGCTGAAGCTGGGAGCTGTGCCCATGCCATAGCTACTTTTCCCAGCCCACCTACTCCCCAGATGTGGTGCAAGTGCAAATTCCAACCAGAGGGGAACTGCACTGGGGAGCTGAAAGCTGTGCCCATGCCACTGCTGCTGCTACTTCTCTCTGCCCCTCCTCCCCCCGCCCAGCTAGGGACAGACATTACACATAACCAGTTTAAGTGATCAGAAACTGGTTTAAACCTGTAACAGAACAAATGTGTTCAGTGCACGTAAACCAGTTTCAAAATGACTGAAACCGGTTTGAGATAAATCTGGTTGAGTGTAGTATCGGACTTAACTGATTTGGGTCAAACCAATTTGTGCAATGTCTTTCCCAGACCCCTTCCTGGTTTAAGTTAAACCAGAGTCCCGCAGCATCCCAGCATGCACTCTGGGCTGGGCTGGGCTCTCTGCTCCACAGCAAGCTGGCCCCTCCTCTCTGTTCTCTGGCTGGAGTGCTGACAAAAAATGCAGGTACAGCGGGGTCTTCCTGGTTTCCTCTTGCTCCCCTCCTCCCCCTCCCCCTCACAACTCCCCGCTCAAGCAGGGATTCCCCCCTCCCCTCTGTCTTACATAGACACTTTTCAGCATTAGCTAGCATACCACATGCTGGCTACGTCTGGGCTGTGGGAGACAGGACAAAGGCAGACAGGACAATGTCAGCTTAGGGCTTTTTGGAGCTAATCAACAAGGTAGCTGGTAATGTCCCTCCATTCCTTCCTTGGAAGAGGTTGTTTAAGAACTTGAACTAATGAGACAACCTTTTGTTTTCTTAATAGGCTGATAAACACTGCATTATCAACTCCCTGCTGGGCTGGGGGGACCCCTCCCTAATCAGTGTCCTGCCCCTCCTCAGCTCAGCACTATGGAAGAGGAGGGAGGGCAGCTTCTAGCCTAAGCTACTGCAGGCATGTGCATTTCTCCAGTGTAGAGGGGAAGTCTGTGTGATTACAAACCAGTTTAGCCTAGCCAGGTTAAACTAACCTGCAAAGATTGAATCAATTCAGGCTCAAGCTTTTTGAATATCTGTCCCTAGCCCTTCAGTGCAAGTGCAGAGCTGCATGAGGGTTGGGGAGCTGGAACCTGATTACACGTTGCTGCTGCTTTTCTCTGCTCCTCCTTTGCAGCTCAGCCCCTGCTGCCTGAAATTGCACCTGGGCTGCAGGGGAGGAGGGGCCCAGTGCTGGAGGGGGAGGCTGGGTGGACCCTGCCAGGCTGGGGGTAGAGGGGCACATGCCTGCCTCTTATCCCTGCTCCCCAACCCCCTCCCCCACTATGGCCAAACATAGACACACATAGGCGCACACATACAAGCATGCACGCACAGACGGATGCCCACTTTACTCACTCTCTGCACTTGGACACACAGACACAAACACTCTCCCTGCCACGAACACAGACATACACACATGCACATGCATGCATGCACACACATGCATGCACACAGATGCACACACACATGCAGATGCACACAGATATGCATAAACAAACACATACAGATGCACAGACATGCACACAGACACGGACTCAGATGCACACAGATGCACAGATGTGTGCACACAAACACAGATGCACACACACAGACGTGCACACACATTGACATGCTCAGACACACAGAGATGCATGCATACACACAAAGATGCACATGCAGTCATGCACACACAGAAGCATGCATGCAGAGACATGCACATGCACACAGAGATGCATGCATAGATGTGCACACACAGAGATGCATGCACATAGATGCACACACACACACACAGGTGTGCACAGAGATGCACAGACACATAGATGCATGCGCACACACAGATGCATGCATACACACACACATGCACGTGCACACACATAGATGCACACAGAGACACGCATACACACACACACACTTTCCCCTCACAGGACCCCCCCCACACTCTTGATCACTCTGAGGTAGCTCTGTTTTGCTTCCTCACAGCCCCTGTTCCACTGCCCAGCAGGCGCAGCTGACTGCCTGTGTCCAAGCAGCTGCGCACTTGCACCAGGCCAGGCTCAGTCAGGCTGGGAGAGCCTCACCGCAACTCTGTGGGTGGGTGGTGGTGCTAGGAGGGGTGGTTATGGGAGGCTAAGGTGAATTTGGGGGGGGCTACAGCCCCCCCAAGGCTTCCCCAGCACCATTGCCCACCTGGAGAGGCACAGTGCGGTGCACCCAGCCCATTTCCCACCCCCCAGGTGCGGTGTTGTGCAGCACTCTCAAGGAGCCCAGTCCCAGCCTGCCTCCCCAACCCCACTGGGGGAGGGGCCATGCTCCCAGATGCAGGGAGGCAAATGCAAAAGCCACGGTTTTAAACTTGGAGCCATTTTTGTCTTCCTGCTGGGAGACAAAAATGCATCAAGTTTAAAACCACGGCTTTTGCTTCCTGGTCTATTAATCCGCCTATGCACGTGGTGTTCCACGGCTGCCAGGGCACCAGCACCAGCAGTGAGGTGCAGAGTCCCAGCCCACAGTAGCATCCTGCCTCTGCAATACCCCACACAGAGATCCAGGAGGTATGTGCCCCCCATGTCTGCCCTGGGGATGCATACAGCAGCAGAAACCTTCTAGTACCCCTGGACAAGCTGCCTGGGCTCCAACCCTCCCACAACTGACCCCAGGGCCCCATTCCCCCAAGCCTCTGCCCCTGCCCCACTCCTTCCTCCCTCACTGTGGGGGCCTTTATCTGCACCCACATGCCCCTTTCCTACCCTGTACCCCTTCCCCCTACACACTTACCTGCTGGGCAGTGTGTGTGTGTCTCTGTGTGCGTGCGCATGCGCGCACGTGCACACACACACACCTGTGTCTCTGTGTGCGTGTCTGTCTCTCTCTGCATTTCTTCATATGTGTCTATGTGTGTATAAGTATCTTTTAAGTTTAAGTTTTACTCAGCCCCCCAAATAATATTTTCTCCCTCTGTCTATGAGTAAACACCTCTTGTAGACACACCCCTCATGTAGCAGTTAGAATAAATTCTTCTCTTTTGAAACCTCCCCCAAATGGTTTCAAATATACATGTGTCTGTACCCATAATTATGCCAAACTGCAGCCAGCCTAACACAATAGAGAAGATATCTCACAACAGAGATTCATGGGGTAGCTAACTACAAGCTTGATTGTTAAATGAGCTTATGCCATTGTACCAGGCTACACCACAGGACTCTGATTTGCTAGTACATAAAAGAGCCAATCTCATTTATCAAAGTAAAATACAGCAGGAATTCTTGGGTAAGTGCTAAAAGGGTCTCTTGTTGCCATTTCTGCAAGGAAGAAGTAAGGAGGGACTCCTGCAGTTCTCTGATGGCAGTGGTTCTCAACCTCATTAGATTCAAGACACCCCTCATTAGATTCAAAACATCCATCGGAAAATATCAGCTTAGTTTTCACTTGTTTTTTGAGTACAGAAAAATAGTAAAGCATTTTTTCCTTTGAAAAGAACTCAGAAAGACCACAACAGGTTATAATGTTTTTAACACTATGGAGAGGGAAGAGCATCTTCACAGATAGGCTTGCTAACCTGGTGAGGAGGGCTTTAAATTAGGTCTGCCAGGAGATGGAGAGAAAAGCCTTGAGGTAAGTGGGAAAGTGTATGATCTTAAGGAAGCATTAGCAGGAGGGGGCAACAAAGGAGGCCTCCTCACTCTTCCTGAGAAAGTAGACCAATCAGAT
This sequence comes from Gavialis gangeticus, assembly GCF_001723915.1. Classification (NCBI taxonomy): domain Eukaryota; kingdom Metazoa; phylum Chordata; order Crocodylia; family Gavialidae; genus Gavialis; species Gavialis gangeticus. The sequence continues at coordinate 172,553,122 of NW_017729032.1, forward strand.
AGTTACTTTAGGCATCTGTACAAGAATGCACGGAGCCTGGGGAACAAGCAGGAAGAATTGAAAGTGCTCGCACAGTCAAAGAACTATGACTTGACTGGAATAACAGAGACTTGGTGGGCTAGCTCACATGATTGGAGCACTGTCATGAATGGGTACAAACTGTTTGGGAAGGACAGACAGGGGAGAAGAGGAGGAGGAGTCCCACTTTACATAAAAGAGCTCAGAGCTCCAGTATGAACCTAGAGATAAGCCGGTTGAAAGCCTCTGGGTTAGAGTCAGAGAGGACAGCATCAAGGGTGAAGTTGTAATGGATATCTACTATAGACCATCAGACCAGGAAGATAAAGATAATAAGGCTTTCTTCAAACAGCTAGCAGAAGTTTCCTGATCATAGGCCTTGGTTCTCATGGGGGACTTCAGTCACCCTGACATATACCAGGAGGGAAATATAGTAGGGTACAGGGATTCCCGAAAGAGTGCTGGGGACAACTTTCTTGTGCTCGCGTTGGAGAGGCCAACTCAGAGGCGGGCTCTTCTTGACCTGCTGCTCACAAGCAAGGAAGAACTGGTGGGGAATGTAGTAGTGGATGGCAATTTGGGGAGCAGCAACCATGAGATGATTGTGTTCAGAATCCTGAGGAAAGGAAGGATGGAGAGCAGAAGAGTAAGGACCATGGACTTCAGAAAAGCAGACTTTGACTCACTCATGAAAATGATGGGCAGGATCTCCTGGGAGGCCAGCCTGAGAGGGGAAGGATTCCAGGAGAGCTAAGATACTTTAAAGAAACCTTACTGAGAGCACAGGAACAAATCATCACACTGTTCAGGAAGACAGTATGGCAGAAGACCAGCTTGGCTTAGCAGAGAACTCTTCATTGAGCTAAAACACAAGAAGAAAGCTTACAGGAAGTGCAAACTTGGACTAACCACTATGGTGAAGTGCTATATATCATGGTATATCACATTTACTGCTCTTATTGCTCAGGTATGCGGGGATGAAATCAGGAAGGTAAAAGTGCAACTGCAGTGAGCAAGAGACATGAAGGGTAACAAGAAGGGTTTCTACAAGTATGTCAGCAACAATAGGAAGATCAGGGAAAGTGTGGGTCCCTTATGGAATGGGGGGGGCAACCTAGTGACAGGTGATGTGGAAAAGGCTGAAGTACTAAATGCCTTTTTCACCTCAGTCTTCACAGGCATGGTCAGCTCCCATACTACACCAGGCAGCACAGTTTGGGGAGGAGGTAAGCAGCCAACAGTGGTGAAAAACCAGGTTGGAGACTATTTAGAAAAACTGGATGTGTACAAGTCCATGGGGCCTGATGCAATGTACCCAAGGGCACTGAAGGAGTTGGCTGATGTGATTGCAGAGCCACTGCCCATTATCTTTGAAAAATTGTGATGATTTTTCTACCAGGAGAGGTCCTGGATGATTGGAAAACGGCATATATAGTGGCCCATCTTTAAGAAAGAAAAGAGGGAGAATCCGGAGAACTACAGACTGGTCGGCCTCACCTCAGTCCCTGGAAAAATCATGAAGCAGATCCTCAAGGAATCTATTTCTAAGCACTTGGAGGAGAAAAAAAAGGTGATTAAGAATAATCAGCATGGATTCACCAAGGCCAAGTCATGCCTGACCAACCTGATTGCCTTCTATGATGAGATGTCTGGCTCTGTGGATGTGGGAAGAGCAGTCAACCTGATATACCTTGACTTTAGCAAGGCTTTTGATAAGGGTCTCCCATAACCTGGTTTTGCTCAATATCTTTATCAATGACCTGGAAGATGAGATGGAGTACATCCTCAGAAAGTCTGCAGATGACACCAAGCTGGGGGGAATTGTAGATATGATGGAGGGTAGGGCTAAGATTCAGAGAGACCTAGATACATTGGAGGATTGGACCAAAAGAAATCTCATGAAGTTCAATAAGGATAAGGGCAAAGTCCTGCACTTAGACCAATCCCATGCACCAAGACACGCTGAGGACTGATTGGCTAAGCAAAAGGACATGGGAGTTACAGTGGACCATAAGCTAAATATGAGCCAACAGTGGACATTTATACACGTGCTCTGGTGGGGGGTGCTTTAGAGGCACTAATGAAAGCACCCAGAGCTTCACATGCATCAGTGTCCCCATGTTGAAAAATGGCAGTGGGGGTGCTTTAACTAAAGCTCATTGATTAGTTAAAGCACCCCTGCCACCATTTTTCAGTGCAGGGATGCTGATATACATGACACTGTAGTATACTGGAGTGCAGTAATTACCACGCTCCGATACATTGTAATTACAGTGCGTCAGAGCAGCTTCAATGCACATGTATAGGCGCCCAGTATAATCTTGTTGACAGCATACTGGGCTGTATTATTAGGAGCATTGCAAGCAGATTGAGGGAAGTGATTCTTCCCCTCCATTTGGCACTGGTGACGCCACATCTGGAGTACTGTAATGGAGCATCCAGTTTTGGTGAACGGAGTTTAAAGAAGAGAGGACTGAGGAGGGCTTTAATAGCAGCCTTCAACTACCTGAAGGGTGATTCTAAAGAGGATGGACTTAGACTGTTCTCAGTGGTGGCAGGTGATAGAAAAAGGAGCAATGGTCTCAAGTTGCAGCAAGGGAAGTTTAGGTTAGATATTAAGATAAACTTTTTCACTAGGAGGGTGATGAAGCACTGGAACAGGTTATCCAGAGAGGTTGTGGAATCTCCATCCTTGGAGGTTTTTAAGGCCATGCTAGAAAAAGCTTTGGCTGGGATGATCTAGTTGGGGATGGTCCTGCTTTGAGCAGGGGGTTAGATTAGATAACCTCCTGAAGTCCCTTCCAATCCTAGTTTCCTATGATTCTATTATTCCTATTTGACATCTCTGGGTTTACCCTGTAAATCATGTTTGCACACCTAACCATGCTAACATTACGTGGCATCCTGCAGCACCCCTGAAAGGATGTCAAGGCACCTCAGGTTACCATTGCACCCTGGTTGAGAGTCATTGCCATAAGGAAAAAGGAATCTTCAGCTGACCTTTTGAATGGGGGAAAAAGAAAACCTGTGCTATTTCCCTGCCTCCCTGGGAAAGGAATGATGCCTTTTGCTATCACCACTCCAACCCAGGGGAAAGACCATGGTGTGGGGACAGGTCCACAGGAGCTCTCATTTCATGGATGACATAGAGGGTTTTTTTCTTGTCTCAAGCTGCTCTAGGGTGCTAAATAAAGAGTGAAGCCTATGAGTACAGTACATATACCCCCCAAAGCATAGTCACAGTTTCCTTCAACGATAAAAAGTACTCACTGAAGTCCAGCCAAGGGAAGGGAGGGAACTAGACTGAGGTGGCAGTTGTCTTTCCTCCCACACAGAGATTCCTCAAATAGTTTTTTGAAATAGGATATTTGGTATCTGACTGGTGCTGGGAACCCATTAAAAAGTCTTAGAAACAACCCCAAAAACCCAGCAAAATAAACAAATTGTCTTTGTTAACTTTTTCTCTTGGCTATTTATAAGTTTATCCTGCTGGTAAATCACATCTGGATCCTATCTCAGCAAGCAAAGCTATGAATGGCCACTTGCTAGAGCTGTAACTCTCAACCTTTTGGGATTTGAGAGACACTTCCATAACTTTTGTGAAGTAGCATGGGAGTTGAAAAAAACCTAATTTATATATTACAGTGCTTACATCCTTGCTGAGGATCCAGGCAGTGGAGATGGGAATTGGCCAGGCAGGAACAAGCCTGAGTCTGCATTTATCTGATTAGCTCTTGATAGCTCAGGGCACCCTTCAATGAAACTGGTGGCACCCCAGGGTGCTGTGGCATTATAGATCTTATGAAAGGTATGATCTAAAAACAGCTGTTTAAAATTACTTCAATTCCCACCATCTCTAGCAGGGTGTGAAGCAGCAGGGGGATGCTGGTGAACTTAGGCTGGGCTTATGCAATGAACAACTGTCTTCAACCACGTATGGAACAGCCTGTCATTGTTTCATAGTTTCTAGGGTCAGAAGGGACCTGAGAAGATCATCGAGTCTGACCCCCTGCCATGGCAGGAAAGAGTACTGGGGTCAAACGACCCCAGCAAGGTGTTATGTTTGTCCCAGGGCCCTCATAAATAAATGACTCCAACCAGAAGTGCAGGAAGAAGTGCTGCCACACAGCAGGCTCACAGTATATCAGTAAACACAAAGTAAAACTTCACATGCATTGGCTTCAGCAGATTCACCAAAAAAATAACATTCACACATGCAGACTCAGCACTTTCATATCACAGTTATGTACCATTGGTCAAAGCCCATACATTTGGATTATCTATTCCTTTGTAATAACTGGAATCCCTTTTCTGCAATCAGGTAAGTTAATGGTTATGAATATTCAGGTTCTGCTGAAAGAACACTTTCTCCACCTCTGGTAAAATAAAATGAAGGAGTCTGTTTTACATGGGCCTGACCTGCCTAACAGTGGTTTTAAATGGCACTGTTATGTTGTTAGTATAAACCTCTGAAAAGACATGAATGATGGTCAAATGATGATTCGGTATGGTACATGCTTTAAAAACATAGCTGTCATGGCAACAGGCAGGACAATACTTTTAAAGAACTGTGTCACAGCTGGTTACCCCCTGCCCCTCAAAATCAAATCTAGTTTCACCCTTGCACTTCTGCCTCCATGAGGCCATTATGTTCAGTGGACAAGAAGGAATGCTAAGCAACTAGATACCTAGGAACAGCTTCATCGAGGAACTTTTCATCTGGTAATCTCTTTGTGGGAGAGTGTTCTGGAGTGTTCATATTTTAAATAGAGCTCACAAGCTCTGGCATGCTACAAATATTTGCCTTTTAGATGTCCTAGTTTGTGACCTGTGTCCCAATTTGCCAAATGCAAGGATATGATCCTTTTTGAAAGCTGACATTCTTTTAAAACAAAGTTCATATGGATATATTTAAGCAAGCCACATAAAGTAGATTGGAGAGGGAGGGCAGACTTGGCAGTATCTTGGTTTTAGCCAGAAAGGACTAGCCACAGCATTTTTTCTTTGTTCAGGGTAAGAACCCAGGCTTTCAGCACAGTTCTTGTTGAGCCAATTAGAATGTATTTACATTAACTTAATTGTGCTGTGAGCAGAAACTAAGATTTGCTTCAGTTGACATGATCATGCTTTTTTATTCAACTGCCAGATGAACAATACTTCATGCTGGATGACTGGAAACAAGAGTAAGAAGTTCCAGATATATCTTGTTAAGATATGGCCACAACTGGCAATTTTACAGTATAATCTCATTTCTGCTCTAAATTTACTTTTCCCTATACCTCTGTTTTGGAGTAAGATCATATGTCCAGGGCTTAACCCTCTTGTGTAGAAGCAGTAAGCTACCTTCGTTGTTTCCCAGGACACTGAATGGGGTTGGGATCCATGCAAAGGACTGGGAAACTCCCAGGGCTAAACTCATCTAGAGGCTCTACACAGAAGACTCTCCCCATTCAAAAAAGGTGTGGGGGGTGATGGCTTGAAAATAGGAGGAGATACTATGGTGTTCTGGCTCTAGCACAGCCAGGATATCAGGGAAGGAAGGAAGCATGGGGAATATGCATCCTGGGGGAATGTAGCCCCTGCATGGAAGATCTTCAGTGCCTTTTGAGCCCTGGGTCTGTAGTTGTGATCAAATAAAGCGACAGCTATTAAATCAACTCTTCAGGACACACCTACCACTTGTACATGGATGACTCCCATTGCATCTGAAAATCTGAGTTTCTTAATATTCTTATCCTCACAAGATCCCACAGGGTAGTGAAGTACTATTGTCCCCATGACATGCAAGGGGAGCTGAGACGAAGTAACTAGCCCAGCCTGAAAGTCTCTGGCACAACAGGAACTTTAAAATCTGTTGCGGGAGATCTAGTCTAGTATCATAATCACTTAACCATCCAGAAACGCCTTTCATAAAGCGTGGGTGGGTTTTGGGTTGGTTTTTTTTTGGTAAATACCCATTTCAGCCATCTGCCCTTTCCCACTTCATCAGGTGGTAACTGTATTTGGTCACTGTGCCATTCTTGTAGTGGATAAAGATGGGCTTTTGGTTTCCATCTCTTAAGTAAATGTGGGGAAATAATTCAACTTGTCTCTTCCCAGCCTTATTTTCCTTGAGTAAAAAGAGGTAGTTAGCCATGTTAGTATGAAGTCAGGCAGAAGGCAGCTGATGAAGTAGGCTGCCACCTATGAAAAATTGTCTTTGAACCAGTTAGTCTCTGAGATCTTCTTTTTGCATTACTTTTCCTTATTCTTGTTCTTCCTCTGCCACCTGTGTCCAGCAACTTGCTCCACCCCATCTCACTGTTGAAGAGGTGTGACACTTGCATCATATACTTGCCTTAGCCAACTGCATAAAATAAGAGGCAAAAAACTACACCAAGCTATTAAGAACACTGCATGAGAGAACTGCCAGGCTTGGAAGTGTAGTTGGAGTTGACTATAACTGTGCAAGGAGAGGAGCAGAAGAAAAAAACCTTTAGTTAAAAATAATATGGCTGGCAACTCTTAGGTGCCACTGAGCCAAATTTTGCGCTCACACAGGTGAGACTCTACAGCAGTGATTTTCAACCAGGGTGCCCGGGCACACTGAGGCACTGCCAGGTCCTTTGAGATGCCCTGGTAAGGAGATAAGTTAAGCAGATAAATGCAGGATTTGTCTTGCCCTTGCCTAAACAATCCCCAAGCCTTACTGCCCATCCCTTCTGCAAGGAAGTAAGCACTTAATATATAAATTGGTTCTTGAAACTGGGTGCTATTCAATACACACGAGTTATAGAGAAGTGCCTCAAGTCCAGAACAGTTGAAAACCAATAATTTACAGCAACTGTTCATATCAGAGAAGCATCAGTGGAGTTACTTGGATTTATAACAGTATAGACTTTTGGCTAAAATTTTAACACAAAAGGGTCCACAGAAACTGATTAATGTTGTATTTTAATGTTGCTTTTTCCTTTTAAAATACAGACCGTGACTAATCTCTTCATTAACCCCTTTTCTAGAAACTCCTTCTATAGCTAAACACAGAATTTGCTTCAATGCATGGGTTTTTTTTCTATACCCCCATCCCAACACTTTCACTTTAATGCACTGTATTTAAAATGAAACTGTTATTCACATATTAGTATGTACGCAGAAGCTTCTACTAACGCATACAAAGGCCTCAAGTTCCAGCAGCCATGCCACTAACATCTTCAGAAGAATAGGTTGATGCATTTAGCTGAGTAACTGTTTGAGCCGCCCTGTCCTCTCAGTCTCACATGTACAAGAATTCCCTGCTGATTTTCAGTACTTGTCTGTCTTTAGCCGTCAGTTATTTATAACGTAATAGGCCAGGTTTGAACTTAGCTGCCCGTTTAGTTATGACCTGTCAACTGAAGAGAGAAGCAAAAAGCTTACTTCATTTAAACAAGACTTGTCTTGAGGTAATGGGTTTGCTTTGACTTTTTCATTTAAGTTGTCAAATCAGTATAATGCTCTTGACTTAGTGCTCCAGGCCCTCTGGGGAAGCTTTCTTGTTTTGCTTTTGAAAGTGTATTTAGTGGTCATGGAAGGAACCAGATAGATGGTCTAAGTGCCTAAAGCCTCCTGTTCTCCCTGCTAAGAATATACACAGAACAGATGGCAACATTGCAAGCATTCTCATGCTGTCCCATGCACCAAGGTAATGTGTTCAAATGGCATGATGACATAGGCCCACATAAACACCCGGATGGACTCTGGCTCGGAGATGCAAGTAACGTTTAGTAGTACAATCTACAATGCTCTAATTATTTCTCTCAAAGTTTTGGAACCCTGTCATTAATCGAGCAAAAACCATAAACTGCCATTTGTAATATCAAACATTTGGGCAGGCCTTCTATTACTTCCACTGATTTCAAATTCAATTCAAGCCAAGTAGCAATCATACCATATATTTTTCTAAAGGACTATATTAAAGACAACATGAATATCATCTTTTTAACATGGTCCCTAATCCAGGGGTTGTGAACTAGGGGTATATGTACCCAGAGGGGTACTTGGGAATGCTTTAGGGGGTAAATGTGGGTGGGGACAGAGGGCTGCTACCCACCACCCTGCCCGCTGCCACCTCCCAGGAGTAAGGCCAGAGGATAAAGGGGTGAGGGCAGTGGTGCCCCACTGTGGGCTGCACAGGCACTACCTGGCTGGACAGATGCGGGGGGGGGGGAAGCTTGGACCCCTCAACACCGCTACCCACCACCCTGCGCTGCCACCACACCACATCTGGCCATGTGCCACCCCCTCCTCTCTGCCGTGCTCCACATCCGGCCGCATGGTAGCTTCCACCCCCTCTCTGTGTCCAGCCACTGGAGGTACACATATTAAAAAAGGTTGAAAACCCCTGCCTTAATTAGAACGAGGACAATGTCTATTTTGATGTCATTACTGTTAACTTGTCAGTAATAGGAAAGAATGGGTATTACCATACTTCAGAAACTTTCCTCCAACTCCCTTTTAAAATCTGTCCTTCTGTCTCAGAATGAGTGCTCCAAAGTGTAAGCACCCCTTGCTTCTGAATGCTTTTTGAAAATGTAGGGCTTTAACTTTCTTTGCATCTCAATTTTAGCCATTGCTAACATGGGAGTACCATTTTCCTATCTTATAAGGAAGCTGTGAGGTTGAATCAATATTTACAAAGCTGTTTGGATGAAGTGTTTTAAATGGGAATGATCTTGCTGTCCTGACATAGCTTCAATCTAGCTTCAAAACTCTACATTTGCCTTTAAGTTCACATTCATAGTTGATCAAAACAAGAATGTTCCAGCTTCACAGATAAATTGAATGAGACTCTCAATCCAACATGGTCAGATCCAGTTTAATCACCTGAATTCATTAAATCCCATTACTTTTTCAAGTGAGGTTTTCCCTAACATCATGATGGATACAGGCAAAGACTGCATTGGTTTCTTTTTATTGTCCTAGTTCTTGAGAAAAGTTTCAGAGCAAACTATTTTGTTAAATACGTTGAAGTGAACTTGGTTGCTTTTGCACATGAACCTGCATAGTGTTAATTTACCATGAACTACTCACAGGGGTAACCACAGGCACTTACAAAAGTATTTTTCATCCACAGAAAGCCCTAGTGGGATTAGACAGTTATTTCATATCTCTCTGCTGGTTTTCACCTTTCTGCTCTGGCCATATCCTGTTAAACAGCAGATAACATTGGAGCCAAGCTCCTTTTCATCTCTTTGGAAAGACTGCAAAAAAAAAAAGCCTCCTTACAACCTTAGTTTCAGCTTTTACATAGGGCCAATTTTATTGGTCTCAGGAAAGTGGGCCAACAGCTACATTACGCAGATAGGACTTCTGGCAAAAGTGTATCTGGCTGCCTAAATGGTGCTTTGACTGGCTATTGCTAGCTACAAAAATAGCCCCTGGGTGTAAGGCAGACTTGACTCATCCTCTCACCCTTTTAGATGGTCAGGGAAGAGATTAGGAGAAAAGCCAAATGACTCTTCCACATTCAGTACCCAATTTCCCCAAAGAGATCATATGATTTGGTCTTCAAGTGAGCAGAATGTTTTTGCTTCAGTAACCCCACTTGGCAGATCATAACATACATTTATTAGTTTCTGCATGAGAAATTGCTTTCCAGTCCTCCAGTCCAAATCTTCTCTTTTTTTTTTTTTTTTTTT
>NW_017729032.1:172562831-172586360 GCF_001723915.1 Gavialis gangeticus
TTTCCAGTCCCCCAGGCCAAATCTTCTCTTTTTTTTTTTTTTTTTTTTAATATTTTGATGAAACCTTGATGGTTCAGCTCTGCTAGTTTGAAAGTACTAACTTGAGCTGATCCTTTTGATGAACTAAGAGCTTTTTCAGTTAAAATTAAAACTTCATGTTAGTATCTTTATTATTTTTGGAAAAAGAAAGAATTAGAATGTATAAGCAAACATTTCTTGGGCATTGTTTTTAATAAATGACCTTCCTGCTCTTCAGTTTTGAAGCCTAGTGCCTAAACAGCTGTATAATAAATATCCTTTAGATAGCAAGTCATTTCTGTTTGGTAGGGAATGGGATGGATTCGGTTGCCAGGTCTATTACTAACTCATTGTGTAAACTTTTACTGAATTTAACTTAAGTGGTCAGAAAGTTCAGTTGATTGTGGGTCAGTTTACCCTTCTGTAAAATGAGCTTATAGCTTCCCTCAATGAAATTGTTTTGATGGCTATTTTGTTTGTTTGTAACTTTGGATGCAATGTTTGAATACAATATTTTGGATACAACGTTTTATGGAAGAATAGATAACTTCCCAGTGCAAATTAGGAAAATCAGGAGATACATCATTGCTTGCTAAAACAATACATTTTCCATTCTTTTGGATTAACAACCAGTATGCTAGACCACATTCCAGGAAACGAGGTCACCAGAGAGTTCCTTTAGCTGGGCAGCATGGAGATCCTTCGGCAGTTTCACAATTTCAGTTCTACAAAACAGTGCTCAAATAGGCCTTGCTCACAAATACAATATTTTTAGCCATTTTACATAATTAAAAAATAAGAAACATGGCATCATGAGACACAGAAGTAGTCATGCCAAATATTTACGTCAGAATTGAGGTTTGATGACAAAACTCTGGGGAACTGTGAATCTGGTTTATCTTTTTGCTTAGCATATTTGGTTCTGTCTAGGGGTATAAAAGATAACTGATTTGGGGAGTACTAACCAAGTCAAAGGGGGAAAAAAAGGTCTATTTGGAGATGACCGGAAAAGGACATTTTCCAGGAATTTTAGCAAATAAACTTTTGTTTTCTCTCCTCATGTATTTTAATAAAAACCAAAACCTACATTCATGGGGAAAATATGTACCTTTTATAAGCTAGAGGAGGAGGATTAAGAAGTAGTAATAGTGATGGTGGTACTGTATCCTTCCTGTGCCTACAGCCAAATGATTAGGGCACTCACTCCTGTGTTACTTTGAGTAAACTATGTGAAGAGTCTTTGGAAAAGGGGCTAGAATTGGTGGGCCATCTTGCAAGAGAGTACCCTAACTACTAAGCTATTGAATCCCTTTGGTTACATCTACCCAATGGAAGGCCTACGCCATGCAGAGATGCTCCAGGCTAGCTCTGGAACTGGAAGAAGCATAACTGAGTTAGCTGTTAAGCCAGAAGCAGCCCAGTATTAATACACCTGTACAGCTTTGCAACTAGGTCAGGGAATTTCTTCACAGTACTCTCTGGTGCTATAGAGATATAAATATTTACTGTGTGAGAGAGGTTAGATATTTTACAGAAAGTGGAACAGCTTTCACAAGAGAGTTTGAGGACCTCCCCCTCTCAGAATAGCTTTGGAGTCCAAGGGTTAGGGCACTTGTGCTCTGAAGCAAAGGAAGAATATCAACACCTCCACATCTACTTGTTCCCAAAGGGAATAGTTTAATCACTGGGCAAAAGGGGATACCCATCACTGCTACTTCCTCTTCCATTTTGTAAATGGCAGCTAAATCCCACCTCCATCCCCAGCTGCACACACATTTCATTGTTTTACGTAGCCATTCTGTTTGCCTTATTCTATTTGTGAAAAAGTAAGAAGTACAGACCAAAGATCACACTTTTTATAGAGGATCCCTTTACTTCTGGTATCACTTCAAATTAGATGACCTCTCATTCATTGTACCATTGTCTGGGCTATAAAAGATTTTCCTTCCAAGAAAGTTTGGCACTCCAAGAGTTTCATATTTCTCCCAGGTGCTAGCAAGAGGCTCATGGGTATGATATTTGATGTGGTCAGAAATCATTTAAAGTTATTCTTTAGTTCAGAAAAGAACACAAGGAAGAACAACTATACTTACACGTACCAGTACATTTTTGGGGGGACAAAAAACATCAAAGCCAAACCCCCATGATATATAGAATCTTGATCTATACAATCATGGAATAAGACGATTTGGAAAGAAAGAAATAGAAAATTTCTGCCTCAGTCTCTGCAAACTCAAGACCCTGAAACTACATAGTTTGACAGTGCCTAGGTACCTAAATAGTGACATAATTTTGAGGCTTCCCTCAACAGCTATGGCTTCTACTAATTTGCATGAAAGTTACATGCCTAATCCTAATTTTTCAGGTTGAGGAATATGCTTTCCCCCCACCAGTGTCTAAAGGAGAAGTGTCTTCATGAGACACTCCTGATCACAGAACTTTCAATTACAAAGTACATAGGGTCGGAGATCTAGAGACTGGACGGGGCAAGACTCTATCCAAAGTTATAAGTTACCTGTGCTCCCCTCCAGAACCAGCAGATACAGATCTATGGAAATCCACAAAGGAACTGGTGCATCTCCAGGCAACATTAGCACATACAAGAAAGAAACCATTAACAAAATCTTAAATGAATTAACAAAAATAAGTGCCAGATAGGGATGCTTTAATTTAATGAAAGAAACTAAGGAAGGGTCTGCACAGTACACTGGATACCTGTCTGACTGTCTATCGAGACAGATTAAAGACATAAAGCAGATGCTGTTTCCTACTTCACTTATTTCAGGCTGAAATAACAGGAACATATTCGCTTCATCACTGAATCTTGGTGACAAACCCATGAAACTCCCATCCCCTAGAGTTGTCTATCACTTTCTGTCACATAAAACACTTAGTTTTAAGACTATTGAAGTAAGTTTGTGGTATCATCTTATCTTTCCATCATCTGAAGGGACTCATGCTTCAGTTTTCCTTTAGGTCAGGTAGATTAATTTCACAGTTGAACTGAAAATATCCAAACTTTTCAGGTTTAATATAAGTCCACAATCTTCACCCAGACTCTTTCTTTGGGTTTGGCCCTTCCTGAGGGTCTGACAATCTTCTCTTTAAAAGTTGCATCCGCAACTTCTAACTGCTAGTCCCTTCAAAGAAAAAGGCACTTTCCATCTTCTCTCCTCTACAACTTGCAACACTGAACTGAAACAATGAAACTGCCTGAGGACCTCCATACAGTTTGGCTAAAGACACTCTTTGGTGACTGCTTAGTGGAATTTGGTTTAGCATTTTGGTTGTTAATCCAAAAGAATGGAAAATGTATTCTTTTAACAAGAAATGATGCATCTCCTGACTTCCAATTACAAAGCAGGTAAAATGCCTGACTGCTACCTCCCTCTACTACCCCAGCAGATACTTCCCGTCACAAACATTGCCTTTTCAAAGCACCTTAGTTTGTTCTAAGCTTTTAGTTTCTTTTCAGCCCTTCAGCCGATATATTTGAAAAAAAACCCTAAGAGTTCATTTCCTAGCCCTTTCTACAAAAATCTCCCCCTTAAGCTACTAAAAACAACTGAGATTATGTTATATCCCTGCACATTTCCCAAAATGCATTTCTGCACTGCCTACATTTTCTAAGCATCCCTGAGAACTAAAAAAATGAAAGTACCTAGCTGTGGCTGCACCTACACATGCAATTAATGTGATATGGGCTACAGAGCTCTCTGAGCTGGAGTACGCTGCTCCCAGGGGTAGCATCTACATGTGTGCCTGGGACAGCAGCATTTTCAGCTGGGTGGAGCAGGCCTGGGCTGGCAGCAGGCTCAGGGGGTCAGCCCCAGGCTCTGGGTGGTGGTGTGGGAGTTGGCTGGGGCACAAGAGAATGTGCTGAGCTGTGTGGCTAGGCAGCAGACAGGGGTCTGGCCTCTGCTGCCTGGACAAAATTTAAGCCCGTGGTCAGCATTTATGCATGCATTTCAGTGCACTAAGTGAGCCTCCTGTAAGATACCATCTGATGGCACCAACAGAACCATCTCCAACAGTACTATCTTATGGTGAAGTTAACTAGCATATAGCACCTTAATATCAGTATGTATGTAGACTGTGATGCTTTACTGCAGAGCTAATTAGTCAACTCTGCAGTGAAGTGCATGTATAGATGCACCCTGTGTGATCCAAGATCAGTTGTAGCAGCTGTGGGAGCAGGATAGCACTGGATCCTAGGTTTGCCTTTAAGGAGCCTGAATAACCTCATATGGCTCTAAACCAGCCTCTAATTTTGCTCTGTCCTACCTAGCTATGGTTAATCTACAAAAAAAAAAAATGTAATCTCGGCAAACGTAAAATTTTAAGTCATCGACATTTATTCAACATCTATTTTCTGCTATACAATTTTGTATTGAAATGCATGAATCCAAGGACATAATCCAGATCTGGTTTTTGTTGCTCTCAATTTGCACTGATTCCATATTTACAGAATATGTGTATATATACACACAAACACACATTTGGAAAAATATATTTCATGTGCTTGAGTAACTGCTAAACATCTTTCACTGGAAAGATGTTTAAATGTACTAATTTCTGGCTCGTTCTGTATTCAGAAACGAATTCAAACTGAATATGTAAAAGACAAATACCTTCCACACGGGACTCTATACTATTATTGGGCCTGGGCTAAGAACTTATATATTGCTGACATCAGCAATTTCATATTATTTTTATATTTCATTTACTTTGCTAATATTTTTAACAATAAGACCATGGGTACTCTACCCCAGCCACCTTTAGTTAGTGCAGGACTCTACTTATAACACCACCCTTCCTGCAACTGTAATGCAGTATGACAGACCATGACTTATTTTTGAAGACTTAGCTACCAGGGGCATTTATACACATACCTTTTGTCCTGCAACATGCTGGAGGATCTTCCGCATATGAGCTGATGTGAAATGCACTGCATTATGTGCAGTTGTGTAAGTGATGAAATGCATGTCAGTGAGCGAAAAATGGTGGCGGTGCGCTTTTGAACTAAAATATCTTCTATGTGTTTGTCACGGGGCGGGGCGCAGGGGCGGCTGTGATCCCCCTGGCGCCCCACCGTGCCAAGTCTGGGCCCTAAATGCAACCTCTGTCTTGCCCGCCACGTCTTTGATCTTGCAATTATCAGTGGGAGGCTGCCTTCCAACCCCCTTGTGCACGGTGCTATATCTGTACTGGCTCCTGTCCACCAGTAAGTGATAGGGTGCACCTCAGCCTTATGGGCTACGCGTGCCTCCTGCCTCCCCTGTAGCAGGCCCCAAGCCTCGCAGTTGTCCCGGACGTTCTTATGTCGGTGTGGTGGCCCCCTCCCGGGCCCTTCAATACACGCACCCCCTCTGGGCTCTGTCCCGTGCGCCCTGCCCTCTCCAGGCTCTGTACTGCACGCCCTGCCTCACCCTTTCTTGGGGCTTCTGCTCGTGTAATCACCCTCTTCGGGATCTGAATCGCGCGCTCGCCCTACCTCGGGCCTCTACCGGCACGCTCGCCCTACTCTGGGCTCTTACACTGGCCCTCTCCCCTTTACGGGGCTTCCCCCTAGGTTTATGCCTCATGCTCCTCCCGCTTTCGCCCCACTAGGCCTTGCCCGCGCTCCCTGCAGTACGCGCCCTCTCTGGGGCCTGTGCCGCGCTTCTCACGCTACACGCCCTCTCTGGGGCCTGTGCCGCGCTTCTCACGCTTGGGGCTCAGGTGGCCCGTAGCCGTGCCTGGCCCCTTGACCCTTCTCGGGGTCCTTCACCCTACTGGGCAAAATACTACCCTCACGGGATGGGGCCTCAACCCCCACACACTGCGCCTCTCCGGTGCTCTCCCGCCGCGCCAGCTGTGGCACCAATCGCTGTGCCCTCACTGGCACCACTTGTTGTGCCCCTACTGGGCACCAGGAACCCCCAAGCTACTGGGGAGCTCCCGTGAGGCCTCCTCACACCCCCACAGCCTCACCCGGTCCTCCGGTGTAACATCAAACCCAGCGATAAACATAAAGCCCTGAGCCCACTGGCTACAACACAAAATCAGCCTACCGGCTATAACACAGAATCTATGTCTACCTGGCTCTCCTGCAACGTCACTCAATCAGGGTTCTCTCTACCCTTGCCATAGTGCAGCCCTTTGAGTGGCCAGGCTGCTCTACTAGGCTCGGCTCGGCTCGGCAGCAAAGTTCTTATTCCTCGGGCTGCTAGATGGTAACTGCCAGCTAGGCTTCGGCCTGGCTGTTTATATAGGCCAGGCCCTGCCCCTGGCAGTCAGCTGACCCAATCAGCTGCCATGGCAACTCTCACCTGCTGCCCCGGTGATTGGCCGCTCGGCCCATATTACTAATGCCAGTAGCAGGCACCCTAGTGCCCTGCTACAGTGTTATATTACATGTGCAGCACTTACATATGTACAAATGCCCTAGAAGATCAACATATATGTATATGGTTGGGTATAAATATGTAGCATTCATTGAAAGAGCTAAATAGTTTGGGAGCACTGTAAACTGAAATACTTTAAGCATGATCACTGGGCAAATCTATAGGCACCGTCAGGTACTATGCACTCCTTTTAAGGTTGCTGTGGGGTGCTGCACAATGCTAACACTGGTAGTTATGCAAATACTTTCAACTTGATTCATAAGATAAACCCAGATGGTGCATCTCCATGAGCAAGAACGTGTGTTCCCCAGGGACAACTACCAGTGGCACAAATATGTGCTGCTGCTAGCTGTCCCAGGGGAATGCCCCCTGCATGCACGCTTTAGCACATGGCAAGTTACCCTGGGTTGGGCAGGGGAGGCTGCGGCCAGCACCTGGGCTGGTCCCAGCAACCTTACCTGGGGTCCTGGGGCCTTCTGGAGCTCCAGCTGTGGAAATCCAGGTGCGTGGAGCCTGGCCAGCAGCCAGAGTGTGGTCCTGACTAGCCACACTTTGGTTCTGGGAGATGTGTGTTGTTGCCATGTATGTTGCCCTTTTTTCTGGTGTGGGTTTTTGTGATACCAGGATCTTCTGGTGTAAAAAAATTCAATGCTGCAAATTAGCAGTGTGGCCAACACCTGCACATGTGGTGCGTGCGATTTGCTGCACCGCAAACTGCACACATGCACTCATGGGGACACCCCCAGAGATTTCAAACGAATTTGTAGGGTCAAAAACACCTTGCCCTGTTATGGTTTTTCTGAGTTCTTTGCAACAAAAGAATTGCTCTATCATTTTTCTGCAGTCAAAAAACAAATGAAAGCTAAGAGCTGGCACTGTCTCAGGGACACTTTGAATCTAACAAGGGATCTAAAAAAGTTGAGAACCACTGTTCCAGTGGGAATTCACAGTAACTTTATAGGGAATATATCCCTGAATAAATGTGAATGTGATTTGGACTAACACCGCAGCAAATGCTCTAAGCTAATCATTTGTCTCATTCCTGACCAGAAGGGATAACCCTCATGAGTGAGTTCACGGCTAAACTTCAGGGTGGCTTATCTGAATGTTATTCCAGAGTATCAAACCATTTCAAAAAAGCACTAAAACATCTATTGCTAATGACCAGGGCTGGTTTTAAACTACTAACTCAAAAAGTAATATTACATACATGCTGTGTGCTTAACCTTCTGTCTCATTCCAGTTCTATGTCAAACAAATACTCAGTGCCTGCTGTAACATAATAATGTAGACCTTAACAGAAGCAAGAAATATGGTTAATTATTGCACTTTCAACAGCAAAGACCTGGCTTTGACTTGCCCCTTAGTTTGATAGATTGGAAAAGACCTCTTCTTTTCCTTGACTGGGAACATTTCACTGCTGATGTGGAGGCCAAGATTTATTAATCTCTACTTTGAAATAATAGACCATCATTGTCAAACTTGGATGTCTGAAATTGGTAACTTAAAACCATATTAAGATCCGATCAACATTATAGAAGTTACATTGATTTAACAACTAACAAGTTATAACAAGGTCACTTTCGAACAGGTCAACCTCTAGTATACATGCCTTTCAATTGTATTCAACTTTGCATAAATTTGTTGAGTTAGGCAGGAGTGGAGTCTGATTTAGCAGCCTAAGTCTCACTAAATTTCCATGAGACTTTGGTATAAACAACTAAAACACTTTTGGAAGTGTGAGCTGGATTCCTGAGTCTCTTGGGCACTTCTGAAAGTTTTACCCCGTGAAAATAATAAATCATTTGAGTTGACATGCCATTTGTTATAACCTTGCGACAAAAGAGGAAGACATATCCCCATGCATTTTCTTAGCTTTTTATTCCATCATTATGGCACAAGATAGAATTTAAAGACAACACCACTGAATAAGTCTTTAACTTCATTAAAATTAAGCCTAGCATGTTTTATAAAAATCTTTGTATATGAAACACTTTCCCTTATCAAGTGAAACAAAACTCTTAAAATACTGAGTACATTGCCACCTGCTGGTCATAAACATTTTTGCAGTTTAAAAAACCAGAACTTGCGTAACATGAACATTTAACAATGTAATGTAAAGTTACTGAAGAAATAGTTCCCCAAATTTTGGCGAAATATTTATACAAATAGCTGTGAACTTCTCCAAATGTCATACTCAATTCTAGAATACTGCATGTTACTCTCCTTTTTAATGTATGTGTAAATACTTGCATGTTCAATTTCTTTATTCTTAATACTGAAAACTTGTTATTTAATAGGAAAAGCCATATTTTTTCTGAGTTTTTACATGCTTTTTTAATTTGGATTTCCAGTTTATTGTTTTAAAACAATACATAACATCATACATTTATAAATATATATATTATATGCTGTATATATAAAATCATAGTTATTCTAGAATGGGATGGCAGACCTCTGCACTAAGACTTTTCATTTGGTTTAGGCACGGCCTTTCTCTTGGCTGATTAACTGAATTGCTTCCAAACAGAGTCTAAAAAAATATTATGTTATAATACTGTATCAAATTTTAATTTTGTTTGCAAAATTATATTTATAAGAAAAATATCTGGTTACTATTTTCCCCTTATCTCACTACTACCCTTATAAAATATATGGCTTTTCATATGTTTCATTCTATTTTACTGTTTTTCACAGGCAGTGAAAAGAAGGACATTTTACCCCCATTAACATGTTTATAAGCACAGAAACCAGCTTGTGCACTTTTTATAGAATTCCAATGCGTAACTTAAGTGCAGTGATTAAAAAAAAGCAGTCACGATCTGATTGTCATCTGTATATGAACATATACCATATGATTATCATACATAACCTATTTCAGAATATACAATCATCGAAACTGCAGATATATAAATATGTTTTAGCAACACCAAAGCAATAGTTTTATCTTACACACAGCTTATGCATACAGAGATATTAAACTAAAATTTTCATCTTCTTCTTCTCTTTTAAAGCTTGCTACAAAACTGAAACATATTGCATTTGTAAATATACTTCTTGACAGTGCTATTAAAGAATTAAAGTGAACAAAGTTAAAAAATAATGAAATGTACTTAGTATAATACCCTCAGGTTTTCCAATGTCACCTTTCTTTTCCTATTTTAGAGAGGTTTATTCATCATTGGCAGTTCTGTATATGAGTCTGATCATACAAGAGTTTCAGGGAGGGCATCTGGATTATCAGCTGATAAAAGCTCCCAAATTTGCCATCGCTCTCTTTGCCAATCATGCCACTCTGGCTCAGGCACATTTTTGCTTTTCTGATTATTGGCTGTAGTGGAAAAGATGTTACCTATTTTGTTTTGTGTGGTCTGTCTCCCCTGACTGGATGTGGACTGGTCCACTGATTTGGCTGTTGGTCCTCCTGATGCAGTGGTTTCTGAACATTTCTCTTTCTGAAGGCTCCACAAGGAGTGTGGTACTGATGAGCCACTTGGTTGCTGGAACAATGCAGAACTTGTTTTTGCAGGACCAGGATAAGGAGGTGGTGGCCTGTCTTTTCTACTTATATTGCTGTGCCTCGGATATGAAGGTTTAGTTATGCTTTGCAAACAACCCAGATTTGAGTCACGCTCTGGACAGTCCACTGTGTTCCTCAAAGTCAAAGGCCGCTCAGACCTTGAATTAGACTCATCTGAACTCCTCCTACTGCCTTCAATTTGTGAAGTACTGCAAACACGAGACACGGGAGGATGAAACTTACATTCAGAGATGGCAGCAGTAGTCTGACTCCTTCGTATTATTTGCTTTCCATTGTCCAATTCAGTGGAGTTACTCTGCCACTGAGGAGAATCTGCTGATAGGTTCCCTTGAGAAAGAGAGCACTGTCCTGGTCGTAATGAGCTGCTTTCACAAATGTTTCCATGTGAACCTGAGGACCAGAGTATGAGAGGAAATATCAGCATGCCATGCAATTTGCATGACATATTATAGGTTATCTCTAACCTAATTCATCATAGTGGAGAGGACAGTGTTGGATTTGTATTGTTTGAACTTCACACTCTATGTACACTTGTGCTTTTAGTACTCAGAACTTACATATTGTCTTCAAGAATTAACTAACCTTTACAGCTATCTTTACAAAATTCCTATGAAATAGGTGCAGATGAGAAAGAGTCTGAGACAGAGTAGTTAAGTATCTTTACCAAAATTACACAAAGTATCAGTTGTGGAACTAGGATTCAAATCCAGGACTCCAAGCCCTCTATGAGGGCTGGACTTAAGCAACAAGCACTGCATGTGTTCCTCCCTAGAGAATATTTTCTATGTTACTCTGCACCGTATTTTTAAATGCTGTCGTATGTCTATAATTGTTGTGTCTGTTTACATCTAATATTTAGTAAAAGCAGTACCGTTAAAAATGGGAAGCAGATTAAATGCTTAAAAATGTAAAAGGCAAGAGTTTTTGTGGGTGACATCCTTTATTGGACCAACTCCATGGTTGGGATGGATTTAGACAAGCTTTTGGATATCATAGTACCCTTCCACAGGTTCCTGGCACAGCATAGCTAAATAGCAGGTAGAACAAAGGCTTGTGAAAAACTCCATATTTAACAAAAACAAGATGAAAGAGAAATTATCAGGTAGCCAACAGACAAGAGAGGTGCAGTAAAAACCTGATAAGCAGGGTGCAGGATCATTCAGGAGGGCCTCTGTAAAATGTAGAGATTAGTGAGTATTGGGTAGATGATAATGGACCACAAATTCATTCTCTATGTTAAGCCCCCAGTTCTTAAGTGTT
The DNA here is from genome assembly GCF_001723915.1 of Gavialis gangeticus. Lineage (NCBI taxonomy): Eukaryota > Metazoa > Chordata > Crocodylia > Gavialidae > Gavialis > Gavialis gangeticus. The sequence goes on from NW_017729032.1 coordinate 172,574,037, forward strand.
CAGTAAGCTAATTAATTTTTGTTCCCAGTTTCCTCTTTTGAAGATGTTTTGTAAATTTCCCATGAGCACAAGAACTGTCAGACAGGAAGTGATTATTCTATGAAAAAAGTTCTTTTACCTGATGTCCTTTATCTTTTTTTAGTGATCACTCATTCTGGTGCATAATTGTTGTCTGGTTTCATCCACAGAGGCTGTTTATAGACATTACATTTTTTCTGGGTTTAATCTGGACTACAGCTGTCACTATATACATGTGGATGTCTGCAGTGTGAATTAAAATTGGCTCCAGTATAAACTAATCCTCACTGAATAAGGATTAATGTTAACGCAGACTAGGGCAGTCCAAATTGGCAATGTATACTGTATTAATTAATATGTATATATGGCATTGCTTTTAGGAAAAATAGTCCTTAGGAACTTGGCAGATAAGCATTGCAAATATCAGTCCCCACAAGGAAAACTCAGTTGGGTTTCTGCAACACAACATGGGTTATCAGGCACAAAGTTACATCTTTACAAAGTCAACTGCACCAACCACACCTCACTGAGCATGAAGCAATTAATACACAGTAACCTAATAACACTACACAGTAGCATCCCAGGCAAAAACTGTGCTAATTTGCGACGGTCCAGTTACTGCACATTTAGTTAGTACTTCATTAAACAAGTACTAAACTAAATGTGCAGTAACTACTGCACATTAATTATTGTGTAGACGCAGCCACTGTGACGAAATATGAGTATCCGGACTATGCCCCCAGCCCCAAGCAGCTCTGCCCCCCTCGCATGGGCTATTGGTCTGTGAAGAAAGGAGCAAACCCCCTTGCTCTTCCTCCCCCCCAAAATGTTGTTGGCTGAGATGGTCATCACCACTCAGGTCAATTGCACCCATTACTGCTTCTAGAACAGCACTTTAGATAGCTGTCAGTAGGTTGGCAACAATGTAGCAGTGCTAAAAAAGCCTTATTATTGCCTCCTAATTTCTTCCAACCTCAAGTACTAAGTGCATAAGCCCACACACAGATACTGTAAATTGGTCTCTTAAGGGGCTGTCAAGTGTATATGAGTGTCTATTAATTTGAACTGAAATTTGATTTGAACTGTGTGATGTGAAATAGTTAACACAGTTTAGAAAATGGTAAGCACTACAAATGGCCAGAGGATAAGGACATTTGGTGAGTCTACAAATGCCCAGAACATCAGAGGATTTGTAGACTCAGAGTCTACGGATGGCCAGAGGATGAGGACAGTTGGTGAACTGGATGAGGCACACTACATTCTGGGATAGGTATGTATGATTAGGGACCTACCTAAATGAGGGTGAGAAGAAAGGGTTTTTACAGCCCACTCACAGCATGCAGAGCCACTTTCACAGGCATTTCATGGCATTTCTACTGATTGGTCAAGAGGCCCCAGAGGCCCCCTTACCGCGGATTGGCAGATAGCGGTGCCCTTCATGTGGCCCTACCCCATACCAATGGCTAGCAAAGAGGCTGTTGCAGGAAAGGGGGGATGCGGGGGTGGCTGGGATCAGGGCTGTTCCCCATCATGCTGCTCTGCTAGCCAGTGCCTCCCCCACTCCTGCCCCAGCAGGCTGCGAGGCTGGCAGCAGTGGCCATGAGGACCACTGGCTCCCAGCATTTCATTTTTAATCAATTTTTATTTTTCAGTAGACTTCCGTGAAAATTGTGAGAGCATGATTTAAGTAGGTCCCTAGATTCTAATGACAATATTGTGGGGAGTCTTGATTGTTGTGACTGTAGAGATGAGTTGACAGGTTTTGCATTTATTGCTGAGGCAAGCCTGGGTCCCCTTATGTTCCTGTTGATCAGCAGGGAGTTTTCTTCTAATGATGAGTTGGGGGGCTGAAGGCTGGAGGTTGGGAATATTTCTCTCAAGATCTGATCCTATTTGAGTACTGGCTGTAATTCTTTGATAATCCATTCTGAGTGTGGGCTGATAGGTGGCAACCAAGGGTGCGCAATCAGTGGGTGTTTTCTCTTGTATTATAGTAGCTTGCTGCAGGGTATTTGGGTAGCTCTTTCAAGGATACAGATTATTTCTCAGCTGGACTGTCCTTTTTGGGTAAAGGCAGTTTTCAGTTTGGTGGGATGGGTATCATGAATATTTTCCTCATAGCACTTACAAACTGAGCTTGTTACTGCATCTCTCTAGTCTGTTGTCTACCTGATAATTTCTCTTCTGTCCTGTTTTTATTTACATACAGAGTTTTACACAAGCCTTTGTTCCATCTGTTTAGCTCTGCTGTACCTGCTTCTCTCCAGAGACCTGTTAAAGGGTGCTATGATACCCAAAAGCTCATCTAAACTCATCCCAATCGTGAAATAGGCCCAATAAAGGATATCCCCCACAAAAATTCTTGCTTCTCACATATTTCCTGGAGCATCATGACTACACCATCATTTCAACACTACCGAAATACGTAAAGTACTTCTAGAACGAAGAGTCCCCATTTTAAATTTAATAAATGAAGGCACTTAATCTTATAAACATTTACACATGTTTAGCTTTATACAACATGAGTATCCCTCCCAGCTTCAAAGGAATGGCTCACAGTGCATAAAACTAAAATTAGTAAGCAGTTGCCAAATCAGGGCCTAAAAACTCTTGAAGAAACATCAAACCTGTCATTCCTGGATCTTTGGAACTGCTTTTCAGTGTTGAATGCCAGGTGCCCCAGATATTAAAATGATCCTCTGGAAGATCTACAGGAGGAAGACATGAAATGATCTTTTGAAAAGATGAATTGGAAAAAATCAGTAAAAATATTCTCTATAAACAGAAGGAAAAAAGGCTTGGCATATACTTATCAGTGGATTTTCCCTGCACAAGACACAGAGCTATATCCTGTTCTTAAAGACTTACAGGCTCAAATCCTGTAGTGAATGCCATAGGGATTAGATCCCCAGAATCCACTGTAGGTAGCGCCTTCCTTAAGTATACTGTCCCATTGCACTCAACAGGAAAACAATATGCATGAGTGAAAATAACAAGCTTTGGTCATGAAGCCTAGGGAGTCTTCTTGCCTTCAGAATAATACATACATTCATGTATCCATATCTAATAATGGTTCCAAACCACTGGTAACAAACAGGGAAGCATACAGTAGAGAGATTTATTTTCCATAATGGCACAAGGGAGGGAAGTCACAACTCTTGGATGCATAGATTTGAAAGAGGAAATGGTTTTGCTGCACAACACAAATTTTTATTGCATATTAAAAAAAGATGAACACGTGCAGGTCTTACTTTACCTTTTCTAGCTTGTGATCCTGAAGAATTCTCTCTCAGTTTAGACTGCAAATGACCAACCAATGTGTACTGTTCAGGTACCTTATGGAGCTTATCTGAACTGAGGGTAATGTCTTCTTGCATTGCCAACAAAGACCGTTCAGACAGTACCGGTGAGTTGTTGTCATATGGAGAAACATCTCCGCTTGAGGCTTTGTTAGAGTCTGTGGAAGAATGCCTCCCTCCTATGGAGAATGGACCTTCTGATGGCAGCATTTCTGGGCTTCTGATAGAATTTGATAAACAAACATTTGTTAATGAGCAATGTTCAGAGTCCGTAGGTAAAGCTGCACTTTGACAACACAAAAATGTATGATCATAGCTGCTAAAATGGAAATGTTTTGCAAGCAATAGAGAGGATACTTCTACTAAAGTATGGAACTAAAACCTTTGCCACAAAATGGCCACAAGAGGTCATCAAAAATCAATGAATGTTGCAATAAAAAAATTACGCACGTGTACACACAACTACATAGCTCACTAGAGGAAAAGAATCATAGTGAATTGATTCCTTATGTTACCTTGACCATTGTGCTAGACATGAAATTAAGGGTGAACTTGAGAGTGGGGTAGGGTACATCCCATAGTTCTGAACTTGAGGGTGGGACCAAGTACACTTGTTTGATATGGTTGTTGTATTAACAGGAGTATCACTTGCAAATCAAGGAAGGTGATTTTTCCACTCTATTCAGCACTGGCGAGGCCTCACCTCTCCAATTTTGTGCCCCATAATTCAAAAAGGATATGGACAGTTTAGAAAGATTCCAGTGAGAGCAACATAAATTATTAGGGTCCTGGAAGGTATGATTTATGAGGAAGGGCTGAATAAACTAGAGTTATTTAGCTTGGAGAGAGAAGACTGAGGAGGGATTTGGAATCAGTCTTCAAATACCTGAAGAATAATTACAGAGAGGTTGTAGATGTGTAGTCTGACTTTGTAGTCAGAGGAGACAGGACCAGGTGCAATGGTCTCAAACTGTATTAGAATAAATTTAGGTTAAACATTAGGAAGAACTTTCTGACTATGAGGGTGGTCAAGCAGTGGAACAGACTAACTAGAGGAATTGTGGAATCTCCATCCTTGGAAGTTTTCAAGAGCTGGTTAGACAGACACTTATCTGGGGTGGGTCAGTCAGAGATACTCCTGCCTTCAGCAGGGGGCTGGATCAGATGACTGTGTGAGGTCCCTTCCAGCCCTACTTTCCTGTAATCTTATGATACTGAGGTAGTGTAAGAGTTATGTTGCAATCATGGTGGTCCACAAATTATGTGAGAGGCAAGGATTTCTTAGGGTGGTTTTTCAGTCCAGTAAAAAAATATCACCCTACAAAATCCCTGCCACTCCTATGATATTAAGCAATATGTAGTAGTTCACTCTTACACTCTAAAGTAACACGTAATTAGAGAAACAAAGAATTATATCAAGTTTATCTCACACCATTCTGTTCTGAAGAAATTCAAAGAAAAATATCCTACACAGGACAACTGGCTTTACATATAGGACAACTTCAGTTGACTCTTCTGATAGCATACAGAAGCTTTAAGAGTCTTCAAATTAAAATGCTAGATTTTCATTTAATTTTAGAAAATAGTGAAAAGCAAACCCCAGACTCAGGCAGACAATCACCAAAAATCATATGCCTTTGGACCACTGGCACCCCAATGTTTTGAAGGTTTTCAATGTTACGGTTTAAATTTTCCTTGTAGTTGCACCTGTGAGCCCTGGTCAGTACACAATACCCCCTGATCTCGGTGCTGTGCAAATGAAAATCCTTACCTCAATGTGAATTTTGGAAGTAAGAGATTCTGAATATGATTAAGAAAATCTGGGTTTGCATTGACAGAGTGGAGACCAACTTAAGCCTCACAGAAAGCTGAGACATCCTTTGAACATTCTTTCCTACATCAGCATTTTTTATTTCTCTTATTTTTATGATCAGCTATATACCTCTTTGCTCGTATGTTGTTGCTTCTTGTTCCTCACCCAAAATCAACATTTTTTTTTTGCTCTAACGCACCATATTTACCTCCATTATAATTAAGTGGCACAAGGCTTAATCCTGGGAAGTACTGAGGGAGTTGAAAATGGTCAACATCCAGAATCAAATCCAAAGACACCATTATGGCTTCAACTGAATGGTTAGCAGTACAGAGTACATTATTTACTATCAAACAAAAATTCTCTCTCCAAACTCATGACAAAGAACTGAAAAAAGAAACTAAAGAATATATATTGCATGTTTTTGGAGTGACAAGACAGACACAGCACTCAAGTTTCCACATTAACACCAAAATAAGTCTTTTCCAGATTTGGGGTTTCTCTCAGAATAAACCCACAAAAATGTGGTCTGCAAAAGTTTAGCAACACTTTCAGGCTGGTTTCTTTCCACATAGCTTTACAAGTTCTGACCTCCAAAATAGAGAATATACATACTAAGAAGGCATTTTCCTTCATGTTCCCTGCCTCTTTTTATAAAAGCATTTATAGCGTTTGGAACCAAAGTACATTTACCTATACCAGATTAGCTCCCAGCTATAAATGCCTCCTTATCCTGCAAGTTGATTATGAACCACAATTGGGAATTAACTCATAAAACCTGAGGGCTGCTTTTTGGCTAGGCAGAATTATCCTTGATCAGGGATGGCCAACCTGAGGCATGGACAGCCTTGGTGTATGGCACATCAGGGAGGGAAAAGGCAGCAAAATAGCAGACAAAGCAGGAAGCAGAAAGCAAAGCAGCAAATTGAGTCAGTACCACAGGAAAGGAAGCAGAAAGCAGAACAGCTGATAAGACAGAGAACACATGGCTAGGAACAGAAAGCAGGGAACAGATCAGGCAGGGAAGGGGATCATGGTGGCACTTGGGGAGGGTGTGGGAATAATTTGTGGCTTGCCTGCCATAAAGTTTGCCCCACACTGTTCTAGGTAATCCATTCAGGTAGCAGGGTCATGGAATCACCAAAAGACCTACAAAACCAGCCACAACATTGTAACTTAGATAGTTTTCAGTGTGTAAATAAAGATAAAGATTCTAGGTGTTTTCCCTTTCCTTTCTTGTAAGTGAATTAAGAAGAGAAATAGTTGAGTTCAGAACAATGTTTGAAAAGTGCAGAAGAGTGTTATATGTAAATAGATGACCAGAGGCTCAGGGCCGCCAAACAAATCTGCCCATGGCATTAAACATATAAGGAGTCCCATTAAAGACAACAGGAAGACTGGCATGTCTAAGAGTCTGAAAGATCAGGGCCCAGTTTTTTTGCGATGGGAGAAACAGGAAGTTATAGAACCAGTTAGCTATGGCAAGGTAACACAAAGAATGGGGAGAGAGGGTGGTGAGAGCAAATGAAGAAATGTAGGAACATAACTTGTTGTATACAACATTCATGTTATGTCTTACCTTAAATGATCTTTGTTATAGTCTATCTCGTCTCAATACTGAGTCCCTGATAAAGGCTCACTTAAATGGAAATTGTCAAGTTTGGAAAGGTCCAAATTTTCACGTTTAAAAATCCCCTTTAAGGTTATCCGTTAGCAATCCCATGCAATTCATTACATGTGATATTATTTTCAAAACTACTACTTAAATGTGTTTTTTTCAAAATAAATTACAATAATTCCAGCCTACAGCAACCTTATAATGTATATATACAGAGGGACATGACAGAATAGCTTTGGAATAGAAACTATTTTCAGCTTCCAGTAATTTATTAAAAACAGTGTAAAATATGATTTGTAAAATGCCTTGTCCTATATACATTTAATTGTTATAAACAAAAACCGAACTGCTGCATATTCTTAAAAAATTCACTTCCGATTATAGTTTGTTTTGAATGCGGTTTCATTAATAAATGGATATTTACTACAATTGAATATATACCTTTATCTTGGTAGTTATGGCAATTCCAGGCCTACAATAGGAAGTACCATCAAATTGTGTTGAATTTAATTACCGCCTGTGGTTAAGTAGCAATTTTTTAATGGTACTCGTATTAATTTCTATCCAACATGGCAATCCTAGACACTTTATAGTGCCTAAAATTACACTAATGAAAAAACCACGTGGTCCTGTAGCACAAGTAATTAAAAGATGACATGCTTTTACAGCTGACTTTTCTAACAGACTTTTTCTTACAGATTATTAAACAGTGGGTGGGGCATTGAGGAAAGCCTGTAAAAATAGTCTGTAGAGGCTATTAATTATGCTAAGGAAAGGGTCCAAAAATAAACTGTAACTAACAATGACATAAAACACAAAGCAGTAGCTCTGCTTAGGAATGTTAAATTAGAAACATCAGCTCTAGAAACTATTACAAAGCTCAAAGGAGTTTCTCTCTCTCTATCAGAATCTTAAGGCTTATGATATTATTATCTCCAATAAGAGGCAACTTATAAAGAGTGCAGTGGTACTGCAGCATGGAGTAGTAACTTCCAAATATATCAGGGCAATACATGTTTTGTCACTGTTCAAACTGCAAGGACATGGTTGCTTGTAACAGCAAAGGGTGAGGTCTTGATGGCTCTAAAGGCTCCTTCCAGCCTTATATCTCTAAAACTGGAGATTTGAAAGCTTCCTGTTGGTTAGGAATTGCATGGCTTAATATGGAGTCTTGCACATCTGTATCACAGATAAATGTTGACTAAAAACATTCATCACTTTAAGAATACTTGAAAAACCTTCACTCTAACAAGATTACTTAAACATGGTAAACAGCAAATGGTTTTTTAATGAGCAATTTTTATTTGGTGGCAATTCAGAGTTGGTTCACTTTACACTGGAGAACCCATTCATTCCAACACCATCAACCAGAGTCCAGACATACTGAGAAAGTTATCTAAGAAGCAGATCTGGTAATCAGTGAAGTCTTAAAGGTAAGAAGCGATTCACAATACCCTGCCCCAAAATCCTTCCCCCACTGATCATCCAAGATTCTCAACTCTTAAGACAGAGAAGGAGGCACTCTGTTTTGTCTTCCTTTGAAGAAGAAAAGAAAAAAAAAACTGTTATGTCATTGACTGAAATAGAAGCCAAGAGAGCATCTGCAGTGGCATCAAAACCATAGATAGGAAGGCAAATGCATTGCCTGCATCAGCTGTAGTAGCCTCAGGACAGTTAGCAAGAGAATAAAGTATTGAAGTTGTTCTCATACATTAATATCAAACCAAGTAGTTGCTTTGCTGATTAAGCTTATCTGTCATTACTGAAGAATATGTCAAGTTTTCCATCTCCTGGGTCCAAATTTGAAATCCACGATAAAATATCTGATCAGCAAAGTCCCCTTGGGAATAGAGATATATTTTGGAGGCTCATTTTGATGAAACTGTTGTAAATATTTCTTTTCTTCACTGCTGCCTTCCACTCTTCTCAGGAAAAATAACCAAGATATACATAGCCAAAATGCCTTAAAAAGGCTATGAACTGAGATTATGTGTTGAACGTACCCACCTCTTACGAGCATCACAACCTTGACCCTTGACACTTAACAATATTCTTTCTAATCTTCTAACCAATTCCTCACGTTGAGTTTCCATACAATGCTTGCACCAACATTAAGAACAAATAAAATCAACTGGTAGCAGAGCAGAAGAAAATGATAGATAGTAAGTTTTTCTATTTTGGTAAAATTTCAATTTACCATTATCAGAACAAATAGGTACTTGGGTAACTGTGGGATCCTAGTGCCACTAGAAACCTTTTCCTGCAAAAAACCCCTCTTATTACTTGCATCCAGCTTTGCAAAAAAATTTCACTTTCTCCTGTAGGTGTGCATGTTAGCTGTAAGGTAAGGAAGCTCAAGGGAAGATAATCATTAAACTTGGAGTGTATTCCAAGCAAGTTTTATGAATAAACAACCTTGACATGCACAACATTCTCTGACGTAAGTCTATGATAAACCAGTACAAGTATCTACATGTGAGACACAATAATACATCTCTATACAACATAGATGGTAATGTTTACCCTAAAGCCTTTCATTAACCTGAGCTTGAAATTAAATGTGATCATTCCAAACACAGGCCAATAAAAACCTTCATAAGCACATTGTATCATCACACAGTCTGCTTATGTCATACTTTTTTACAGTTTTGGAAATTATTTTATAGAAAGGGTTTTTTAAAAAAAATATTAATGATACTACTTCCTGGCATGGCTCTGACTGTGAAGCCATGTACACTTATTATCTAAAGCAGTGGTCTCCAACTTTTTTGATCGCGCACCCCTATCAGTAAAAAATTTTTGAGCATGCACCCCCAATATAAATATAAATAGAAGTTCTAATATTTTCTTCCTGCACCCCAATAGATCATCTTGCACACCCCCTGGGGTGCACGCATCCCACTTTGGAGACCACTGATCTAAATTCCAGTTGTACTGGTCTTGGAGGGGAAGACTACTCATAGCTAATGGATTTTTTGAAATGTATTATTAGTTATGTTCTGGAAGCAACCACAATTAGAAGCTAAGCACTTTCCTCACATGGGCAGATACAAATCCAGCCTGTCTGAAAGACCTAGAAACTGTAAACATAATGTAGAATAGCTTTACTACATGTACCAGTGAGGTGATTTTAATGTCTGATACCCTGGGGCCTACTTGGACGAAAGGGAAGTGCTATGTGTCCTGCGAGAAAGTTGGCAATCTCACTATTTCAGATAAATAAAGTTATAACATTAAGGCACATGGGTGTAGGCATACACCATGTATAGTGTTTGAGTAATTTGTTAACAACATTTGCTGTGGTGACTGGTGAGGTTTATTTTTTCACTTCATTTCTCTTTTTTTAGCCCATGGCTAGATTATGTCCAGCTACTTACAATACACCCACTGTTACGATTAAATTGTTTACATTGTCATGCCTCCTTTGAAAGCCTATGGGTATACACTATGGGAAAGGGACAACAGAGTGGCCAGACTACTAGCCATAATTCTATTAAGGCACTCCAGGCTATGTTTCAAAGATATTCAAATATATATATGCGCTTTGTGCTCCTGAAGGCACAAGACCACAACAAAGGCAAAACATGGACCAGTGGTTCACTAGAATACATCCTGCTAGGTTATAGTGCATTGAATATAGTTATATACATGTTCTCTGAAGCAGCCCACAATCCTTTCCTAGAAACAGTAAACAAGATTTGTTTTTAGAAAATTATGTAGATGAGACATAATTTCTTTGGCAGAGTCAGTGTAACAGGGAGCACTGTTTACTCCTTGAAAGAAAACACCTAAGGATTTGTGGAAAACTAGAACCTTTTGAACACTTCCAAAAGAAATTCTCAGGAGAAACAGAGATGTTGACAAAAGGGGTTACTCACGATGACTGGGAAGCTTTCCTTCTTAACAAATAGTCCACAACATCTGGGTCAGTCTCTAACAAACTAATTAGCACTTCATTCTGAAGGTCAGGAGGAACCTGCAATGAAAACAGCATTGAAGAAGTTAATCACAGAATTTATCTTCATATTAATTTTACTATTATGCTTATTCCAGAAGACTAGACTTATGCACATAAACTGAATTATATGTATAATTATATAGGCCATGTAATATAGTATATTATAACATGATATAGTAAAAAACACTTAAACTGAAGTAAAAAAAATGTGTACACAACAATATACAAAGGAGTATATACTCTGTGTGGCAATGTTGTGAAAACTATTAAGTGTTAAGTATCCCCTCGGTATCTAATAGGGCTGTGCAAAATTTCGAGAGGGGTTTCCTTTTGAAGTTGTTTCAACGCGTTTCGAGCTCGAAACAGAGAAATTGAAATGAAATGAAAAGCTTTGAAATGGCTTCAAAACTAAATGAGGGCACTCAAAATGTTTCAAAAGTTTTTAAACATTTTGAGATGTGAAGCCAGGCTTGCTTGCAGCTAAACAGAAACTAGGGAGAAGGAGGGGAAGAGGGGAGAAGGACTGCTCTGATATTGACATCTGTAGCTGGTCAGTGACTATGATCCTTCCCTGAGGTCCCTTCCAGTCCCAGTGCTCTGGGGGAGGGATGGAAAAACAACATAAAAAGCATTGTACAAACTGAGCTTTCTCTGTGTCTTGGGGTCAGATTACTGAGCTGTGTTTTCCACCAGCTCAGCAGCATCAGAAAGGCTATCACTTCCTAGTTGCTAGTCTGTTCCCAGCAAGCGGGATCCAAAACCTTTTCTTTTCCTAATACCCTTCATTATTATAATAATTCCTTTCCATTTATTCTTCCCCCAAAATCCTCTTTTTGTTGTTTTTGTTAGTCTTTTTTGATTCTTTTCCCCCAGAAAAGAAATCTGTGCTTTCTCTCACAGGGGTTCAATAACCTGCAGGGTTTGGTGGGGTCCATTATGCTACCATGCCTACTGTTTTCTAGGGCTGTGCAAAGCTTTGGTAGCCGATTCAATTCAGAGGAGTTTTAGCCTGATTCAGCAGCCAAATCTCTGAATCCAAATCAAATCAGGAGACCTATTAAAAGGTCTGGTTAGAACCTGAAGCCTCCAAATTGATTCGGAAAAGCTTTGGAGAGATTTGGATCAACTGGGGAAAGGTGACTCCTCCAGGTGGGAGGAGCCACAAGAAAAGCCCCCAGGGCTGCTCTGGCTGGCTCCATCTCACCCCCGGTCCCAGATTAGTCCTGGCATTTAAAAAATAAATAAATAAAAAGCCCTGCACTCACCAGCTGCAGCACTGGCTGGCAGAGCCCCCCTGCACAGACCCCACACCTCGATCGCACCCCCTACCTGGCCTCTCCCCCTGACCTACCTGGCACCTGCATGGCAGCTTCCCCACAATGCGGGTGCAGCGCGGTTTGGCAGGGCACTGTGCGCTGTCTGGGAGCTGAAGTGGCTCCTCCTGTCAGCCAGAGCCCAGCATCACTCAGGCCCAGCCACCACAGCTCCCAGACAGCGTGCAGCACCCTGCTGAGCTGGGTTGCATCCATGCGATGCAACAGCTGCCGCGCAGGTACCAAGTGGGGGTGGGAGGCAATCCCCACTGTCCCCCATTGCCCCGTGCTGTGCAGGGGCCTCT
>NW_017729032.1:172587170-172595624 GCF_001723915.1 Gavialis gangeticus
TTCAAAATGGCAAAACAGAAGTCGAAACAAAATGGTGCTGTTTCTCACAGCCCTAGTATCTAATATACAGCTTTCTACAACACTTGAGAAGTCCTAATGAAATCCTCAAAACAGAAAAACTAGTGGAGCTTATGAAATCCCCATCTGGATTTCTGATCTTAAAGAACCAGAAAAACTAAATGTAAAATACCCCACAGATGGGACATTTTTCCTATTTATTTCCCAATCTCTCTCATACAAAAATCACAAGGTGTTTGTCATACTTCCAAACCTATCCACATATTTTATATCCAGGGGAGCTGTTGAGTACTCAGTTCTTGAAAATTAATTTATTTGTTGGAGCCGAAATAAGGATTTGATGCTAACACTATCCAAGGGCTTAAGGGCGAGTTAGATGGCCTATACCAACAGTGAGTTAAGCTGCCAGTACCTCAGACCTAAGCACCACTGGAGGTCCTTATGACTCTGGGGCAAGCAGGATGTCAGTGGTGACTAAGCCTTGAGAATTGGCTGCCAAATTCTTTTTTTCCTCCCTTGAATATCCCAGCTTATAAACTTAATTTTAAGAATCCATATTCTTTTGTTATAAAGAAACTTTCAGATGCTATCTTGGCTCTGCAATTAGAAGAAGCAATTGCAGCATATGTAAGCATCTTGGGGCTGGTTTTAACAAACAGCAATGAAGATAAGGCAGTATGGACTCTATCCCCTGAGCATGCTCAAAAGGGCTGTACTCCAACAAGCCAGCTGCACAATTGCCCAGGTATGTGTAGGATTGGGTAAGTCTCAAAATAAAGTTGCAGAAGAATGAGGAGGAGGAGGATCTTCTCCCACCTTTCAGCCTAATGGCCTACTGGCCAGGGCCTTTGCCCAGGCAATGGGAGCACCAGATTCTAGGCCCCATGCACCCAGACGGGACTTGAATCCATGTCTCCTGCTTCCTACCAAAGTGCTCTAACCACCAGGCCATATATCAGGCATTATCCAGACCATTCCTCATCCTTCCTCTTGAAACTGGTTCACAGGACACACACGAGAGGGAGATACATGGGATCTGAAAAAGGAGAAGCCAGAGGGCATGTGGATCAGTTAAATGGATGCTTATTTGCATGGGAGGTGATCCTGGGCTGTAGCTCTGCTTTCTGCTCCCAAAGGGGACAGATGTTTCCCAGAGCATTTTGTCCAATAGATCATAAATTCAAGGTATAGTGGATCAGCATTAAGAGGAGGGCTGGAAAATGCTTTGGGCAATGACAAAGCCTTTACTACATGAACCATAAACAGCAGCAGGTTTGGGCATTTACATCTACTTTTAGGATTCTGCTACCCTCTGTGGCCCAGTGTGTTGTACTTGCCACAGAGGAGAAAAGAAACCGGATGCGTATGTAAGTGCCAAAAATTGCAATTATCCAACTGTGTGCCTATTATTTAGGTGCACTGAGCCTTTGGCAAAGCCCATGCCAAAGTGACTTAACTGCTTGTGTTACCCGTGGAAGTTTAATTAAAGCTGGTTTGGGTAAACTGGCACATGCTGCAACCACTTCCCACCTACTAGTACAGCACAGACATAATCTTTGATACATCTGATTACGAGGTTCTGCTCAAGCAGGCACCATTATTAGAAGAAAGACTTGTTTTGGAAGGGCTTGTTTCTTCTCGATACAATACACGGGGCAATAATATGTGATTGTTTACAATGGGATTCTAGTCTCTCTTTTCTCTTTTTCAACTTTGTCAGGGCTGCTAAGATAGACAGGGACAGAATGGGAGTTGTACTGTCTCCAATGTATGGATGACACCATTTTATCAGACCTAGACAGCACAAGAGTAGTGCCTAGTGTGCAGCCAGAACAGACCATGGAACATATAATGACGGATCCACAAATGTGAAGGAGGTATTAGCAATATACTCTGTTGCTCCTGATGCAATTATCTACATCAGCCATATGAAAAAAGAAGTATGCAGCCAAAATTGGGGCTTGAATGAGGGGTAGCTGGTTAAAAACCTATCTGAAGGACACTAGTTGTTCAGGTGTGATAAGAATCCAATCCTAAAAACTGGAACAGCAATTTTGAATTCTCTTTATTGATTAAATTTCCATTCCAGATGTAACTCTGATTTACAAACTGCTGATCATGTTGGACATTCAGTTAGCAGCAACATATTGCTTTTTTACCTCTTAAGGCTATAGAAGAAATTGTGCCATCTTCTGAATTTAGATCTCTCCACCTTACTTTAATGCAGTCCATAAGGTACTGAACTTTAACTTCCCTTGGTAACTTCAGCTGGTACAGTATGGTAGCTTGTCTGTGGCAGGGGTCAGATCAGCCCTCACATTACATAAGACTGTATACAAATAACTAGTGTATTTTCAGGTACATTTTACATGTTGCTCTGCAAAATTCCTCTCTCTCTCCATGCAACAATACAATAGATGAAAATATCTGAGGAACTTGAACTATAGCCCCAGGTTTATTTATGATGGATGGAGCTGGAAGTAGGACAATCTTGAGTCATCAAGTGGGCAATCTACTTCTGTTCTCAATTTGTCAGAGTCTAAATCTACTGACCTTCAGGTCATGTTGCATGCTCCATTTGTTCTCCTTAGCATTTAATGGGAAATAGGAATAGGATTACTAACAGATTGCTCAAGGTGATGGGTTAGGCATGGCAGCTTTTTGGAGATCCAGTTTACAGAATGGGCACATTCATTTAAAATAAATAAATAAATAAATAAATAAATAAATAAATAAAAGTATGCATCAATTAATTGATTCAAATAGATCCACAGTCTCTGTGAAAAATGTGCATGTTCACCCACAATTTCCTCTGTTCCCTGCATTTTTAGATTTCATATTTTGGCTTCTGGAAAAGGCTTTTTACTGTTAGGCAATTTTTATATGGGTCCTTAAATAATTGAATCTTCTTTCTACAGAATATTCTTGCATAATCCTAACACTATAAACCTGCTTTTGTGACTTCTCTGTTTACATAGTTTTTCTATAATGTAGAAATAGCTCCAAACAAAAATCTGAGGGTAAAGCAGATCTTGCTTCTTTCTGTATGGACTCAATTTACTATCAGCCTGCTAAACAAAGATATAACCAGCGAAGACAGCTTCAGCAAAAATAAGTTACTAATGAAAATACAAAGCAACTACACAAATCTTTCAGTAGACTTAGAAAAATTTACACATGAAAGTTTTGATTTACAAAAATATTGTAGAATATGGAACTAGATGAATGGCTTTGATTTTGAGGATTTGAGCTGATAAACTTATAACTCTCAAGACTGGATCTTCTCCATGTGCAATACTGAGATCCAAATTTAATTAACCATCTTGCATGCCTGTGGATGATTTGCACACATTACATACATATATAAACATACACCTAATCTTGTTAAACACCCAGATACTGCAGTTAGACACAAGCAGTATCAAAAGGTAGGTCACAGAGTTGCATCAGACTTGGCAGCCCTGATTGGGTAGGCGGGTGGCAGTTTGAGGATACTGGGGAGAGGGATAAGGACAGATGGTCTGAGTTGGGAAGCTTTGTTGTTGAGGCTGTTTGGAACATTGGAGACTGCCTAGGGACAGGAAACTGAACTAGAGGTTCCCCAAGTAGCTGGTGGTGGTGTGGCAGGGAAATTATGAACAAGTATGGCTAGGGACAGACATTACACATAAACCAGTTTAAGTGATCAGAAAGTGGTTTAAACCTGTAACAGATCAGAAGTTAAGTGCACATAAATCAGTTTTAAAATGGGTGAAATCGGTTTGAGATAAACCTGGTTGAATGTAGTATCAGACTGAACTGATTTGGGTCAAACTGGTTTATGGAGTTTCTGTTCCAGGCCCCTTACTGCTTTAAGTTAAACCAGACTCCCCCAGCATCCTGGGACACTCTCTGGCTGCATGGGGCTCTCTGCTACACAGCAGAGCTGGCCCCTCCCCTCTGCTCTCTGGCTAGAGCTCCAGCAAAGACTGCAGACATCTTCCTGGCTTCCCCCTTCTCCCTCCCTCCCCTCACCACTCCCTGCTCAAGCAGGAATTCCCAGCTCCCCTCTGCCTTACACAGACACATCTCATCATTAGTTAGCATACCACATGCTGGCTACAGTTCGTGCTGTGGGAGACAGGACAAAGGCAGACAGGACAGTATTCACTTAGGCTTTTTGGAGCTAATCAACAGGTAGCTGGTAATGTCTCTCCGTTCCTGCCTTGGAAAACGTTGTTTAAGAGCTTGAACTAATGAGAGATGCTGTTGTTTTGTTTGATGGGCTGATAAATGATAACAACTCCCTGTGCAACTCCCTACTGTTTAAGTCAATGCTCTCCTATCCCTCCCTAATCAGAGCCTCCTTCCTGCAGGGCTCGACCATGCCTCCCGTCAGCACTATAGAAGGGAAGGGAGGGCTGCTTTAATGCTCCCCGACTTCTAGCCTGAGCCACTGCAGGCATGTGCTGGCATTTCTTCAGTCCAGAGGGGGTGTCTGTGAAGTTACAAACTGGTTTAACCTAGCCAGGTTAAACTAACCTACAAAGATTTAATCAATTCAGGCTCAGGCTTTTTGAATGTCTGTCCCTAGCCTATGAGTTCTCTTGCCTTTTGCTGCCTTTTAGCTGCTTGTTCCTGACTGATATCAAAGTAGGAGGGTTACTGTGCCTGGATGTTTGTACAGTGAGGCACAGCACTTCCTAACAGTGAAAATTGGGAAGTTAAAAGCAAATGCCTAGTATTTCTCTGCAGCTGAGATAGATGTGAAAATTCAGCTATGATGTGGGAATGCATGACTGAGTCACCAAATACATACCACTTGGCAACCCTAACTCCTGCACCCACACAGAGCTCCAATAAAATCAGTAGAGCAACATGTGGATGTATGTTCATCTCCATGGATCCAGTTGCAGGAATAGCACCTTAGTTAAGAGCCAGGCAAACAACACTCTTTTATGAGTCCCTAGACTCATTTTTGTGCATCTGCAAGGAAGTGAGAGGAGTTTGAAGACCAAAATAAATTAACAACTCGAGTCTGACAGGTCAGTAGAATAAAATAAGAATGCATTTACTGCATCACAGTAAATCTGCAGGCCTGCAGACTGCTGGAGTTAATCTTAATTGCTGGAACCCATTTTAGAAATCCAAACAGTCCATAGTAATCTGGGTTCTTTCTAACAGAACCTTTGTGACCTACTAGTAACTCAAAACTTTTCTGAAGTTTGTGGTCTGGGCCAAGTATCATATTCTGTTCTACTAGTTTTTAGTTCACAAATCTTGATCCAATTTCAATGCTGAAGCCAGTCACAGCTTCAGAAAAATGCAGTGCGTTACTGCCAGGGTGTAGGTTATATGCTGTGACTGTATGCTCTAGTCCAGATGTTTCTCTGCTTGAAAGTAGTACAATGTCAAACAATAAGTATAAACAGCAGTCCTGGCTTCCCCTCTCCTTTGGGTTTGGAAAACAATTTACTGCTGCCTGATTGTGAATCATCAGAGCTTCATTATAAATACATTTGCAGGTTTTTTTCCATTCTACCAGCTAACAAAGGATGCAGCGTGCTAATTACCCAGAGAGTAAAAAAGCATTCCATTGCTTCCAAACAAGATATCAACAAATTGAAAATAGATCATTGTGGAGGTTTTATAAAACAATACTTATAAGCAGGTTGATAAAGATATACATAAAAACAAGCATGGACATGAGACAAAACTTGATGCTGGAAAAGAGGCAGAAGAAAACACACCTGTGTGTTGAACCTTGCACTAAGTAGTATGTGCTGTACATTTCTAAAAGTTAAAAAAAAAATAAATGCAAAAAAGGATCATAGGAAAATGGGGCTAGAAGGGACCTCACAAGGTCATCTAGTCCAGCCCCCTGCTCAAGGCAGGAGCATCCCTGATTTAAGCCATCCAATGCAGGTGTCTGCCCAACCTTCTCTTGAAAACTTCCAAGGATGGAGATCCCACCTGTTCTCTAGGTTACCTGTTCCAGTGCTTGTCCACCTTCACAGTCAGACAATGTCTCCTAATCTCCAGCCTAAATTTTCCCTGCTGCAGTTTGAGGCCATTGCTTCTTATCCTGTCTCCTGCGGGCATGGAGAAAAGCTCATCTCCATCCTCTCTATAATCACCTTTCAGGTATTTTAAGACTGTCATCAAATCCCCTCTGTGTTTTCTCTTCTCCAGACTAAAAAAACCTATTTCTTTCAGGCTTTCCTCATAAAATATGCCTCCCAGGTCTCAAATAATTTCTGTTGCTCTGCACTAGACCCTTCCCAAACTGTCCATATCCTTATTGGGAATGTGGGACCCAAAACTGGTCACAGGACTCCAGGTGAGCCCTTACAAGTCCTGAATAGAGTAGAAGAATCACTTCCTTTGATTTGCAAATGACACTTCTCTTAATACAGCCTACTATACTACTGGCTAATTTTGCAACAAGAACACATTGTTGGCTTATATGTACTTTATGGTTTACTGTAACACCCAAGTCCTTCTCTAAAGTACTGCAGCCTAACCAGCCATTCCCCTCTTTGGTCATACGAAGACTATTTGAGTCAGTTTACCCTTTCTTTGCACACAGCTAGCCATTTATTCTCAATTTTGGGTCCACAGATTTTAATAAGACTCCAAAACTGAAAAGCTATACAAAAAAACAAAAAACAAAAGAAAACTTTTTCTAATTTTTCCAGCACCAAGTATAACCTTTGGAAAATAATGGAAGCCCTGAAGAGATAAAAGAATAAAACTGTCACAACTAAAAGAGTCTATATGCAGGCTAATCAATCCTGAAACCCCGCCCTTTCCACACCTAAAATTCTGAATGTGTGTAATGTGCTGAACTGTGGTTGTTCTATAAAATGTTCTTACAGAGAAATAAAAATAATAATATGTCAATATTTGTTTTACTTTAAACTTGCTGTAATAAAATCATTGTTGCCAGCCTTGCTAGAGCATGGAGAGATCTTAGAGGACTTCTATTCTATCAGATTTTTTTTCCTGTAGAAGGAAAAATAGCTGAGAAATTTTCCCACACTGTAAAAAACAAATTGCTGAATGCTTTACTGAAATGAAAAGAAAAAATATGTAAAGGATGTAATGAAAGCAAATACCATGTGAAATAAAGGACACAAAAACCACAGAGCAGCTCATCTTGTGGTTGGACCCATACTGTCACTTTCACGTGCTCTTCTCTGTAGCTCAGTCCTTCACTGTAATATTATGGGAGCTTCCCACCTTTTTCTTGGGCTACAATACTTAGCTCAAACCTATGTTACATTACAGGACTATGCCTTGGGACACTATATTATAGACTCTGCTACTGTAACTGTGCTGCCATAGATATGTTAACAGAGTCCCAAGTAAAGATGCAGTGTACAGCAGCAGCAGGTTTTCCTGCCAAACTTAGCTATACCTCCCTCAACATCACAAACTAAGCCAGAAAAAGCTATCTTCTGCCAACACTGCTTTCTCTTCACCAGGGTTTTTCTCTCATAGCTATATCAGCTAGTGGGTGTGATCTTTTCACCCCTGCTGGCCAACATACTTATGCCAGCAGGGCTTGTACCATATACAGGCAGTCCTCAACCTACAACGTTTCGAGTTACAACGTTTCACACTTGCAATGTTTATAAATTGACACCCTGTTTCAACTCTATGACATCAGTTTCGACTTTACAATGCTTGATCCGATGAGATGCCATGCCAGCAAACAAGTTCGCTGCATTGCTCATCTCCCTGGAGAACATCTGTCCAAACTTCCTTGGACACTTTCTTTAAGGAAACAGACAAGACTCCAGAAAAACCTGCAGCCAAGACTCCTGAGAAGACTCCAGCCAAGAGCCTTTCAAAAAGTCCTGCAAAGTCACCTCAAAGAAGTCCTTCCAAATCAATATGATTGCTATTTACAATAAAAATACATTAATATAGCTATATTACTCATCTATAATTGTTCGAGTACAAAATTCTGGGGTATTTTTGGTGAAAACAAGGTATCAGGCCTTCGTTCAGGAACCAATCCATTTATAACATTGTTTCTTATAAGAAAATGGATTCTGAGTTACAACATTTCGACTTAAGATGCGGTTTTCAGAAACCAATTGTGTCTAAGTCCAAGGACTGCCTGCACCACACAACAGACTCTTTTGCCAGGTGACCCTTTACACTGCAGCACTGAAGGAGTTTTCCAGAGCTCGTATCTTCTGCTTTGGGAACTAACTGCCTCTAGTACAGCATATTGTGGTCCTTGGTTGCTCATGGTGTTTTGTGTTACACACACACACACACACACACACACCCCCAAAATAAGACACACACCTTAAATGTAAAACAAACAATAAGATTTTTCCAGAGTTAGGGCCACATTCAGTAAGGATAGGGCGCCTTATCCTCAGCTCATTCCCTCCCCCTTGTTTGAGCAAAAGTTGTAGTTTTTAACCCTTTTACAGCTGA
>NW_017729032.1:172600624-172605432 GCF_001723915.1 Gavialis gangeticus
ACCTTTCTAAGACAAAGTTTTCTTCAAAACATTTTTTTGTGAATCTGGTTACCTTACGATAGTGGAATGACTGTTCAGACCAACACTATCTTCTGCTAGTCCAGGACACAGGCTCCTTTCAGCCAAGATCACAAATCAGGCAAACACACTGACACTTTTGTAGACAACTGAAGACAAGGATGAGACCACACAATTCATTGTCCCAGACACCACAGGAAGACTAGACACCAAGAATGTGGTTTATCTAGGGCACAACTGTATTAAGTAACACTTCTGGGAACTATTTGTCAATAACTTGTTCAGCACAGGTCAACCTTCCTTTGGAAGGGGAAAGGTAGTTGGGAGCCAGTAAGCTTATGCTGCATCCCTTTTAGCCAATTAACAAGGCACAAAACCCCTTCCTTCTGTCCTTTCCACAAGCCCACAAGGAAGTGGGATGTAGGGAAATCTTTGAAGGGACTAAAAGTTTCTCCTTCCTCTCTTGCCCTAAATTCTAACCTTGTCTCTTCCTGACCCCCTGGCCACTTCTACACAAGACGCTGACTGTGCAGTTGTTACTGCAAAGTCATTTAGAGTTACTGTGAAGTAGCGTCACCGAACAGCTTTTAGGTAGGTGATGCTGAATGCACAGTAGTTCATTACTACTGTGCAGTAAGGTTTGTGCCACATGATACTACTGTGCTGTAGCAATGAGCTACTGCACAGTCAATGTCTCATGTAGACAACCCCTGCCAACTCACAGACAGCAAGCCTTTGTACTACTTTGGTGTTTTTATTAAATCATAATTATGCAGTGTTTCCATTTGAGATTAATAAAAGGTTTTCTACAAACAAGTGTTTCTTTCTGTCTCTCTCTCATATGCATATGCACACACATAGATGGAGGGAGAAAATATTATGTGGAGGAGGGGCGAGTGCATGTACCAGCATAAGAACTACAACTCCCATCATGCTCTACATGGTGCAAGGCATGCGCTGTTAGCCTCTTCTTCCTCAGCCAGGTGGAGGTGAGCATGTGTGGGGCACTGGCCTGGCTGCACACCGACCAGTGCCGTGGTGCTTCTGCTGTTGCTGGCTGCCACAAAATTAGTTTGTGAGCGGCTAAGCCCCTCCACGCCCCAGCCTTCTGCTGCCTATGTGCACACGCATGCACGCACACACACACAGCAACAGAGTAAACCTTTCAGAGAACCAATTCAGCTTCTCAGGACTTATGTGCCTTTACATGCAAGAAATGTTTATGTACTGGTTGTTAATATTTAACCCTCATACAAAGCATTTCCCTTAATGCAAAAATGTGTCCTGTTTACCAAATGTATTAAGCCAATCCTAATAATCTCTTCACATAACAATGTTCACATAATTTATTTAAACACAGCTCAATGCAGCTCCCTGAGAGCACCAACTAGGAGTTCTGAACATAAAAGTGTTAAAGATAAAATGGGTTAGGATAACATGAAGAAACTTTCACCTACCATGAAGAGAGTCTCATAATTTTCAATCATTTTTTGTACTACAGCTATGATGGCAGTACTCTCTTCAGCTCGAGCTGAACTCTGAACTGAGAATTCTTTGTCTGTAGACTTCTGTTTGTGTAACAGGTTGGGTCCAAATATGGTGGCTAGGTTAAGTGATGTCATTTTATTCCCAGTAACCTAGAAGAAACAGAGCACAAATCAGGAGCACCAAAGGCTGGGTACACAAGGAGACTTGGGAATGAAGTGGTGTCAGGGAATATCCTCATCCCTTCAGAGCCCAGTAGTTAGAACACGGCTGGGTTGTAGGAAACCCAAATTCCCTCTCTAAGCAAGTCACAGCATCAGCAAAAGATAAAACCAATGTACCATTTTCAATAAGTATGTATGTTTTCTGGTGGACAGAGTAAATAAAAACCCAAATATCCCTCTATATACAAGATGCTTGAACCAAGCTTTGAGTGGTTTTTACTAATCATCTTCCTTTTGCTTTTTTGAACTGGGCCAATTATTCTACCTCTACAGCTCTGTGCTCACAGAAGCAACAATAATCTTATTCTTGATAATCTATTAGCTTTGAAATAGGAAGGTTGATAGAAATGTCTCTATTAAATGGGGCTTACAGATTTTCCAGCAAATATTTATTCTTTCTTTTAGACATGCACTGATATATCAGTCCCATATTGGATCAGCACTGATATAAGGAAAATTGACAGTATCGGCAATCCACTTTTTTTGGTTGACATGGCCAATAATGTTACCGATAAATGCCCTGTGCATGCGCACAGCTGGAGCACAGCACTTAGGAGTCCAGGAACGCAACCTGACAGCGTGCAGAACAGCCTGGTCTGGCTGATAAGTCTGTTGTGGAGGAAGGGACATGTGGGGGACAGACTGAAACCCACACTGGTGAGGGAGGGAGTGGGGCTGGGGCAGGTGCTACACAGCTGGGGTGGGGCATGGGACAGAGCCACAAGTGGCTTATCTGGAGGGGGAGGGGGGTGGCTCCTGCTGCTGTACTCACCCTGGGAGGGCATGGGGAGGATGTGGCCCCAGATCTGTACTTGGGGTGAGGGTGGGATGCTGCTGCAGGCTGAGGCTAGTGCTGGGCTCTTCCAGGGCAAGAAGGAGTTGAGCTGGGTTGCACTTGTTGCAAGCAGTGCTGGCTCTGAGAGGGGGGTTATAGCAAATTGTGTGGTGGCTGCAGCCCCCACCCTGTAGCCCCCTTCCCAGTACGACCACTGCCCAGCCCAGCCCAGGCCCCCTGCCAGGAAGAGCTCGGTGCTGCCCATAGCCTCAGTCCGCAGCAGCAGTCCACCCTCGCGTCATGCACAGATCCAGGGGCACATGCCCCCCATGCACACCCAGGGTGTGTGCAGTGGTGAGAGCTGCTCCACTTACCCCTGTGCCCCACAGATAAGCTGCTTGCAGCTCCATCCTGTGCTCTGCCCCAGCCCCACTCCCTCCCTCACCACAAAGGCCTTGATCTGCTCCCCCAATACCCCTTTCCTCCCCCCTCACCCCATCCCGCACAACAGACTTACCAGCCGGATACTGCTCTCCAAGCTGCCAAGATGCATATCAGCAATTGGATCAATATCGGACGATATGACTCGTTAAAAATCGGTCATTGATATTGGCCCAAAAAATCTCTATCGTTACTTTTTTAATATTTAAGGAGACAAGGTTGCATTCAATTGTTCTTCCTTCACATGCTTCCATTTGGCTGCTATTCTGAGGATGCAACACAAGCTGCCAGCATTTTTAACTAAACAAGGCTGCAGAAGAATTACAGCTGTTGACCAAGTGTCTTTTCTGAGGTAAAAAAGGAATGACAAGTACACACATTTTTAGGTTTTTTAAACTGCATGCAAAAAATTCATTAAAACAAAGAGATGATGATGAAGCATAAACAGACTGTGACATTGGCTTTCCAGGAGGCTTTTGGTATTCATTCACACTGTATTTGGGGATTGTACGGTAGAACATTTATTTTATTTACTATTCATAGCAGGTTTAAACGCTAATTCATAAAAATCTCATTAAAGCAAGCATTGTTATAAGGTTTTTTACAGTTCAGGCTTACACAAAAATAAGCATATGTATAAGCCTGTATGTGAATAGCTTTACTAAAATTAACAGAATGAGTCACTTGTATCTATGTACCTTTCTGCAGGATCAGGATGAATAATTAAGTGAATATGAGCATAATTATGTATCATCCATAAGAGAAATGCCATTTTATTCCTGATGATTACAATGCTGCTTACATAAACTTTCCTTTCTATCATACCTACAGCTGAGCTGATGCACTGGTAAGAAGCACTTAGCTGTCTTTAATACAGTTGCCACACCAGAGCAACTCATAAGCAGTCTCAGACTCTGACCCTGCGTAACAGAGAACCTACGGTTCCTTTTACTTTGCGAAGAAAAATAGAGGCAAATGGAGCCCAGATGGAGAGAAAGAGGTGGGCTATCTGTAAACAGAGAGAGGAAGTAAGAGCCCAGGAAGGGAAAAATGCCTATTGCTGTGCTAGTAAAATAGGAGAGGAACTTAGGGAAGCAGCAAGAGATCTAGGTTCGTACTAGCTCTGCTGCTATAGGCCATCCTTGAGGCCAGTAAGCCAAGGCCATTAGGAAACACCAGCAGACTGCCTGGAGGGGGCCACCTGACTGGAAGGGGGCAGGGCTCTGCTGGCATATAAGACAGGGCTAGAGCCAGAGTGGCCAACTGGTCCCCGAAGACTGGAAGGGAAGGAACTCTGCAATAAGGTACCTGATGAAGTCTGCTGGATAGAGAACCTACTATACCTGAGATATCCCAGTAAGAAACTGACTGCTGGCAGGGCGATGAGACTTTGTAAGGAGAGGGGCTGCAGATAACCAGTGGTCTTAGAGGATTAAGTTACAGTTAGAAAGCTGATGTGTTGGTTTGGATTTTACAGGAGGTTCGTGGATAGAACTGTGAGGGGTGGTTTTTCAGGTACCTACAGGCCCAGGAATAGGGCTGAGGCCTGGGAGTACAGAAGACAGGCCTGGGAGCAAAGCCAGGGCCTGGGGAAATCTCATTATAGTTTCATAGTTTCTAGGGTCAGAAGGGACCTGAGCAGATCATCTAGTCTGACCCCCTGCCATGGCAGGAAGAGCACTGGGGTCAAATGACCCCAGTAAGGTGGTCATCCAACCTCCTCTTAAAAACCCCCAGGGTGGGAGCCTGCACCACCTCACTTGGAAGCTGGTTCCAGACTCTAGCCGCCCTGACCGTGAAGTAGCGCCTCCTGATGTCCAACTTAAACCTTCCCTCCGCCAGCTTGTGACCATTGTTCCTGGTCA
>NW_017729032.1:172605759-172629794 GCF_001723915.1 Gavialis gangeticus
GGCCCAAGGACCGAGCCCTGTGGGACCCCACTTCCCACGTCCTTCCAGGTCGAGAAGGACCCATCCACTACCACCCTCTGGGTGCGACTCTCTAACCAGTTGGCGACCCATTGGACTGTATGGGTGTCTACGCCACAGTCCCCCAGCTTCCTAATGAGAATGGGGTGAGAGACAGTGTCAAAAGCCTTCCTGAAGTCTAAGAAAACTATATCCACTGCCACCCCTGCATCCAATGATTTAGTGACCTGGTCTAACGGAAAGGGTGGAGACCAGGCCAAGGAGCCCAAAGGCTGGCTAGGCTTGGGAGCAAGGCTGGATCTTGAGCAAGGGCAGAACTTCGGGCCAGAAGCCAGGTCCAACACAGTGGGCCTGGAATAAAAGGCCCTGTAAGAGTAAAAGGGAGGAGGCCAATAAAGCCAAGACCCCTACAAGGGAGACTGATGATTCAGTGACATCTGCAAGGCATAGGCATGGTGTAAGGGGAGGTTAGAGCAGGGGTGGGCAATTATTTTGGGCAGAGGGCCACTTACTGAGTTTTGGCAAGCCATCAAGGGCCACATGACAGGAAGCACAGGGCAGATAAATATTAATGTTCTAAATTTTTTTAGAGGCCCCGAGGGCCGGACAGAATGGCTTGGCGGGCCACATCTGGCCTGTGGGCCACATTTTGCCCACCCCGGGTTAGAGTCATGTAATTAGTCCTTAAGGCTACCGGTACCCTAGGGGCACAGACAAGCCAAGAAGGTTTACTTAGCTTAAGGGCAGGACTGAGACCAGGGAAGGACTTGCTGCAGCTGGAATTGACTAGAGCTCACTTTAAAATCCACAGGCAACCTCCCTTCCTTAATATCTTAATAAGAATAAGGTGTGGCAGGTGAAGAATCAAGAGAGGATATCTTAGAGATTGAGGCAGGCAGGAGACATACAACCAACAGGGGGTGCCATGGTCTCCCTTGGGGGCCTGCTTCTGTTACACCCTGCAATGAAACCCACATGAGCAGACTCCTGAACCAACAGAGATCTTTCTGCAGCATCAAGATTTTAGTGGCATAGCTATACAATATTCGTGCCACAATAAAAATGAATACAAGGCAACTCTTATAATGCCTTTCATGACTATATGTATATTTTCCTACTAGCTGGTAAATGAAGATGTATATAGCAGCATTTAGGTCAGGTTTGTAAAATTCCTTAAGTAACTAAGGTGCACAAGGCCCACTGACTCAATAAGGTTTGTGCTGGTAAATCAGATGTGCTTCAGAAAATTCCATCCTTGGACAGAACATCCAAACAGCTCATTGCATCAAAAACTATTTTGGTTTCTCAGACTGGCTATCACTAGAAA
The DNA here is from genome assembly GCF_001723915.1 of Gavialis gangeticus. NCBI lineage: Eukaryota > Metazoa > Chordata > Crocodylia > Gavialidae > Gavialis > Gavialis gangeticus. The sequence continues at coordinate 172,607,105 of NW_017729032.1, forward strand.
TAATGATAACTGGACTTTTCACCCCATTACCTCGAAGAGCTTTACTAACGTAAGTGTGATTATCCTTAATACAGGAAAGCAGAGGCAAAGACAGGTCAATGACTTGGCCAAGGTCACACAGCAAGACAGTGATGGAGATGGGTTCCTTAATTCCCTGCCTTTTTCTACTCACAACACTTCTTCCATCTAAAATAAGTGGATGAAACTAAGTGTAAAATTAGGCTGGATAACATTCTATATTTTTTAACAATAAAGCCTATTAGACTGTGGCTCCCCCAGAGGAAGTGGTGGCTGCCTTGCTGACTGAGTCATGTAAAATCTCAAATGCACAAAGCTTTTGGGAATATACTGTAGTAAACAACTGGATAGCAAGAGAGTGGGTAATGCTGTCTTTCCCATCTGTATTGTCTACAATACTACAGTCTCAGTTTCTCTTTTCATTAAGAGAACAGCATCTTTGCAAGAAGAGTTTACTTTGATGAAGTAAGCTCTTGCTCATAAAAGTGTATGCATCTCTGATTCAGTTAGTCCTTAAGGTGAATCTCTAACCTGCCTTCTTTAAAGATGTTTCCTTAGATCAGAGAATAAATGGATTCAAAGAAAGTGAATGATCTTAACTTACCTCCTGGCCATCTTTGTCTGTGCTGTCATCTGCATGGCTAGCCACAGTAGAGAGGAACTGTAGGAGTCTGTGTAGGGTGTCGCAGTTACAGGGAGGTAGAAGATAAATGAGAAGCTGTAAGGTGCTTAGTTGTTCATCTGGCTCTAATACTAAGACAAGAAAAAATAAAGTTGTAAGGAAATAATTCAAACGAATATAATAAATGCAGAAAAAACACACTGCTCCTGCTGAAAATAATACAAACACAGAATTGTTTGAAGGAGCTAAATGACCATTTTCATCATAACATTTTCAATGCAGGTACAGAAAACTTTGAGCGCATAACAACAGGTGCATAAGATACGTTTCTGGCATTTTTCTCATAGGATTTTACGATTCTGTCCTACCTGACAACGGAACATCATCAGATTCACACACTGCCAAAATAATTTGAAACAAAGGTAAGACTCAGCCCTTGGTTCCTTATATATTTGTTAATATATATTTCTATTTATATATTTGTTGATATATTTGTGCATCTGCTGTTTCTAAGTATTCAATTCAGATTTATGTTTTAATCATGAAACTCCTCCTTTTTCTATTTTATTTCTTATGGAAACTGCAAAGCAGCAATGAATAGCACACAGATTCTGTAGTGTCCATACTCATTTCAAACACCTTCAGTAAAATGTTAGTCAAAAGCAGAAAGATGCACTCAAGTGAGAACACAGACACTGAAATCTGGACAGAGTTCAAATCCAGTTCTCTGCTTGAAGGATGCAAATTTAAATGTTTCCAAATCAATGAGATGGATGTAGTTTATGCTGATACTTACACAATAGATTATTGCAAAAAACAGCAATAAAGGGTGTCCTGCATGACTGTGGTACAGGTACATTTGAGTCATGTAAAAACTCAAATGCACAACACTTTTGGGAATATACTATAGTAAACAAGTGGACAGGTACACTGCTATTAGTGGCAAACCTATGTATCAGGCAGACCACCCTAAATGAGAGCTCAGAACGCCTTCATACCATGGCCAGAAATGAATTACTGCCCTTGTGAGATTCAGGATGTTATAATATTACTGTGTAGCAAAAATGTTTTATTTTTATGGAATACAAAGAAACATTTTCTTGATAGGATTTTTCCCCCTCAGAGGCTGGGCAAGGCTATGAAGAGGCTTGGAATGATAGAGAAAGAACAGGATAGGACAGAACAGACAGGATTAGTGGGCAGAGTACAGTTAAGATAGTAACAACTCTGAAAAATGTGCCCTTATAACATGGCTCTGTTATTTACATAATAGTTCTGTAAGCCCCGAGTAGCAGATCTACTGTGCTGGACTCTTTCACTTATACATATCCCTTTCAAAATGAATGGGTTCACATGAGCACAGAGATCTGTTGCTATGGATCCATAGCAGTTATAGAATCCAGTTATAAAATTGGTGCTTATTATATCCCATGGATACCACCCCATAAATATGATGTGTAAGTGCACATATATAGAAAGAAAGTGGGGATTTCTGCATTCACTGGATAACCTGTACATTTCTCAGTCTCTCTTGTTTTTTGCGGTGTGCCTATCCAGTACCCAAAACAAAAAACAAGTGAGAAAATACAGAAATATTTTAAATGAACTGAGGAAAAATGATTTATGACTCAGAAAATGAAATACCATTAGTGGCCTTCTAGAATGCTGAGCTTTTGAAAAGCAGAAAAAGGAAGAAAAAGATGTTGTAAAGCTCACAAAGAGTGTTGATGAAAGGTGTGTAAAGTTCTCTGGTGAGAAGTGGATCTGGCATGTCTCGTAGAAATTCCTTTAACAAAGCAGCAACATCATGGATGCTGTGCTCTTCATCAAGTACAACATCTATGCCACGGTCAAATTCCTCACGTAACTGGAAAAGATCAAGAGAAAAAGGAACAGGTTTTTAGACATGGATTTTAGATGTGTCAAATGTCAGATTCTCAGCAGACTAGTTGCTGGGAAAGCCAAAGGAAAAATGTACATCTAACTGCTGCTCATTAGCAAGTCTCAGTTTTATTACTTTGAATCCCAGTGAACGTGTCAAGTGTTTGGGAAGCACACCTGTAAGCTACAGTGGCTTCCAGCAGGGTTTAAGAGAAAACAGGGTGGTCTGTTTGTATGTTTGCACCTGCTCTAGAGCTTGCTCCGCTGCTCAGCAATCATAAAACAAAACAATACAAAAATTAAAAACAAAAACACCCCCCCCACATTGCCACTGGGATAACCATTTTTTATTTGTAATGAAATACATCTAACATAGAGAAACAGATACCTCAATAACTGCAGATAATCCATTTCCCATACCAAAAAGGCTTGTGAACAGTTTTCAAGAATGACAAAAACTGAATTTCATGTTCTTACAAGTCATGGTACAGAAGATTTTTTAACTGAATATAGATTTTTCCTCCTAGTGGGTTCATGATGAAAGCATTTATTAATGTAACACAAAGAGACCAAGGCTAACAGTTCTACATTGCTTAATAAAATAAAACAAGTAACTTAATTCAATAAATATTACAAATAAAATACAAAATGAATACAAGATTCTAATATAATAAAGGGCTTAGTCTGTTGGTCTGTAATGCTTTTGATCGACTGCCTGTGTGCCACCAAAAGGAAGGGTGGCAATTGACTGCATACGCCCAAGTTTAAGCTGCTGCCTGGGAAGCTTGTGGTGGTGGCAAACACACCCTGGCTACCCGAGCAGCAGAGCTTCCCTACTGTGCCTGAGGATGAAGTGGGGGGCTGGGTTACGGAGGTGGTGCCCCTCCGCCGCCCATCCCTGCAGCCCCACAGAACAGCCAGTAGGGAGGGGAAGGTGGTGGGCAGGGAGGGAGGTAGAAGAGTGGGGCAGGGGGAGGTGAAGGCAGGGGTCACGGTGGTAGCTGTTGTCAGGATGGGGCGGCAGGGAGGGAGGGGGGGAGCAGGAAGGGGACCCCCAAGAACAGCCAGTATGCGGGGGGAGGCACCAGGGAGGCTGTGTGGGCCCGGGCAGCTGTGGGGTGGGGGGAGGCAAAGGGGGGCATGGTGGTGGCTGTTGTCCGGGCCAAGTTTCAGGGAAGGAGGGAAGCAGGGAGGGGAGGGGAGGTAGCGGCGGAGGCAGGTGAGGGGAGGGAACCCCTGCACCACAGGCTGGAGGAGTAGGCAGCAGTGGCAGAGGGAGTCTTTACATGGCCAGCCCTGAAGGGTGAGCAGGGGGCATGTAAACACTGCCTGAAATCGGTCATTCTTGATGGGCAACGAGCTAGCACATAAACACCAAATTGCCTTGTGTTGCTAAGTTTGTTGAAAAATTAGGAAAGGAAACACTAGTGCATGTAAATAACATTCAAATTGGGAATCAGCTTCTTGGCTAGGCAATGGCAGTGCAACCTCTGCCTCATTTCAGAGAAATTATGTTATTGTACGTTTGCACTTGCTTTTGTTTAAATGGTGTTTTGGAGTTGAAACCCTATAAAGTTAACACATTTTTATACTTTTTTCTTAGTTGAAATTTCCAACTCAGAGGAATATTGAATTACTCCTGCCTGAATACAAATAGGAGAGTCATATTACCCACTGGAAGTCATTTCATGACCTTGTGTTGTGTAGGAATACTATTCCACTCCTTCATTATTTCTTTTCTGTCTCATCATTCACACTGCATTCTCTACCATGGTACCTTCCTGTTAACTGTACTTTCCTACCTCCAAACTACTGAGGTTATAAAATTATTTTTTGTCATGAATCTGGCACAATGTGTATGCGAGTCTGCTGGAAGGGAGGCTGAGATTTTTTAAGCTGTGGCAGCTCCCACTTCTGTTTCACTAACTGAATCTCCACAGTGCAGTATCTTGCTTCTCAGGCTAGGGACAGAAGTTACACATAAAGCAGTTTAAGTTATCAGATACTGGTTTAAACCTGTAACAGAACATAAGTTCAATGCAGATAAACCAGTTCAAAATGGGCAAAACTGGTTTAAGATAAACCTGGTTGAATGTAGCATCAGACTTAATTGATCTGAGTCAAACCAGTTTATGGAAACTTCTGTCCCAGACCCCTCCCTGGTTCAAGTTAAACCAGAGTCTCCCAACATCCCAGCATACTTTTCAGCCCTGGGTTGGGCTGTCCTGTCTGCTCCGGGCAGAAGGGCTGGCCCTGTCCCTCTGCTCTCTAGCTGGAGCAGGACTGGGGGCATGGCTAGACACTGGCCTGACATGCCCCCTAAGGCTAAAAGGGCAGGGAAGGGGGTTATTTCCCCCTCCTTCCCTCTTCCCCCAGGGACTGCAACCAGGGTCTGCCTGGCCAGGCAGAGCAACTCCTGCCTGAGTAACCCCTTGCTTGCCGCTACACTGGCAGCTCGTACCACTGGGCCACAGAGCTGCGCTGGCTGAGAAGGGCCCTGCCCCTGAGGCCGAGCCTGGACTGGCCCCTTACCAGCTGGATGTGGCTCCATGATAGCTCTGCCTGGCCTCAGTGCAGAGAGCTGGGAGTAATTCTGCTACACAGCTCCTGAAGCCCCAGCCTGAGCTGCACCCCCCGGTGGGAAGGACCCAGCTCCTGTGGCCCAGCTTGGGCCAGCCCCTTTGTGTTTGCCCTCAGCAGCGCCCATGGGCTGGCTCAGCACAGCCCCAACCCTGCAGCCCCAGCCTCAGCCCCAGGTGGATGGCGGGGCCATGCTAGTTGGCTCTGGCCAGGCTCTCCACCGCATGAGCAAGGGGAAAAGTCAGGCAGACCCCAGCTGAGATCCCTGTGTCTGAGAAGGGAGAAAGGGAAATTTAATCCCCTTTGACTGAAGCATTGCCCAGGCCGGTGTTTGGCCACCACTCCCCTCCCCTGCTTGGGGACTAGTCTGACAAGGGCTGCTTCCCCCTACTCCCCCCGCCCCGCCTTCAGGCACAGGGGTCCCTGCAGGCCAGGGTGGGGGTTTAAACCCCTCCCCAATTATCCTTAGCAGCCTGCTTGGGGGCCTGGCCATGTCCCCCAGATCAGCTTCCCTCCAGCTTTGTGGCTGCTGTGGAAGGTAAAGGGAGGGCTCGCTCTAGCACCTCCTGGCTTTCAGCCTAAGCCACTACAAGCACAGGCCTGCATTTCTGGTATCAAAAGTGAATGTCTATTCACTTGCAAATTGGTTCAATCTGCATAGGTTAGACTAACCTGCAAAGATTGAATCAATTTAAGCTTAGGCTTTTTGAATGTCTGATCCTATGTTTGGATGAGACTAGAGACTTGGATGAGAGTGAACCAACAGAAGTTATATAGGGGTAACAGAGAGGTGATGCAGGCAGTCTAAAATTTCGAGTTACACTGAGATCTTCAACTCCTTCTAGAATCTTAAATAGAGTTGGCAGGATAAAACACTACTCCATTCCTGATATGGGTTTTAGGTAACTTTTATTTTAGGTCTAGAACTTGTCTTTGTACCTCAAACTCTGAGATTTTCCACAAGTCAAAAATAACTCAGTTACTGAGTGGAAGCCAAGATACAGGTTTTATCAAAGTATGAGACCAGAATAAGCTGGCAAGGTTGGGCAGAGTGAGGAAGTAATATTTTTTGCCCATTATTTAATTTGGAAAAAATCAGTTTCAGTTAAAGATTTAGGTTAAGTTCTTGCAATCTCCAAGCTCTTTTGTACTTTCTTAAGTAGAAGGAGGACTGTAAACAGCCTACTAAGAGCCACCAGTACATAACGTGCAAGTATTGTAAAGTTACTCACAAAAAGACCTACTTTTTATGTGGAAAATAATCATGTCACTATAAGTTCTTAGGCTTGATTGTACTGTAAGCCAGAAAGGTAATAATCAAATGTTTACTCACCTGTCTTACTCTCTTTTTTGAACTTCCCACTCTGAATATTCCCACTGTCTGGAGACCTGCAAACAAGAGCACATCAGAAGACTGTTTCATTGTTTAATACTCTGCTAAAAATTGCATTGAAAGAAAGCAACCTGGGTGTTGTGTATACTTACAGCTACAGAGAATAAAAGTAGTTATCTCCCTAATCATGTATTTACCAAGCACAGAAAATCTAATACTTTGGAGCACAAAATCACCCAAACTAGTTTTCTAGCAAAATGACTTGATCTACGGTCATTGGCATTTCTTGTAACATCCTTCCCCCTGATGTTACTGCTTCACCATCAGGGAAGCAGGTATTCTGATATCCCTCTACTTTTAGGGATGGTACTTTGAGGAGTACATAAATAAAAGCACAAAATCAGGGGACCTGTCTGAGAGCCAGGACTGTCATAATGCAGACACCTAGGCTAAGGACAGAAGTTACACACAAACTGGTTTAAGTGATCAGAAAATGGTTTAAACATGTAAGAGAAGAGAAGTTCAGAGCACATAAACCAGTTTCAAAATGGCTGCAACTGGTTTAGAATAAACCTGGTTGAATGTAGTATCTGACTTAACTGATTTGGGTCAAACTGGTTTACAAAACTTTGGTACCAGACCCCTTCCTGCTTCAAGTTAAATCACCATCTCCCAGCATTTTGCAGTCCTGGGTTGGGCTGGCTGCTCCAAAGAGCAGGGCTGGCCCCACCCCTTTTCTCCCTAGCTGGAGCAGTGAGGGCTGGCTCATTGGCTGGCTCTCTGCTAGTAAATGCTGACTGTAGCAAACATGTCTTTCAAATTCAGCAGGTGGAAAATCATCTGAACAGAACTATCTTACAAAAATGCAACATACAACTATTTTTATTTTAAAGGATTTCTATAATAGATACAAAGCAAACTGTTTGTTGAAGGTTGCTTCTAAAAAGATTGTATTACTGCCTTATAAAGGAATAAATATGCTCAGGATGACTTAAAACATGTATCACAACATTACAAAGAGGCATGTGAAAATGTTAGAGTAATTAGAGAGCCCTGGTTCTCCAGACCTACTTGAGCCAATTAGAGGCCTATATGAGGGGGAGAATAAAGAGTAAACAGCTCTGGAGGAGAGGCAGATTACAACATGTAAGATAGCTGCATGTGTGTGTTTCACTCGCACCATATTATGTTAAAATTAGTCCTGTGGAAGAAAAGAGAAAGACGAGCCCCTAAACTGCCAAAGCACAGAGTCAGGGGCTAGGGACAGACATTATACATAAACCAGTTTAAGTGATCAGAAACTGGTTTAAACCTGTAACAGAACAGATGTTCAGTGCACATAAACCAGTTTGAAAATGGCTGTAACCAGTTCAAGATAAACCTGGCTGAATGTAAGACTTAACTGATTTGGGTCAAAACAGTTTATGCAATGTCTGCCCCAGACCCTTCCTGGTTTAAGTTAAATCAGAGTCCCCCAGCATCCTGGCATGCTTTCTGGGCTGGGTGGGGTTCTCTGCTCCAGAGAGCTGGGCTGGCCCCTCCCCTTTGCTCCCTAGCTGCAGCTCTGGCAGAGACTGCATGTACAGTGGGGTCTGCCTGGCTTCCTCCTGCCTCCCCCTAGCCCCTCACCACTCTCTGCTCAAGCAGGGATTTCCCCCTCCCCTCTGCCTTACATAGACACCTTGCAGCATTAGCTCGCAAACCACATGCTGGCTATGGCCCATGCTGTGGGAGACGGGACAAAGGCAGACAGGACTGTGTCAGCTTAGTGATTTTTGGAGCAAATCAACAGATAGCTGGTAATGTCCCTCCACTCCTTCTTTGGAAACAGCTGTTTAAAGAAGAACTTGAACTAATGAGAGATCCTTTTGTTTTGCTGACGGCGTGATAAATGCTCCCTGTGTAACTCCCTGTTGTGTAACTCAACACTGTGTAAATCCCCGCTGGTTCCCTCACTGACCAGCGAGTGGGGGAACCCCTTCCTAACCAAAGCATCCGGGGCCTGGCCACACCCCACATCAGCTCAGTACTCTGGAAGGGAAGGGAGGGATGCTCTAGCACCCCCCACTCCCCGGCTTCTAGCCTGAGCCACTACAGGCATGTACCTGCATTTCTGGAATGAAAAGGGAATGTCTAGCTACCTCCAAAGCTGTTCAAGCTTTGCAGGTTAGACTAACCTGAAAAGACTGAATCAATTCAGGCTCAGGCTTTTTGAATGTCTCTCCCTAGGGAGAGATTATCGGTACTGCAGCAGGGAGGAAACAGGCTGCTTGGGAGCTTGTGCAGCTATGGAGGCCATAACACAGATAGCTGTCTTAGAGAAATCTGACTCTGAGAATGCAGGCAGCTAACCTTGATGGATCAGAAGGCTTGAGCACTTCCCGATAGTTTCAGGCTTATTAGAAAAAAAACTCAGGAATACCAGATAAAATGTCCCGGAGCAGCGGCTACACATGGAGCGGCGATGCGAGGTGGTGAATAGCAACGGCAGCCGCTGCATGCAAGCTTCCTCCTCCACATCCAGGAGGCAGCAGCAGTCGGTCCCAGAGTGGCGGGGGCAAGTGCTGGATTTTTGATATCCAGATTTATGAGGTTATACTGTACAGAATGTAGGAAATGCCACAAGAAATGACATTTTGTAAGAGAGTGAAGATCATCCAAGCTAGTGGAAATAATTCAGGGGGTGGGGAAAGGGAGAGTGGTATCATATGACAATAAGCCTATGCTACTAGGAAATACTCAGTAGAAGAATCAACAGTTTGGTACAGTAATATAGATCTCTATGGACAAATCATTACATTTAAAATGGACACCAGAGCTGCAGTTAGTGCCATCCCTTCAAAAGATTAAGATCAGTCCTGGGATGGATATCTGCAAAGGTCAGATAAAATTCTCAGACGGGTAACTAATGCTTCATTAGAAGTGTGTGGCCAGTTCAAGGGGCAAGTGGAAAAAAAGAGGAAAAAATGTCACAACCTCTTTATATGATACAAGTATTAACAGTTTCCTTATTGGTACTGACAGTAATAAAAAGGACTGGACTCAGTTGATAGCAAAACACAAACCATACAAGAGATGTATTCCTCACAAGAGATGCATTCTTCACAAGGTTGGGAAAGCTGTCAAGGGAATATAAGATTAAATTGGTGCCATTGCCAGCTCCATTTGTTCTAACAGCTCCTCAGTGCATCCACATTCCTTTGCAACAGAAAGTCAAGCAAGAAGGAAAGAGGATGGAAGCAATGGGGGTTATTTCCCAAACAGATGAATCTACAGACTGGTTTGCAAGAACAGTTGTAGTACAGAAACCCAATGGAAAAATTCTAACTTGTATGGTCTTTACTCAACAAAAATGTATGCAGAAAAAGGCACATGCTTTCTGCAGTAGAACAGATACTGGCTCAGTTGTCAGAGGCTAAAATATTTTAAAAATTAGATGCTACATTTGGGTTTTGGTAGATCCCTCTTGGTAAAGAATCAAGCCTATTAATTACATTCATTAACCCGTTTGGGAGATATTGTTTCAAGCGGCTTCCTTATGGCATATTGTCAGCACCAGAGCATTTCCAAAAATGAAAGTTTCAGATTGTGACTGGGCTTCCTGGCACCTTTGTCATGCAGATATGTTGGTAGATGGTGAAAATAAACAGGAACATGATGAAGATCTGCATGCACTTTTGGAACATTTTTAATAATCTGGCCTCACTTTAAATGAAATAATGTGAATTTGGGGAGAAATAAATAAATAATTTTGGACATACCATTACCAAAATTGGAATTCAACCAGACCCAGACAAAATAGTAAATTAGTTTATGGTGGTTACAGCAGATGCGTCTGCAAACGATTTCTTGAGCAGTACTCCTTCAAACACAGCCAGTAGGATACCAGAGTCCTATTGCATTTATACCAAGACACCAAGCAACACTATACTATGCTCAAGTGGAAAAAGAAGCTTTGGCAGTCACTTGGGTCTGTGAATGTTTCTGCTCTTACTTTCTTGGCCTGAATTTTAAAATAGAAACAGATCACAAACCCATAGTATTATTACTTGGATCCAAAACCTTGGATGACCTTCCACTCAGAATTAAAAGATTTCAGCTATGACTAATGCGATTTTCTCTCACTACTGAACACGCATCAGGGAAACTGCTCATAGCAGCAGACACTCTGTTTAGAGGACCGGTTAGGCAGCCACCAGCAGCAGAAGAAATAACTTTGTGAAAAGATAATATATATATATAGACCATATATACAGACTATATAATATAGTTCTGACACCATTGCCAGCATTTCCTACTAGACTTGAGCAAATTAGAAGCAAGCAACAACAGGATGATGCCTGCCAGAAACTAGTTCATTTCTATCAAAATGGATGAGGCCACAGGATGAGACTTCCAAAAGACCTACAACCATACAGGCAGGACAAATATGACCTCCTCATATTGATGATCTGCTCCTTAAAGGAAGACACATTGTGATCCCTCTGACATTCAGGAAGAAATACTTTGGAAGATCCATAAAGAATACCAGGTTAAAAACAAATGCATGGTAAGAGCACAACAATCTAGAACGGGGCAGGCAATTATTTCAGGCAGAGAGCTGCTAACCCAGTTTTGGCAAGCTGTTGAGGGCTGCATGGGTAGCCCTGCCCCTTGACAGGTGCTCTACCCCCTGGTCACCATCTTGGGACCAATGTCGCAGGGCCAGCACCAGTGGGGCCCAGAGCAGGGTGCAGGCTAGCTGGACCAGCAGGGAGAGGGGAAAGCTGGTCTGGCTCCATAGAGCCCTGCTGGCTGGGACCCTGTATTCTTGTTGCCCTGCTGGCACTAGCCCTGGGACACTCATTTGGGCCCTGTGCTCAGGCACCCACTCACTCCCAGTGCCCCCCAGCCCTGCAGTACAGGCAGGGGCAGCACACAGCCCTGATCTGCTGCTCACCAACAGGGAAGGAGCTGGTGTGGAGCGCGCGGAAAAGCAGCCCCTCCCCCGCCCTGTGGCCGGCACTCCCTGCTGCAGTCGCTCACAACCCGCACGGGGTTCCTGTGAGCAGGCACAGGCAACCCCATGCAGGCTGCGAGCAGCTGCAGCACGAGGCGCTGGCCACAGGGTGGGCGAGGGGCTGCCCCCTCCGACGTCACTCAACACCAGCTTTTAACCCACAACCACTGCCAGCCTCAGCCCCATGCTGGCTCCGGGCTCATCCATCAGGGCAGCACTGTGACAGCAGCAGCTGCGGCCCCCCTGCTTACCACGCCGGCCAGCGTTTGCTGCTGCTGCCCACCCAAAGCTCTGACGGTGGCAGCCTCACTGCCATGTACTGCAGTGTGAGCTCTGGGCAAGCAGCAGCAAACACTGCCCAACGCAGCAAGCAGGAGGGCCACAGCTGCTGCCGTTGCAGTGCAGCCCCAACAGGCAAGTCCAGAGCCGGTGCAGGACTCAGGCTGGCAGCAGCTGTGGGTTACAAGCTGGTGCTCTGAGTGCAAGGGAAAAGAGGCCCCTCCCCCACCCTGTGGCCAGCACCCCGTGCTGCAGCTGCTCACAGCCTGCATGGGGCTGCCTGTGCCTGCTCAGGACAATCCCATGCAGGCTGCGAGTGGCTGCAGCAGGGAGCATGGGTCATGGGGCGAGGGAAGGGCTGCTTTTCCCTGCACTCCACACCAGCTCATTCTCTGCCCTCCCCACCTTATCTGAGCTTCCAGCACAGGCCAGCAACATGGTCCCAGGCCGTGGGGCTTTCTGGCTGGGGGGGGAGGTTGGCCCTGTTGTTGCAGGAGCCTGCCAATGATTCCCCTGGGTCCTGTCATTTTTGACAGGAACCAAGGACAGATAAATTTTAATTTTCAAAATTTTTTTAGGGGCCCCATGGGCTGGATAGAATGGTCTCACAGGCCGTATTTTGCCCACGCCTGATCTAGACGGTAGCCTGAGCTGAGTAAGCAAATTCAGATTTTAGTAAAAGGTTGTGAAGAATGCAACAATGACAAAAAAAACTGTCTCTGGATCCATGACTTTCTACAAAGATACCAGACAGACTTTGGCAGCAGTTAGCAATGGATTTATTTTTCTGGAAAGGGGATACATACATTATTGTAGTTGATTATTTTTTCCAGGCACACTGACTTGGCTTTACTTCCACAGACTGAATCAGGAAAGGTCATCCAAAATCTGAAATGTATATCTGCAAGGCAGTGTTCCTGATGTCCTAATATTGGACAATGGACCTCAGTTTACCTCTGAGTTACTCCTACAGTTTGCAGCGAACTTTGATTTCAGCATTGCACTAGCAGTCCTCACTAGCCACAGTGCAACAGAGAACAGAAGAGTACAGATTCTGAAATAGCTTCTACATAAATCGAGAGATCCATATCTTATATTCTTGACAAACTGATCTATACCAATGGCATCAGGACTCTCCAAATGAACTGCTTATAGGACAACAACTTAGGATGCTATTTTCTATGGCACCAATACAACTTAACCTTAGATGGGCCAACCTACAGGAATTTAAGAAATGAGATACTGAACTAAAATTTCAACCAATAAACCTTCAATATTAGGAATAGAGTAAAACTACAACCAGAGCTGCTACTAGGGGACAAAAGTTTGGCTCAAAAGATCCCATGTGTTTGGAAAAGTCCAAAATATGGCAAACACTCCTAGATCCTACCTACTGGAGAATACAGAAGGCCTTCTCTGGAGGAGAATAGATTTTACCTTAACATAAAGAGGATCAATCACTGAAAGGGACAGGGTCAGAGCATGAAGATGAACCTTTTCAAGGAAGTCTACAGGATAGCTCAGTTAGAGATGGGAGCTCTAAAGGATTGGAAGACTGAGCAGACCTCCACAGAGAACTGACCTTTAAATATCCATTTATAGTTTTAGGCGTATATGTTAGTTAGTTGGTATAGCAGTGTAAATAGTTTTAAGTGTTAGTTTGTTGTTAACATTTATATTGAATTGTAATCTTATCTTGCTTCTTATAAAGAAAGAGAGATGGGGATGAATCAGAGCCCTGGTCTTCAACATTTATTACACAGGACCAGAGAGGGCTGTATGAAGGGGGCAGAATAAAGAATGGACAGTCCTTAAGAGGAGGGTTATTACAATGCACACAGGACATTTGCCTAGGCCTCTGATTCACATCACAAAGATATATATGTTCCTGTATGGGCACTATTTGTTTATATACATGCATGCTAACCCAAAAACACCCCCTAAAAAAAGTAAACGCTATAAACTTACCATTTTTTTCCAAATGCTGGCAACAGCTGTCAACAAGACGAGGAACCTGTCTGTAAATGGGATTTAGACTTAGTTTCTTATCGCGGGCCTTTTCTTTCTTGCTCTGAGCCTCCGCTGGTAAAGAAAGCTGTAGAGCTTCTAGCAGTCTGGATTGATTGTCATCAAGATCTGTAATAGAGTCCACAGACATTGCGCCCTGTAAAGTACACACACACACACACACACACACATACAATCAGTATGGATGGAAAAAACTAAGTAGCTCCCTCCCAAGAGACTATATCTAATGAAGTCCTTTGACCACTGAAAACTACATATGAAATAATAAAATCTATACAAAGTGCACCTGATCATCCACATTATTTTTTTTCACTGAAATCACTCTATAGGGCTGAGTACAGACAGTCAAAAAGCCGAAAGCTGAATCGATTTAATCTTCGCAGGTTAGTCTAAGCCAGGGGTTTTCAACCTTTTTTGGTTGGTGTACCCCTGGCAGCCAGTTAAGAAGCAAGGAGTTCCCCCAGTGGCCAGTCAACATGTGGGGGGAGGGGGTAGCAGGGTTCCCTGGCGGCCGATCGATAATGGTGGGAGAGGGGGCGGAGTTCCCCCACACTCGCATGGAGGCAAAGCCAGAAGTGCTAGCAGCACATGCTGGCGAAAGCATGGTTTCACCACTGGTGAAAACAAAAGTGCCAGTGGTGCATGACACGCAGTGGCACAAGTGGCATAAATTACTGGTGGACCCGCCTTCTGCTTCTCTGTGCTGCTCCTGTGTACCCACTGGGGCCTTCCCAAATACCTCCGGTTGACAACCCCTGGTCTAAGTTGTGTAGACTGAATGGATAAGAAAGCAAGTATACATTCACTTTGGATTCCAGAAATACAGCCACATGCCTGAAGTAGCCCAGACCAGAAGCAGGTGGCACTACAGCACACCTCCCTGCTTAGCTGGAGCAGACAGCTTGAGCTAAAGCTAGCTTGCCCACCCTGGAAGGGTGGGTTTGCAAGTGGGGTGGGAGGGATGCATCCTGGAATGCAGGGGGGAAGACTGTAAGTTAAACTTGAATCTGGAGGAGATCTAGGACAGAAGTTGAATAAACTGATTTAATGTAAATCAGTTAAGTCTGACACAGCATCCATCCAGGTTTATCTTATACCAGTTTTGGCCATTTTGAAAGTGGTCTATGTACTCTGAACTTCTGTTGTGTTATGGATTTCTGATCACCAGGGATCCTGGTTTTCCCTAAAACCTGCAAATTCTCTGATTAAAACCCCAAAATCTGCAATTAAAATGAAAGGCCACTACATATAGAGGTATCAGTTGAACATAATGTTTTATTGATATATTTACAGTTTTAAAGCAATTTGGAAGCCTACCAGTGCCTCATTCACTAAGATAAAGTAATTCTAAATACTATATATTTTGGCATTTGATTTTGGGTTTTTCATTATGTAAAGTCAGAGTTCATGCTGAGACCACTCTGTATACCTCAGAGAATTATGTGCAGAAAAATTCAAAATTATGCTAAATAATTTTTTTTAACAAGTTAAACTAAATATAACACTATTTGAACATTCTTTAGAAATATATGCAGGTACTTTGTGCCTAGGGACAGACATTACACCTAAACCCGTTTAAATGATCAGAAACTGTTATAACACTTTAACAGAACAGCATAATGGCTGCCTTTGTTTAATCAGCAAAGTGCAAGAAGGTAATTCTGATCACTGCTGCTTTGCTTAGAACTGGTCTGCAATTTTTCAATAAAACTGTTTTTGTTGGAAAATCATGATGTGTCAAAATTGAAACTTCCTGCAGGAAATTATCAATTTGAATGAAAATTTTGTTGAGAGTTTTCTCATTTCCAGGATGGAATTTATTATCCACATGATAGAGAGAGGCAGACTGAATGATGTGGAATTACCATAGAATTGTGAGTAACCTGGTGATAAATGCATATATCTAGTAGGTGGGAGACACAAATTGATTTCGGCAAGGGACAGCCATTACACACAAACCGGTTTAAGTGATCAGAAACTGGTTTAAACCTGTAACAGAACAGATGTTCAGTGCACATAAACCAGTTTCAAAATGGCTGAAACCAGTTTGAGATAAACCTGGTTGTAGTATCAGACTTAACTGATTTGGGTCAAACCAGTTTATGCAATGTCTGTCCCAGACCTCTTCCTGGATTAAAATAAATCAGACACCCCCAGCATCCTGGCATGCTCTATGGGCTGGGTGGGGCTCTCTATTCCACTGCAGGGCGACCCTCCCCCCTCTGCTCCCTGGCTAGAGCTTCAGCAGAGACTGCAGGCATCTATTTGGCTTCTCCCTGCTACGCAAGAATTATTTCCCCCTCCCCTCTGCCTTACATCTTTCAGCATTAGCTAGCAGGCTACATGCTGCCTACAGTCAATGCTGTGGGAGACAACAAAGGCGGACAGGCTCTTTTGAGGTAATCAACAGGTAGCTTAATGTCCTTCTTTGGAAAAGCTGTTTAAGAAGAGCTTGAATTAATGGACAGAGGCTTTGTTTTTTTAATGGGTTGATACACACTGAGTTAGCCATGGTAAACATTCCCTGCTGGGCTGCTCGGGGTGGGGGGTGAACATCAGAGCATCCTGCTGGGCCAGCCATGCCCCCCTCAGCTCAGCCCTGTGGAAGGGAAGGGAGGGCTGCTTTAGAATCCCTTAGCTTCCAGCCTGAGCCACTTCAGGCATTTGACTGATTTTTTTTCAGTCTAGAGGGGATGTCTGTGCAGTTACAAACCAGTTAAACCTAGCCAAGTTAGACTAATCTGCACGGATTGAATCAGTTCACGCTCAGGGTTTTTAAATGTCTGTCCCTAGCTGGTTGAGGATGGGTGTGAGGTATATGTATGTGGGGTGGGATTTGTAGGGGGAGGGGGAGGGATTTATGGGGGTTGTGAAATGGTGTGAGGTTTGTGAGTGGGTGTCGGGGTGTGGGTATGGGAGTATGTGGGGTTTGTGAGAGGGTGTGGGGTGTGTGGTGCACAGCCCCCACTGCCAGCAGCAGCAGATAGTGGGCCATTACCTCAATGGAGGAAAAGTGAGCCTGAACCAAGCCTTGGCTGACTGAGACTCTCAAGCCCTACCCCTTCCCCCTTTCCCTCCCACTTGGGATAGGGCTTAGGGTTTGCTGCCCTTTTTGCAATAAGCTGTTGCAGGATGGAACTCTGCCAGCCTGCAGAGAACTCTTTACAAAAGTGATAAATCTATGTGTTTCTCTGCTAAAATGAAAAATCCACTTGTTTCTCTGTTCAAAGGGAAATCTGTGTTTTTTCCTGTTTTTCCATGGGAAACAGAAAACCCAGATTCCTGCTGATCACTTATATCAGTTTGTGTGTAATTTCTGTCCCTAGTCCAGGTCTATTAATAGATGCAACAATGTAATGGAGTGGACAGTCACGTCTGGCTTGCAGTCACCCTGTATTTTGTGTAATTGTTTTTAGCACAGCAAAATGGAGACAAATCACTACTTTATGTTTTACAACCAACTAGCAAGCTTTTTGGGTAGTATAGACCAATTGTATATTTTCTAGATATCTCGATATAATAGATAAAACATACATATTCAACATGAGCCCAATTCACTATTTCTTTTGCACCTTGTACAATTACACTAGGGAACATGATTATACAGTTTACACCAGTGATTCTCAACCAGGATCCCATGGCACTCTGGGGTGCCTTGGAATACTTTTAAGGGCGCTGTGGTGTGCCACACAATCTTATAAAAATGCCATTCAGATTTGGCACACCAGGTACAAGTGGTCTGATGACAAAGCAGTTAATATATCCTGTGGTAGACCCAGAGATGTGAATAACAGCACTCTTAGGTCTGTAAACATGATTCACAAAATAAGCCCAGAGATTTCAAACAGGAATCCAGAGTGTTAAAACATTCTGACCTGTTGTGATCTTTTTGAGTTTTTTGCAGAAACAGAATTATTCTACTTTTTTTTTTTTTTACTACAAAAAGTAAGTGAAATCGAAGAGCAGGCACTTTGCAAGGGGTGCCTTGAGTCTACTGAGGAGTGCTTTTGAAGTTTATTATGGGTTGCCTTGAGTCTAGAAAGGCTGAGAACTACTACTCTATGCACACATATAACTGCATAATTTAGGGGTTTTGAGTAAAGGAAAACAGATAGTCCACAGATCCTTGATTCATGGATCACTTTGTTTTGACAAATATTTAGGATAGAGGTGCCCTAAAACATTGAAAATGTTAACAGATTTAAAATACACAACTTGAGGCTTGAGAAGATCACAAACGTCTATGCAATGAAAACAAAATAAGCAATCTGTAAATGAAATATATGAGTAATATATTTTCTAAAATTTTATACCTAAGACATGAAAACTAACAATTCAAAAAAATGGCAAATATCTTTTTAAACCTATTACATGCCAAATATACAGTCCATTTTTATTTTCATTAGGGGTGCACCAATAGAGATTTTGGGGGCCGATACCAATAGCCTACTTTTAAGGAGGAACATCAGACGATACCAATCCAAGTTCTGATACAGCTGCATGCAGCTGGTAAGTCTTTTGTGGTGGATGGGGAGTGGGGAGGTAAGGGGCATGGGGGGGCAAATCAAGGCCCCTGCGGTGAAGGAGGGAGTGGGGCTAGAGTAGATGCTGCCAGCTGGGATGGGGTGGGGTGGGGCAGGGGATGGAGCTCCAGCTTGTCTGGGGGATGCAGGGCAGAGGACGTTGCTCCCGACACTGCACGCACCCTGGGAGGGAATGGGGGAGGGGTGTGCCCCCAGATCTGTGCAGGGGGAGGCTGCAGCTGGGACTGGAGCTGCTCCAGGCTCTTCCTGGTGCATGGGGGCTGTGCTCTTGGCTGCAGGGCCACACTTGGGACTGCACTCCGGACGCACAGGGGCTGTGCTCGGTGCAGGCAGTGATGGCATTGGAAGGCTGGCTACAGGGAGGCTATGGAGAAATTTGGGGTGGATGTAGCCCACCCATTACCCTCTCCTCCCAGCACTGCCACCTAACACCCTAAGTACAGCCCCCACACATCAGGAGCACAGCCCTGAGCACAGCCCCCATGCGCCGGGAAAAGCCCGGCGCAGCCCTGCAGTTGCAGTCCCCCATGCAGATCCAGAGGCACATGCCCTCCCGGGGTATGTGCAGTGGCAGGAGCTGCCCCACATCCCACAGACAAGCTGCAGCTCCATCCCACGTCCCCCCCCCCCAGGTGGACAGCACCTGCCCCACTCCCTCCCTCTCTGCTTGGGGCATTGATCTGTCCCACCACACCCCTTCCCTCCCTGCTTCCCTTCCACCACAACAGACTTACCAATTACATGCAACTCTCCACGTTGCCAGGCTGTGCTCCTTGCTGCCTCTGTGGTACGCTGGTGCATGCATGCAAGGGCATTTATGGGTGAAATTACTGGCCACATCAGTTTTCTGAAGTCTATGGCTGCATGCAACAAATTACTAAATTGCTACTGGACTCTAACTCATGTGTTGTGATACTTCATACTTTCTATATTCTATGTAAGACACCAATTTTATGTGGAAATTGGTATTTTATTCTATTAAGACAATGGTTTATACATTTCCACGTAGTGTTTTTCCTAATCAGGGAGGCTGAAGAGGCGGATGAAAGGGGATAGTTAACTTAGGGTTCCTTGAAATTCTGTTATTTTTCAGTGACTTCTCTGATGTCTCAGAATACTTATCAGCTAAGTTATTGTACATTTTCCCCATTGACTTTCCATATAAAACAGCAAGTTTGAGTAGCATTTTAGGACATACTGGGCATGGCTACATGTACTATTACTGTGCATGAGTACATTCTAGAGCTTATTGCTGCAGAATTTATTGTTCCCAGGTACACTGTTTGAATGTGCACTCGGATGCAATTAACTCCAGAGCAATAAGTACCACAATTTATTAATGTGCAGCACATGGAGCTGGACTGGAGCAGCCCTGGCTGGCAGAAGGCCGTGGGGAGATCAGCCTGCCAGTCTAGGGCTGCTCCCCTACCCCCACCCCCTCCCAGCTCAACGTGCTGCAGAGCAGCTGGCTGGGGCATGAGGAAGCTTCAGTGTAGAGCTAGCTGGCAGGCAGCCCCTCCAGCATCTACACATTAACAAATACTATCCTGTTGTGGAGTAAATTAGTTTACTCCAACCTAATGGGGGCACACATATAGATGATGAGACATTTACTTTGCAGCTAATTAGCCAACTGTGCAGTAAACGTCTTATGCAGATGTGCCCACTCCTATAGATTTAAAATGAAAAAAGAGAAAAAAAAGATTCCTAACATTTATATTTTCCACTGTATTGCAAAGCTGAATCAGTTCAGATCATGGCATAAAAATACAAAGTACAGGAAACACAACTTTGCAAATAGCAGGTGTATCATTTATCTGTGTTTTACATGCGGTAGCACTATTCTACTCCAGCTTAAGTACAAAGGACTAGATCAACGGAGACTGGTTTATGTCCTAAAGCCCACATTATCTGTTACCACGTGGTTTGGGGAGATATGAGCAATGAGGGTATACAACCAAACCTGTGGGGGTAGGCCCTTCCCCCTTCCGATTCCCCACTCCATTACTTGAATGATGTCCTCATATCTCATTCATAAAGCTGCACACATTCTGTTGCCAAAGTAGCCTTTACACATTAAGGGGTAGTCATAGTTTACCACAGGTTTTGCTTTCATTATTCCTGATATTCTGGATTCCCTCTCATTAATGCAAGGATTTATTTCAGGGGTGGGGTAAGAATAATGCTATAAAGATTTTTATCAACACTTAGCAGGTAGGCTAATAATCAGCCTCATTCCCATTCTTTTATTAAAATCAATATAGGAAGAATTTTTGAATGTCAGTCAATATTTTTCCTTAATAGAAAGAAATACATGAGGTCTGAATCTGAGGAACTTAATAGATCAGCCAAGATTAAGCAGGGATTGGGGTGTGGGAGAGGGTGAAGGCTTCTACAGATTGTCTGCATTCTTTTGGGACTTGTAACAAACTTGCAGTGTCTATCATGTTTTATCCCATCAGGAACTGGGAAAAAAGTAACTGTAACAATTACAGCTTCCAGTACAAACCAGGGATGACTTCATCTTAATATGATTGAAAAAGTGCTATTATTCATCAAATTAATTATTTTGTGCTGAGTAGAGCCTGCAAGCTGCCAGCATACATTAAACTGTCATGAATAAATTTACCCTCCTCCTTGCACGTGGTGCTGGCTCTGGAGTATTAGGGGATGTAGATTCATTTGGTGTTTCTGAGGTCGAGCTAAGAGATGAGTTACTGCTTGAAAGTTCTTTGTTCTGCCGTTTAGTTCCAAATGGTAAAAGAGAGGCCACAAAGTCTGACACATCCTTTTGCTCTTCTCTCTGAGAATCCTGCTTGAGTTTATAGGCCCGGTCATTAGCAATCACTTGGGACAAGGGCATTCCAAAAGCCTGAGGAACAAATTCTGCAACAAGAAAAAGAATATTTACTGTTAATTTCTTTGCAACGATCTAATAAAAATAGCATCAGCCTCCTAATTCTTTAAATATATAATATAGTCTAATATGTATATAGCAGGTTTACTTGGCAATCAGAAAGTAGGATAGGCAGTTAATCCTTCTGCTCCATCTCACCTGTTGGCAGTGGTGTATTATGAGCAACATTGCAAATGATGAGGTCCTAACGTGTTCTAGGCTATTATTAGTGACCAAGTGCTCTGAGTAGCAGGTGTGATCAGCTAAGCTGAGGATGAACAAGTACTGAGTAATAAGGTAACAATCTTTAATGAGGTGCAAACAGCTGAAAACAGGCTCCTTCTGCATGAACTGGCAAGTTTACTTAAAATCAACTTAAACAGCTTTTAGTATTGAAATCAATACAATTTTGCAAATGTTTAGCATTATTTTCATTACAAATCTCTGCCACCTTACCCACAGGCATACCAAGAGGGTACCAGACTTTCACAATACTAACTCCCTAGCCTAGATAATAATATACTGACCAGAAAGTGCAGGATAACTGAACAGGGCAGGCATTGTACTAGGAGTCATGGTACTTGGGTTCAAATACCAGCTGTACTCTGTACTTAACTTTGGGAAAGTCATTTAAGCTCAAATCAAAGGTATCTGGGTGCCTAATTTCCATTGTAATGACATGGTTGTTAACTATCCATGAATACCTTTGCATGAATATCTGAGCCCTTGTCTGCATCTAAAAATTGTGCTGCTTCAGCTATACCAGTAGAGGTAAAAAATAGTAAGTGGGTGTAGTTATACTTGTATGAAGGTTGTTCTTGTCATTAAGGCTAGAGGCAAACATTCAAAAATCCTGAGCCTGAATTGATTCAATCTTTGCAGGTTAGTCTAACCTTGCTAGGATGAACAGGTTTGTAACCGTACAGATATCCCCCCTGGACTGAAAAAATGCAGGCACATTCCTGCAGTGGCTCTGGCTAGAAGCCAGGGGGCACTACAGCAGCCCTCCTTTCCCTTCCACAATACTGAACTGAGTAGGAGGCGTGTGGCCAGGCTCTGGCAGGATGCTCTGATTAAGGAGGGGTTCCCCCTTTGCTGCTCCTGACAGACAACCAGGGAGTTACACAGCATTTACTTACACAGCAGGGAGTTAGTGTTTATCAGCCCATCAAGAAAACAAAAGCCACTCTCCTTACTTCTTTTAGCTCCAAAGAGCCCTAAGCAGACACTGTCCTGCCTGCCTTACACAGACACCTCCCAGCATTAGCTAGCATACCATCTGCTGGCTACGATCCATGCTATGGGAGAAGGGAAGGGGAAATCCCTGTTTGAGCAGAGAGTGTTGCGGGAGGGCACAGGGAAGCCAGGCAGACCCTGCTGTGCCTGACATTCCGGCTGGAGCTCCAACTAGGGAGCAGAGGGGAGGGCCAGCCCAGCTCTCTGGAGCAGAAAGCTTAACTCAGAAGTACGTTGGGATGCAGAAAGTATGTCTGATTTAACTTAAACAAGG
>NW_017729032.1:172630163-172631258 GCF_001723915.1 Gavialis gangeticus
TGAGATGGGGGTTGGGGGGGAGGGGAGTTAGCGGGTCTGTAGGGGTGGGGTGGGGTTAGAGACAGAGGGGCTAAAAATAGTCCAGTGCCAGGGAAACTGGTAGGGAAAGCAAACACTGATAAATCTGGTGGCACATGAAGCAGCTTGTAGAATGAGTGCTGGTAGGGAAAGTGCAGCCCTGAGTCTGGGGCAAATGGCTGGGCTTTCCTAGCCCTGGGGCTGCACAGGTAACTGTACAGAAGTTCCATGCACTGATCCAACCTAGATTGAGTAAGTCTGATGCTATATTGTTCTAGGTCTATGTTAAACTGGGTTCTGCCATTTTAGATTGGTCTGTGTGCACAGAACTTCAATACAGTTAGGGATTTAGATTTATTTTTGAATAGGAAAACTGGGTCTGTAAATGTAAGGGCCACAGCTGGGCTAACTAAGTTAAATCAGGAACCCCCTTAACATTCCCAAATACCTGCACTTAGCCAAAAGGCCCATTAGAAGTACTGAATCAGGGTTCCTGCCTAAATTCCATAACATAGCATTGTTTTGTTAAAAGAGCATGATGTGTATTAAATCACCAAGAGCATTACTGCAGTGGAATAGAATGGCACTCCAAAAATTCACTGAATTTGTAACTGCTTCTATCAGGCATAAGAAATGTATCTCCCTAGATGTCCCTCCTTGTGATGGGAGACTTCCTTTTATACTCTTTATCCAGAGTATAAAGCTGATTTCCAGACAAAGCATCCTTGCAGACCCATTCCAAGTTCCTAACCTAGGATAGCCACTGATTTCCATCTGTGCCAACAAAGCTAGGGACAGACATTCAAAAAGCCTGAGCCTGAATTGATTCAATCTTTGCAGGTTAGTCTAACTTGGCTAGGTAATCAGTTTGTAACCCAGACAGACATCCCAGAAATGCAGGAACATTCTGCAGTGCCCCAGGCTAGAAGCTGGGGGGCACTAAAGCAGTCCTCCCTTTGCTTCCATAGGGCAGAACTGAGGGGGGCATGGTCAGGCCCTGGCAGGATGCTCTGATTATCCAGGGCTGCCTGGCAGAGAACGTTTATCACCCCTAACTCAGTGTTTATCAACTCATTA
>NW_017729032.1:172651639-172678467 GCF_001723915.1 Gavialis gangeticus
CAGAGAGAAGCCAGGCAGACACTCTGTGTCTGCAAGTCTGTGCAAAGCTCCAACCAGGAAGCAGAGGGGATGGGCCAGCCCTGCTGTGGAGCACAGAGCCCCACCCAGCCCAGAAAGCCAGGATGCTGGGGGTGTCTGGTTTATCTTAAGTCACCAAGGGGTCTGGGACAGACACTGCATAAACCAGTTTGACCCAAATCAGTTAAGTCTGATACTACATTCAACCAGGTTTATCTCAAACCGGTTTCAGCCATTTTGAAACTGGTTTATGTGCACTGAACATCTGTTCTGTTATAGGTTTAAACCAGTTTCCGATCACTTAAACCGGTTTACGCGTAATGTCTGTCCCTTGCCGAAATCAATTTGTGTCTCCCACCTACTAGATATATGCATTTATCACCAGGTTACTCACAATTCTATGGTAATTCTACATCATTCAGTCTGCCTCTCTCTGTCATGTGGATAATAAATTCCATCCTGGAAATGAGAAAACTCTCTCAACAAAATTTTCATTCAAATTGATAATTTCCTGCAGGAAGTTTCAATTCTGACACATCATGATTTTCCAACAAAAACAGTTTTATTGAAAAACTGCAGACCAATTCTAAGCAAAGCAACAGTGATCCGAATTACCTTCTTGCACTCTGCTGATTAAACAATGGCATCCATTATGCTGAAATGCAGACTACGACAGTCATCCACTCCTATACTGCTCCACACTACAGAAGTACAACATGATCTATCACAATGACTAGCCTTGATGTCTTCTTGGAAGCTTTGGATGTAATATGTGGGTGCCATCCTAGGATACAGCAAACTAAACGGGAGCTAGATACTAAAGTAGCTGCCAATTCCACTATGTGAAATATAGCACAATCTATAAACTCTCCATTACATGCGTTTCCCAGCATCCCCAGCATATGTTTTCACATAAAAATCAACTTGTTGATTCTGACCTATGAAGTTCTGTGGTTAAAACTGCTGAGACACTTGCACTAATCAGATTAAAATGTCAAGAATTAGGTGGAGAAAGCTGGTAACAGAATGCACTGAAAGAGGGGTCTTCAATTTAGGAATACCCCTTCCTAGCTGATTAGCAATTCAGAAAAAATAGTTAGTTACTCTAACTAAATTTGAGTGTCCCAAGGCTGAACAGCAGGGTGCAGGAAGAATCTCTGGCTCCACTGAAGTAAATGGCAAAATTCCAACCAGCTTTAATAGTGTGAAGATTTCACCTATACTGTTCTCAGTGAGAAAACTGCAACTAGAACTCACTTCCCCAGCTAGTTTTAGTTAATTGACCTTCACTGCATGAAGTAAAGCTTTTCTATTTAGTCAGAATTTTTCTGTGGGAAGGGTTTTGAATGAGGGTTTTTATTTCCTTTAAATTAGGAGTTGCTTAAGTTCTCTAGTTGATGTTAGTACAAAACACAACACAATGTGATTTCTTAAAATATTTAATATGCCCAGAGAGCAGAATGGACATATTTTATAAATTAAACAAAATGAAGCACAATGTGGTGCTGAAAAGGCTTTGGAAAAATACAATTCTGAGAAATTGCAATGAAAATTAAAAACTTATTAAAAATTAAGGGCTCAGTCCTTGGACCTGTGCTGTTCAATGTCTTCATCAGTGACTTGGATGAGAGTATGGAAAGCACTCTGTCCAAATTCGCAGATGATACCAAATTATGGGGTAAAGTTAATACACTAAAGGGTAGGGAACGAATTCAGGTGGATCTGGATGGATTGGAAAAGTGGGCAGAACAGAACAGAATGCAATTCAACAAGGACACGTACAAGGTGCTGCACCTTGGGGGAAGGAATCATCAGTATGCTTACAAGCTGGGGGAGGATCTTCTCAGCAGCACACCAGTGGAAAGGGATCTCGGAGTCACTGCTGACACCAAAATGAACATGTGTCATCAATGTGACGAAGCGATCAGTAAAGCCAACCACACTTTATTATGCATTAGCAAGTGCACGACAAACAGGTCCAGCAAGGTGATACTTCCCCTCTATGCTGCATTGGTCAGGCCGCAGCTGGAGTACTGTGTCCAGTTTTGGGCACCACACTTCAAGAGAGATGTGGACAAGCTTGACAGGGTTCAGAGGAGGGCCACTCGTATGGTTGGGCCCTGCAGGCAAAAACCTATGAGGAGAGATTGAGGACCCTGGATCTCTTCAGCCTCCGCAAGAGAAGGCTTAGAGGTGATCTTGTGGCCGCCTACAAATTCATTGGGGGAAGGGCAGGGGCAGCAAGGAATAGGAGATATTCTGTTTACCAGCTCACCCCTTGGAGTAACTAGGAACAACGACCACAAGCTGATGGAGAGCAGATTTAGGTTGGACATCAGGAAAAATATCTTTATAGTAAGGGTTGCCAGAATCTGGAATGGGCTTCCAAGGGAGGTGGTGCTCTCCCCTACCTTGGGGGTCTTTAAGAGGAGGCTAGACGTGCACCTGGCTGGGGTCATCTGACCCCATCACTCTTTCCTGCCCAGGGCAGAGGGTCAGACTCTATGATCTGCTAAGGTCCCTTCCGACCAAAACAACTATGAACGAAACATCCTGGGACTGTTCTCTCCAGAATACAAACATAGGCATACTGCCAACATTAAGATGAATTACTGAAGAACTGTAAGTAAAAGCAGTAAGAAATACTTCTAAATTTACAAAGAATGGGTGGAAAGTAAATATAGGAGGAGAAGAAAAAGAATGTTTCTAGAATTACTGGCTGCAATCAAAGAAAAACCAAATATTTATTCAGAGAGGTGTGTTTTCTCTAAAAATAACCAAGTGTCCTTAGTGAAGAACTCTATCAACTGCAGTAAAACTGCAGCTTAATAGGCCTCACAAACCTGAATTTAATTCACAGAAACTCAGTAAAATGCATGCTGAAGAAATCAACTTTTAAAAGTTTCATGGTCCACCTCTAGTGTTTTTGGAAGCAATGAAGCACTAAAATAAAACAAAAAGATCATAGGACATTCCATTGACTTAACCTATTATCCTCCAATATATCAGTCTTCATGTTTCTTCTGAATTTTATTATCTGGTTGTAGTTAGTGTTAAAGGAAAATATCTCACTATATTTTTTTAAGAGCAGGCTGTGGGAGAGGGAGTCAGGAATCAGCTTTGAGATAAAAAATTCCAGGAGAAATCCAATCCAGGAGTCATCTCTCCCTGGAATGTCAGGGTGCCTAATCAAAAAAAGGACACTTAAATTAGCATTCATACTGCTGTCAGGAGACAGATGAAAGGTAAAAGCTTTGCTTCTACTAACATTCAAATCAGTAGTGATTATATTAGGGGTGGGCAAAATACAGCCTGCAGGCTGCATCCAACCCACAAAGGCTAGGGACAGAAATTATACATAAACCAGTATATGTGATTAGAAACTGGTTCGAATCTGTTAACACAACACAAGTTCAGTGCAGATAAACTGCTTTCAAAATGGCCAAAACTTAAGATAAACATGGACTGATGTAGTATCAAACTTAACTGATTTAGTTTAAATCTGTTTATTGAACTTCTGTCCCAAATTCCCTCCAGACTGAAGTTAGCTCACAGTCCCCCAGCATCCCACGATGCTTTGCCCCTCCCCTGCAAATGCTCCCCACACATAAGGTGAGTGGACTAGCTTTGGCCCAAGCTCTAGCACCTCCCTGGCTTCTGGCCTGGGCCACTGCAAGCATGTGTCTGCATTTTTGTAATCAAAAGTGAATACCTGTTCACTTGCTTATCAGTTCAATCTACACAGCTTAGACTAACCTGTGAAGACTGAACTGATTCAGCCTTGGGCTTTTTGACTGTCTGTACCTAGCCCAATTGATTGTTATCTTTGTGCTCCTTTTCAGGCACTGGGTCCATCCCAAGTGTTGTTCTTGGGCTCCCTAAACTGCAGTCTGCAGTTACAGGGCTTAAGACCAAGGAACGCTCATTGCACCCCTACACCAGACAGCCACAGTCTGGCCCACAAAAGCTACACACCCTGCTCTACCTACCTGTGTTATTTTCATTTCTCTCTCCATCTGCTGTCTCCTTCCCAGCTGCAAAACTAGTACAATTAGAACCAGCTAGCTGCAGTCACTACTTGCAGGCAGAAAAACTGGGAAACAGTAATCATGAATAACAGAGTGCTCAAGGCCTGTTTGTGTGAATATACCCATGCCTACAGTGCCAAATATTTGTTTTGAACTGGTTGCCCAGTAATGGAAGACATTTTCATTATAAAATAAACAGTAGACATGCTTGCTAAGAAAACATCATGCAAGTGATCAGGGCAACACTTAGCTGACTATGAAGCATAAAAGAAAGGAGCTTTGCCTTGCACTTACACAACACATAAATCATTGTTTGGTGCTGTAGGTGTGGCTGAGTCCTGAATTAAGAGTCACATGCTGCAATCACAGAAAGAGAGAACAATACTGAAAGGTACTATTGGGTCCCTGTGGCCAATATGCTCCCCATGCAGTGAAAGGGAAAGCAAATCTGCAAACACAGCAATGATGCTGAACCTGTTGAGAAGGAACCTGGTTAAGCAGGATGCTGTCCCCACTGCCCTGAGAATCCACATTACCTACTAGGCTAAATATTTACATAGCTCAATGACCAAACAGAAAACACAGGCCGTATATTCACCCCCCAGAACTGTACCTAGTGCCCCAAGAGAGCAGTCCAGGCAGAGTAAATAGCAGTATAGCTACCATCCTTGTCCTGCTGAAAAGGCTGGGAGGGTGCTATAGAATGGTACAGAGGTGGAATTCCATACTACCGCAGCTGCGGACCTAGATTTCTTTGGTTTATGGCCATTTCTCCACTTTATGGACCATGTCCCTAACTTAGGTGACACCTCCATCAACCTAGCAGGCTTCAAGGAAAAAGAGAAAATAAGGACTATGGCTCATTGGCCCTGTAGAATTTTGCCCACAGGTTTATGCCACTGTACAATATTTTGTACAGGGCTCGGGATAGATATTACACATAAACTGGTTTAAGTGATCAGAAACCGGTTTAAACCTGTAACAGAATGTAAATTCAGTACACATAAACCAGTTTCAAAATGGCTGAAACCAGGTAGAGATAAACCTAGTTTAATGCTGTATTAGACTTAACTGATTTAGCTAAAACCGGTTTATGTAATGTCTGTCCCAGACCCCTTCCTGGTTCAAATTTAACCAGAGTCCCCCAGCATGCTCTCTGGGCTGGGCTCTCTGCTCCAGTGGAGCAGGGCTGGCCCCGCCCCTTTACTCTGTAGCCTGAGCAGGGTCAGAGATGTGGCAAGACACCAGCTGGCATGGCCCAGTTAAGGCAAAGTGGGCAGAGAGGGGGTTAATTCTTCCCTCCTTCCCCTCCCCACCACTGCATCCAGGGTCTGCCAGTCTGCTGGGGGCAGTGGAGGTGGAGGTGGTGGCCAGGGCTAGCAAAACCAGTCCCTGGGGGCAGAAGGGACAGAGGGAAGAATTAACACCTGCCCCCTTCACCTTAATGGGGCCCTGCCAGGACAGTGTCTGGCCACATCCTGCTACTGGAGCAAAAACGAGTATGGGGAAGGGCAGGGTTAGACTAACCTGCAAGGACTGAATCAATTCAGGCTTAGGCTTTTTTAATATCTGTCCCTAGCCCAAGAGGGAAGGGTACAGGCTGCTTCCATTATACTTACAGACAGCAAATTTTAAAAGGAGGAAAAAAGAAAAAGAAAGAGAGACAAGTTTGGAATAGTCTGAAGGGAAAAAATATAGAATGAAAGTCCATGGAATCAGCTGGGTGACTATTAAAACAATACAAAACAAAACAAAAAATGTGGTTAAGAGATGCATATCATAAAAAAGAAAATTAGGAAGCAGATAAAATACACATGAATGAATAAGCACAATAACTTCTTGTAGCAACAGTTCAACACTACATAGAAAGATGCATTAGAAATATATAATTAAAAATTATAAAATATATATTAATTAATTTAATGTATAATTAAAAATCTATCTAAGAAACACTAACAGAAATGACTATGAAGGCAACCAGATAATATCCAAGTAATATGGTATATACATTTATAAGGCATTGTACCCAAGAAGAAGAGGTATTAGAACACTCCTGAAAGTAAAACTGTAAGGAGTCACAATTTTTGGATAGTGAAAGAGACTCAGGTATTTATAATATTATCAAAATATGTAATTTATTTTTATATCTGGTACTACATTGGAAAATAAGTCATTAGCAGTTATAAGAAGTACATGACATTTTTTTAGATTCTCAAAAAAACACCAACTTTAAATAAATGCTTTTATAAGACAATATCAAAGTGGTACTAGCCACATGAGGTTAAAGACACCTATCATTTATTTAAAAACTAGTTAAAAGTCTGAAGACAGAGACTTGGATAAGTGGACACCAGTTCCTTGTGTAAGGAACTGTTTTGTTACTATCTGAAATAGAGGAAATAGAATGGAAAGCAAAAAGGATTTCTCACAAAACTTCATTACTTTATTTTCTCACGAATACACAAGGTGGTGAGGAAAAACCCTATAATACTGTGCAGTGTAATGGGTGATTCAGTTCAATGCAGCCAAGAGCAGGTACACTCTTATTTGCACTGACACAAACATCATAAAGTGTGCTTTGTCTTCTCGAAAACATAACTATATTAAACAAACACCTTAGTGATCAGATAACGTATTGTGTGGGTCTGGTCAGTATTACATTAGCACGTTTTTACTGACAAACACAAGCTTTTATTGATTTTTTCCATTTCTGTCATAGCAAAGATATACTGCTACTTGAGAGTGACCTGCAGTCTGTTCCAGCATTTGATCAAACTGTTTTGATCAAATTCCAATTGCAGATAGTTTGCTCAAAGAGACAAGGGTGCTTGCTTAGTCCAATGTGATGGTTAATAAAGTGTCAAACTGTCTGTGTTTTCACACAGTCTAAGACTTCTGGTTTGCCATTTATTCCCTAGCCTTAGTGTGATGAGAATGTATGACCTGTTTTGATGCAGCTGCCTGCATGTGGCTACTGCATTTCGTACATATTTAGGTTCCTTCTAAATATTGCTGAACAGTTCAATAAATAAAAGAGATACAAGTCTATGGAAAATTTATAAGACAAATTAAACTAAAATGTGTTAATAAATACTAAAATTCAGAGTGAATAAGTAACAAACTGCATTGCACTACAACCCATTCACTCTTATTTTAAAGCTGATACTTGATTTTAAGAAATATCTTCCAATCAAAAATATAGGTAAAGCAATAAGACCCAAGGGATGAACATTTGATGCAAAGTGTATTTAGTAGGTAGCATGTAAAATATAATTGTTATTGAATAACCTTAATCAATGGGGAAAACAACAAATAAATCTAAAAAGTCAACATGCCAAGAGTCACATTATTTTTCCTGAAAGTTATCAACCATCTTAATATAAGAAAGCTTTATTAAATGTTTTTTACATTTATTTTTCAAGCCAAGAACATAATATTCAGTTAATAAGACAAAAATATTATAATGAACAGGCATTCTTTCTAGAAATCTTCAAACAGGAATAGAAGTACAAAATACGATTTGGCCATATTTATATATCAAGTGATTTAGGAATCTAGGTACTGTTCTGGTTGATCCTTTACATATTAGCTTAAAAGTTGCTGTATCATGAATGTTTTTAGTCAATGGGTATTACCTTTGCTGACAAGACTTCTATAACATTCTGCTTAGACCAGGGGACAAGTGTCAAGCATTCAATTTGAATTTGAATGTTTTGAGATGGAAACAACTTGGAAGACTGTGTAGGCAGAATCAGTTTTACCTTACAACCTCATCCACACAAGTGTGGATGTTTGGTTCCCTGGGGACAATTAGCAGCAGCACACCTTGCCACCAGTTGTCCCCAGGGAACGCCTGTACCACACAACCTGTGGTGCAGGCAGGTTACTCCGCGTGGGCTAGGGGAGGCTGGGGTCATCACTGGGCTGGCCCCAACAGCTTTACCTGAGGTCCTAGGGGCCTCCTCAGGCTGCAGTAGCAGCGATCCTGCTGCTCAGTGTGGCTCTGGCCAGACAAGCTCTGATTCTGAGTGGCACAGACTGCCCCTGTATGCACTACTCTGCTTTTTTTTCGCATGGGGTTTTTTTATTCCTGGATATCCAGAGGTCAAACCACTCCCCCCCCCGCACTGCTCCCTTCTGGTGCAGAGAATACCTAAATGTGCGGCACCACATACCACACAGCCATGTTCATCTGGATGCATGGGCAACTGGTGCCTCGAGTCAGTGACAATGCAGGGGGGAGAGGGGCGTTCCTCTGCTCCGGTGGTCCTGCTTCCTGGCCGGCACTCACAGTGGGGGCACTGGCGCTCCTGCCTGCCCCCCTGCCTGTTGCCTGAACAGGGAACATGGCCTGACAGGGAGTGCACCAGTGCTCTTAGGGGGTGCACGTGCATCCCTGTGCACCACCTACACATCGCTGCTGTCTGGACACAGCCTACCTGTCTGTTGCGACAGGGTTTGGAGGCAAATTTAGAACAAAAGGACAGAAGCAATGAAGCTCATGAGACAAACTAAGCAGAGAGCTCCAGACACACAGAGGAAGAGCCAGGCAGAAGAACAGAAAAGACAAGCATGCTTTTGCATGATTTGAATATGGGAGCAACCACAGCTGACACAGCAAATTGAGTGGAAAAACTCCATGGTTCAGAAGTAAACCATAAGCTTCACAGGAGGATTCTGGACCACCCCAGAATCAGCTCAGCTCAGACCAAAGAATAATCCAGAATTATGAGAAAACAGAGGCATAGAAATGAATACAGCGTTTATTATTTTTGTCCAGATCTACGTATTGTTTGTGTTGCTAATAAAAAACAATAATATTAGAATCCTGATCCACGTTCATTTGTGTCCAAATGCTTGTATACACTTGTATGCTGTGTACTTTCACTATTGTGTGCAGATTACCTCTAGATTAAAGTATACCAGAAAATCCACTTAGCTGAAATTCTGAAGATGGGAGGGGAGGATTTAAACCATAAGGAAATCAGAGGGATTAGCAGAGTCTAGCGGTTCTCAACCTTGTTTGTCCCGAGCAACCTCTCTTTAGACTCAAGCCCCACCCCCCTTGGAAAATGTCAGATCTTTGTTTTCACTCATTTTTGACTCCAGAAAAACAGAATAATTCTTCTGTTCCAAAGAGTTCTGCATTTATCTTATAAATCAAGGTTGTGTGCCTAAGTGGCAACCTTGATTTCAAGGCATCCCACGGTTAAGAATCACTGGTCTAGGGAGACTGAATATGTATACAAAAAATATGTCTAGAAACCTCAAGCTGAGGGCGGTGCCTGGAATTAATCAAGAGTCTGTCCAAGCAGGGAGTTCACTTGAATCTATGTGAAATTGAATGTCCAGTAGCAGTGTTATTTTGACACATGTTAAACAATTATTTCTGATTTTTTTTTTAAATGCTTACTTGGGTAACAAGAGTTGATGTTACAAATCATGGCAGCAATGAAAAGCTATTTTATAAAATATATATTTTTTCCCTTGAGGAACAAATATCTGGATAATATACACTAGGTAACACAGTCCAACCACTGAAGATATACATAGCAATTTCCTAAACAAAATAGACAGCTTTTAGGTAAAGATATACTGATTTTATTGTTGCTGTACCTCTGTCTCTGATTCTGTCCTTCCCTAATGAGTCCAGTTTCTTTCTTAATGATTTCTTCCTCTTTTGTCCATCTGTAGGAGAAAGAACAAGAAATATATAAGGAGGAAGAATAAAGAAGTGTTGCATATGCACATACAGAGGCTCAGATTGTCTATGTTACCTGAGTGTGCACATAGAGAAAGGGAAACGTACAGGTTTTTTTTTCCTTTCATGTGTGTCTCGTAAGTGCCAGAGACAGTCATAGGGAAGCACATAGATTGTTTCCTTTGTGTGCCACAAACATTGAAAGGTGCAAAAAAGGGGGCAATAGTATGCATACCCACACATGCCAGATTGCATATAGTGGAAGCTGATGAATTTATGCATCAGTACTAGATTCTGCTGGAAGAATGGTAGGAAGCAGGTTCCCCAATTCTAAAGAATACTTATGCCTCATCATCAGCAGCCATATTACAGTTACACTGATACAGAGTTGCTATCTTGTGGGATGAGTCAACAAACCCCAAGTATGAATTCTCCACAGCAGTAGGTTCACTTGGTTGGCAAATGATCCAGCTTCAAAACCTGATTCCTCAGATAATAATCTTGCAATCTGAGCATGGCATGTCCTGATTAGTCAGATGGAGAAGAATTTTAGAACAATTGTTTCAATATAGCATATTTTCCCAAGGGTTTTTAACGTGTTAGGCACTGAAGATTTTGTGCAAGGTAGGCAGGTTTATTCTTGAATCAACTATGTCGAAAGGTTGGCTACCACTATTTCCTGCAGCATCATCTTTTAAAATGAAAAGTCAACAAAAATGACATTTTTATTAGATGTAAACACAATACTGAAGGTTAAGTTATGTACCTGCTTTAACATGTCACCTTAAACATCCTAATCCTAAAGAAATATAATAGACCTATACTGAATGTACACACTACCTGAACTAGTGATTAATGACTGTTTACTCTGACCTTGCTCTGTTTGTAATACTATTATATACTACAAAAGGAAACTTTGAATACCTCCGATTAATCTGTAGGGTGGGAAAGACAACAAATAATTTGCCTCAATGTGTTTTCTTACATCAAGTCAAAGGCACAAACAATGTTTTATGCTTAGGAGCTTATTATATGGGAGTGAAAGGGACCTTCTTGGTCCTTGACATCAGTTCCCAAAGACATCTTTTTCCCCATTCAAACATTTACCAAGCTTTATCTTGAAACTGGTTAGTGGTTTTGCCCTCTCTGTACCCGTTGGAAGACAGTTCCAGAACGTTATAACTCTGACTGTTAGAAACCTTTCAATTTCCGGCCTAAATATGTCTACAGCCACTTTATACAGATGTGCGCTTGTGCCAACATTGTCTTTTACCTGAAATAACTTGTTTTCCTTCCCTGATATATTTTTATACTGAAGTCATATCCCCTCTCTCAATCCTTACTTTGCCAGCATGAACTAGTCAAATGCTTCAGCTCGCCTCTCATTGTATGGGCCCTCATTTCCCCCGATCCTGACAGCCCTTTTCTCAACCTGTTCCAGTTTGAGGTTATTTTTCTTGATCAAACAACAACTGTACACAGCATTCCAGAGATTGTCCTATGACAACTTTGTACCTGCTCCTTTGCCTGTTTCACAGATGCATCAGAGTCATCCTGTGATTAATATACCTTTCTTTCTCCTTCTCTGTCACTTCAAATACGTGGGCTGCAAGCTTACAGATGAAATTCTTCTTTGGTCTAACAGCATGACTTTGCATTCTATACTTACAGGCTAGGGACAGACATTACACATAAACCAGTTTAAGTGGTCAGAAACTGGTTTAAACCTGTAACAAAACAGATGTTCAGTACATATAAACCAGTTTGAAAATGGCTAAAACCAGTTTGAGATAAACCTGGTTGAATGTAGACTTAACTGATTTGAGTCAAACTGGTTTATGCAATGTTTGTCCCAGATGCTTTCCTGGTTTAAGTTAAACCAGACTCCCCCAGCATCCTCTCTGGGCTGGGCTCTCTGATCCACAGCAGAGCTGGCCCCTCCCCTCTGCTCCCTGGCTGCAGCTCCCACAGGTGTTTGCTTGGCTTCCCCCTGTTACCCCATCCCCTCTGCCTTACACAGACACCTCTCAGTATTAGCTAGCATACCACATGCTGGCTATGGTCCCTGCTATGGAAGACTGGTTCCTTCCTTGGAAAAGCTGTTTACGAAGAGCTTGAACTAATGGAGAAAGGCTATGTTTTCTGATGGGTGATAAACACTGAGTTAGGGGATAAACACTGTGTTATCAACTCAGTAGACTGCTCAGGAGGAGGTGGGGGGAACCCCTCCCTAATCAGAGCGTCCTGCCAAGGCCTGGCGACACACCCCTAAGCTCAGCATCAGAAGGGAAAGGAGGGCTGCTCTAGTGCCCCCCGGCTTCTAACCTGAGCCACTGTAGGCATGTGGCTGCATTTCTGGGATGTCTATGCCATTACAAACCAGTTTAGCCTAGCTAAATTAGACTAACTTGGAAAGATCGAATCAATTCAGGCTCGGGTTTTTTGAATGTCTGTCCCTAGCCACAAAGTTTTTCAGCAGGTGCATTACAGTCTAATTAACAGTATTACTCATTCTTCAAAGCAGTGGTTCTTAAACTTTTTTGTACCAGGACCCGTTTGTAAACATCAATGGCCAGTCTTGACCCAGTGCCCCCCACTCTCAACCTGCTGCCTCCACCCCCACCTCCAGGCCCCATCTCCCCAGTATGTGGGGCAGGGAGTGGGTGTTTGGGGTAGGGAAGTGTATGTGGGGCATGGGGGGGGGACCCAGGTAGCCTCTTGCAGGTTGGAACTCTGACAGCCTGCAAAGGGGAAAGCCATGGTTTCCCACGTTTTTCACCTTTAAAGGAGAATCCATTTTTAAACTTTGATCCATTTTTAAAGTTTGTTCATAACCCTTTCATAATATTCTTGTGACCAGCTTTTGGGTCACAACCTAAAAACAGGTTGAAACGCTGCTTTAAAGGGTACCCACAATACCACTGGCTAGATAAAGCTGTTTCTGTACACTTTTTAATATAGAATGGTAATACTGTCCCCTGTATATGTTATGTTACAGAACATATATCTTCAAATTCAGCTGTTAAATGCACTATCAGAAATCCATTTATAATAAAAAAGGCCTGCACCTGCATTTCTCTCTTCTTTTTGAAAAGATAAGATTTGTCTTTCAATCAGGGCATTTTAATGATTTGAATTCCAATTCTACTGTAGACTTTTGATAAATGACTAATCCATCTTGGCTGCTTACAGACATGAAAAGAAACCTCAGTGCTTTACTTTCAGCTCAGTACTGCTCAGACCAGCTGGGCTGCCTCCCACCCCCAGCGCGATGTAATGTGGGGCCTCAGGAAGCAGCTCAGCTGGGCTGTCTTCCACTCCCAGTGTGATGTAGCGGGGGGCATCGGGAAGCAGTCCAACTGGGCTGCCTCCCATCCCCTGCCAGATCTTGCGCTGGGGTTGGGAAGTCAACCCAGCTGGACTGACTTCTCATTCCCAGCCTATGGTCAAAACATTTCGACTTTTTAAACGTTTCGACCAACCTCAGTTTTTTTTCGAGGCTATTAAGACTGCCTTTGTTTTGTTCCAATTTTACTGTTTCAACCTCAAAATTGGTTGAAACAGTGTCAGAATGAAACGGTCGGTGAAATTTCGCACAGCCCTACTAAATACAAGGAGAATGCATCCAACCACAAATTAAGACAATTTGTCTAAAGCAAGTGAACAAATATAGATATAGCCCTTTGATTTTGATACAAAGAATAGGCTGCTTACCCTTAGTTGCAAATTTTAAACTCAGGAACCCTTTTCTCAGAAAATTACTTGCATGAATAGACCCTTTGATTTCAGTTTTAGAATAACTAATCAGTAAGGGCACCTATACATGTGCATCAAGGCTACTCCAATGCGCTGTAATTACACTTGATTGAGTCTTCTGGAAAATGGTAATTACTGTGTCACATGCATCTGTGTCCCTGCACTGAAAAATGGCGGCAGGAGCACTTTAACTAAAGCTTGTTGAACGAGCTTTAGTTAAAGAGCCCCCACCGTCATTTTTCAGCGTGGGGTGCTAATATACGTCATACTCTGGACACTTTAATTAAAGCAGGTTTCAGAGCCGCCCTAATTGAAATGCTCCCCTCCCCCCACACACGCACACTCCTGGAGCACGTGTACGAACGCCTTATAGGATGGGATGAACATGAATGTTTTCTATATTGACAACCAGTTGATGAAGAGCAACACTCTGGAAATGGGTATTATAACTTGAATTAGAAATTGAACCATCATCCCTTGGATCAAATGATTACCTGCAATACAGAGGGTATGACACAGTGTCCCAGGAAGTCCTTTATGTCTGGAGGTCCTAATTGCTATCTATGTGTGTATATCCAGTTGATCCTCCCTCCCCTTCCACATAATTCTTGTGGATTGGAACATCCATCTTATTGCTCACACTTAGAAGCCAGGAGTAAGCTTCAGGGAGAGACTATGTAGATTGAGAATGTTACACACTTTGATTTTTTATCTTACCAGGTTTCTGTCAGCAGAGAGCTGGGGTATGTAAAACTCCACTTCCCTTCTCCCTGCTCTCTGGTAGTCAGCATAATCTTCCCATTCCCTCTGCCCAAGGATCTAAAGAAGCTCATTACGCCTCTGTCTTCTCCAAACTTAGCTAATTAAGCTCACTATTCCTCTATCTTCTCTAAACTGAGCTACTTAAAAGCAAATTGCTCATTGAGAATGATAGGGGGACAGGTAGGGACAGAGCGCTGCTACCCGCCACCCTGAGCCACTGCCACCTGCCAAGAGTGGGGGAGGTGAAAAGCTTGCCCTGCTGTCAGCACCCTGCACTGCTGCCACATCCAAGGGGTGGCCTGCCCCCTCCCCACCTCCTGGCCCTGCTCCTTGGAAGTGGCCACGGCGCGGGGTGCCGGCAGTGCATTGCTGGCTTCGCCTCCTTGCTCCATCCCCACCATCATGGCAGTGCTTCGCTGTGCCAATCCATCCCCACCATACCCCTCTGCCAGGGACGGAGTACCACTATGACAGCGGAGACAAAGCTAGCCACTGCCACCACTGGCTCCAAGGAGCAGGCCAACACCCCGCCCCCCTGCTTCATCCTCTCCATCATGGTGGTGCTCCGCCATTCCAGTCTGTCCCTCCTGTACCCCTCTGCCTCCAAGGATCATGGCTGGTGGGGGGTGGGCCGAGGCCAACACCACTGGCCTCACCCCCCCACTCTGGCCCTTCAATCCCAGCTGTCATGGTCATGTCTGTTTGTCTGTGGAGAGCACTCTGATTGGTTGTTTCAGTAAGCATTATAATTGGCTGCCGAGACAACCAATCAGAGTGCTCATAAAGCATTACGGACAGACAGACAAACTAAGGTTTTTATTATATTAGAATAGGTTGCATTTTTTGGCTTTAGCTCTTTGTCTAGTTCAGAGTGAAAGCTTTTCAAAATAAGGATTCTCTTTGCATTACGTGTGTATATGCAGGTTGCCTGAAGGGAGCTCATTGGGATACAATACAGATCAGAGAAATGCTTTATGATCAGGCTTCTTTAAATTGTACAGTGCAGTTAATCTAAGATGACTGTGGCCAGGTACAGACATGACACTTTTACTGGTGTAAGTGACTGTAAACTGGTCTAGATCTGTAACAAAACAGGAATTTGGCATATAAAACCAGTTCATACATGTAACAGAACAGAAGCTCAGCACACACAGATGATTTAAAAATAGCAGAATCCACTTTAAGATTTGCTCTTCCAGCCTGCCCCTTCCTCCAACCCAAGAGCGAATGTGTGTTCTGTTCACTACCTGTCTAAACTACATCTCTTACAGAAAACCACATAACTTAGATAGATTCTGTCTCAGGCTTTTCTGAATGTCTGTACCTAACCTATGTCAGCTCTAAAGTTCTTCTCAAGGTAACTATAAGCTGAACCCCACACCAAAGTTTTCTCTTGTTTTCACAGCAATGTTCTTATCTAACAGGAACAACAAGTACTGACATAAGAAACCAGAGCAAGATTTAGGAATGTACATTAGTAATAGTGATACATTCACAATTCAGGACTGAATACACACAGGTAAATGGGTGAATGCAAAGCCCAGTGACAAAAATATTAGCATCGGTTACTGCACCTTTGTGCATGTCATTGTAAATATTTGGGAAATGGTGCATAAATTGTCATGGAGACCAGCAGTGACCAAAGAAGGACCTAGATGAGAAATAAAGAAAATATAAAGTAAAGTCTGCTAGGTGCAAGAGTACCTATTTGGAACAGAGAAAAATAGCATACAGCAACAGGGGAAAGGCAGACAGAAATAGGCATAGTTCATAGTCATCAGAGCTATGGTCATTTATATCAGCTGAGGATTTGTTTTTAAGAGACAAAAAATAAAGTGCCGAAGTGGATCACAGAAAAATGTAATCAGGGAGAATCTTACTGCAAAATGTAATCTTGCTGGATCAATTCAACCAAAACAACTGAGAATAATTTTTCCCTTTAGAACAGATAATTAATTAAATCTAATAATTATGTAGTGACCATTGATATATTCATTTTGGTTATTCCCAGCAGAAGGGCTTCTGAAAATAATTTGAAAGACTTTATGGACCTACCACATTTAGGAATCTTTGAAAATCTCAGAATTAAATTTTCAACTCCATAAAAATTACAATTGGCATTTAGGTAGCAATTAATAATTATAGTGTTTGGAGAATATAATTAATTTTAAATATACTCCTGGGAGACAGCCAAGTATCAGCAGCCCATGAACTATTTATTTACTTACCTTACTGCAGTGTTCTGAAATTATAATATTTGCAGTGTTTTAAAAATATAGTATTTTCTAAGTGCAAAATATTCCCTAAATACAGTATTCTCTAAGAAATATGGTTTAATATTCTAATTTCTGGTTTAAAAATGATTAAACCATCAAGAAAACCACACTGGACTATTACCC
Organism: Gavialis gangeticus; assembly: GCF_001723915.1. Classification (NCBI taxonomy): domain Eukaryota; kingdom Metazoa; phylum Chordata; order Crocodylia; family Gavialidae; genus Gavialis; species Gavialis gangeticus. The sequence goes on from NW_017729032.1 coordinate 172,668,304, forward strand.
TGCAGTCTGCGTATATCATTAACATTTATTTTCTATGTTCTGTTGACCTACACTTTATTAATTCACACAATTCATTAAGGGCACTTAAAACTTGAACAATCACACATTCAAGCTTGTTAACTAGTGCTAAATGCCCTCTAGGCATCTTAAAGTTATGTCACTTGAGGTGAGGATTATTTCTGACGTGTGCTGGGCAGCTTGATTCAGCATAATTTCTAAATGTTCCAAGGAGATAAAACCACCAATATGTGGTCCTCCAGGATCCCAGGAGGCACCAAACCCAGGTGGACTAGCTGTCTTCCTGGAGTCTGATACCCCTGCAATGACAGGCTGGACAGAAAAGCAGTGACTACTGAGTGAAGGGAGGAAGCAGGGTGGAGATCTGTCAGGCTGCAGGGAGGCCCACTAGGGGCACATAGGCAAAGCAGAGGAAAGTGAAGGGGGTGAGAAGGAGGGGAGCTGCCGAGGTGCAGGAAGGTCCAGCAAGACGCACACCAACACAGCACCAGCACACACACATACACCCCATCCCCAGACTTGCTTTTGACTGCTGTTGCAGCTGAGCAGCACAGATAGGGTATGGAGGTGGCTGTGACAGAAGGTGGTAGGGAAAGAAGGGCATCTCTGACTGCTTGGGTCTGCACAGAGCCTAGAAGTACACATGAGAGACAGGACGGGGTGGGGAGAGGGAGGAAGTATATTTACGCACGCACCCTCTGCCTGAATAATTCCAACCAGGAAAAGCACAAAGTACAGACGCTTCCTCAGCCTGATGAAGGGTACTTGTACCCAAAAGCTTGCAAAGAAGAATTTTCCCAATATTTGAGTTGTTCTAATAAAATATATAAGATTTACTCAAAGAACCTTGTCAGGCTAACTTGTGGCATGCCTGCCAACAAGACTGCCTCCAACTGTTCTAAAATACTGAGAAATAACCATATCCAGTTAAATAGATTTTTGGCTCTTTGGAGAGTCAGGTACCTGAATACACTGATTATCTAGGAGTTCTCAAAGTAACCATCAAATAGTCCTACCCACATGAACCTCCCTTCCCTGTATATCTGAGGCAAAGGCCATTGCAATCAATAGGGGCCTTTCCACTGAATTCATTAACACAAGTTATGCCTCGAGAAGTCTAACAAAGGGTGCCTGGAGTCTGATAAGGTTAAGTATAGCTTAGCTAGAATTTAAGTTGTCATTGACCTGGTCCTGAACCTTGCAAAGTGTGAATTTCAGTCTAAGTTAGGGAGAGGTCATGCAAAGTAAATAGTATATGATTATGTTATTCCATATGTAATTATGATTATGTAATACACTTACACGAGAGCGTAAAGTTTAGTGTTGCACTCAGTGCCCATTGAGTTTGGCAAGCTCTCTTCTGGAGTGCTGTCTCATTCCATGCTGGGTATTCACAGGTCATTATTTCATGCAAATCTACAGTGTACAAGAAAACTCCACACCCCATGCATTTATGTAGCACATAGAAACCAGAGACTGGACCTCTCATCCCTGCTCTCCACTTTCTGTGCCTCCCTCTACCCACATGAAACCTGCATTCTTTGTTACTTTTTTAAAAGCATGGATGGAAAGGGCTCCTGAGCCACCCTTATCTTAAGCCTGGTGCTTAGAGCACTCTTTTGGAAGGAAGGAGATGTGGGTTTGAAACCTTTCTTCAGGATGATTCATGCTTAAAATTCAGGTCTCTCAGAGATTTAAGCTGAGCCCAGGAGGGGAATTCAGCCTGTGAATCCTATTCTTATAGAGGAGCCTATGTCTGGGAAAGAAGAAGAATTTCAGAAATCCCCTTTCCCCCTCTCCAAATGAATCCTATTAGCTGGTGCCAGAGTGCAGGCTGTTGCAAATCACATTCCGAAGCACCTAACTCTCCCCATGCACTATGTAAGGGATATATATCATAGGAGAGTAGGGCTGGAAGGGACCTCACAAAGTTGCCCAGTCCAGTCCCCTGCTCAAAGTTGGATCATCCCTGACTATTCCATCTCAATGAAGTGTCTGTCTAACCCAGTGGTTATAAACCATTTTTGATGGTGGGCCACATGGGCAGTCTCTGTGAGGGCAGGATCCAGCTGGAGGACCCAATCCAGTACCCACAGAGGGGTTGGGGGCCACCCAACCCTGATTCAGCTCAATGGGGGAAAGGGGCTTGGACTGGCCCGGGGGGAGGGGGCGGGAGGGGGAGGATGATCTGGCTGTGGAGCACAGAGTCCCACCCATCCCAGAAAGCATGCAGGGATGTCTGGTTTATCTTAAACCAGCAACGGTCTGGGACAGACATTGCATAAACTGGTTTGAGCCAAATCAGTTAAGTCTGACACTACATTCAACCAGGTTTATCTCAAACTAGTTTCAGCCATTTTCAAACTGGTTTATGTGCACTGAACATCTGTCCTGTTACAGGTTTAAACCAGTTTCTGATCACTTAAACAGGTTTATATATAATGTCTGTCCCTAGCCTGAGAGGGTTACTGAGTAAAGAAATAAACTCATTTATTTGGCATGCTCCTTTATCTACGAGTTGTGTTTCTTATCCATTTAGGGAAGAAAATTTTGGCCAGTTATACAATTGAAAGTTATTTTCACAAGGCCTAAAGGGGTTATCTGGAAGGTAAATACTATCCTGCAGCTCATCTATCAAACAAGAATGAGATGATAATTTTGATAATGAGTGGAATGTGATGTTATATTTCTCTGATGTAGCTTTATGGATTGTAATTTTCATTTACTGAAATATTACTAAGCAAGTAAAATCGTGTGTAAAGAATGTGAGTCTGTTTACTTAAAATTTGTGTCTGAAAAATAATTACAAATGACAAGTTTCGTGTCTCCCATGAATTTTCATGAGATTTTCTCATTACAAACTTTTGTACTAGCCTTAACTCCTCAGCCAGGGATTCAAAAGTCAAGCTGCATTCTTTCTGGTTTGTAGATCATCACCAGTAATAAGGACTCTGCAATCAGAAAGGAGTTACCAATTCTATTGACAATGCATGACAGTATAAATTCTTCCTCATTCTTTTAAAGCTGTCCTTTGTAGTCATAACCCCTTCTTCTGGTCACAAAATAAAGCAGATTTTGCTTCTCAATACACATATGGATCAGATCCATTAAGAAAGATGCTGTTGTTTTAACTTAGTCATTTTTCTGACCATAACTACACTTTTAATAAACCTTGCATGAAATGTTTATTTAGATTAACGTGCTGTTGAAATGTACTGTCTCCATATAGTAACTTTTAAAACTCTGCCAGCTGCAACACAGAAGGAACGTAAATATTTTTTTTCCTTAGCGGGACACAGGCCAAAGCTTTTTGCCCCACAGGGCATAAAATCATCGTAAATATTGAAGCTCTTTGCCACAGTTGTCTCTTTTCTCTCTCTGCCATTCAACCCCAGTTTTCTCTCTCTGCCATTCAACCCCTACACCATGGTTTATTACAGACTCAGACCCCTCAAAACTACTGAAATTCACATTTTGCATACTCTTTTGGCTGAAGGTCTATTATTTTTGCTTTATTCTAAGTATTATTTTTTATTTTATGCCTCATACCTCTCTGCCTACTAGCCTATGGTTTAACAAGCAAACAGAATATGGTAATAACGCCCCAGACTGTTACATGATACAACACCTGTTAAATAGATACCAAAAGGCACTAAATACACATGCTTTTTTTTTTTTTCATGTTCTTTTGGTATTTTTAAAAGTCATGAAAAGTATTTCAAGTGCAATGCTGACCATTACTGAAAGCCTGCTTTAGGATTATAAGAGATTCACCCTTGGACTTTTAGGCGAGAGACAGAAGTTGCGTATAAACTGGTTTAAGTGATCAAAACCTGATTTAAACCTGTAACAGAACATAAATGCAGTGCACATAAACCAGTGATAAAATGGCTGAAACTGGTTTAAGATAAACCTGGTTGAATGTAAGCTTAACTGATTTGGGTCAAACTGATTTATGAAACTTCTGTCCCAGACCCCTTCCTAGTTCAAGTTAAATCACAGGTCCCCAGCATCCCAGTATGTTTTGCAGCCCTGGACTTGGCTATGCTGTCTGCTCCAGCAGAGATGGGTTGTGGGAGAGGCAAGGACTGTCCCCACCCCAGGCAAACCCTGGCTGTGGTCTGGGGCCAGGGAAGAGGGTTAAACCCCCCTTCCCACAGTTAAACCCTGCTTCCCCCAAATACACTTACTGAAAGTTACTCCAGAGGCACCTGGAAGCAGGAAGAGGAAGTGAACACAGCCCATGCTGGCTACCTGCCAGAGAGCCCTACTTTAGCACCCCCTAGCTTCTGTCCTGTGCCACTGTAGACATGTGACTGCACCAGCATCAAAAGTACATGTGTGCCCAGCTGTTTCTCATTTTAATCTCTGAAGCTTAGACTAACCTGCAAAGACTGAATCAATTCAGCCTCAGACTTTTTGACCATTTTTACTTAGTCCTGATGCTTTTCATCAATTACTAAGAGCCAAATGTAATAAAAGATTTAATACAGGTGTTGCAGCACCTATTGCTTTGGCCTCTGGTCCCTGTAATGGAACAGCAAATTTAGAGTTAGGTGCCTAAATTCCTTATGTGGTGCATGGAGAAAATTAGGTGCTTCAAAAGGGAGATCAAAAGGCAGCCTACTGGATGGAGAACTGCCTAGAGCTAGCCAATAAGAAGCATTTAGTATAGGGCTATAGCATAATAGGAAAATAGGGCAAGAGGAGATCTCACAAAATCATTTAATACAGCCTCTATCTGAAATTCCACTTGGAGCTTTGGCACCTGAGTCAAACTAAATTTGAGGCACTTCCATTCCTTGGAGCCTCGAGTTGTTTTCTGAGGGTACCACCTTTCTCTCAAAAAATTAGAAGAGTGCATGCTATGGTGGTGATAGTGTCCACCTTTAACATAGTAGCTAAAGGGATGCAACATTCACCCAGGAAGTGAAAGAACCACGTTTAAAAGTTCCCTTGATGAAGGGTTTTTGAACCCGAAAGCTTGCTTAATAATTGTTTTCCAATTATTTAAGTTGGTCTAATAAAAGATATCAGATTCACCCAAAAACCTTGTCTGCCTGTGTACTAGTCAGAACACTCACCCAACTCCAAGGACTGTATCTGAATTGTGTACAATGAATGTTATATGGGAAATACAAGTGCAACTCCTGGAGCAAGGACAAGAAGACAGATTCATCCCTCCCTGTAGAGTGTCCTAAGAGTTCACATAGAGTTTTGCCCATGAAGTATAAGTATGACTGAGTCCTAAATTGATAGATCATCAACCTCTCCCCATCTTTTCATTCTCTTCCCTTGACATCCACTTATAAGCCAAGAAATTACATGCAATGGGCTGCTTTGTGTGCTGTTCAGTTTGCACAGCTGAAATGACAAAAGCAGAAAATGCAAAACTTAATATTTCAACAGGATCATTAACTCACCTGTGTTATACATACTTTTCCTGTCTCACTTGATAAGACAAATAGTATAATATGGTCCCTCATACTCGGCAAAATATTTAAACATATTTGTACCTATTGTCAATAAGACAAAAAGTCCTACTTCATGAAGTCAGTCGGGCCACAGAGGTGCTTAGATTTAGATATACTTTAAGGCCAAGTACAGACAGTCAAAAAGCCTGAGGCTGAATCAATTCAATCTTTTCAGGTTAATCTAAGCTGTGCAGATTGAACCAATAAACAAATGAACAGACAATTCACTTTTGAGTCCAGAAATACAGCCACAATCCTGCAGTGGCTCAGGCCAGAAGCTGGGGGGCACTACAGCACACCTCCCTGCTCAGCTGGAACAGATAGCTTGGACAAAAGCTAGCCCACCCACCCTGCGAGGCAGTGGTTTGCAGGGGAGATGCAAGCATCGTAGGGTGCTGGGGGACTGTGAGTTAACTTGAATTTGGAGGGGATCTGAGACAGAAGTTCAAAAAACCGATTTAACCTAAACAAGTTAAGTCTGATACTACATCCACCCAGGGTTATCTTAAAGTGGTGTTGGCCATTTTAAAAGCAGTTTATGTGCACTGAATTTCTGTTGTGTTACAGATCTGAACCAGTTTCCAATCACTTATACTGGTTCATGTGTAATTTTGGCCCCTACCCTCTGCTCCTTTCAGATTCAACACTTATATTACTGTTTACTTCATTACAAAAACACATAGCCTGTATAATGTGGCTTATGTAATGATGTTGTCACAACTTTAACTCCTTCATACCTCAAAGGTTTTTGGTCGTTGCTATTGTTTTTTTGTATTTTAATGGTTCATCCTGTATATGAATGCAGTTATCTGAACAAAGTTTCTGAATCCTCTTGGAAGCAAAGGGATGACAAGTAGTTAATCACTGTTGCAATCTTCACCTACAAAAGCTGGTCACACATTTTGAAGTAAAAAAGTCACCTTTTAGTAGGATCTGAGTACTATTAATCAAATCAAAGAATGAATTCTGTAATGTCAAGCTACATTAGAACCTATCTGATTATGTTAAAATCAAGGTCGCCTACACCCACAGTCCCCCCCAGCAATCGCCCCACACTTACCCACACACCAACCCACATCCCTCCACACACACCCATCCGCCTTCCCCCACACCCTTTCGCACCCCCTTCCTGCAAACACCACATCCCCCCGTCACACACCCATCATATGCGAAGAAAATCGAAAGTACACATCAACACATATAGATATCTAGAATTTATTTTATCATGATGAGAGAGACACTGGTAGGCTTCCACACTACTTTAGCATTGTATATGTACCAATAAACCACTGCCCAACTGATTGCTGTCTCTCTCTCTAGGGGGGTGGGTGGGGGTGTGTGTGTGTGTGTGTGTGTGTGTGTTTAGAGTAGTGTTCTGTTTTAATTGTGGAAAAGCATGGATTTTGGGGTATTTTTAAAAATGGATTTGGGATGCTGCTGCAGCAGTCCAGCTGGCACAAGGGGCAGTGTCCCCAGCTCCCAGTTGGAAGCTCCTGAGAGTGAGTAGCCTTGAGCTGCTTGCCAGGGCAGCTTTTTATATGGATGGGGCCAGGACAGAGCAGCTTTTTATACTGCTGGGAACAGCACAGGTGCTGGCCCCAGGCTCTAGCTCCCCCTGGCCACAGATTCAGGAGGAGCCAGGCATGGTTATTTTGCCCCAAGGGGCACAAGTTGCTCCACAACAAAGTGCATGTCCGAGCATGTGCGCTGAGGCAAAAAGCCCCGGCTCAAATTTGCACTGCTTCTATTTGAGATGCTGCAAGTGCACGTTTGGATCTTTGGACACACCCAAGATGTGCAGACAGAAGTGCAGCTCCCTGCTGTAACAGAGAACACTTTGCAGGAAGCGTTCTGAGTTATAACAAGCCTCCAGACCAAACAGAAGTTCACTATTGGTTCCAGGGGGTAGGGAAGTCTAGCTGTTGGCTGGGAGACTGCAGCCGGTTTCCCGTAGCAACAGCCCCTCCTCTGGGGGGTGGAGATTTTTTCAGATTTTTCAGAATGGGAGGGGAGGAAGGGAGCAAAGTTTTCAGAATGGGAGTGGGGAAAGGGAGCAGAGGAAGCTCATTCTAGCGGTTCCCCAGTTGGCATTGGAGGGTGGAGTGGGTGAACTGGAGTCCACACCACCCTCCAGCAGAGGCTGAAAACCCCCGAGACCAAACTCCCTCTGCCCCCTTTCCCCACTCCCATTATGAAAACAGTGACAGGCTGGCAAACAACGCAGACAGAAGTTACAGAAGATGCTTTGTTTTGAAACATCTTCATCTCACTCCGCATGCAATGAGGGTTCAAATTTTCACCCAACCGGCCATGTTTGAAGCAGGGGCGTGGCTTGTGTTTGGTCATGGCTTTCTGTGGCCAGATTGGGCAAAAATTGTCACTTCTCTCTGTGTCCAAGAAGGTGTGATTTGCAGACTCATTCCAGGCTCATGTTGGAGGTTGTTCCTGGTTGATATAGTTAAAAATGCTTGACATTGGCTGCAGAGTCAGAAAGTCAGATGTGATATTAGTCACAGTTTCTTTGCAGTGCTGCTACTTCAATATACTCTGCCCTTAGACTCCACTAACTTGATGGGATATCCAGGCTCATGGAAGCCTTTGACATGATCGCAGAGACCACCAGGCTACTCACAATCTCCTCCCCCCACAATTCCGCTATATCGAAGAGGGAAAATTAAGACCAAAAACACTTCTCGCTGCTACCTCAGTGCACTGTTCCCCAGTTGTCTAAGAAAGTACAATCAGCAATTGTAACACATGTGCTTGAGACAAATTTCTAATGAGGATATACACTGTGTGCCCAGTCCGAGCACTTGTTAATGCTGCCACTTCCCAAAGCAATGGAGCTACTAGCAAATTCTAAGAATCTAACTCTTTTTTTCCCCACCTCCCCAGCTTTTTCTTTAGTGCTGATATATTAGATAAAATGTTGAGGGGAAAGCCAAACATCTCCAGATTTTAGGCCTGCTTCCAGACAGAGCCCAAAACAAGGTTAGAATGTCCGTGTCAGGTAATTTCATCCAGTGGTTAGCTGAAATGATCTAGTACAGTAGCTCCAGAACAGTGGCTGACAAGGTGTTTTTGACGGTTCAAAAGCAAACTGGTCACATGGTATTGTGGTACATGGTACACTGTATTTACAGATAAAAACCCAGGCTGATGTAAAACACATTAAATACTTTCCCTCTACTTCAGTGGTTCTCAAACATTTTTAGACTCAAGGGCAGCCCTTATTAGACTTAAAGCACCTCCTTTAGGCTTCAAGATACTCCTTAGAAAATGCCAGCTCCTAGCTTTCACTCTTGTCTTGTCTACTAATACAGCAATTTTTCTGTTCCAAAGAACTTAGGAAGACCACAAGAGGGCAGAATATTTTTGACATTACTAATTCCTACTTGAAATCTCTGGGTGCATCCACATTTGCAGGCACGTACGCTTGCAGCAGCTCAAGTAGCAGTGGCACAAATTTGTGCCAGAGATTTGTATCTCAGCACATGTGCCTGAACATGCACGTTGGTGTGGGGCAAATTGTGCCACTTGGGGCAAACTGACCCTGGAGAGCTTCTCCCAGAACTTTCGCCAAGATCCTGGACCTCAACCCGGACCTTCAGCACCTATGCTGGCCCCAGCAGTATAAAAAGCTGTCCTGGAGAGTAGCTCAGGTCTACTTGCCTTCAGGAGCTTCTGAGGCGTAGCCAGTTGGTATCTGGGGACACTAGTCCCTTGTGCCAGCTAGACTGTTGCATCAGCCCTAACCTAGAGTGGCCCCTCAACCCTCTACAGCAGTTTGGCAGTGGGGGCTGCTGCATGGCTGTGACCTGCCGCCACCTGTGACAGCATCCACCCTGTTAGACCTGTGGCCTCATGGCTGCATGTCGGCCAGACCCAGATGGAGACTACATGGCTACCTGAACTAGGGTATGAGCACTGCAACAAAGTGGCCTGCACCTCTGGGCCAGCTGCCAGTGGACTGTGGCTGCACAGTTGACCTTTTTGCAGCACTGTCTTCCAATGCCCCCGCTCGGCCATCTGGGCAGCTATCACCTGGATGTCCTCATTGTGGCGGCCTGCTTTGAACTGTCAAAGCATTTCCTCCTGACCAGGAGCTCAGCCACCTTGTCTACCCTCCAGCTGGGACCCTGGTACTGGCCCTGGGCAGGCTCCTCTGTCTGAGTCCCACCACTGACCATACCAGCAGGGTGTTCTCTGTTTAAAAACTGCAAATTCTCTGACAAAAAAACGCTCAAATCCTCTCACTGAAATACCCCAAACGTATGTTCCTCCATGATTAAAATGAAATACCACTATAGAGAGAGAGAGAGATCAGTTGGTCAATGTTTTATTGATATATTTATAATTTCAAAGCAATTTGGATGTCTACCAGTATCTCTATTAGCATAATAAAATGAATTCTAAATATCTATACACTTTGGCATTTGCTTTTTGTTTTTTTTATCATGGAAAAATCAAGAGCTCCTCCTCCCCCATTCACTCACTAGGACATTGAGACAGCTGCAGCTGGATCTGCAGCTGCTTTGTAGCGGTAAGCAGCACTGATATGCTGGTGCTCCGCCCTTGCCCCTCACTCCCAACCCACAGCCCCACCAATGCCCCTCACTTCTGACCTGCAGCCCCTGCCTGCCCCCCATTCACTCCCTTCCAGTAGCAGCTC
>NW_017729032.1:172678826-172680962 GCF_001723915.1 Gavialis gangeticus
AACCATCAAATACACCCACAGACCCCACTTTCACCTTAAGTTCCCCCCCCACCTATCACCCCCCCCTACTGCCACCTCCACCCCAACCTGCAGCTCATCACACCCCCCAAGTGGTTCCCAGTGCCAGGAACTCCCCCAGGTCAGGGCCGCATGTCCCAGCACTGATGTGGGCACGGGGCAGGGCTGTAAAAGGCAGCAGCTGCCCCTGCAACCGGAGCTCCAGCCAGCAAGTCCTGTCCTGTCTAGCATCTGGGCATGCAGGCTGTGAGATCTGTGGGGTTTGTGAGGAGTGTGTGAGGTTTGTAGGTGGGTATGTGCATGGGGTTTGTGGGTGGATTTTGTGGTATGTGGGTGAGGGGTGAGTAGGCGTGGGTGGGTATCTGGCATTTGTGGGAGAGTGTGGGTGTGGGGTTTGTGGGGAGGGGGGCCCTGCCATATTCCTGGCACTCCCCATGGCACACAGCCCCTGCCACCAGTGGCAGCAGCCAACAGCAGGCCCTCAGAGCACTCATGGCCCACTGAAAGCAGAGTTCCCCAGCAGCACGTGGCACTGCCTGAGTCCCAGTGACTACACATGGTGCACAGACCCAGCTTGGTCCACTGGCATGCACCTTTGGGCAGGACCATGCTGGCTCCTACTTCCACATGGAGCTCCTGGCACTGCATATGAAAGCCATGCACCATCAGGTCAGGCTGGCTCCTGTTTCCATGTGGTGGGGGTCCCCCAGGTACAGGCAGGAGCTGGCTTGGCCCAATGTGGCACAGCTCCTGAGTGCAGTACTGGGAACCCCACATGGAGGCAGGAGCCAGCTTGGTCCTCTTTGAAGGCACATGCCAGCAGGCCAGACTGGTGCTGTGCGCCACATACAACCCCTGGGACTTAGGCAGTGCCATGCGCTGCTGGGGGCCTCTCTCTGCAGCGGACCACGAGCACCCTAAGGACCTGCTTTTGGCTGCTGCCACCAGTGGCAGAAATTGTGCGCCGTGGGAGCTCCCCCCTCCCCCCACACAGTCCCCATACCCGCCCACACACACCTGCTGCACACATCAGTGGGCCCTGACTTACTTTCCCACCCTGTAGCTGCCCTGACTTACTTTCCTACCCATCTCAAAGGCTGGAACTCTGCAAATGGGGAAACCCATGGTTTCCCCTTGAAAAGGGAAAATTCATGTTTTTCCACAGGAAAACCCATATCCCTGATCACCAGGATTGCCTGTGGTCCCTGCCACAGCCTGTAGGTCTCCTGACTCTGCTGCTGGGCTGGAGCTGAGAACCAGGTGCTGCTGCTGGGCTGGAGCTGAGAACCAGGTGCCTCCACCTTTGGAACAGGGGCACAGCTGGCCCTTGTGCATGGCTACAAGGCAGCCTGCCTGTTCCTGCTGCTGTGCCTGGGCCCAGGGCAGACCCTGGGTACCAGGCAGACTCTGAAGCAACTCAGAACAGACTCTGCATCCCAGCCAGCTCTGAGCCACGGTTGCTAGCCATGCCCCACTTCTATTTCCTCCTGGAGCAGCAGAGGCACGTGGCAGGCATACAGACCCTCTGGCCAGGAGCTAGAGCATTTCCTTGGAGGACCCATCATCCAGTTGCTTCTGGACATGCTCCAGGAGTGCGCCCCATGCTGCTTTTTTCCACTGTGTTTTCTTTTGATATCGGGATTCCCCAGTATCTAACATAGAATCTGTGCTGGAACATTTTTTAGTTTCTAATGTGCCTTCTGTGATGCCTGAAACTGCTTTAAGACCCTGCAAAAGGCATGTGCTAGCTTGTGTGAATGTGGCCTCTAGGTTTATCTTGTGAATCATATCTAGACGTTTGTATACCTAACAGTGTTAATACTGCACAGCAGAACCATGGTGGGCAGCACCTTGCAACACCCTGGCACTACTGTACTGTATACCTACGTGGAAAGTGTAGTTGCTACAGGGATGTTACACCATTATGAGCTGGGGATAGGAGCTCACAAGATCATGAATCAGTGGACAGTTGGCCCATGACAGAATCTTTTTATTAAAATGAAACCTATGTTATTTATAATATTGAGACACTCTAAAAATACTTAGAAATGACCTTCTTCTCTTATAAACCTGTGAAGTCACTGTAGATCTGAGAACCTAATTTCCTCTAAGTGAAAA
>NW_017729032.1:172685962-172686764 GCF_001723915.1 Gavialis gangeticus
CTGGGACCCTGGTACTGGCCCTGGGCAGGCTCCTCTGTCTGAGTCCCACCACTGACCATACCAGCAGGGTGTTCTCTGTTTAAAAACTGCAAATTCTCTGACAAAAAAACGCTCAAATCCTCTCACTGAAATACCCCAAACGTATGTTCCTCCATGATTAAAATGAAATACCACTATAGAGAGAGAGAGAGATCAGTTGGTCAATGTTTTATTGATATATTTATAATTTCAAAGCAATTTGGATGTCTACCAGTATCTCTATTAGCATAATAAAATGAATTCTAAATATCTATACACTTTGGCATTTGCTTTTTGTTTTTTTTATCATGGAAAAATCAAGAGCTCCTCCTCCCCCATTCACTCACTAGGACATTGAGACAGCTGCAGCTGGATCTGCAGCTGCTTTGTAGCGGTAAGCAGCACTGATATGCTGGTGCTCCGCCCTTGCCCCTCACTCCCAACCCACAGCCCCACCAATGCCCCTCACTTCTGACCTGCAGCCCCTGCCTGCCCCCCATTCACTCCCTTCCAGTAGCAGCTCCCTCCTCGCACCAGCTACAGCTGTCCCTTCCACTGCTTTGCAACTCTAAGCAGTGCCAGCCTTTGCTGTTCTACTCCCTGTGCCTGGACCCAGGCCCCAGCGATCCCCATGCTGTTCCTGGAAAGCCCTTGACTGGGGCTCAGGGACTAGGCTGGGCAAGACCCTTCTCTTTCAGGTCAGCCTTCCCCTGCACAGGCTGCTCTGGGGTCAGAAGAGCTCCAAGCCTGGCTCTGGCAGCCATTCCTATCCCGAGCACTCCCA
>NW_017729032.1:172687378-172706427 GCF_001723915.1 Gavialis gangeticus
TATTCCTGGCACTCCCCATGGCACACAGCCCCTGCCACCAGTGGCAGCAGCCAACAGCAGGCCCTCAGAGCACTCATGGCCCACTGAAAGCAGAGTTCCCCAGCAGCACGTGGCACTGCCTGAGTCCCAGTGACTACACATGGTGCACAGACCCAGCTTGGTCCACTGGCATGCACCTTTGGGCAGGACCATGCTGGCTCCTACTTCCACATGGAGCTCCTGGCACTGCATATGAAAGCCATGCACCATCAGGTCAGGCTGGCTCCTGTTTCCATGTGGTGGGGGTCCCCCAGGTACAGGCAGGAGCTGGCTTGGCCCAATGTGGCACAGCTCCTGAGTGCAGTACTGGGAACCCCACATGGAGGCAGGAGCCAGCTTGGTCCTCTTTGAAGGCACATGCCAGCAGGCCAGACTGGTGCTGTGCGCCACATACAACCCCTGGGACTTAGGCAGTGCCATGCGCTGCTGGGGGCCTCTCTCTGCAGCGGACCACGAGCACCCTAAGGACCTGCTTTTGGCTGCTGCCACCAGTGGCAGAAATTGTGCGCCGTGGGAGCTCCCCCCTCCCCCCACACAGTCCCCATACCCGCCCACACACACCTGCTGCACACATCAGTGGGCCCTGACTTACTTTCCCACCCTGTAGCTGCCCTGACTTACTTTCCTACCCATCTCAAAGGCTGGAACTCTGCAAATGGGGAAACCCATGGTTTCCCCTTGAAAAGGGAAAATTCATGTTTTTCCACAGGAAAACCCATATCCCTGATCACCAGGATTGCCTGTGGTCCCTGCCACAGCCTGTAGGTCTCCTGACTCTGCTGCTGGGCTGGAGCTGAGAACCAGGTGCTGCTGCTGGGCTGGAGCTGAGAACCAGGTGCCTCCACCTTTGGAACAGGGGCACAGCTGGCCCTTGTGCATGGCTACAAGGCAGCCTGCCTGTTCCTGCTGCTGTGCCTGGGCCCAGGGCAGACCCTGGGTACCAGGCAGACTCTGAAGCAACTCAGAACAGACTCTGCATCCCAGCCAGCTCTGAGCCACGGTTGCTAGCCATGCCCCACTTCTATTTCCTCCTGGAGCAGCAGAGGCACGTGGCAGGCATACAGACCCTCTGGCCAGGAGCTAGAGCATTTCCTTGGAGGACCCATCATCCAGTTGCTTCTGGACATGCTCCAGGAGTGCGCCCCATGCTGCTTTTTTCCACTGTGTTTTCTTTTGATATCGGGATTCCCCAGTATCTAACATAGAATCTGTGCTGGAACATTTTTTAGTTTCTAATGTGCCTTCTGTGATGCCTGAAACTGCTTTAAGACCCTGCAAAAGGCATGTGCTAGCTTGTGTGAATGTGGCCTCTAGGTTTATCTTGTGAATCATATCTAGACGTTTGTATACCTAACAGTGTTAATACTGCACAGCAGAACCATGGTGGGCAGCACCTTGCAACACCCTGGCACTACTGTACTGTATACCTACGTGGAAAGTGTAGTTGCTACAGGGATGTTACACCATTATGAGCTGGGGATAGGAGCTCACAAGATCATGAATCAGTGGACAGTTGGCCCATGACAGAATCTTTTTATTAAAATGAAACCTATGTTATTTATAATATTGAGACACTCTAAAAATACTTAGAAATGACCTTCTTCTCTTATAAACCTGTGAAGTCACTGTAGATCTGAGAACCTAATTTCCTCTAAGTGAAAATATTATAATCAATGATCAAGGTTTACTCATGTTTTTTAATAAATACATCATTGATTTGCTTATTTTAACTTGTTTGTGATTTTAGGCTTTTATATTGCAGCATACCTATCATTGTGATGTCAGAGTCTACAATAACATGTTAGAGAAATAGATTCAAGAGTTTTGTGTTCTCAGAAATCTTCAGATATCACTAAAGATTTCATCATACCAGAAGCTATGATTAAAAGCTATATCAAACTTTTAATTATTATACCCTGTTTTCACATAATAACATTTATTTTAAAAAATATTCCTTATGCCTTTAACATCTTGTCCCTGCCTAGAATGATTTTGTCTAGATTAAAAGGAAACATTTCAGCAATTTTGAGTTATTACTATGGAAGATATATCACTTCAGAACATATATTTTATTTATGTTTACCAATTAATATAAAACAGCTGCGAGTATCATACAGGCACTGAGGAATAAGAATTTTGCTAAGTTTACAGCAGAAATGAAATTCAAAACACAAAAACTGTTATAAAAAAAAGAACAAAACGCAAAAACAAAAATCGTTTCCAAACAAACTTAGAAGGGATCCAGGGTGACTGTCAACTCCACTTTCACTCTTTTCCAATCTTACTGCTTCTGGGAGGACACACAAATTCAGCCCAAGTGGGAAAAGGAGCAAAATTAGGCAACAGTGGCAATGAGGCCTAGCTTTTGCCCAACAGTACATTTATTTGGGAACATTTATTTGCTGTAATTTGGATATCCTGACTTTCTAAGTCTGGGCTTCCCAGTCACCTGACTTTTAAGGAAGGGGTGGAATTTACCCTCAACTCTACAAAGTGCTTGGCCAGGTGGCTATCATCTGTTCCCTAGGACAGGTGATAGAGCAGCTCAAAGTTCCTCAGCATGAGAGGAACCTAGGATCTGGGTCTTCTGCTTCTTGGACACTTGCCTTAGCCTTGCTAAAGCCAGGTAAACCCTCCTCCTCCATTAGGTGCCCTGGTGCAGGGTTCCCAAATGAGTAACTACCCACTTAGTGAGTTTGAGCAGTCTGAATGAAAGCATGCTACCCAGTTCAGATGTGTTTCTACCGATGTATTGCGAGAATGCTCTATGCAGAAAGGTGTTAATTGTCCCTAGATGGAACAGAATTGGCATACAGAGTAGGATGGCTCTTGGGAGTGCTCAGGCTGTCTCCTTCCCATTCCTAAAACTGAAATCTTAGGCACTTTGGTGCAACAGGGCACAATTGGGTTCTGTGGGCTCAATATAGGTGTCTAATTTTTTTCCCCAAGCATCCACACTCTGTTGATTACATCTGTTGAGATGGGCAGGCCAAGTCACCAGGATGCCAGATGAGCAACTGCCAAAGAAAACCTACAGGGAGCTAAAGGAGGAAAGCACCTTCAGGGAGGACAAAAGAAGTCATCCTTGAAATGTTTCAACATTGACCCAAAGTCTTGGGCAGATCTCGCTTATGATCGTTCCATCTGTTGAAGCCTCATCCATACTGGAGCTACAGTCTATGAGCAGAGGATAACTGCTGACACAGAGCAAAAGTACAGAGCAAATCTCACAACAGCAGCATGTCCACTGTTGATCAATCCCAAGTGTCGTCGCTTGCTCAGTGGGCCACAGAGAGTTCACAGCACAAATTGGCCTGATCACCCGCTCGCATGCTCACAGAAACCAAACCAACCCGTAATGTCATAATTATCTTCATATTCAAAGGACGAACAACAACAACAACAACAACAGGTGTCCAACTGTGCAATGGGAAACACAGGTCCTTTGGAAGTACAAAAAGGATTAGGCTTTTTGAGGGATGCAGCTGTACTCGAGGTAAGCAGCAGGCTAAGCTGGGGTGTTTTAGAGTCTCAGCAAGGTTTTGGTATACAAAGCACATTGACTACTGACTCACTGCACAATGTTTGGACCTTTCCTAGTTAGTCCAGTGCTGCTGGTACAGCAGTATATAAATAGAATAATATAAATATTATTTGGAAAGTAACCTGTTTAAATTCGCTGATGACACCAAAATTTGGGGGGAGGTGAGCACGCTAGCAGGGAGGGAGAGATTGCAGAGGGATCTGGATAGGTTTCAGGGGTGGGCTAACAGGAACAGGATGCGTTTTAATACGGACAAGTGCAGGGTGCTGCACTTGGGCTGTAGGAACCAGCAGCACACTTACACAATGGGGAACTCCCTACTCGAGAGCACGGAGGCAGAAAGAGATCTTGGAGTCATTATTGACTCCAAGATGAACATGGGCCGACAATGCGAGGTCATGGTTGGCAGGGCTAACCGGACCTTGTCGTGCATCCACAGGTGCATCTCGAGTAGAGCCAAGGAGGTGATCCTCCCCCTCTACGCGACGCTGGTCAGGCCACAGCTGGAGTATTGTGTCCAGTTCTGTGCGCCCCATTTCAAGAGGGATGTGGACAACATGGAGAGGGTCCAGAGGAGGGCCACCCGCATGATCCGGGGACAACAGGGCAGACCCTACAGTGAGAGACTGCGGGACCTGAACCTATTCAGCCTCCACAAGAGAAGGCTGAGGGGGGACCTGGTGACCGTCTATAAACTCACTAGGGGGGACCAGAAGGGTTTGGGGGAGACGCTGTTTCCCCTAGCGCCCGCTGGCATAACAAGGAGCAATGGGCACAAGTTGATGGAGAGGAGGTATAGATTGGACATCCGCAAAAACTACTTCACAGTTAGGGCGGCTAGGAGCTGGAACCAACTTCCAAGGGAAGTGGTGCTGGCCCCTACCCTGGGGGTCTTTAAGAAGAGGCTGGATGCCTACCTGGCTGGACTCATTTGAGTCCCGTTTCTCTTTTTGGGGTTTTTTTGTTGTTCTCCTGCCCTGGCGGGGGGTCGGGCTAGAAGATCTACTAGGTCCCTTCCGACCCTTAATCTATGAATCTATGAAACTATGAATCTATGAATATCTCACTGAAACCGCCCCACACACTTATTCCACAACTGCTAGAGAAACAGCACATTAAGGGTTAAATGCACCTCCCTACTTTTGTGAATATACAACAGCAAAAAGGAGCTGGACCCATTGTAGGGGAGAAAAATAAAGAACCAGAACACTGGTTCCAATATACCAAACAATCTCTACACAGACACAGGGACAGATTCTCCAGGGAGGTCAACTGATAAAGTGAAAAACTTTCAGGAAGCATAAGCCAGAACATGATCTACAGATGTGAAACTATGTAATTTCTGGTTCCAGTTAGTATACGGGTCTTAGTGTGATGTTGTAGGTATGCTAATTACCTCAGCTACACAAAAAAGGTACCCGAGTCAGAAACTTGGGATCAATTTTTCAAATTTGTGATGTAAGTCCCATGTTGAAAGATTAGGAGATACAGGAACAGATCTTAGAAATTTGGGACTGTCCAGAAAGTTTGGGATAGCAGCCCACTTGGGCTAGATACAGACATTACACATAAACCTGTATAAGTGATCAGAAACCAGCCTAAATCTATAACAGAACACAAGTTCAATACACATAGCCCAGTTTAAAAATGGTGGAACACAGTCTAAGATAGACCTGGATGGATGCAGAATCAGATTTAATCATTTTAAGTTAGTCCACTGAAGTCTATTGAACTTCTGCATCAGAACCCCTCCCAATACAAGTCAGGTTGGAGTCCCCCGGCATCCCGGGTGCCTTTGCAGCTCCCCTTCTAACCCCGCCTCACAGGGCAGGTGGACTAGCCTTGGCCAGCACTTGTCTGCTCTGGCCAAGCATTGGGCCAGCCCCACCCGTGGGCTATAACAGAGCTGAGGCAGCAAAGCCCCTACTCCCTAACCCTGCATCCTGCCTGCACCTGTCAGTTGGGCTGTGCAGCGGTTGGGCAGGGGGGAGTGGAGGCCCCTGCTCCCACCCCATCCCCCAGCCAGCACAGCTGGGGTGTGGGCTGTGTAGTGGGGCTTCTCCCCTTCCTCAGTGCCTGGCCCACCTGGCCAGTGTGGTTTCTCTTCTTGGTCCTATTCCCTTCCAGATGTCAGTAGGGGTTGGATAAAAAGGGGGAAAGCGGAGGCCCCCCGCCATGTGGACCTGCCCCGGCTCCAACCCAGCTAGAACAGCTGTGGATGGTGCACAGTGGGGGCCTCCACTCCCTGCCTCACCACCACTGACAACCAGTTGCTGGCAGGGAGGGTGAAGCTGGGAAGATACTGTGCTGGCTCCTCCCCTCCCAGTACCTGACAGCAGTATAAATTTAGGCCTCGGCCAGTGAAGGCATCTCTGTGACCTTGCACAAAGGGTGAATGTGTATCTGTTCAATCCTGATCCAATCTATGCAGCTCAGAAAAACCTGAAAAGACTGAATCGATTCTGTCTCAGGCTCTTTGAATGTCTGTACCTAGCCTTTATCAACAGTTCTAGGCCAGTTTACAGCAGATGAGACTTTAGCACCTGATGTTTAAGGTGGATTTTGTATTACTGTTGGAAAAACTGACTACTGTTGGAAGAACAGCAGTCAAGAAATGTGCAGGCTCAGAGGGAACTTGGTGGCAGCCTATAAGTACATCAGGGGTATGCATCAGGACCTGGGAGAACCTCTGTTCATCAGGGCTCCCATAGGGAAGACTAGGTCCAACGGTCACAAACTACTGGAAGACCATTTTAGACTTGACATAAGGAAAAACTTCTTTACTGTCCAAGTCTCCAGAGTCTACTCTAAGCACCTACTCTGGACACATTCAGGTTGTGTTTGGATGCTTATCTTGCTGGGGTCATCTGACCCCAGCTGACTTCCTGGCCCTTGGGCGGGGGGCTGGACTTGATGATCTTGCGAGGTCCTTTCCAGCCCTAATGTTTATGAAATCTACTAAATAACCTCCATATGCATTTTCTTCTTCTAACTGTTCATGGAATACATTTTCCTCAAATTATTTTTATAAATAAAAATTAAGGTGTCTTAGATATAGTTTAAATCAAGGAAAACTGTCTTTTTGGATCTGGAGGCAATACGGAAACCAGTGGGAGTAACGGTATGAACATACAATGTAAATGTAAAATAGTTACAATGTAAATTTGTTACAATATAATGTAAAATAGTTGATGAAACTAGAATATGATCCTAGTCAGAGACTATGCATTGCATCAGTGACTTACGTGTATTAGGAATTTTCAGAAACTCAATTCTTGTCTCAAAAAGCACACAGCACATTAGGAGCTACGCTATTACCACTGATTTTATGTGGAAGGCATTCAAGACACCATGGTGATGGTCAACAGTTATCAACAGAATCTCTGAGATATGTAGAACCCCAGCCCAGACTTTCAGTGCTCTGATAATCAGTATGAAGAAAGGTCCGAGCTGCATATAGTCCTATGTCAGGAAAGATTACAGTAAAAGAAAATATTTCAGTTGTTCTCATAACCAGAAACCGGAGTGCTGCAGGTTGATTTAAAAGAAATAAAAATTACAGCTCTTAAAATGCCTTCAGTCAGTTCTAAACAAAAATTTGTAACTGTCTGCTGACATAGATTACTGGAGAAAAAAATTTCTGCAAATCCTGACTTGACTAGAAATTACATTTTTTTTTATACAAAATGAATGACAACAATCTTTAAAGTGAATCATGACTTTATCAGAAGAAGAGAATCAAGCATTCAGATCAGTTCAGTAAATCTGATCATTCTCTCCATGTTTTTCCAGGTTTGTGTTTTTCAGTCTGAGGGTGATGTATAAAGTTCACCTGCTCCTTTGACAGTCCCACAGCAGAGGGCAGCTGGAGAGTGGAAACACCACTAACTTCCTAGCACATGCATAGTTTGCTGCTCCACAAATGAACAGAACAGCCTCAAAATTCTAGGTTTAGGGTACGGTCTGGGCCATCTCTACAGAATTCCTCTGACCCTAAAATGGCTCCGTGACTGCCCTGTCCCTTGGTACCAGGAGGAGAACTCTGTTATTAAGGATAGCAAAACATCTATTATTGTTCTTGGAAGCACCTTAAATAGGGAGCTCTATAAAATATGTGTATTAACATACCTACCTGTTCCCTATCTTACCAAACGTATCCCACTTCTACCATAAGTACAAATTCTTTCAGAACAGAAGTAGAACTGGAATCCCAAAAAATTCACAAGGGCAAAAAGCTGTAGTTACATGTCACTGGATGTACTATTAAGACAGGTAAAGGGAAACAGGATTTAGCTCCTAGTGGTTCTTTGTAGCTGACAACATTCATACAGTTCCTTGAAAAACACAACTGGTGTGTGTGTTGGAGGGATGTATTTTTTTTTTCAATAAATGACTGTCTAACGTAAAACGTATAACAGTCCAGGGAGTGAAACCCTGGTTTTGGTCCTCCCAAGGGAGGGCCCTCCTCACTCTGCTCCCTCTTGCTTGCTTTCCTTCAGAGCCCATGAATCTTGTCCTCTTGACCACACAATATCCCCCTTCCAAAAAAGAGGTAAAAAGAACCCTCCAATCAGACTAGCCTACAGTCGTGGTTAGGCCATTTCCCTGGGAAGTGATTTTGGGGCCCCTCTGGCAGAAAAGAATCTCCCTAAGTGAGCACTCTCACCTCTAGGCTGCTGTCTGGTAGATACCACCAGGTTTGTCCAAACATGAAATTGGAGTTCTTCACTTTACACAAAAATCAATGCTCCTTCAGTGTGAGACAGGCAACCTGGTTCAAGGAGGTGCCTAAAACAAAAAAGGCACTATTCCTTGGAGGGGTGGAAGTTTAGACATATCCCAGGGCTTAGTATTTCCTATTAGCTAATTGTAGGCACATCTCTGCTTAACACTTAGAGACTATAAATCACCCTTGGGAGGCACTTACACATCCTCATTCACCAGAAAGGGATCCTATGTGCGTAACCCCATCAGCCTGGATTATACTACTGAGGCAAAGCATCAGGTGTTACAAGCCCTAAATGAAAGTTCCTACAAGAATCAGTTTAGATCTAGCCCACTATTGCTGACTGCCTAAAACCCAAAAGGCAGGGAATGAGAAATCATGGCTATCTCCATCCCCACAAAAGCATACGTGCTTGCTTGCTTTTTCCAAACAACATATTTGGAGTCTTTTAATACATTTTTTCTGAACCTCTAGGATTAATTCAAGGCTTGCATTGAACCCTGCTTTACTCTACAATCATGAAGACTAGAAATTTTTTTTTTAATGAAAGTTGAGATTTTAAAGTAAAACTCACATTTAATTAGAATACTAAATACATTTCTATGTAATATCTATTTTAAATATCATATTTATTCATATATACGATGATTCCGAATATAAGACCCCAATTATTAGGTTCTGGAAACTGTCCATGTAACATATGGAACATTTATAAATTTGTTATAATTTTCCAGATGTAGAATCTAATTATTGGAGTGCTGTCTTAAATTCATTCTTCTTTCTCCCCTACAGCAAGGAAAATAGTAGCTGTGCGGATCAGATAGCCCCCTTGCCCTCTACCCCTCTGCACCCTTCCACCCCTGCCCCTTACTGACAGATGTTGCTCCCTGTCAGACACTGTTCTCTCCTTTAGCACAATGTGGAAGTAAGCTGCATGTGACAGTAAGGGAAGACAAGGGAATAGAGGAGAACAGATTGAATTTTACTAGCAGATGTTAAGAATCATGAATCAAAAAGACAACAAAAACTACAGAAGAGAACAGGACATTGCTGCATATGACTCAGGCCCCAACCCTGACTGCTGCAAATTTCAGCATGGGTCATAAACACACTTTTGAGCACCATTTTATATATGTATACACACACACACATATACCTATATATATACACACATAATACATATACACACACACACACAAACTGTGCATGATATTAGTCCAGAGCCAAAAGGCTTATGATTTATCATACAGTTCATTGGGCTGGGACCAGCAGAGTCAACAGCATTTTAAGCCAAGGTGACCCCACAGCCAATCACTGCTCAGTATGTGCATGTACTCCAGATACTGCCCACAAAGGATCCATGAGCCTCCCCCCACTGCTCCCCTCCTTGCAACAATGTATATGCCAATAAGGTCAAGTGTTGCCTTGTCTGTCTCCACCCCACAGGGAAACGGACCACACTAATCTCATGCAACAGGCTGAGAGAGGGGGTGACAGAGCCTCTGAGCTACACACAATTTTGGTGATGCTTGCTAGACTTTTAACGGTTGAGAAGAAACAGGAACCATTGGAAATGAGAAAGACAGGCACTACTCAGCTGTGGGAGTGAAGAGGAGATCAAATGTATTTGATGTAGTGGTTCAGCATGACTTAAAAAGAGTTGATGCTGAGGGGGACGGAGCACAATGGGCACTAGATGTTAGGTAGATGTGCTGTGCTAGTATATTATTGTGCTAGATTATAATCAGCACCTTGGCTTTTTGGCTCAGATCAAGCACTTTTGGCACTAAGGGGAGGGTGTCAGGGCTGGCTCCGGTCCTCTTGGTGCCAGCCTGGTATTATAGTATTTCCAAGCCATGTGCCAGTTCCCTGTGGAGGGAACACCCACCCATTTCTTTTCAAGTTCCAAAAATAAATAAATAAATAAAAGGGGTACCATCAGCATTTCTGGCACCAAGGAAGGGTGATGGGAGTTTGCTTTGGCCTCTCTAAGTGCTTGTCTGGTATTGTAGTACCTCCAGGCTCAGTAGTCATTCTCTCCTGAGCGGCAACTGTCCATTTTTTTAAGGGCCACTCAAAAAAACCCCAACGTTCCCATTATGGTATTTTCCCAATATGGGCCATGTGTTTTATTGGCTTGCTCAGCATGGGCTGCATTCAATTATTTTCAAAGTTGGTTTCCATGACTAAGCACATGCTGCTTTTAGGAGCAATTTAATGATAGCCAATGTATTTAATGGAGGGAGGAGGTTGCCAATATGCAAATATAAGACAAGAGGCTTATTTTCCCATGCTGACTGGGGAAAGAAGCCTTGTCTTACAGTTGAGTAAATGCAGTACAACTTTAAGTAAAATCATACTGGATAGGATTTCTCTTGTATCTCATTTATGAAATAATTTGAGGGCAGTGGGATTCCCTGAAGTTATAAAAGTTAGCACACAAGGGATCACGGATCCAAACCTGCATAACCACTAGCCTACTCTATAAAATCCAACATCTCAATTACCCCTGCCTCAGAAGAGAGGTTCCTAATACAATTACTAGCACTTGGGTTTTATGGAATAATCAATAAAACCCTTGTATGGAAACCTGGAGCATCATCTTTCCACATCTTTATTTGGAATTGCAGCATTATTACACCTACTAAAAGGTAGAAACATATCTGCTTAATGAGCTGTTCAAAAGCAAAGTATTCTCCCTCTCTCTCACCATGACAGGAAAATTACCAGCCTGAGAAAAGCCATTCTTTGAAAGCTTGCAGTCCCACTCACAGAACATATTCTGTGTACCATCATCCACATGAATGTTGCCATGAATCTGTCAAAAAGGCCTCTCTACCCATTTTGTGTTTGTACAGTGTTGGGTCTTAGGAGGGCTTGGTCTAAGGCTGAAACTTATAGGCGTTTACAAAAATATAAATAAAAAAGACAAATGCTGCTTTCTTGGCAATATATCTGGAGACCTTGCTGTTAGAAAATGGAATAAAAAAAAAGAAATGGAAAGAAAGATCTTTCATGTTAAAGTTTTAAGTCTCTTTCTAATCTCTGACGACATGAACTTTACAACGCTAAAAAATATGTGCACAAAGTTCAAAAGTGCTAAGTGGAACAGGGAGACCTGGGAAGTATATTCAATAAACTTAGAATCATAGAAACATTTAGTCCAACAGCCTGCTCAAAACAGGACCATCCCTAACTAGATGATTCCAGCCAGGGCTTTGTCAAGCTGGGCCTTAAAAACCTCCAAGGATGGAGATTCCATCACTTCTCTAAGTAACCTGTTCCAATGCTTTATCACCTTTTTAGTGAGAAAGTTTTTCCTAATCTCCACCTTACACCACCCTTGCTGCAACTTGAAACTATTGTCCTTGTTCTGTCATCTGCCACCACTGAAAACAGTCTAGCTCCATCCTCTTTGGAACTACCCTTCAGGTAGTTAAAGTCTGCACCAAATCCCCCAGTCTTCTCTTCTCCAAACTAAATAAACCTAGTTTCCTCAGCCTCTCCTCAGAAGTCGTGCGCCCCAGCCACCTCACTATTTTCTTTGCCCTCTGCTGGACTCTTTCTAACTTGTCCACATGCTTTCTGTAGTGGGGGGCCCAAAATGGACACACTACTCCAGATGTGGCCTCACCAGTGCTGCATAGAGGGGAATAATCACTTCCCCCAATTTGCTGGCAATGGTCCTACTAATGCAGCCCAGTATGCTGTTAGCCTTCTTGGCAACAGGGACACACTGCTGACTCATATTCAGCTTATTGTCCATGATGACCCCCAGGTTACATTGCTAGCTTTGGTAGATGGTACTGCTGCCCAGCTTTCAATTAGAGCTGCCTAATGATATGGGTCAGGCTTAGAATGCTAGCCTGATGAAGATAAATCCGGTTTCTTCCCTACTTTTGGCCAGAAAATGGAACTTTCTTCTCAAGGAAAATTTTGCATTTTTGTAATTTTTTTCTCTTAAATTAAGACAAAAAGTAAAAAAATGTTTAAAAAGAAAATCATAACAATGATTTCCCTAAAATGATTGGTTTTTTTGAGAGAAATCCAAATGGAATTTTTGGGTGTATTTGCCCAGCAGGCTCTTGTCAACTTCATATTAACAATAGTCTGTAAGGTAGAGAACACAAGAGCTGAACATTTTGCCTCTCTCCCTGCCCAGGAGCCTGAGCAGCAGTCTCTACTGCCTCTAAGTCTGGACACAGGACCCTGACTGTCTAACTCTCTGCCTTATTTTCTCCCTGCAGGCAGATATTAATCAGAGCCTGCAAGAAAGGCTCCTCTGGAATGCTTTCCAGGGCCATCATTTTTATTGTTGCAATACAAAAAAAAATGTTCTTTGAGCAACACTTTTTTTTTCCTATAGGACAGATTAGAATAGATTGGAGGTGCTCAACCCCCAGCCTGTGGGCAAGATCTGACCCACAGAGCTATATCATCTGGCCCACAGAGCTGCCCAAGGGCCTGGAAATTTGGTGGCAGGGGAGCAGTGACAGAAGTACTATAACTCCCCTGCTGTCACATTTCTGGACCTGTCGGGAGACCTACAGGATGAATAACGTGGCCCTGCGCACCATATCGCACCAGCACATAGTTGGTTCCAGGCACACAGGGTCGGTCTGACACACGGCCAGATCCAGGCATGCAGCATTGCACCCACGGACAAACTCTGTGCCAACTGTGCACTATTCATCTAGTCCACAGAGCTAGAAAGTTGGAAACCACTAGAATAGTTCAATTTCCACCTGAAAATCATTGGGACAGAACTTGCAAGTCTGACAGCAGGCAGGTAGATCTGTGACTTATAATTAAACAAATAAAGACTACATGGAGAATCAGACTTGGCTTTGCTTGTCTCAATGGACGCATCTACACATGACAATTTAAGGTGCATTAGCCATTTTTAAGGCACATCAAGGGCGTGGGTCTTCATGCGTGCACCCTTAATGTGCCTTAAAAATGGCAATTTTAGGCTATTCACACCTCGATTTGATAGCTGCAAAAGCATATATCAAATTTAGGCATGAAGAGCTAAAACACCTTAACACATGTGTAGACACACTAAGGCACATTAACGCTGTATATGTCAACTGACTTGGGACTAACTTTAGTCCCAAGTCAGTCCACATACCATGCTAACGCGCCTTAGCGCGTGCACATGTAGATGCGTGCCTAAATTGCCTTAATGCATATTAGGCTAATGTGCATTAAGTTTAGGCATGTGTAAAAGTACATGTAGACACATCCTATGTGTAGCTTCTATGTCTACCTGTGCTGGAATAAAACCTTACACACCAGACAAGGGCCTACAGAATCACAGCACAGTTGACTGGATACAAGACAAACAGGGCAGACTAGCATTGCAGAAAAGGTGGTTACAGGCATCAGCGATTACAATGCATGGGGCATGCTAGTACAAATGCTGTTAACTTCTTTAACTCAACAAATACCTAAGTACAGTTTACTTAGATGCTTTCCATTTTTATAATATTCTAAAAAAAATAACATGGTGAATGATTAAATACAATGACCAACTTGGAGCATGTGCAAAAATGCAAACACAGATAAGAATCATAGTAACTCTCAGTGTTTGGGAAAATAGGTAATGAAATACAATGCAGAGTAATGTAAACAAAAAACGGATCCAAAAATCCACTCCCTGCCAAAACAAATAAGAAGCAGAGAACATATAATTCTGGATTCCCGTTTTTATTCAGAGCTTAACAGAAATATGCAGGGCAAAAAATGGAGCAAATCACGATAAAACCTCTGGAAACTAAACTACCTTTTGATCCATTTTATGCTTCAATCTCCAAATATTACATTTTATACTTACACAGTAGCTTTGATCAAAAAAAATCTAACCTACTCAAGAGTCCAATCAAGTAGGAGTACATTCAAGCAGCAGTGAGGGGCCAGGGGACTGCCACCTATAGTCACACCCATGTCCATCTCCACCAATGGTCATGTTCATGTCCACACTGCAGCACACCCCAAGATCCAGCTCTGTGTCACTGTCCAGCCATGTTAAGTATAGACAGTTAAAAAGCTGGAAGCTGAATCAATTCAGTCTTCACATGTTAGTCTAAGCTGCGTATATTGAACTGACAAGTAAGTGAACAGATATTCACTTTTGATTCCAGAAATTCAGCCACATGCCTGCAGTGGCCCAGGTGTTAGAGCATGCCTCCCTGCTCAACTAAAGCCTTGGCTGCGCATGGGAGGTTTTGCAGGGGAGGTGCAAAGCATCCTGGTACACTGGGGGGACTGAATTAACTTGAATCTGGAGGGGACAGAAGTTCAATAAATGGATTTAACCTAAATCAGTTAATTTTGATACTACATCCATCCAGGTTTATCTTAAACCAGTTTCAAAGCAGTTTATGTGCATTGAACTTCTGTTGTGTTACAGATTTGAATCAGTTTCCAATCACTTAAACTGGTTTATGTGTAACTTCTGTCCCTTGCCCCTGAGTTATATGCTGCTGTACACCCCTAGCTCCAAGCTGCCCAAACGTGGCTCCATGAAGCCACTAGCTCCAGACCTGCACTGCTTTCCAAACACTGCCCCACAGATCCAGCCTGGGAGGAGCCCGTGCAAACAAGATCTAGCCCAGTGCACAGGGTGAATTTGACACTCCTACCCTATAGGATTCTATAGTCCTTATTTCCTGTAAGCAGATGTCAAACATCACACCGCTTGTGAAATTAGTTACCAAACGCCTGCAATTTCAGGGTTTTTTAATTTATGTGTTACTTGGACAGGTGCAGCTGCATGTAAAAGCAGGATATGTCATACCCTTCTTTCCAAAAATTCTGGTGCATTTACTTAGATAATCCCAGCTTTTGATACTAGGCCATGGTTATTTTTCACAATGATTGAACAGACGACTAAAGTCTGGTCATCACTACTTATTTAAAATTAAAGATACCCTCATATCCACCTATAGTATGAAGAGAAATTTGCTCTAACGCTTGAAGCTATTATAGAGGACACTGATTATTGCTAAAATAAACACTTATATTGATATACGTGCTGGTCATATACCAGGTTGATACTGCAAGTCACAATAAGAGAAACAGTGTTTCCCTTTTAAGTCGTGCATTTTCAGCTTGCCAAGACTGACAGATAAAAGTTTACTATCGGTTTTCAAAACTTAAGGAAAATCTGCATGCCACCTTTCTCATATTAGTCTGTTATTTTCCCCATACATACTTAAGGCAGGCTAAAAGGAACCCCAAAATTAATTTTAATGGAATTAATTAGAATTAGTAGTACTACTAATTAGAATTAATTTCTACTACTAATTCTAATGGAAAAAGATCTGATTAAAGAAAGGTACACAGTTGCAGTCAAAAACCATTTTCAAGAACTTGAAGATGAAGGAAATATGTCAAACTGGGAAATATTCAAAGAAGCACTGGCTGAAACAGCCAAGAAGGTTATTCCATTAGAAGTAAGGCAAAAGAAACAGAAATGGAAGGCTGAAGAAATCCTTGAACTTATGGAAGAAAGATGAAAACCTAAAGTATAGAGGAGTATAAGAAACTGGACAAAGAATTTGATCAATGTAAAATGAAGAAAAGGAAAAATGGCTTAATGAAAAATGTACGGAGATAGAAAAACAAAAGGACAAAGATGTTACAATGATGTATAGGAATATCAAAGATATCACAGGCAAAGAAGGATGTACTGCTAGGGGATGTATAAAAGCCAAGAATGGTGATGTAATTATGGAACAAGAACAAGTATTGAAAAAATGGACAGAGTATACTGAAGAATTATCCCATGGCAGTTGAGAAGAAAAGCCATCTATTACGAAGAAAATGGACGGTTGAAAATTCTTAAGTGAGAAGTATGAGCAGTTATCAACCAAATGAAAACCAAAAAATCTATAGGATCAGATGAGATTGCAGCAGAACAAATAAAATGTTTGGAAGAGTTTGGTATAGAAAAGTTAACAACCGTTATTAATGAGATTTGTGAAAGTGGAGAAATACTTGAGGACCTCAGTAAATTGATCTTTATTGAACTCCACAAAAGACCTGGAGCCATTTAACAGGAACTCCTTTGAACCATCAGTTTAATGAGCCATGAGACAAAGATCCTATTAAAGGTGCTCATGATGACAGCTAGAAGTTGAATAAGACTCAAGATTCCAAAAGTTCAATGTGGTTTTGTTGAAGATTGAGGTACAAGACATGCTATCTTCATGGTACAAAATGCTTTTGGAGACGGCAATAAAAATGAGGAAAGACCTTTTTTGTATTTTATTGATTATACCAAAGCTTTTGATAGAGTCAAGCATGAGGAGTTAATGAAAATGCTGGAAGAACTGGATTTTGGTAAAGACTTGAGAATTTTAACAAAACTCTATTGGGACCAAACTGCAGCAGTGAAGGTAGAAAATGAACTATGTGATTTTATCCGAATTAAGAGAGGTGTGAGGCAAGGCTGTGTTTTTTCACTTGATTTGTTCAACTTGTACAGTGAGAAAATACTCAGGGAGGCTGAGGATTTACCAGGACTGATCACTGGTGGACAGAATTTGAACAACTTATGTTATACTAATGACACAATCTTAATAGCCGATTCAGAAGAGAAGCTGCAAGGAATTTTAGATAAAACTGGCAGTGAAAGTGAAAAGAAGGGTCTATGTATCAACTGCAGAAAAACAGAATGCATGGTAATTACAAATAAGATCATTCCTGTATGTGGCATCAAAGTGGAAAAGGAACAGATAAGGCAGGTCAGTAAATAACTACTTGAGATATTGGTTAACATCAGATGGTAAATGTGATCAAGAAATAAAAGGAGAAAAGGGATTGCAAAAGACACATTCTAAAAATGAAAACGATATTACAAAAGATATGACAAATAGTAGCATTTCTATGGGGACAAAGTTAAGAGCTTTGGATTGCTATGTTATATCAGTCCTCATGTATGCCTCAGAATGCTCGACAATACTGCCAAGTATAGAAAAGAGAATTGAAGCAACTGAGATGTGGTTCTTAAGGTGCATCTTGAAGGTATGTTGGATAAGGCACACGTCAAATAAAGATACTTTGTTAAGAGAAGGCTGCAGGAGGAAGCTGTTGATTAACATCAAAAAGATTCTGGAGTTGGAGTTTCTTGGACACATTATGAGGAAAGAGGAAATTGAAAGAATGGTTATAGCTGGAAAGACTGAAGGAAGGAGAGATCACGGAAGACAGAGGTTGACTTATGTCAAGAGTCTATCTAAACGGATGAATGTATCAACACTGAAAACTGTATGCCTGAAAGAGAAGAGATCTGTGGAAGACCATGGTCACCAACGTCCTGTTTGGATATGGTATCTAAGAGATAAAAAAAGAGTATGGTACTACTCCTGTAACATAAATGTCCTTTGGAATGCAATGCATGTTGAAACACAAACACTGCACAAATAAAACATTAAAGTTGTGGCACATGCCACAAAAAGCAAGAAAATTAATTGCTGAGGCTGACAAACTGGACTTAACCCAACCTGTTGCATCTGCTGACCTGACACAATCCAAATACTAAGCAACCTATACGACTTATATTTAAATGGAAATGTATCAATCTAATATTTAAGAGAAAGGACTATAACTTTAATATCTGATTCTGAAACCCAAAAGCGTGAAGACGGTCCAAATCCAAAATACTTGCTGTTATGGTATTTCCCCTGTAAAACAAAACAAAACAAAACAAAACAAAACAAAACAAAAACAAAAAACTTCACAGCATTATACAATATTGCACCAACAGCATAGATGAAAATGGGGTTAATTAGTAATAATGCACTTCTGAAGGTTTTTTCCTATTATTATAGCCTCCACTTGGGTTAATCAAGTATTTTGACATTTTAGAAAGTGCACAAAAATGTTCTTCGTTGACTATCCTGTGTCCCGAAGTTTTTTGGCAAGAACAAATTTGAGAAACTTGTTTCTAAAATGTATATGGAAAATATTCACGAGACTCTATGAACATATGCAGTCAATCTGTCTACATTGTTAGCTGAGCAAAATCTTGTTCTATTCAAGATCAATAAACATTTCCAAGTTTTGACCAGAAAAATGTCAGGTCTCGGTGGCTGATGGGTTTATTCCAGGGGTAGGGAACACGCAGCACGGGAGCCAGAGCATGAATGCAAAGGCATTTTGCTTGGCATGTGCGCGTCAGAGGGTGTTGCTGGACGGGTCATATTCAACCTGGGGGGAAGTGGGCAGCGGAGTCCCCCAGGGCTCAGTCCTTTGGCCCACGCTGTTCAATTTCTTTATCAGCAATTTGGACAATGGGGTGAAAAGCAACCTGTTTAAATTTGCTGATGATACCAAAATTTGGTGTAAGGTAAACACGCTAGTAGGGAGGGAAAGACTGCAGCAAGGCCTGGATAGGTTACAGGGGTGGGCTAACAAAAACAAGATGTGTTTCAATACTGACAAGTGCAGGGTGCTGCACTTGGGCAGTAGTAACCAGCAGCACACTTATAAGATGGGAAACTCCCTTCTTGAGAGCACAGAGGCAGAAAGGGATCTTGGAGTCATTACTGACTCCAAGATGAACATGGGCCCACAATGCGAGGTCACGGTTGGCAGGGCTAACTGGACCTTGTCGTACATCCACAGGTGCATCTCAAGTAGGGCCAAGGAGGCGATCCTTCCCCTTTATGCGACACAGGTCAGGCCGCAGCTGGAGTACTGTGTCCAGTTCTGCGCACCCCACTTCAGGAGGGA
>NW_017729032.1:172711427-172712635 GCF_001723915.1 Gavialis gangeticus
CCAAACTGACTCCTTGCCTAAGTGCAGACATTCAGAGAGGCTAGGGAGAGGTTAGACAGGGCTAAAATTGCCACCCAATCTAAGGTATGTTGAGATGGGTGGGATTGCGGGGGCTGGAGGGGCAAGCAGAATCTGCAGGGGGAATGGGGGTCAGGGGGCAAGCAGGATCCACAAGAATGATCCGGAAGATGGGAGTGCAGGCGGTGTCTGCAGGGGAATGGGGGGGGCGGGAGGTGAGACAGGGGACAGGAAGGATCCATGGTAGGGGTGGAGAGGGAAGGGAGGATCTGTGGAAGTGGTCAGTGAAGCTGGCAGGGTCCGCATGAGGTTGGTGAGGTCTGGGAGGTTTTGGTGGGATGGAGCGGATTGGTGGAGTCTGTAGAGGGGGAGACCAAGGGATGTTTTTAGCCTCCCAATGCACCCCAGTGAACCTACCTCCCGTCCCTCCCACCCATCTCTTTCCTCAGCTCCTGACAGGAGCAAATGCTAATAAAACCAGTGGCACTGAGAGCAGCCTGCAGGATGGGGGATTTGGGGTTGGGGGCTGGCTGACCCATGGCGGGGTAAGGGCAAGGGGCCAGTGGGCTAAAAATAGCTTGGTGCCAGGGGGACAGGTAGGAAAAGTGTGGCCCCAGGGCTGGGGCAAGCTTCTGGGCTTTCCCAGCCCTGAGACTGTGCAGGTAACTCTACCAAAGTACCATTAGAGGTCTAACCTAGATCAATTAAGTTTTAGTGTACATCGATCCAGGTCTTTCTTAGACCAGGTTCAGCCATTTTTAGACAAATCTATGTGCAGGAACTTCTGTACTGTTATGGTTTTAGACTCATTTCTGATCACTGAGACTGGGTCTACTCTTAAGGTCTGCACCTGTGTGAACTACGTTAGATTGGACAGCCATTTTTAAGTCTATCTAACCTTCCCCTAACCTCCCCAGATGTCTTCACTTAGCCATTGTCTTTCCTAAAACTCTGTTTTGCAGTGATAAAGACACTTAGGAAAATTAGTCCATTGTTATATTTAAACCACTGCCTCTCACGCTGATTAGTGTTGTTTCATTGTATCTCTGTCCTCCTACAGCCAGTTAGAAGGCAGGGTAGATATGCACCTTTATAGACCAGCTAAATAAGATATATGTGAGAGAAAAATCTCATTGAGAGAGAGAAATCTCTTGACCAATCTCATTTCCTTTTATGACCAGGTGACTTAT
>NW_017729032.1:172717635-172718576 GCF_001723915.1 Gavialis gangeticus
TCTTGGGTTGGATGGCAGGGCAGGGGCAGGGGCTGGGGCTGCACTGCCACAACAAAGATTGGGCTCCTCACAGCTCCCCTGCCATCTTCCCCTGGTACACCAACATCTTACAAATCGAGACTCAAGGTGTTTTTGACACTCTGCCTACAAATGTTGCTGACCCCTGATCTATTCAGTTCCCTTAGGCTCCTCTCTAGAACTGCTTTTCCCAACTTGAACTCAGGTTCCCTAATCATTTTCTAGTTGGTTATGTTCAGAGGCCTTTAAATTGGTTCCATTTATTCTCTGACCTGTGAGAGTTATGAGATTTGTGTTATATTTCTAAAGAGGGAAGCTTTGGGATGTCAGGAAACCCAAGTTTCCTGCTCTGCTACAGGCTGTTGCTCTGTTAATCATGCTAGAATTGAAAGGGTCATAAGCCCCAGTACTTAGTAGCTATGGGAACAGGGAGGTTCAGGTTAGGGCACATTTTAGTTCTAGGATCGATAAAGCACTTTTAGCTGCAGAAGCATTTCTTGGATTGCAGGATCTTCAGTCTTCTACCAATAGAGATACAGACACTTCAGTAGCTGAAGTCCTGGATGATCAGAGATACTGATGCTTACCTTAACCTCCCAGGGACAAAAGTTTCTTATATAAAATGTATATGTTGAACAAGATGTTACTAAACTATGTTTACTTGGTTTTCACACACTATATCTAAGGAGCTATATTCCTGAACTGCATAGCACTCTCATGACCAGCCACCAAACTGACTCCTTGCCTAAGTGCAGACATTCAGAGAGGCTAGGGAGAGGTTAGACAGGGCTAAAATTGCCACCCAATCTAAGGTATGTTGAGATGGGTGGGATTGCGGGGGCTGGAGGGGCAAGCAGAATCTGCAGGGGGAATGGGGGTCAGGGGGCAAGCAGGATCCACAAGAATGATCCGGAAGATGGGAG
>NW_017729032.1:172723576-172771549 GCF_001723915.1 Gavialis gangeticus
CACACTATATCTAAGGAGCTATATTCCTGAACTGCATAGCACTCTCATGACCAGCCACCAAACTGACTCCTTGCCTAAGTGCAGACATTCAGAGAGGCTAGGGAGAGGTTAGACAGGGCTAAAATTGCCACCCAATCTAAGGTATGTTGAGATGGGTGGGATTGCGGGGGCTGGAGGGGCAAGCAGAATCTGCAGGGGGAATGGGGGTCAGGGGGCAAGCAGGATCCACAAGAATGATCCGGAAGATGGGAGTGCAGGCGGTGTCTGCAGGGGAATGGGGGGGGCGGGAGGTGAGACAGGGGACAGGAAGGATCCATGGTAGGGGTGGAGAGGGAAGGCGGGATCTGTGGAAGTGGTCAGTGAAGCTGGCAGGGTCCGCATGAGGTTGGTGAGGTCTGGGAGGTTTTGGTGGGATGGAGCGGATTGGTGGAGTCTGTAGAGGGGGAGACCAAGGGATGTTTTTAGCCTCCCAATGCACCCCAGTGAACCTACCTCCCGTCCCTCCCACCCATCTCTTTCCTCAGCTCCTGACAGGAGCAAATGCTAATAAAACCAGTGGCACTGAGAGCAGCCTGCAGGATGGGGGATTTGGGGTTGGGGGCTGGCTGACCCATGGCGGGGTAAGGGCAAGGGGCCAGTGGGCTAAAAATAGCTTGGTGCCAGGGGGACAGGTAGGAAAAGTGTGGCCCCAGGGCTGGGGCAAGCTTCTGGGCTTTCCCAGCCCTGAGACTGTGCAGGTAACTCTACCAAAGTACCATTAGAGGTCTAACCTAGATCAATTAAGTTTTAGTGTACATCGATCCAGGTCTTTCTTAGACCAGGTTCAGCCATTTTTAGACAAATCTATGTGCAGGAACTTCTGTACTGTTATGGTTTTAGACTCATTTCTGATCACTGAGACTGGGTCTACTCTTAAGGTCTGCACCTGTGTGAACTACGTTAGATTGGACAGCCATTTTTAAGTCTATCTAACCTTCCCCTAACCTCCCCAGATGTCTTCACTTAGCCATTGTCTTTCCTAAAACTCTGTTTTGCAGTGATAAAGACACTTAGGAAAATTAGTCCATTGTTATATTTAAACCACTGCCTCTCACGCTGATTAGTGTTGTTTCATTGTATCTCTGTCCTCCTACAGCCAGTTAGAAGGCAGGGTAGATATGCACCTTTATAGACCAGCTAAATAAGATATATGTGAGAGAAAAATCTCATTGAGAGAGAGAAATCTCTTGACCAATCTCATTTCCTTTTATGACCAGGTGACTTATCACCTGGACAAGGGGCAAGAGATTGATGTTGTATATCTTGACTTCAAAAAAGCCTTTGATTTGGTATCCCATGATCACTTCATCACCTCTTGGCTAAACTGGCTAACCACGGCTTCAACTTCACCATGATCCGCTGGCTGGGGAACTGGCTCTGTGGTCAGACCCAGAGGGCGTTGGTCGACAAGAGCCAATCGTCTTGGTGCGCTGTAACCAGTGGGGTCCCACAAGGCTCTGTTCTAGGGCCTATACTATTTAACATCTTCAGCAATGATGTGGACATTGGTGTCAGAAGCGGACTCGCCAAGTTTGCTGATGACACCTGAGGTAAAGCATCCACACCTGAGAACAGGAGGGTGATCCAGGCAGATCTTGACAGGCTCATGAAATGGGCAAATGAGAACCTGACAGTGTTCAATACCAAAAAATGCAAGGTTCTCCACCTAGGGTGGAAAAACCTGCACTATGCTTATAGGCTTGGGAGGGCTACGCTGGTTAGTACTACAGATGAAAGGGACTTGGGGGTCATGGTTGACCACAAGATGAACGTGAGCCTTCAGTGTGATGTTGCGGCTAGTAAAGCGAGCAAAATGCTGGCTTGCATCCATAGATGCTTCTCAAGCAAATCCCAGAACATCATTCTCCCGCTGTACTCAGCCTTGGTGAGGCCGCAGTTGGAGTACTGCATCCAGTTTTGGGCTCCACAATTCAAAAAAGATGTGAAGAAGCTTGAGAGGGTGCAGAGGAGAACCACACACGTGATCAGAGGTCAGGAACACAGACCTTATGATGACAGGCTGAGAGCTATGGGGCTCTTCAGCCTGGAAAAGTGCAGGCTCAGGGGTGATCTGGTGGCCAGCTATAAGTTTATCAGGGGTGCTCATCAGGATGTGGGGGAACATCTGTTCACCCTGAGCACCCGGCTGGGTGCTGGGTGCCAGTGAGGGGTTCCCCCCAATGCCCACTCCTCAGCTGGCTGTAGGCTAAGGAGAGAAAGTGGCTGGGGGAACTGCTGGGCTCTGGCCTCTCTGCAGTGATTGGCAGGCTGGGAGGCCTGGTCTAGTGGCCCCCTGCTCCTGGTATCAGCCAGTGCAGGGGTCTGGCTGCCTTTCTGGTTTGAAATGTGAACATCAGACTTGCTTATCAGTTCAATCGAGGCAGTTTAGAGAAACCTGTTATCAGTCTTGGGTTGTCTGACTGTCAGTACCAAGCCACTGTGTTTGCCAAGAAGCTCCTACTTCTGCAGTCTGTTGGGAAAGTGGGTGACAGATTTCCTAGAGATGGAATCAAAGAATTAAAGAGTCCTGTAAGTTCATAACTTCTTAAATAAAAAAAATCTAAGAGCCAACAACTTTCCTGTATTTATAAAACCTTCCTCTTCACAATGTTGGAAGGAACACAGTAGGTGATCATGGAAAGTACTCTGTACATTTTTTTTGTTGCAAATACAGAGTTTCTTTTGCATCCCAAGATGCCTATTTCATTTTGAAGGAAGGAATTTTGAAACTAACTGCAGTCAGCTGGATTGTTATCACAGTAATAACACAAAATGTTTACTTCACTACTAGGTTTGCCTGTGTGATTATGGCATGTGGCCACAATACCAGTGAGAAATATAACTGACAAAATTTTGGGCAGCCAAGAGATGTATTCATAGATTCTGTTCACACAATTCTGTGAAAACATCAACTACTTTTTATATCACAATATTGTTTGTAGACTATATACTGAACAGTACTCATCTATGATATCAGATGTTTACTTTAGGGAAGAAAAAAAATGGTACACAGGAGAGTGTATGAGCATAAAATAGTTTTGATAGAGGGTGATTTGAGTATGGCCATTTTCTCACAAAGTGCCTGGTCCAATGTCACTGAAGTTATGGACCCCCAGTGACTGCACTGGCACTGGATCAGGCCCAGAGCTCCCATTTCACTCTCTCTCATTGAGGCAGATTTGTGCTCAGCTCTAATGGTTATACAAATGCATAGGGAGAGGGTACAAGGAGTCTTTTGTGATTGGAAGAAGGATCAAACTGTACTTGCTCTTGGGTTTCCCTGAGCTCAAAGGTGACGGAAGGACAACAAAGGTAGGCAGAACCAGTTTTGCAAAGGGGGAAACTCATGATCCTCAATAATAGGAAAGTGAAAAGACAGGGCAGGGTGGTACCTTATAGCCTGCCTAATTCAGAGAGGCATAAGCTTTGGTAAGCAAGACCTTACTTATGAATGGATCTGCAGGGAGCAGGGCTTTTAAAAAGAATCCAGTAATTTAACTACTGTACATAGGATAGGGAAGGAGGGAGGAAAGGAAAGTTCTGCAGGTCCACCTGTAGCATCTGACAACGTTGTTGCTTACACATGTTTATGCCTCTCTAAATGAGTTAGTCCTTTCCTCCCCCCTTCCCTATCCTTTTCATTTAAATGATTCTTTTTATTTAGAACCCCTGCTCCCTACAGGTCTATTCATAGCATGTGATGCAGTAAGCTGTTGTTTATAAAAGCTGATGCCTCTGAATTAGACAGACAGTCTGTAAGGTAATACCCTGCCCTGCCTTCTGCCTGACTTCAGGCTAACACAGCTAACCACGCTTCTCTGCTAAAGGAAAGAGCAAAGTTGGGATAAAGAGCCACAGCTTTATCTTAGTAAGCAATGGTATCAGAGCTGGTTGGGCCCAGAGTCCAGCTGGCATTACACCATCTTAACGGTGGCATGGTAACTGTTCTTTCTGGTTAGGTGCACGTGTTCCAAAAGCCTGAGGTGGAATTGATCTAACCTATGTGGTTTTCTGTAAGCAGCGTAGAATAGATTGGAAGGGAATAGAACAGACGTTCAACGGTTGGTGGGGGTGGTCTGCAGGTTACCTGCACTGGCCGAGACCAGCAGGTTGGGGATGCTCCCATACACCTCCCACTGTGCCCCATGGGCTCCCTCGGCTGCTGGAGAATGCTGAGTGGAGCCGGGTGGCTGGGCCATGCCTGATTGGCTCCTGGGCAGGAGCAAGCCTTTCCCCAACCCCTGTTGCGGTGGACCATCCCCCATGCCCAGCCCTAGGCTTCCAGGAGAGCCCCAGAGTGGGTCACCGAGGCATGCCAACAGCCTGGCCAACACTTGGCACAAGTAAGGATCAGGCCCCCCAGAGCTCCGATGAACAGCAGGTGGCAGCAGCAGGTGCCCAGTGCGATTGTAGGGATTGCAATTGCAGGAACTGCACTGGGCATCCCCTGCCATTCTCTAGGGCTCTGAGGGGCCCGATCCTTTCTTCTGTGGAGTGTCCTCCTGCCCTCCCCCCACCTAGGGACACTGTATAAAAATAGAAAAATACTGAGCTACTGATGCTCCCTTCCCTGCCCCAAGCTTGTGGTTGACAGGTGGCAGCAGGCAGGGGGTGGGGCTGGGGACAGAAGTCTTGCTGACTCAGCTTGGTGAGAGCTCAGGGGTGGCGCCCACTGGGTGCGCAGCTGGAGCAGCCGAGCATAGCTAAGTTATAGCACATCTCCCTGCAAAGAGGGATTGGAGGGACCTGCAAAGGAGCCTGGGATGCTGGCAGACAGCAACCTAACTCGATTCGACAGGGTATCTGGTACAGGAGTTCAATGCACCAGACTAACTTAATTCATATAAGTCTGAGTGTACATTGATCCAGGACTACTGGGTTTCACCATGTCTAGTCCAGTTTGTGCCCCAAACTTCTGTACAGTTACAGGTTTGGTTCAATTTCTAATCACTTGATCCAGATTATGTGTAATGTCTGTACTTAGCCACAGAGTTCAAGCAGCAGCTGTGTCTGCTTCAGGTGCAGTGCAACCGGGAGTTCTCAGTAGGACTTTCTCGAACAGACCTTAAAGGCACAATGGAGCCCCCTCAGTTTCACAGAACGTAAATACGGGCATTGTTCCTTCCCTTAAAAACTGTGTGTTTTAAAGCAGAGCCAGGAGATAATTAAATAGAAATTCCAGGCCAGTTCATTTGATCAAACAGATTTAAACTCAGTTACTATCCAACTTGGTCCTTATCCTAGAAACAGAGACATTTACTATTAGCTTTTGTTTACAGGCCTTGGGCCAGGTTGCAATTCACATTCCAATGCTCACGAGCCAAATCTGAATGAATTCTTTATGTGATTTTCATGTTTCAGTAAAGTTCACATCTATCACATTCTCATTTTTTAATCCTGGGACTACATACAGTTCCCTCCCCCACCCATTTCTTTTGGAAGCACCTCCTTAATTCTCCAGGACTTTTCATAAAATGTTTCAGGACATTAATTAAATTATTCCCCAAATGCCTAAGATTGCCTACCATATGCTATTTGTACATATTATTCAGTTTTTCCAGTGATCCTCTTAGCTGGGCTTATTTTTTCAGCAGCTGTATTTATACAGCTTCATTACTTCCTAATTATCCATACATTTTTCCTTTATTTATCTTTTTGAAGACCAATTACAAAAATAATTCAAAGCTCAGCCATCTGTGCTCACACATCACATTGTACAAAACTAGGTTTTTTTGTTTTTGTTTTTTTAGAATTAGTACTCTTTCCTTTCTTTTCTAATTTTCAAATTAACAGAAAGAAAGAAGGCCCATTATCATCATGTGCTATTTCTAATGCTCTATAGAGGAAGCTCTATTGTGCCAAAAGCTGTACCAGGCACATAAGCTGCCATAGTATTTGCTCCTAACATAGCATACTCCTGTATGTCGACTGCCTTGATATATGTTTAAAAATGATTTTTATATTTTCCTTATAGCATCTGAGTATTGATTCATTAGCTCACTCTCTTAATGACTTGATGCTCTCTTTTCTCTTTTCTCTCCATGCTTTAATCATCTCTGTGTGCTCTTTTTAAATTTCCATGAGAATGATTTTGTTCTTTTTTTGTTAAAAAAAAAAAGCTTCCCATCTTTGACCAATGGTTTGCTGGCTGCTTCTTGGTTTGTGTATTTTCCTTTGCAATGGATTGTAGATTGTTATACACAAATGAAAGTGACTAATAGGCTGCTCAAGATTTCTTTCACATTCATGCACTCTAAAATGTTGGGATGGGGGGAGAGTTTGGGTATTTTTGGGGTTCTTTTTTTTTTAAAGCTTATCTCCCCCTTCCTCATTGTTTTCTTACTTCCTCGTCCTATAAACTCTCCTCAACTATAATCAGGCCAAAAGCATCCTCCATTCTTCTCACCCAAAGGTGGATCCATGAAGCACCAACTCAGGGTAAATACATGAGCATATGTTTAAAATGCAGTTCTCTTTATCCAAGCACTGATGCGCACACTTAATTTTTGGTAGCTGCTTAGGCATGTTGCTGAACAAGCTAATGCAGCTTTTGCCTGGTGGGCACAACAGGCATCATTTGGCCATGTGGAAGGGGACAGGGGGCAGGCTGGTCCCAATGCAGCCCCAGAGAATAAAGAAGTCTGACCTGGCCCCATGGAGAGGGAAGGGGTGTGGGCACAGCCCTGTGGGGGAAGAAGATGAGGCATGGTCAGGTCCCAAATCAACGCTTCAGGGAGGGAAGGGGGTGGGGAGGAAGGGGACATGCCCATATCCGAACCCAACTCTGCAGGGAAGAAATGGAGTGTGGCCTGGCCCAGAAGCAAAAGGGGTTGGTGAAAGAGTGGCAGCCCACCCTGACCTGGCCTTAACAGGGTGTGTGAGGCCTGGGGTTTGGGAATTTGGCAGGGGGGAGAGTGTGGTTGTATTAATAGCCGTCACTTCCCCCTGCTGCCAAACTTCCTAACCCATGGGAAGCTCCACGGGTTAGATGCAATGACTCTGCAAGCTGTATTTGCCTCACAGGCCAGAGGTTGAGCATCCCTGATTCATAGTCAAGGGAGGACCAAGGTGAACCCTGTCCTTTCCTGAAACAGGCATCATCCAAGCATAATCTATAACCAGACAGGGAAGGTCAGGAAAGGCAAACCTGGACTTGAACAACATTTTATATATTCTTTTTTTTTTAAATTATGCTAGAGGGAAAGAGGTAGACACTATTAATGCACTTCACTCTCAGGCTCTCTCATCACTGCACAAATCTCTCTCATCACTGCACTGCACAAATAGGTATAAAGTTTTTATACAGAGGTAGCACATTTGAGATGGATATCTTGATGTAAATGCCTAGTGGAGATAAAGTAGACTAAGTTTTCCTCAGCTACACTGAGGTAAAAATGACCAATCCTTATCTTAACTGTGATTTTACAACAACATAGGTCCTTTCAGTTAACTACCGTAATGCAAAAGCACACCTATTTTTGCAAGGAAGACACAGCCTATTTTCTCAACAGTTACCTTTTGGCAATTACCAAGCTGTTAAGCATATCTCAGATTTTTTATTGTATGTTCTCCCACAACTAAGGAAGAATTACGAAATGTAGGGCTAGAAGAGATCTGAAGAAGTTACCTAATCCAACCCTGTCCTTTGACAACCTTTTGTAATGAATCAAGACTATTTGAGATTGTAGCAGAGAGACAGAGCAGGGCTGTATCCCTCCATCAGCCCTGACTGTGCCCCATGGCACCG
The DNA here is from genome assembly GCF_001723915.1 of Gavialis gangeticus. Taxonomy (NCBI): domain Eukaryota; kingdom Metazoa; phylum Chordata; order Crocodylia; family Gavialidae; genus Gavialis; species Gavialis gangeticus. Next base: position 172,731,363 of record NW_017729032.1, read on the forward strand.
GGGGGGACTCAGAAACTGCTGGTTGCTGGGTTAGGGAGAAAACCTGGCTCAGAGGAGACTCCATGTAAATGAACCCCCCTGAGTGTGCGACAAGGCAACAGTGGGCAGAGAGGCCAGCAGACTGGACACCCAGTGTCCAGAAGGAGAATTAAAGACAGCTGTCACTGACCAGAAATAGGGAAGTGAGAGGGAGCAGAGGCTCCCAACTGCAATGCTCTTGGACATGGTGAGAGGGGTAAATGGCCCCATCATTTTCTGTTATTGCATATTTCTTTTAAACTGGTGGATGTGGAGGGAGCGTAGCTGTGGTGGAGCTCCAAGCCAGCAGTGCTCTGTTTAAACATACAGGGCAACCAAACTGGTAAGTCTGGCCAGCTCTTAAAGGGACAGGATTTGGACTGTGACTACTGAAAGTGATAAATCCTATGTGTAGGAGGATTGTGTCTTAACAGTGAACTGCCTCCTGTTATGTGAATTAAACTTGCAACAAGACGTGGCAGGAAAGAAGGACAAGAGGCGGTGGCATCTATAGGACAATCCAGGTCACGTTATCACCCACGCCTGGGCACCTACCCCTGACATGTCCACAGAGAATAAAAAAAAAATCTTTGATTCTAAAAAAATAATCTTTGATTTTCCCAATATATCCAGGTAGAGACTTGAAAAAGAATTAAACTAAAACTATTTTGAACCATTCAAAATATCAAAAGCTTAATTAATAAACTGAGCAAACAGTAAATCCATCAGAAGTAGATAAATTACACAATCATCTCATTTTTAATGATAGGATCTCACCTGAATACCCTGTCCTAGGGGGAAAATACATTTCCACATTTAATTCTGGCAGATGGGAAATATGAGGTAAAAGAGATGGTGACTGCAGACAGAAGGAAAAAGAACCCAGTATGAATCAAAATTATAGTAGAGACACATATCCTTATGCCATATAATCTTTAACCAAGATCCCTGGCCAAGTCTTAGCATGTTTTATAATTACATATGGATTCATTTGCATTTTGTCTGTTTTCTTCTTTGTTTCCTATGCCAAATAAATCTTACTATATTTAAGGTAACAAGAGTTGACTTCTTTCACTGGGAGATATTTATTGCAGTCATACTGCACTAGACTGCATTATCACATTGATATACTCAAATTAAGGTGACAAGAAGAATTAGCTATGCTTTTGCTTACTTCACTTGAGGGGGCCTAAAGTTTATGAAGTATGCTATTGGTGATCAAGTGTTAATACTGTTGTAACTGGTCATAAAAGTCATGTGGCACTAAGCTGGGAACCTCTTGTGAGCACTGCAAGGCTGCTGATACCAAGGACAGTCCACAATCCCTCCTACTCCCATGAGCAACAGGCCTGACTTTCATACCCTGTCTACAACACATATTTGTGTTTCTCCAGACTCCAAAAGATATGTCCAGGTCTCTTTAGTCTTTTCACAGGGCTATTTCTTCTTGAAACACTTCAAAACCAAATTCAATTTTTAATTATAAACATATAGTATCCTTCAATATAATTTCAAGTTGAGGAGCAACATGTTTTGATACAATATAACTCTGTGTGTGTGTGTAAGAGAGAGAGAGAGAGAGAGAGAGAGAGAGAGAGTATATACACATACATACACACACACGCACGCATGCACACACACAAACACACACTCACTGATTGCTATGCAGACCTGACAAGAATTGCATTATATTAATATTTTGTTCAGTCTGATCTGATTTTATTTGTTTTATACAGGTTTCCCTCACTTTATGCGGGTTCTGTATGTGTGAATTGACTCTTATGCAATGACCCTTTTTATACCAAAAATTCGTTATATGCAAGGTAAATTCACTTTTATGCGATCGGTATTGTGGAAGCCCACAGGTAGCTGTTTTGTGCGGTGCATTGTGGGGAGTGACACACACCAAAATATAGTCTCCTGTGTGGATCTGTGCTCCTCGCTCATTGTCTGTGAAATGTATTTCTGTAGTTGCCATCCCCATTATGATTTCTAAGAGTTCCGCTACCTTATCTCCTACCCCTTTCTCTGGTCCATCAATGAAGCCTTCACCAGTCTCTCTTCACACCAACTAAACATTCACCACCACCCTGTGCTTGTGTGTATCATCTGCTGTTGGCAAATACCAAAATTGTCTCTTAAAAGTGGTAGAAATGGGTGTGGGGGTCAGTACAGTCGAGGTCTTGGAATGTATCCTATTTGTTACATTGTAAAGTGGGTTCCCTTCGCATGAATTCAAGTAATGTGCCATTTTCCAGGAGCGCATGTACAGCATAAAGCAAGGGAAAACTGTATCTCACTCTCTCCAAAAGTCTCAGAGTGGCTTACAGTAAACAAACAAACCACAATCTAGAGGATTCCCCATACAATACAACATTGCATAACCCAAGAACTCCAATTTCCCCAACCACCGCCCCCTGCCCAAACCACCAAGCAAGATTTCCTGCCAATCCCAACCACAATTACAAACATTTAGAAGTCTAATATGACAAAACTGAAGAATGTTTTGTGATATGAGAATAATTTGTTTTTTATCTAAATCATAACACAGATGTACAAATGAAAAGTACATGAAATAGCCAAGAATTGGGAAACTGGTGAGTAGTGCATGAGGTGATGCAGCAGTCCTGGACTTTGTTACTGTAAAGTAAATTTTATGTTATGATGCTTACCTATGGCTAATGTTATTTTTACATACAATTTTGTATGCTTAGAATCATTCTAATCAATCCATAAAGGCATTGCTTAAACTCTGTTTCACCTATACACACATAAGTTAAAAGTTGTTCCCATGTGGATTTATTTATTTATTGTGTCACCTTCTAAACAATGGTTCAGGGCAGCTTACAGTAAGAGAAATAGAACAACTTAAAAGGGCAATTGAAACAAATGAAATAAAGCAGAGAGCCACTAAACAACACCTTGGTCTGGCTTTGGTTATTAAATGCTTGCCCAAATAGAAAGGTGGTGAGGTGTAAGGTTCACATTATCCTGTGCCTGGCATTAATAAACTGGCAGGGTATACTTCTGACCAGTAAATCTTACACAGGAGGGAATTAAGTTAGTAGCAGTTGAAGTGCAGAAGCACTGACTGCTCCAGCTGGTAGCACTCCAGTTCCTCTCGTAAGATGTCTACACTTTCACAGCTTACCTTGCTAGCAATAACAACAAACGTTACACAGGACTGCCATGAAAAAATGAAATTTGCAAAGCTGAAAAATCTCAAAATATCTGAATATTAATATATACACCAAAGGCTTGGGTGATATTTCCTTTTATAATTTGTATTGATCTACTCGTGCAGGGGTGGCCAACCAGCAGCATGGGTATACCACAAGTGGCACTGGCAGCTTCTGCATGGGGTACACAGCACATCAGGGAGGGAGCAGAGTGCCAGATATGGCAGAAAGCAAATTAGCAGACTGGGCATGGAGCATAGGGAAGGAAATAGAAAGCAGAGCTGTTGATCAGTCAGGAAACAGGGCTGGGAGCAGAAAGCAGAGCAGCAGATTGGGCATGGGAAGGGGGCAGACAGGAGTGGCACTTGGGAAGGGTGCAGGGCTACATTGTGGCATGCTTGCAAAAAAGACTGGCCCTCAGTATACAAGTGGCATTTCAAACAATCAAAACATATTACAGAGGTGCTGTTGATAGCATTCCTGGCTTAACATTATTTTCATATCTCCTGCATGTATTTCTGAGGGGATAGTGGACCTGTGCTGGTGATCAGTGAAGCCTATAGTAGGTGGAAAACTTACTCTGCCGTTGCTGGTATTTCTGGCGTTATTAACTTTGGCAGGGATTTGAGGCAAATTCAAGAAGATTTAAGAATACTGTATGCAAGAAGCTGCCTCACACTTTTTGTTCTCTTATAGTTTCAGTATTGTTATCCATTGCAGATATTCTGAACTTCAAAAGCTATGAGCCATTCAAAATCTAGCAGTGTGGCATCTCTAGCTAGGTCATGCTGCCATAAAATCTAGACCACTGGAGACCAACTTCTTTGGCAAGCATGCCATACATTAGCCCTGCATTCTCCGCAAGATCCAAGCCAATCCCCTTCCCTGACATATCTGCTGCTCTGCTTTCTACTGTCAGCCTTGTGGTCCCTGCTGATCTACTGCTCTGCATTCTGCTTCCTGCCCTATCAACAGCTGTGCTGTCTCCTCCCCAATATTCCATGTGCCACACACAGACACCTCCCGTGCCACGTGTGGCACGCATGCTGCAGGTTGACCACCCCTGAACTACACAATATCCTGACCTGAAATAATGCTAGAGTTGTGAATTTCTTTTATTTCCTAAATGAGTGCACAGTAGTGTGAAGAGAAAACAGAAAAAATGGATTTGAAGATCACCAAAGTATAGGTCATTATTTATCTTAAATGGAGCAATCCAAACTCACCAAAAGCAGTAGAGCTCTGTCCACTGTCTTCATTATGGTTTGGATCAGAGGTGAGCAAAATACAGCCTGTGGGCCAGATCCAGCCAGCCAGCCAAGGGATTCTATCCATCCTGTGGTAGGTCCCTTGGTCCCGCCTAGCCTGGGCACAGCGCAGACCGTGGTGTGTGTGGCCACTACCCCCGTCCTTGGGGCACGCTGCAGGGCAGGAGTGGCGTGGTGACCAAATTCTGTTTCTGACAGCCCCCACAGTGGCAGCTCCTCTTGGCTACTGCCATTAGCATCTCCAATGCTGCTGACCCAGCCCTGCTGACCAGTCCACTCTGCATCCACTCCATCTACCACAGGCCCTGGACAGAGCAAGTGGAGGCCAAGGTTGGAATTGTGGGGTGGTGACAGCATCGAGCCAGGGCCCAGGGCAGAGTTGTGATCTGCTCCCTGCACATCCCTACTGTGCAGAGAGCAGATCGTGGTTCTGTTCCAGGCCCTGCACCACTCTGTGATCCTGGACCTGACCCCTGACCCCTGCGGGGAGTGTCCTGCTCTTGGATGCCACTCCCCGCATCCCCATCACATCCAACCCACTGAGCACGCTCTGCCCACAGGGGTCCCATCCGGTCTCCATGGAGAACCTGCCTGCCCACTCCATATGGTGCCCCCACTGGTGGGTGCAGGGCAGATGGACCTGGGTACTGTGTCAGCACTACCCACCCCACCTCTGGCCTGCAACAGCTCAACACAATTCCTAAAATGGCCCTCCAGCCAAAATAAGTGCCTACCCCTGGTATGGGTCTTGTCCATAGTGACCAAGATAATTTTTAACAATATTATATAGCATCCAAATTCTGAGAGCTAATCTTTTACTTTGGGAGAAAAACCCTAGGATAAGTCTACACAGGACAAAATAGCACCCTGCAGAGATTCCTCGAGCTAACTTGAGTATCCTCATGCCAACATACACAGTTGGCATCAGCTGCCTCTGCAGGGTGCTGCCTTGCACTAGAAAGACATATTGTAATTGGCCAAGATTTTCAAAAAGATTTCAGTGTTTCAAGTTCCTCTTTGTTTAAGGGTTCAAATTTAGAGGCCTTTTAAGGTCTTGTTTTTTAAACAGCACTTAATATTCACTGCCTGCAAAGGAGTCTTAAAGGTACCTCACATTGGATACTCATAAACAGAAGCACCTGAAAACTACAATTCACTTTTGAAATTCCTCATAGTTTACAACAATGGTATTATTGAATAGAAGCATAATACACAATTCATACTGAGCAGTGACCAACTCACTATCTTCTACGTGCACTACCAAGTTATGCTGTTTGTGGTTTACCAAGCAGAGTTTTAACTTGCAAAGTTCTAAACAGAAATAGTTGATAGAGCCCTTACCTTTGGGAATAGTAATCTGACAACCTAGGTCACAGTCCTGCTGCAACTGATAAAAAGCCACTTCCTGTAGTCGAGCCCGCTCCAGCTCTGAAAGGCTTTGAACGGGAACTGACTTCAGCCGAACGCTGCGCCCTGACATGCTTTTCCAAGTGAAGTCACCCTGCAGGAAATCAAGTGGAAAAATATGAAGCATCATATGGTTCGCACAGTTTAATAAACACACCCGTCTCTTTTATCAGCAAGAAAAACATCATGGGGCCTTTTAAAAAAAAAAGTGTTCTTGGACAGCTCTGACCTTTGAAATATCTTTGTTTTCATAAAATCAATATTCCTTAGAGAAGCCCAGACATGCAAAAATATCACTTCCATCTGCACACATTTAACCTACTATTGTTGCAACAATGCTGGGACTTCAAGCAAGCAAAGGAAGAAATAAAACAGCACTCAGTTTTTCCTGGTCTGGTGATTTGACAGCACCTTTATGTATTGTTAATTAAATGTACAGCAAATTTACCGGTCTTCTGTATAGTGTGAAGTATATTTTCCACGGTGTGCCAAACCTATTCTATTGGTCCATGCACAGAGCACACCACCATAGCTCCACATCCTTCCTACAAATACCCCCCTTTCTTCATGGATGCATCACGCTTTGATTCATGCTGACTGAATGACGAATTACTACATATGCTCCAAACAGTCCTGATCAGCTGTGTGTTAAGATAAATATAACCATACAGCATGAAAAAACACATAATCTATAAATACCAAATGAGTCCACAGGTCAAAACCAAAAGCTCTAGCTGTGTGTCTCCCACATGTGATAACATATTTAAAATATTATTCCCTTGGCAAATATTTCATTAAGATGAGGTACATATATTTAAAGTATTCAGCAATTGTGACATACATATGTGCTCCTAGGTTAACCATCAACTTCAAACTAAAATTTCAGAACGGAAGCAAAGTCTAAAAAGGCAGATTAGTACATCTGGAGTGCAAAAAAATAATTCTTTGGGCTCCTGAATAAATTCTGACCAGATTAAAAACAATGGTCCAATGTCTGGGTCAGTGAAATCTGATGTAGCTTTATTAAAGACAATGGAACTACACTGGTTTACAGCAAATGAAATACACAGACAAAGCAACTCATAATCCAGCACAACATGCTAAGGAATAGTTTTGACATTATTAAGCTTCAGTCATGTTACAAGAGTAATTCTTATATTTGTGTTAAAACCCATTTTAACACAAATATAAGAACTTCCATCCCGTATGTGTGTCTATCTGATAGATATACTGTACACATATTTTTGAGTGTAATGGGGGCCCTAACCCATTACTGATAGGGGAAGGAAGACCAGGGCCTGATGGCCAGCTCAGCCCCTTGAACAGACTTAATGGCAAAAAGGGACCTTAAATAAGATGGCTACCTGCTCCAGGTAGTGACTGGCAGGCCTGGGGTGGAAATAGTCAGATAACCCAGGGAGAGGCTCAAAACCCCAGGGCCTGGCCCAGAAAGGGCAGTCTGGCTGCCACAGGAGGCAGAGCACCAGGGAGAAGCCAGTCCAGACTGTGGCAGAAAAGACTTTCTGCCACAGAAGGGCAGAAGAGACACTGTGAGCAACACAAGAAGAGGGCCTTGAACCTTTTCCATTGGTTCTATTGCCGGGTGAAATTAACCGTGACAGGGGAACTTGTGTTTTGTGAGCTTTACGTTTTGGAAGCAGATGCTCATGCTTTTGATTTACATTTGGATTGGAGGATTGGGGTAGCTGTAAGGGTCACATTGGAGGCCACTAAGTTGCATCAGGGGCACCCAGCTCAGCACACTCTGGGGGCCTGGAACCCTGGAGTGCTGCATACAGACAGGTGTCCAAATACATTTAGAGGGAAGACTGTGGCATGTCAGAGGACTGGATATTTTACAGCAAAAACTGGGGAGTGTAATTCCTGTGTCCGCAAGGGGTGTGCTTAGGTGCCAAATGGCCCAGAGCCCACAAAGCGCCAGAGCTGGAGCTCAAGAACCTAGGATCTTGGTGCAGTGAACCCCAGGCAGTGGGAACCAGCTAGATTAAAAGTGAGCTAAGGCCAGGAAGGGCCCAGGTTCAGACAAAGACCAACCCCAAAACCTGCATCCACTTCCTGGGGCGGACTCCTTATGAAACTAGAGCATCAAGTTGTGACAGGTGAGATAACTGTTAAGGGGCAGGACCCTGAGAGTCTCAAAGCAAGGCTGAGGAGTTTGGAGCCCAGTGGCAAGCCAGGCCAGGAACATTGTTGCACCAGCACTGAATATTCAAGCTACTGTGAGACAATGATATATGCAAAGTATGATGTAAACATATACTACACTTTATTTTACTTTGTGTTATAGGTATATTGACTGTGCATGAAGTATGTCAGGGCTTATCAAAAGGTACTTCTTCACAACAATCTTTTAAAATGAAAATTATTATGAAACCAGGATAAAGGGGTATCTATCAGCTCCTTATACAAAATATACAGGCATATCTAGTACACAAATAAATTACACTGCACATATTTAAGATATTACACACACACACACACAACAAGATTTGCAGCCTATTCCTTTCCCTTCCCCCTTCTCCTCTCTTCTCCCTCTGTTGATATTTTATGAACAGTTTATTGTCACATAGCTGGGTTGTGCAATTTCAAACTGAAGGTTTGCTATGCCACGCAAGCCAAACCCATTGAACTTAAACTCAGGCTAACCAAATGAGGTAGGTGTTGCAGAGCCCACAGTCACAACACCAGCAGAAGAATCTTTACATTTTTTAAGAGCTGTTATCATTTACAGTCAAAAATGATCAAGAGCAGACAACAAATAAGAAAACAAGTAATGTCTATCTCACCTTTTCCCCCCAAAAGAAAAAACATTTGAAATAAAGATGTATGCAACCAAATCCTTATAGGCATATCATGTCCATATGTTCCACACTTACAATTATGTAGTTACAGAAATAAAAATGCCCTCAAAGACTACAGTAGGAACCTTGACATGTACCATTCTATTTATTTTTATATCTTTGTCTCTTGTAAGAGTAATACTACTAAACACCATAATATCTAAACCAGTGGTTCTCAAAATTTTTAGGGTCAAGACATCTCTCCTTAGACTCAAGGCACCACTTGGAACATACCAGCTTCCAGCATTCGCTAGTTTTTTTACTACAGAAATATAATACAGGCATTTGCAACCGACTAAGAAAGGCTCCGAGAGATCAGAGCGTTTTAACACTGGGTTTATTTTGGGGATTATGTTTGCACAACTAACAGTGTAAACATTGCAATGGTACCCTACGGTATCCTTGAAAGATTCCCAAAGCACTTCAGGCAACTGTGGTGTCCTTGTTGAGAATCACTCATCTAAATTTTTATGAATACTTTTTTGAAAATAGCATTACTATCTCTGTATGATATTTGTACACTGCTTATAACTTTGGTATCTAAGTTTAAAGCAGGAACTGAAGAAAGTATGATAATTTAGACACTTAGGCTAGAGACAGACATTTAAAAAGCCCAAGGTTGGAATCGATTTAAGTTATGTGGTTTTCTGTAAGCAGAGTAGTTTAGATCATTTTTAAGTCTAGATCACCATTTTTAAAAGAGTCTGTGTGCACCAAACTTCTGTTCTGTTATGGGTATAGACTGGTTTTGTGTGCTGAACTTTTGTTCTCTTATGGGTATAGACCAGTTTCCAATCACTTATACGGGTACAAGCGTAATGTCTGTACCTGGCCTTAGATTATGTTCTTAAGGACAGTTTTTTTTCTGTTTCAGTATATCACTTAGCAGACACATGATTCTTATTCCTTATTCTGTGAAGAGTGCTGCATTCATCTTTAATGGACAGCAATGGATAAGGCTCATTTTGGCATGCACGATGGCAACTCAATACAACACACTGTCCCCAGTTTTCCTGTTAGGACACGGATTTAGAACAGACTTACATAAGAGATTTCTCAGATCTTCAGTGCTGCTTCTTGCCGTAGGAGAATTTTATCAAAAGTCTGCATGCTTTCAAACTAAAGGTCTAATAATGCTTTGTTAGCAAAACAAGAGCTAACATTGGTATGGATGAATGCAATGTGTCTGGAAAAGCTACACTCAGGGAGATAAAATAACACAAGATAATACAAATTTGGAATCATCCAATCTATTTTCGGCTCATCAAAGAAAACATTAATCTTTCACACGTTGTAGTTGATACATTCTCTTCTATGTCAATTTAACATGGATTTTATGAGGTTAACAGAACACATGACTGTAGTTAACTAAAGTATTTTGGAATATGCTTTGTTAGGCCCCATGGAATCTCCTAATCTACTATAAAAGAGAGATCCAAGAAATATTTGCTTGAAACTGTCTGTTTTATTTGGCAAATAGCTATCAAAATGTTTTCTACAGGCCAAACCAACATATACACTTTACACAATTCCTAAGCTAGTATGCTTTGCATAATGAAAAGTAAGTTAGAGGTCTCAAACTTCTACTATAATATATGCTGTAAATTTATATTTCATTTATATCTATTATTTCTTCTAAGACTTCAAAATTTATCTAGTAGATTTCGCATAATCAGCCAAAGGAGACATAACAGCTTCATCTCTCTGGGACCCTTCTTTGGCTTACTGTATATTGTATACTTTAGTGCTTATGAAAGTCTAAATTTATAAAGTCTTCAGAATGAGGCCAAAATTTAATATCATGAGATAAAAGCAATTATTGTGAATGTTCCCTAAAGGTCAGTATTTTTTGCAATCAATACCTATCATAAGACATTATTACATTTTGGACTTCTGTGTCAGTATTGATCTATCTTACCTTCTCAATATGAGTAAAGATTTCACTAAAACACTATAACATTCTTTATATTATTCATTATAAAGAATGAATAATAACCGTGTTGTGACTTGCTGGCAGCTGGCACAGTGGAGTCCTAGTCAATGACCTAAGGCCCTAATCCAGTGGTTCTCAACCTTTTTAGATTCAAGGCACCCCTCAGAAATGTCAGCTCTTCATTTTCACTTATTTTTTAACTACATAAAAATAGAACAATTCTTCTGTTAGAAAGAACTCAGAAATGCTACATGTCAGAAGGGTTTTAATGCTATGGATTCCTATTTGAAGTCACCGAGTTTATCTCATGAATTGTATATAGGTGTTTGCATACCTAACCATGCTAATATCATGTGGCATCCCATAGCATGCTTAAAAAGATTTCACAGCACTCTCATCAAAAATAATTTCCCTAGGCACCTATGGTTGTGGGAGCACTGGAGACAGAACAGGTAGAAGTCAGAAACTAGAAAATGTAATTGTTCGCACAGTATTGAAGGGAAGGGAGGTTTTATGGTTAAGGCATATCATGGGGTTCATGATTTGGATTCAGCTGCTGTCTTAGCCACAGAGTTCCTCGTGGATTTTGTGGAAGTTACTTAATCAAGCCATGTCTCTATTCCCCAGTTGTATAATGGGATAATAATATTTCCTTTATCCCAGCCTTTGTCTGTCTGGCCTACATAAATTTCAAATTCTGCAGGCTAAGGGCTCTAACAATGTACATGCATAGTGTATCTCATCTAAGACCTATGCTAACACATAACATATTCTACTGTAACACAAAAACATAAAGTACATACCTGTACTGGAATCATAATACAAATACATGAATAGTAATAAGAAGTATAGACCATGTTCTTCTCACACGGCCCATGAGAAACATCACATTTAACCCTCTACTAATTCTTCTATGACGGAGAAAACTCTACCTTGGTGGTCATACAAGGGCAAGTCTGCTTGGAGGGAGAACTAGGAGGGAACTAGATTCTGGGCATTGAGGGAGAGCACACCGTACTTGGCACAGCTTTGGGAGAAGACTCTCCTGTGTCAGAGCATTGGGTATAGGCTGGCCAGAATAATTTGTTCTTCTCAGTTCAAAATTTATGCAAGGTCACCGAGTGGAAATGTAACCTTGGTGAGGATCAAGGATAGAGTGACTGTATGTCCCACTTTAGCCAGGACACTCCAGGATTCCATAACTTGGTCCCAGCTGGTTGGTCAAAAGCCCTGAGCAGGAGTCTGGCAGGGAGGCAGAGCAGCATGGTGTGCCAGTCAGGTGGCAGGGCAGGCACCACTGCTCTTGTGCAGGAGCAAGGACATGCCACATACAGGTGGGGTGGCACCTGCTCCAGTCTACCTGCCTTGCTCCTACACAGGAGCAGCGGTACTTGCCCAGCCACCTGCTCATGCTACTCTGCCTCCCCACTGGACTAGCCCACGCTTTTGACCAACCAGCCAGGACTGGCCTACAGAATCCTAGAGCGTCCTGGCCAACTGGGATGAATAGTCAACCTGCTCCAGGGAGGACTCCTGAAGAGTATTTTTCTGAGTATCTAAACTACTCACTTTTGAAAATGTATTCATGCACATGTACTGCCACACACATACATCACTGCTTCACTCGTTAGATTGCAGCATTGCATGAAGTGAACTCAGAACTTTCCAAATTCCAAGAAAGCTATAGTCCTTCCCTACAAAGTATTCCACCCAAAAAAGGTGAAGTGGTGGAAAAAACAAGTACAACACAGGACACATCTTGTTAATTAAATTATATAATTTAAAAATTAAGGAAAAACCATACTAAAATCTTGCCCTCGTAACTCCTGTCAATTAATCACCTCTCTCACTCAGGAGTCCTCTCAGCTTCTATTATATTTTTCTCATTGCTCTCCTGCTAACATCCTTTTTCCTCCACAAAAATGAACAGTTTACTTATCACATAAATAACTGAAATACCAGAGCAGATGACTTAGTCATTAAGGGGAAGATTTGTGCCTTTGAAAATCTTCCCACCCTTTCCAAGCTCCTTGTAAATATCATTCAAATTCTGAGCATAATCTCATAGTAAGAAAACCCTTGCTGGTTTTTAAAAAATATGTTTTTGGCTAATTTCTATTATGGCCTATGTTTCCAAAAGAATGCAAGTGAAAGTAAGTGGGATTTAGCAAATAAAGTTACTGTAAAAAATTTCCCCGTATTTTTAAACCTAAACAAAATCGGTGTAGACAATCAAATAGCCCACATCCTCACTGTTAAATTCTTCGAAAAATCCTGAATCAGGACTTAAATTTAGTGATGTGCTATGCTACAATGGCAAACTGTGCTTTTACAAAAGATGGTGGTGGTTGGAGGCTCCCTTCTGCAGGGGATGAAGGCATCCATCTGCTAGCCTGACCTGTTGTCGTAGGAAATCAGCTGCTTGCTTGGAGCTGAGATGTCATGGAGGGATTACCAAGACTCATCCAGCCCCCTGGTAGATGACTACCTCACAGGCAAGTCTACATGCCGCCCCATGGCAACGTAGCAGTGTACTAGGCCACTGCAGGGCATGCTACAGTGACGTAGCAATCACATGGTTTTATATTTCCAAAAGGAAGTACTAAAGCATGGCACTGTAGCAACATTGTCATACGCCAGCATGCAGACATGCCCCATGCTGCTCAGCCATGTGGGCACCAATGATGCTGTCAAGGATGACCCTGAGCAGATCAAAAGTTACTACAGGGCTCTGGGTGCAATGGTGAAGGGAAGAGATGCTCAGGTGGTGTTCTCCTCGATCCTTCTGGTCAAGGGGAAGGGCCTGGGAAAGAGCAGACACATCCTACAGATCAATGCATGGCTGTGCAGATTGTGCTGCCAGCAGGGCTTTGGCTTCTTTGCCTACAGGATGTTTTTTCCAAGAAAAAGGATTGCTGGGGAGGCATGTGATCCATCTGACAAAGAGAGGGAACAGCATCTTCACAGACAGAATTGCTAACCTAGTGAAAGGGCTTTAAGCTTGTTTTGCCAGGATATGAAGACAAAAGCCCTAAGGTAAGTGGGGAAGCAAGTGACCTGGAGGAAGCACAAGCAGGAGTGGGCAACAAGGGAGACCTTCTCATTCCTCCTGAAAAAGTAAGGCAATTGGCTAGTTACTTCAGGTATCTGTACACGAATGCATGGAGCCTAGGAAACAAGCAGGAGGGTCTGGAAGTCCTCAAACAGTTCCAGAACTATGATATGATTAGAATAACAGACTTGGTGGGACAGCTTGCATGATTGGAGCACTGTCATTGATGAGTACAAATTGTTCAGGAAGGACAAGCAGGGGAGAAGAGGAGGAGGAATTCCATTTCAGGTAAAAGAACTGTATGATAGCTCAGCTCCAGTATGAAACTGGAGTCTCTGGGTCAGGGTCACAGGAGAGAGCAACAAGAGTGATAATGTGGTGGGGGTGTACTGTAGTAGACCACCAGGAGGATGAAGTGGATGAGGCTTTCTTCAAACAGCTACCAGAAGTTTCCTGATCACAGGCCCTGGTTCTCATGGGGGACTTCAATCACCCTGTCATCTGCTGGGAGGGCAACACAGCAGTGCACAAGCAATCCAGGAAGTTTTGAAGAGTGCTGGGGACAACTTCCAGGTACAAGTGTTGGAAAGAATAACTAGAAGCCATGCTCTTCTTGACTTGCTACTCACTAATAGGGAAGAATTGCTGGGGAATGTAATAATGGAAGGCAGCTTGGGCAGCAGTGACCACGAGGTGATTGAGTTCAGGATCCTGATGAAAGGAAGGAAGGAGAGCAGCAGAATAAGGACCCTGGACTTCAGAAAAGCAGAATCAGGGAACTGGTAGGCAGGATCCCCCAGGAGGCCAGTCTGAGGGGAAAAGGAATCCAGGACACTGTGGGTTATAGTGGACAATAAGCTGAGTATGAGCCAAAAATGTGCCCTTGTCGCAAAGAAGGGTAAGGCCATACTGGGCTACATTAGCAAGAGCATTGCCAGCAGATCAAAGGAAGTGAGGCACTAGTAAGGCCACATCTAGAGTACTGCATCCACTTTTGGACCCATCACAAAATGGAACAGAGGGCAACAAAATGGTTGGGAGGCCCGGGCACATGACTTGTGAGGAGAGTCTGAGGGAACTGGGCTTATTTAGCCTGAAGAAGAGAAGAATGAGAGGGGATTTAATAGCAGGCTTCATCTATCTGAAAGGTAGTTGCAAAGAAGATGGAGCTAGACTGTTCTAGTTTCTCAGTGGTGATGGATAACAGAACAAGGACCAATCCAATCAAGCTGCAGCAAGGGAAGTTTAGGTCAGATATGAGGAAAAACCCTCTCTCAAGGAAGGTAGTAAAGCACTGGTGAAATCTCCATCCTTGGAGATTTTTAAGATTCAGCTAGACAAAGCCTTAGGATAGCCCTATACTTGGGAATGGTCCTGTTTTAGCAGGGGGTGGAACTAGGTGATGTCCTGAGGTGCTTTCCAGCCTTAATTGTCTATGTGCACTTTTACACATGCTCCATGTGTTCTGACTGGAATGTGTCAGAGCAGATTCAATTCACCTTGATTCAGAACGCTCCAGCACGCTGCAGCGTCTCATGCATTCAGCATTCCTGCATTTCAAAATGGTGGCAGGGGCACTTTAACGAAAGCTTGTCACACAAGCTTTCGTTAAAGTGCCCCCACCACCACGCTGAAATACAGGATGCTGAATTCATGAGATGCTGCCTGTGTTTTGATTAGAGCAGCTCCTATGGAAAATATGACACATAACAGATATAGTATTACATAGTTTTAACTTTCTTTGCTTAATTTCTTCTGTAAGTTTCAGGAAACTAAGTATACAATTGCCACTTTGTAAAACTTTCATTTACATTGGTAATTTATTTCAACTCTAAAATTATTTCCAGACTTCTCAACCATAGGCACTTTAGATTCTGTCAGTTCATATTCCCGTAACACAGTTTTCCTGTCTGTACCTCTAATCTCTCCCTTCCTTGCTTTCCAGTTGTTGCAATTTGTATTCAGCAATAAAATGACCTAAAGGAAAGCTACTAGTTCTTGTAAAGATTTAGTCCTACAGGACAAAAAGAATTAACAGACTGATAAGCATAATGAAAGAGGGAATTAAGAAAAAAATGAAAAGTAAATAGCACTAAATGACCATTATGGTTGTAAATGACTAAGGGGAAAAATCCTTTGTTCCAATGAGTACCTAAAACTGTCCTAGATGATTTTTGGGGGATTTGTAACTACCCAGTATGAGGTAGTTACTTGCAGGTAATAATGTGGAGCAGCTTGTTTATGGCCCCTGGCACATGTCACATTTAAGTCATGATAAACCAGTCAGAGGTTATACATTTAAGTCATGATAAATCACATCTTAAATTGTTAATTGCTATACATTGTTAAAATATGTAATAACTTTGTGGCTGGTTCCTTTCATGCCATTAACAGAATGTGTGGCCAGGCTAGGACTCCCCGGTACATTCCCCGGTATGCACCCCTGGGTGGAAGCCCCATTAGCTGATGCAATTCTGAGTCACAGGAACTTGCTACTTACTGATGCAGGGGGAGTCCAGAATCATAAACTCAGGCTCCCCCCTGCACCAATAATAAGGTGTGATTGGATCTGATGCTGGATGCCACAATCACACGTCCTGCCACATAAGTGTGGAATGGCAGGAAACATGTTTGTGGGGATTCCACATCAGGAGCCATCACTCCTTCATCTACGTGTCTGCCAGGGGCCTAGGTCACACTCTTCTAGCTCCCCCTACAAAACAGTGTCAAACATCAAATGTTCCCTGCCAGCAGGGTATCCTCTAGGTATACTTATAAATTGATTCAACCCATTGAGGGTATGAACAAACATATATCTGATGCCATTTCAAAAGGCTAGCTGCTGATTGGGAGCAGACAACAATTGTTAAATTCTAACAGTCATGTGTACATAAGCCAGGATATAAACGTAGCATGACTACTCCAGTTTAACCCTGAATAAAGCAGCATTTCAGTGTTAAAGGTGGAGCTCTTTTGCTACACTGGTGTTGTTCCCAGCTTTGACACATGTAACTGGTAGAACACAACAGCTGCTCTTCCCTCCCACTTCCCCTTTTGAAATAGCTCCAAATGTATGTTTGTTCAAACTCTTGGGAGTACTGAAGACATTCTGGCTTTTGCTGGGAGCCCCACTGGTGTCTGACAGCACGGGGGATTAAGGAATGATAGCAAGTAAAAGACAAAAATTCAGAAATGAAAACTCAGAATGAACTTTAATAACAGGATATATATAGGAGCACTCGGCTGTATATGTCTCAGAAACATCCAAAATAAAGTCTGAACACCAAGCCAATTACACAAGAGGAAATGCTGATTTTACTAATCATTTCAACCCACCGAGCAAAATCCTGGCCCCAATGCCATGAATGCCAAAATTCACAAGATGTTCTCAATGTGGCTATCATTCCATTCACAACATTTAATATAATGACAAAAATGTCCATGCAATGCATGTTCCCTAAAAGTCAGGATCTTTGCAAACAATACCTATTGTATGATTTTAATACATTTTGGACCTCTGTGCCAAAACTGATTATTATCACCCTCTGAATATGAAGAAATATTTTACTAAAGGACTGTATTTATACAGTGAATAATAAACTATGCATTAAATCAAGGAAATCTGTTAGTATTGGCAAGAGACTGGACTGTATAAAGTATTCTTTTAGTTGTTAGCTGTGTTTAAATAGTAATTAACTTTTATGTGGCAATTCTTAGGCAGACATATACTCATTTACTCTCAGCTATCTGTCTTTCTTGCAAACAACCCTGTGATTGCCAAGTGGAATTGGATGAATACAGGATACACGTTGCTAAGTTCTGTATAACAAGGCAAGACAAGTAGGATACTGGAATGCTGACATCATCCACAAGGAAGACTGAATTCACAGCCACACCAGAGAAATATCACTTAGGAAAATGACATGAATTAGCCCCCAGCAAATAATAATAACAAAAAAAATGGTTAGTGAATACCAGTTATCAGGGGGAAAAAAGCTCTACTAACATTACTATGAAATAAAGAGTGGCTATGGGACAGAGAATGTTCTTATAGGGCACTATTAGTAGAGTAGAGAAAGGGAGGGGGAAAAGATCTTACAGTGTTCCTATCTTACTTCTTCACATGATTTCAAGATTAAAACATTTTCAACACAAGGGCAATTATGGGTTGAATCCCTCATGGAGAAGCCTTTGGATTTTCAAACAGAAGTCTATAACAGAGTGGTTGTTTGTGTAAAATAAGCACAATATGAATAATTTAGATCAAGGGTGGCCACCCTGAAGCAAGCATGTCACAAGTGGCATGGTTAACCTCTTTATGTACCACATAGCAGATCAAGAAGGTGGCAAGCAGCACAGTGGCAGATAGGGCAAGAAGCTTAAAGCAGGGCAGCAGATTGGGACGGGAAAGGGGATCACACTATTCAGGGAGGGCACAGGGCTTAATTTGTGGCACTCCTGCCAAAAAAGGTTAGCCCACGCTAATTTAGATCATTAAGACCTCTCAAGACTCCCTTGGAGTATCCAAATATTTGTGTTCACAGAATCCAATATTTGTGACATGTAATATTGATTTATAATGAAACATCAAGATACCAAACTAAATTCACCAACACCAACTCAGCCAGTTAAATCCATTAACATAGAAGGGAGAATTCATGCCACTGGAGGGCCTTGCCCTGCTAATCCTTATTCTCTGAGCCTCTCTCAGAATGATGTCATTAATGCTTTCAGGTATGTCCAAGCACATACATAATCTGAGGACATTTCTGGTAGGCCTGAAATGGAAATGGATTAAAATTGAAAACTGCAAGGGAAAATAAATACAATGAAAAAAGATAGTAGGAGAATATATTAGTTTTTTTCATTTTAAGAGTGGCTGTTAGGAACGGAAATGCTTTACCATCCATTAGGTTCACATCTACTGCCTGATGCAGGGCCAGGGCAGGGCAAGAACAGGGCCACACAGATGCCATACTGCCACTGCTTGCCACCTGCCTGCTCCATATCTGGCTGCTCATCATTCCCCGCCAGCTCCACAGCGTCCAGCTGCTTGCCACCCCCTCCCGCCCCCATCCTTGGCATCCAGCTGCTCACCACCCACTCCCTACCCCGCTCGGTGTTCGGCTGCTCACCGACCTTCCTCCCCACACTCGGCGTCCTGCCGCTCACCACTCCACCCCACCCAGGGGTATACTTATTAAAAAGGGGGCTGCTGGGAGTACACTTATTAAAATAGGTTGAAAAGCCCTGCCCTAACCATTAATCAGAACCAGTCTCCTTCTTGTTTGTTTTCTTCCTGGCTTCCTGATTCTTGCACTCTTGGCTTCCAGCAGAGGATCCAGTGAGGGTGCACTGTTGTGCTTGCACCCCTCTTTGATTTCTGCTCCACCCAAAGTTTAAAGCTAACTGCCTTGCAGCAGCAGCAGCATTTTTAGTCAGGAAGTGCTGAAGGAGTTCATTGACTCCATGGTTATTGTAATCTACCCCATCCCTTCTCAGCTTTATTCCACAGGTGCAAACTTCCCTCTCTTCTTTTTAATGGTCAAGCAATCAAGTTATACTTTGTTCTGCGATTCTGCTGTTAGCTGCTGCAATTCTAATGAAGCTCCTATTTCATAGACCTGCAGATTGTTTTTAACTCATTCCAATGAAGTTATATTTCTTTTTGATTCATCTTAAACTTAATAATACAGCCCTAGGACCCTAACATATTAGTAAAGCTTCTAGTTTATTTTTAACAGGAAAGAAATACATGTTGTTTTACATGTGATGATGCACCTCATCTGCACCACCACCCCTTTCAAAATTCTAGATCCACCCAGGTTGCCTTCCCAATGGCTCAGCTTCTGCAGGATGGGTGGAAAGTGCCTGGTGAGTAGCACATTCCCCTGCAAGGTGACAGATACGGGTTTGAATTCATTCAGGCTGAGGAGAGCCTATGTCTTCCATTTCTAGGGAAAGTGCTTTAATGAGTAGGTTGCTGGGGAAAAGGTACACACTACCATCATCAGTCATGAAACGTCTGTCATCGGAAACACCATATGATCTCATAAGTGCAACTAGGTATGGTGAATCGCAAGTAAAGCACAGTATGTAATGGACAGCTTGAGAGGGGCAAGAATTCAGAGAGTCCCCATGGAATGATCTTTGGAGGTGCACACCATTTCCTTCTCTCTACATAGAATGCTTATAAACAAATATGAACCACTCTCAGGTGTCTCTGAAGTCTCTCCATTGACGCTGCGGGGATGCTAAATGCCTAACCACGTTATTTGGAAACTTCCCCTGGAGGAGGGTACTCAATATTTTGACACGGTGACAAGGTTTAGGCACATACTGAAAAAAATGTGAATTGTGCCCCGTGTGTGGATAATATAAAGGTAATGTACTTATTTGTGACCTGATACTGTGTGTAGTGTAGGGGTACTCACAAAGATTTGATTCAATAACAAGTTACAGGATAACTGCACCAAAGGCTGTGGGAAGTTAGGAATGATCTCCAATTCTATTATATTTGATAGAAAGATTTAAAAAAAGGCAACGTGAGAGTATGCAGAACTATCAGTTCCCATGTGTTCAAAAACCATAAGTCAGGGTACAAATCACTGCATTACAAATTATGAGTATTTTTAATGTATATTCAGGGTTATTTATCTTCATTTTAGTATTCTTTAGTAGTTTTGTGTTCAAACTCTTCTCTGCAATCAGGAGAGTTAGAATTTTACCTTAAGAACAGGAAAGTCCCATGCCCCAGGTAACCCTGTGACTTTGGGAGAGAAACACCCAATATTGCGAAGCTTCCAATAAAAGTGCAAGTTCTCACTCCATTGTTCACTGTTGATTAGGGCTAGGCACAGACATTGAAAAAGCCCAAGGCAGAATCGCTCAAACCTAAGTGGGTTTCTGTAAGCACCCTAGGTTAGGTCAGGAGCGAACAAAACAGAATTTTGGCCTTGGAGCAGGGGGAAGAAGGGGACATGCAGGCTGCCTGGATTGGCTGAGGCCAGCAGGTTGAGGGCTCTTGACCACACCTTCCAGTGTGACCTGTGGCCTCCCTGGGCTGCCAGAGATTGCTGACAGCAAGTGCCCCTCTTCCCCCTCCCCGTCAGCAGTCAATGACTGGCATCTCCAGTCCAGGCTGCTCTCTGTTATTGTGAGAACTTGTGGAGGGGCATGGGGTTCCCAGGTGCGTGTGCAGCAGCCCCCATGGACCCTCATACTCCCCTATATGCTGGATCCCCATGCCCCTCCTGAGAGCCAGCACATCACCAGGGAGCTGGGCACAGCCAAGTGCTCCTCTCCACCCTCCCCTGTCATCAGTCTAGCACAGTGGTGACTCGGCTCTGTGAGAGCTGGAGGCAGGACCAGAGCAGCCAAGCATAGGGTGGGGTTACTGGGGGCCCACAAAGGCACCAAGGATGCAGGCAGACAGTGACCTAACCTGATACATGAACAAACTTGGTACCAAAGTTCGATTTATCAGTCTAACCTAGATAGATTAAGCCTGATACCATATCGATCCAGGTCTATCTTAGACCAAGATCTGCCATTTTGTACTCCAAACTTCTGTTCTCTTACAGGTATACACCAGTTTCCAACCACTTAAACCAGAAAAAGTATAATGGTTGTACCTGGCCCAGGTTAAAGCTATATTATTCATATCTAATGCTTTATGATATGCCTTAATCATATCTCTTGCCTTACCCATAATGATACTATACACAGTCACTTAGCTTCTAGCATACTATGAAGCTTATAATTCAATGTAAACTACTCTTAGTACTAAGTCAGTTCACCATGTTCAAACCAACATTTTCAGCAAAATCTGATCCTATCTATAGAAAAAGACCTTTGAATAGAGATAAAAAGTATTTGCTGGCAAAATAAAAATAACAGATGGTGCTCAAAATTATGTCCCCACCACTTATTTCCATCCTGGACCTGAGAAACCATTTCAAGAAACCAGCAATTTTGACATAAATGTTTTGCTGAAAATATTTTGAGCACCTTTATAATCAGGGATCCTGTTTTTTTCTGATTAAAAAAAAAAAATCCCAATTTTCAGGTTAAAAAAGTAACCCAAACTCCACATTATTTCTGTGTTTAAAATTAAGTGCCACTAATACATATATATATATATACACACAGTATTGTTTCACTTTGATCATGGAAAAATGTGGATTTGGGATTACTTTTTTTAACCCAAAAATTGGGGATTTTTTGTCAGAAAAAAAAACAGGATCCTTGTTTATAATGTCCCATTATTACGGGATATTTATGCCTTCCAGACTGGATTTCCAGAACATACACTGAATGTGACTAACCTCACAGACAATCTAGAAACTTCTGCTTGAACACTGCTAGCAGAAGTTGGTCTGTACTGCTTCTCGTAGAATGAATATTGTATCAGTGTACTCGACAGGCTGCACTAGATTTTAGCTGGTTTCTAAGTGCCGCTGAATACCTTCAACTCTGCAAAGCTCTTACATTTTGCTTTCCTTGTTGCAAGGTCTGTCTATTGTGTCAGGTTTCATCTGTGCTGAGAGAAGGATGGGTTTTGCGCGTGACCTTCTAAAAAAACAATAAGGAAAGTTTTCTTTCGATTCCATTAGATTCTGCTTTCTGAGTCACTTGCATTCCAACTGTTTCAGTACCGATGAACAGTATACCTAGAGGTGGTGATAGGCACATTTCATGCATTTGAAAAATAAATACATAACTCTAGTTGATTATGAATTTTGAGGTCACTTATTGCATAACTGCTCCTCCCATTCATCTTCATTTCCCAGTTCTAGCACCCATTCTAAGTTTACAGTCTCGCACATTACACATACATACCCTCATACCTCACATGTTGATTTAAAATGTCCAGGACCCTTGGATAACTCAAAACTATGACACCGAGTCAGCTGCAGCCTTTTGGCAATGACCCAGTATTTCCCATATGTTCTGCTTAGCATATTCCAGTTCCCACCCACTGTAGCACCTTTCTTGATGACTAGGTTGTCCTGAAGAGAGCAATCTTGCAGGGAAGCTAAAGTGGAAAAGCATAACAGCGGGCACATCTACATGTGTATTAATGTGCCATAATTATGTTATATTATTACACATACTAAACTTAATGTGTGATACTTGGTGCTACTGTGCACTAGCGCTGGCACACATCTTTTAAGTAGCACTATTGTGCAGTAAACTAATTCTCCTGTACATTAGCACATTTGCACAGCTTTCACCATGACACACCAATGCACAGTAGAATTAGTCTACTGCGCTTTTAGCATCTCGTGTAGACGCGCCCAGTGATCCTTAGTGCAACTTTACTGAATAGAGAGTAAAAAGTGATGTGCCCTACTTCTTTCTGGCTTGTCAGTTTATTTACATATTAAATCACCACTGTTTCCTTTTGGGAAATTTTCTTTCGAGTTGATTTAGCCTGTGCTTTGGGACTATGCACCTCTTAAAAAAGGCTACCAGTTAGGTAGACCATACATCTCAGTTTGGCCGGGACAGTCCTAGATTTGGAGGCCAATTCTGGTCATGCAAGTGAAAATTAAAATGAACATCTGAGGCATGGGGTGGGTAGGCATGAGCTGTGAAACAGGAAGCCCTAGCAGACAACAAAGCTGCCCTAAGATCATTTAGCTTGATTAGTGGAATGACGATTAAAAAAGGAAGATGATTGTTGCCACAGGCTATAATTAAGAGTTATAAAATCATAAAAAGTACAGACATATATAAGATTATTTTAAATCTATACATGCAGTGCAGTACAGAACAAGGGGTCATTAACTGGCCCCTTAGCTGCCCAAATAGTAATTACCATAGCTGCACTGGGGCACCCTGTCCCCGCCTCTGCCTGTAGCAGCATCACTGACTAAAATATTGTATTCAAACAATTCTACATCCTTATGCAACAGTGTCCAATGTCAGAATGGGGCTTCCTAGAACTGTTTCTTTGCCTTGGATGCATCAGCACAAGATGGTGCCTAACTCTTTTGAAAAAAGACATGATACCAGATAGATGACTCAGTATATGAAAACCTGCTCTGACACTAAATCAACACAGTGCTACTGGATGCTGTCTCCGTTCTCTATTAAGTAAGAAGGCCTGTTAAAAACGCTCATTAAACAGCACAATTAAAATGTGAAGATCAAAATTGGTCATTAAAATAAAAAATAACATATCAGCATGAAATAAATGAGAGGGACCTTCTGTAAGCTACCTCCCTAGAATGAAATACCCCAAGTCCAATTTGCACACCTGCCAGCTGATCTGCAATTTCATTCTTTGTTTTAAACAGTGCATTTATTTTGGACAGGAAGAGGGAAAAATAGCCCATAAAGTTCCCACTGTTATGAAAAACAGAAACAATTGCTAGAGTTACAAGCTCCTCATGGACTAAGCCAGCACATGAACACTTCTTACTCTGTGCTACAGTTCAGTGCAGCTAACTGGAACATAGAGGCATTTTAGCTAGATCTATAAAACACAACTCTTACAGAAAGTTTGCTTTTTTAGTTTTGGGGGTTTTTTTTTCCAAAACTGAATGTCTGCAGTTATACATGTCATACAATCTGTTCTCAAGCAGACTTATCAATGGCATACTTTGGCTCACACCTACCGAAGACTGGGGCCACAGACCCTTCACACACTTAAAGAAAATGATAAACATATCACAGACTTCAAAGCAACCTACCATCTAATTAAGTTGATTTTTTAAATGGCTTAATTGTGCAGTTTAGTTTAATTATGCAATACCACTGCTCATTACATAGGTTTTGCTCAGCTCCATCTAGTTAAGCAAACATGCAAGATCATGAAACCAGTCTCAAAATAAAGGGTCTTTGAGAGCTTTCAATTTGTTGAATTCAGAGCCTGCTAAGTGGCAGTCACAGACTAAAGGCCAATTTTTTTCTTACTGAGCAAAAAGTATTTTTTTTTCTGAAATTCAGCTAAAACAAGTACAAATTAAAACACAGTAAATCATCAGATTCAGCTCAAACACTCCATTACTGGTATCACTCCCACACGATGTATACACATATTTGGTTTGCTTACCCATTAACTAAATTCTGTTGCATCTCCAGTGTCCCTTGTATTTTGATCAAAACAGACTTGGAATAAGAATGCAAAGTCCAACTTAGAATGTTTATAAAAATTTAAAAAAAGAAACACTAAAGTCATAATAATGTAATTTTCCTGAAATTATATATCAAAGGTCTGAGAAATAGATCAGCTGGAACAGATATATCTCCCACGATACCTTTTTTTTGCCAGAGACTTCTACTGTCATGAATCTAGAGGAAAAAAAAAAGATCTTTTCATTTCATTGCTTCGAAGTGAGCTCAGAGAGTTCAGTATTGCTGAAAGCTTTGTAATAAAGTGAGTGTAAGGGTATGTGTGTGGGGGGGGAGGAAGGAGGAGGGAGTGAGAATGAGGGAGAGATACAAACAAACTGTAACTGGATTCCTTGCTTTTTATTTCAATGGGACTGTTTTGAAGAAACACAAGGATTGGTTAAAAAGGGGCATGTCTCCAGAAAAAAAAATCCATCTTCTATATGGCTGTACAAACTCATAGCTGGACAGTAACTGTGTAAACTTTCCTTATTAGGAATAGCCAAAGGAATGTTGAAAGCATCTGGTAATATCCCTTAGAGCATGGTAAGACACTGTTGACGTTCTTCCTGACCTTCCATGCCGTTAGCTTTTTTTAAAATTATTTTTAAGCTTCCCTGCAAAACCTAAATATTTAATACTTTTTGCTAAAAAAAAAAAAAGCTGATAAAGCCTCCATTACTCACAATCTATGAGTGCAATGCTGTCATCTACAACACGGGAGTGGGAAGATTAATATGTCTTATTAAAAACAAACTCTGAGTCACAAATTACATCGATCATGGTTCTGTTCCACATGGGAACTTAACATATCACCACTCTAAATGGCATTCTTGTTTCTCAACTGATACAATGTTGTACTTCATCAGATTGCTCCCACAACACACAGAAAGGGAAGATTCCAGTTCACAAGGGAAGGAGGAGACTATGTAATAACATGCCTCTTTGGTTTGGCATTCTGTGCACTTCTATCCATGGCTAGGCCAAATAGTGGTTGATGAGTCTGAGATAGCCTTCGCTGACAGAGCTAGTAAAGGCTTTATGGATAAGTTTCAGAGGTTCCACATGTGATCCCTCCTGCTAACAACCTGTTCATTAGTACTGCTTGTTGATATATATATATGCATCTACTGTTCATTGGTATTGAAATAAAGGTTGTTCCTATGCTTCCTAATCAAGTTCAGTACCCCACTCAAACAAAGTGTGTGTGCTACCTGACCCTGCTCTAATCTGCCACATGCCACACAAAGAAGGTGCCTATGCCTCTTGTGGCATGTTTGCCAAAAGTCAGCCACCTCTGTGCTAGAGGATGCACCACAGTTACTAAAGCAATAGAGAACATGCACATATGTGAATACCTAGATCTGCCTTCTGTAGGGAAAGTCTAGCACACAACATTATAGATTCAAAACACATTATTATTATTACTACTATTAAAATTATTATTAATAAACAAACTAGTGCTGGCCACATCTTCTTTTTTAAGTTTGTTGGAAAATAATACTGGATGGTCACTACACACATCCTGAGTCCTGACAGAAGAGTAGTTTCAGCTTTTTACTATGCCTTCTGAAGCATGAATTCCAGTTCTGCTTGGACATGTACCAAAGGCTGCCCCAAGACAACCCAGATGTCAACAGGTGCCTGATCATTTGGCTGTGGTGTCAAGGGTGCCCAAACTGTGCTCACTACTTCACTCTCTCCTGTGCTGTTGGCCACAGAAACTACACTAGCCCTATGGGTTGTTAGCTCAGAAGGACCCCTGAATATTGATTCTGCTAGGAGAGAGAGAAAAATGAGCACACAGAACCCTCATGGAAAACTTTTGAAGTGGTTCACTGGTACAAAAACACATGAGCACTTTTGCATGCACATTTCCAAACTGAGCCTTTTAAGTCAACCCTGCTGAAGGAAAGGGCAAGTGGTTAGGCTGGTCCTTTCCACAAAGTGCTGAAAAAAGGAGAATCTTAGTCTTGATGCCTAAACCCAAGACACAAACATAAACAATCTTAAGGGCAGACTGAAAACCTATTTTTATATAAAACAAAGCTTTCTGATTTTCTCCTCTGGTTCCCCCTTCTACAATTTGGTTTTGTTGTTATGCCTGCCAAGTGCTTTCTGATCTTTTTTAACATTTCTATTAGCAAAGTAACTCTACTTCGTATTTTTCATACTCTTCATATTCTAATTAAAATACATGTTCATCAGCAGAAAGACCTATATGAACCTCTTCAAGTTTTTCTTTTCATTCTGGATTTAGTACAGAAAAAGATTAGTAAAAAGAAGAAATCATCAGCATGGATTTTAATAGATTGTGTGTCTTGCTAAAAATAGGCATATATAGGGAACTGACAAGCTTTTGTTACAATGGTCTTGTAAAATCAACAGTGATTTGGAATAACAATAAGTCTGTCTGTGCCCTGCAGTACACACAATACAATGCCACAGCAAGGTTTCAAAACTTTTGTCCATGCCTAATTACATCAGGAGCTGATAATAATTCAGAACAACTCAAAATTGCTATTAATAAATAGACTAAAATCTAATGGTTTTGGAGAGCATTAAGTACATATTTCTTATCAGAATCATAACCTTTATTAGTCTAGAGGACATTAACTTATAGTATACCACTGAGATGTATAAGTGAATGCCTTATAATGGTATAAAATATTTTATGTACAGTAAACCCAGTAATAAAGTCTGCATTTTAAAGTATGTTATTTGTAGTATATCAACTACTACCATTTCAGTTACACCATGTCTTTAGTGAGCTGTGAATACATTTTAGCTACACTGACTTGGCCCCTTTTATGGAAGTTCCAGGCACACAATTCCATGCATATGGCTTGCATTCTGTGGTCGTTTGCCCAAGTAATTTATAACATGCCTAAGTGTAATTAATATTATAACATACATAGCCATTTTGGTTTATAAATGTAGTTTCTGCAAAAACAAAATATCTGGCTGAATTTTCTGCCAGTGTATATTGGCATACCCTTATTAACTTCAATTGGTCTATGACACTTCATCCTAGCTAATGACCTGACCATTTTTTCCAGAACCAGAGAATCACAAGATTGAAATTAATATAAAATAAAGCTCCAAAAGCCTTTACTGAGACTTAAAGAATTCAGCAACAGCATCCCATTCTACAAAAGGAACAGAACAATAAACCTCAGATACCAGAACTGATTTCTAAGTCTAGGGACAGAAGTTGCACATAAATCGGTTTAAGTGATTAGAAGCTGGTTTAAACCTGTAACAGAACAGGTTAAATCAGAGTCCCCCACAATACCAGCATGCTTTCCAGCCCTGGACTGGGCAGTGCTGTCTGCTCCAGAGAGCAAGGCCGGCCCCACCCCTCTGTTCTCTAGCTGGAGCAGTGAGGGCTGACTGACAAGACAGTAGGGAGGACAAGCCCACCTGGAGATGCAGCCCAATCTACAGGAGTGCGATAGTTGCTCTCCCCCCTTCCCCTGGCAAACCACGGCTGGGGTCTGGAGCCTCGGAGGGGCATTAAACACCCACTTAAACTTAACTGCTGGCTGTGACTGTGAACTACAAATCCCAGGGGCACATGGAAGCAAGAAGAAGAAGTGATAAGCAACCCTTCAGAGTCCTACTACTGTGGCTCTGGACTGCAAATCCCAGAAACCTTGGAAAGCAGCAGGAAAAGGAAGTGAACGCATAACCAGAGAGGCATGCTCTAGCACCTCCAGATTCTACCCTGAGTCACTTCAGGCTTGTGGCGGCATTTCCTGAATCAAAGGTAAATGTCTGTTCACTTCTGTTTCAATTTAATCTGTGCAGCTTAGACTAACCTGCAAAGACTGCATCAATTCAGCCTCAGGCTTTTTGACTGTCTGTATCTAGCCTAAAGGTTAAAGCCCAGCTGTATCGGCTTGTGTGGTAGTTTGATGGCCCTATAACCAGAGAATTCTGAAAATCCTGATTTGTGGAGGTACAAGCATTTCTCAAAGGCAGTTACAATCTTGTCAATTCTCACAATGTTACACAATTGTGTTCTCACAGCTTTCATAAAAATGAGAACTGAACATACATAAATGGGTCAGAAGCCAGAAAGCACATCTTGATCTTCTGGCCTGCTGGTGCTTAGATATTTCCCTTGCTGGAGGGTCTTGCTTTTCTGGTCAGGGTCAAATTGACTATCTAATTTGGAATCAAGCAGGAAATTTTCTCCCAGGTCAGACACAGGAGGACTGGGAAGTAACAGAGGTAAGGGGTTGTTTTGTTCTACAGTGGTGGGCATTGTCTTAATCCTATTATTGTTTCAGCAAATTAACCAATAACTTATCTGATAGTGGGAGGGGAATTGGCAGCATTCTTATCGCCCCTGCTTGTTATTTGTGGCACTTTACCAAGTGTTCTGAATTTTGTTTTCATAAAGTAATTTGTGGCTGTAGTGTGTGTGATAGGCTGGAGATGCTAGATTATAGGAATCTGTATAACTGATTGCCTTTGAATGGATGGCACTGGATTTGATGATCCAGGAGATCCCTTCCAGTCCTATGTTCCTAAAACACCTTAATATATATTTTTAAAAGAAAATTTTAGCAAATTTTGATTTTTGAAGTCTGAAGAAATACTATAGCTGTGGACTGTTTAGTCAACTGTCCAAACAGGCCTCTTCCCAGCAATTAGAGGGTGTGATTCCCAGTAAAGGAGGAGAGAAATAGTCACTTGGGAGATTGATTCACAAGCATATAATTGAGAAATAAGAGGCTGGAAAAATAAGGGATTTTCCCAGAGACACGAATCCACGAGCAGGATCCCATCTGAGCCAACAAAACTTCCCCTACATTGACTGACAAGGAGGTAGTAGTAGAGTCCTTCAGCTGTTCTCACTTTTGAATCTTTAATAGTTTCAATATACACACAAGACAGTTTAACAAGAAGAAATCTATCCCAACAAATTAAAAAGAATTCAGGGTTGTCCACTTATAGATAAACTGACACTCTAACTACTCACACCACTCATATAACAGTTATTAACTGATTATGGATATTCAGTGACTATGCAGACAAGTGCTAAACAACAGTTATGGACAGAAACTAAGGAAAGAATAAAGAATGAGGCAGATATTGAATATTTTATCTTTATCTTTTATCCTTATCTTTCAGTAAGTGATCCCAAACTTTAGTTACTTTAGACCATTCAAATTCTGCATATTTAAAAAAATATATGTATGCTTGAGAAAGTAATGTCAATTTTGAAATAAACCATTTTGTATGCAATGTTTATTTACTGGACTACATCATTTATTTACATAGCTGTAAACAATGGGTGGTTTGACCATGACCTGTGTTCCCCACTGTTGTGTAGTTTTCCATTCAATGCACACAATGCCCAGTTGAGTAAATGGTTTTATTTTGAAATTGCTATTACTTTCTGAAATACCTTGGAAATAATGGCTCTCACTCCCATAATACAAGAGTGCTTCAATACTAAATAAGAAAGATACTTAGATCTTATACATGATAAAGTTATTGAGTTTATCTTTGTAAAGTTCTGCTGAGGAAGTTTTATTCTTTCCAATTTCCAGATGATGATTTGAAGCAGAGAGTGCTTAGGAGCAACATTTACAAAAGCATCTGCTAAGTCTGAGTTCCTTGATATCTGGTTGATCCATTTGAGATGCCCAAAACCTGCTTTCACAGCTTATCACAGCTCCTGAGCACCTGCTGTTTCTGCAGAAGCTCTGAATTTTTCATTGTGGACAACAAAAACATGAAGAACATATGAACAGTAGCCATCTCCAGAAATTTTAGTTTAACTGAAATTGCTCAACTTCTCTGAGCAACTCTGTAGAAAAAACAGAGACAACCCCACTTCTCCAGAGTTCCAGTCCAGTCCTTTCACTACAATACAGACCTTTCTAATTTTTCCCTCTAAAGCAAATGATGCAGGGATCCTACTGGAATCTAGACAGGATGGATTATACCTTAATCATATTCACAACATAAACCTGTCTTGTTCAGAGTCCATTCTCCATACTACATGAGGAAGAGTCTCTTCTAATATTCAGAAGACAAGGGAATTGTTATTTTTCCATAAGCATTTGATTTGTTTTCAGTACTGAAAATGTCAGCTGCAAATGAACCCACCCTTGCTTAGCAAAGTGCTTGCTGTAATTCCCTTAAGTCCAATTGCCATTTATAGCAGTCGGGCTGGGTGGAGTCATGGACTCTGTCCCTGGGAAGAATTAGATAGCACACTGCAGTCTTCAACTAATGCAGATTACTTTCCCCTAGGAACTGGATACACACTTTGATATTATGAAATACATGAGCCACCATTTGATGATCTCCACACTTTTAATGATTTTAGTACTTTTTCTCAAGCCTGTTGCTAGTTTGGTGCTAACCTCTGTGACAAGAGTGTGCTACACCATTGGAATGCAGCCTTAAAACTGCTTCCTTAGGATCTCCGCTACAAGAGAGAATAGGCTTACTCCCATTGAAGTGACCAACAACCTTGCCATTTACTTTAATTAGAGTTGGTTCAGGTTCTTAATCAGCAACAGGATCTTATGAAGTGTTAGATGTAGCATCAAAAAATACTCATCATGAATATTCAGCTTTTGTTTACTATATAGACAATTACTATCATCTGTCAAATCCTTTTCTGTCTTTCATTATCCTCCCCCACAAAACTGTTCCTGAAGCAGAGCTTCTATAACTCAAAAGAGGAAAAGAACAAGAGGCACCTTGCAATTCACTCAAGACTACACTACTGCCAAACTATTTTCTTTGGGGGGATCTCAGGTACTAGGATGAAGGTCAGCACTAACAACACCTAGGGAGATAACCTCCCCAGCTTGCAGCAAATATGATCAATATTGTCCCACCACCAAACATTCCACAAATTAATATAACTATTTCCAGTATGAAGATAATAGCTAAGAATAACCTCCACACTGTATACACCCAAGAGCAAAAGCAACATTTTAAAAGAAATTATGTTCTTGAAGTCTTTTATTTGCAAAAATAAGTTGTTTTTCCTACTAAAGAATACATTTTGTAGAATTTTATCATTTTTTGTTTGAGAGCAAGAGAAAGAATTATAATATTATTTTCTTTTAAAGGACTAAAATAACACTATTTCCAGATTTCCACAGATGTTTAGTGGAAAACTGCCAAGTATCCTGAAGCACTTTCTTTTTGGAAATTCATTTTACTCTTTCCTTCCCAAATAGGGTCTTTTGGAAATGTGCAGAAAGGAAGAATTTGCTTTTGAGAGTAATGCAACTTCTTCCAAACCACTAATTAAAACATTTATTTTTCAAGTGGATGAAGTGTACAAATGAATCCATAATAAAATATTTCAAGCTAGTAAAAAGTTTTAATCAAGTAAGGAAGTGTTAGGTTTTTTATTTTATTTTCCACTGGGATCAGAATCCAGTAGATTCAGGTTATTCAGTAACAGATTGGAAAAATCCAGTGTCATATTACACAAATTGATTCTAAGAAGCAGAAAAGAAAACCCTTCTCCATAGCTATGAAAGAGATGAGACAAAGGGTACACCACCTGGTTTAGATACCTTACTTTAAACTGCCTAAACCTAACCTAGGAGCAACCCATGTAGGCATGTGCTGCTGCTGGGAGCAGCATGGGTAGCCCAAGGTAAATCATTTGGGATTGGGTGGGGTATAGAGAAGGGAGCTGACAGATCTACAGGTACTGAGGCAGGGAGGAAGTTTGGTGGGGCAAGAGGAGGTCAGAAGCAGCAGTGCAGGGTGCACAGTCAGGGGAGACAGTTAGGGGGCTAAAGATAACCCAGACCAGGTAGGTCAGGGGCAGACAGTTATTTTGGGCGGAGGCCCACTTACCCAGTTTTGGCAGGCTGTCGAGGGCCGCATGGGTAGCCCAGCCCCTTGAGAGGTGCCCCACCCCCTGATAGGTGCCTTGCCCCCTGGTCACCATCTTGGGACCAATGTCCCAATGTCTTGGGACTAGTGTCCCAGGGCCACCACTGGTGGGGCCCAAAGCAGGGCGCAGGCTGGCAGGGGTCCATGAAGCAGGGCTGGGCTGCACCAGCAGGGAGAGGGGGGAGCTGGCCTAGCTCCATAGAGCCCCTGCTGGCTGGGACCACGCACTCCTGCCACCCTCCTCTGGGCCCCACTGGCACTGACCCCAGGGCACTGGTGCATGCCCCGTGCTCCCACTGGCTCCCTACCAGCTAACACCCAGTGTCCCCCAGACCCGTGGTACAGGTGGGGGGGGGGGGCAGCGCACAGCCCCAAGCCCCTGCTTGCTGGCAGGGAAAAAACTGGTGCTGAGTGCAGGGAAAAGCGGCCCCTCACCCACCCCATGGCCGGCGCTCCCTGCTGCAGGTGCTCACAGCCCACGTGGGGCTGTCCGAGGCAGACACAGGCAGTCCCAGGCAGGCTGCGAGCATGGGGCAATGGCCATAGGGTGGGGAAGGGGCCACTTCCCCCCTGCCCTGCTCCTCTCCCCCCCCCACTTACCTGCAGTTCCAGCATGGGGCAGCCACGTACTCCAAGGCCAGAAGCCCCAGCAGGGACTTGCAGCTGGGGGAGCGGGGCCTGCTGTTGTTGGAGCCCACCGGGCTTCCCCGGGGTCCTACTGCCTTTGGTTCCTGTCATTTTTTACAGGAACCAAGGGCAGAGAAATATTAATGTTCCAAATTTTTTAGGGGCCCCGTGGGCTGGATAGAATGGCCTCACAGGCTGGATCTGGCCCACAGGCTGTATTTTGCCCACCCCTGAGGTAGGTGGATTAAAATAGCACAGCCCAAGGGCTGGGGTGAGTGGATGGGCTCTCCCAGCCCCAAAGCTGTGCTGTGAACATGTACAGACATTCACAAGGTCCCGTTAATTCTTAGTATATTGGGTTAACCTTTTCTTAGCTTAAGTTGGTTCACTTCCTGAGTGAAGTGGGCAATTTTGGGGTGATTTAAGCCCTGTGATTTAAGGCTTGGTTAGGTCAATCTAAATGTACTGTTTGCAAGCACTCAAAGATGCCAGCTACCTATAAACATGAATATCCAAGTGTGAATAACTGCAGATGCACAACATCTAATTTGCACCAGAGTTTTTTGCTGCTTTTTTTCCTCTCCAGAGCTAAGTCTAGTCATTAAGGCTAAGTACACAGTCAAAAAGCCCGAGGCTGAATTGATTCAGTCTTTGCAGGTTATTCTAAGCTGTAAATATTGAACCAATAACCAAATAAATAGATATTCATTTTGGTTCAGGAAACGCAGACACATGCTATCAGTGGGTCAAGAAAGAAGCTGGAGGGGGAGGGCGGTGCTAGAGCAGAGCTCTATGGCACATAGCCAGCATGGGCTGCGTATTCACTTCTTCCTCCTGCCCCTGAGGTCTCTGGGATTTGCAGTCCAGAATCACAGCAGCAGGACTCTACAGGGGTCCTCCTCTTCCTGCTTCCAGGTGCCTCTGGGATTTGTAGTCCACAGTTGCAGCCAGCACTAAGTAAGCAGGGAAGAGCAAGGGAAGTTTAACCCCCCTCCCTTGCCCCAGCCCCCAGCAGGGGTTTGCCTGTGGGGAGGGGGACTCCGATTCAGCCAGAGAACCAGCCCTCACTGCTCCAGCTAGGGAGTTTAGGGGTGGGGCTAGCCCTGCTCTCTGGGGCAGACAGCACAGCCTAGCCCAGGGCTGCAAAATGCTGGCATGCTGGGGGACTCTGATTTAATTTAAACCAGGAAGGGGTCTGGGACAGAAGTTTGATAAACTGGTTTAACCTAAAAACCTTCTTCCAGGATCTCTGAAAATAAGCACAATTATTTGTCCAGGTAGTATGGGTGACTGGCAAAGAAGCAATTCAGTCTCTGCAAAATAAATACTTGGAAAAAACTTGAAATTTCTCAGGCCAAAAAAAAATCCTTTTCCTAGGAAAGGGAAAGGGAGAAAGAAACTGACCTAGTAAATTTTTCTGAGAAAGAAAAAAGAAAATGGGTAGGCACCATATTGACAGGATATAATACGGTTTGAAACCCAAATTACAATGTTATACCCAGTGAGCCTAAAGCGCCCTGAATTAATTTAAGAAAAATAGAATTTAATTTATCAGTAATTAGCCATCCTGAAAAATAAATTTCTACTACACTGTCTCTGCCCCTTTAAGAAAGCAGCATTCCAAGCAAACAAACAGCTGGCTGAAGTGGAAAAGGCTGTATTTCAGGCCAGAGCTTTTAGCTCAGGGGAATGTCTTTTTCTTAAAGGAACAAGATCAAGCAAAACAGGGGGCATCTGAATCCCAAAGCTTCTGGGCATGGGGCTTGCACACAGGATACCCACCAGGATTTGGGGAGTATCCAAAGCCCTAGACCGATGGATCTTGGAGGGAGGATACCTGCCTGGTAGTAGAGACGTGCAGATTTGACAACTGAGTTCTGCTCAGTCAGATTTTAGAGCTTGACTACTGGGCTTTGCCCAGTTGAATCTGGAACTGATTTGGCCTTGAGAAAGATAAAAACAAACAAAAAAACA
Source organism: Gavialis gangeticus (assembly GCF_001723915.1). NCBI lineage: Eukaryota > Metazoa > Chordata > Crocodylia > Gavialidae > Gavialis > Gavialis gangeticus. Next base: position 172,766,693 of record NW_017729032.1, read on the forward strand.
GTTTCCCATGGACATTGTCTTGTTTCAAGAAATTATCAGCCAAACTATTTCTGTAACCTACGCATGTTTATAGCCATATATAGTGCACTCTCTACCTACAAAACTGTGGTGAGAGACAAGTTGTAAAACACTGCTTCATGCATACCCTGATTACCTCATCTGCACTTGCTTGAGTTAGTTAAACTATACTCCAAGTTCAGATCATTTCCTCCTATTTTTATGATGAGTGCGGGAGAGCCACAGGGGACCAAGAAAAGATTGCAGGAATGGCCGCGCAGCAACCCCCCACTCACCCGATCCTGGACCTGGCATGTTGCACTGTGCCCAAGGTGTGGTGTTTTAAAAGCAGCCTCTCCCTCTGGATTGGAGGAGATTAAACTGAGAAACAACTGGACAGACATTTACTTTTGATTCAGGCAATTCAGCCACATGCCTGCAGTGGCTCAGGCCAGAAGCCAGTGGGTGCTAGAGCACAGCTCTCTGGCATGTAGCCAGCATGGGCTGTGTGTTTGCTTCCTCTTCCTGCTGCTCCTGAGATCTCTGGGATTTGTAATCCACAATCACAGCAGCAGAACTCTGCAGGGTTGCTCATCACTTCCTCTTCCTGCTTCCAGGTGCCTCTGGGATTTGTAGTCCACAGTTGCAGCCAGCAGTACATTTTAGTAAGTTTAGCAGGGCAGGGCAGCTCTGTACTCATGGGAAGGAGGGGTTAACTGGGGGAAATGGAGTTTAACCCCCATCCCTGACCCCAGATGCCAGGGGTTTGCCTAGGGGTGAGTAGTCCCTGCCTCCACGCACACCCCCAACCCTTCGCTGCTGAATTAAACAGCACAGCACAACCCAAGGCTGCAAAGCATGCTGGGATGCCGGGGTATTCGGATTTAACTTGAACCAGGAAAGGGTCTGGGACAGAAGTTTCATAAACCAGTTCGACCCAAATCAGTTAAGTCTGATACTACATTCAACCAGGTTTATCTTAAACCAGTTTCAGCCGTTTTGAAACTGGTTTATGTGCACTGAACTTCTGTTCTGTTACAGGTTTAAATCAGTTTCTGATCACTTAAACCCAGGGGTTGTCAACTGGGGGTATGTGTACCCCCAGGGGTACTTGAGAAGGCACTAGGGGGTACACGTGGGTGGGTGGGGATGGAACGCCACCATGCACCATCCTGCGCTACCACGCAGGCGCCACCCACCCAGCTGGCCGCGGGGGAAGCTTGCACGTGACAGCTGCCATTGCTCCTCATTCAACCATACGCCACCCCACCCACCCCATGTCCAACTATGCACCTCTCCACCTTCCACCCTCTCCATGTCTGGCCGCCAGGGGTACACTGATTCAAAAAGATTGAAACCCCTTGACTTAAACTGGTTTATGTGCAACTTCTGTCACTAGCCAAAGTGGCATAGTTTAGATTGGTAGAAAACAGAACAATCATTTGTTCTTTGGTGGGTGGGGGAAGAGGAGGGGGCAAATTTTAGATGGGGGGGGTTCACCCATTTTTAACCAGTCTGTGTGTACAAAACTCTGTTCTGTTACGGGTATAGACTGGTTTTGTGTGCCAAACATTCGTTTGGTTTCAGGTATAGACCAGATTCCAATTACTTATACAGGAAAATGTGTAATGTCTGTACCTGGCCTTAGCCTTGTCATATCTGCAGTTGCAGTTTATACTCACTAGTGGCCTGCAATAATTCTGCTGAAAGAACCACATGTGGGTATACATAACTTCTAGGAGGAAAGGCTTATTTTCTGTTTGCTTTGGAACATGCTCCATGTGTTCTCCATTTTCCCCTCAGTCCCTTATTCAAGAAACTCAGAAATAAAACAGGAGACAATTATTAAATGAACACTGTCAGCCTGAAATTTCATTACCTTTTTTGGTACTTAGTAGCCTTCAGTCCCCTACTAATTTTTGAGGCTCTACTACATTTTCCTATGGTTTAAAATATTGTTCTTATCTCTGCTGCTGAATATAAACTTCACGCAAAGCAAAATTGAAAATGACTGACAATACCAAGAAAGTAGTAAAACAGCCTATTTCCAAAAACCTACCATAAATATACAACCACCCACTAGGAAAAACAGATTAAAAAAACCTTCAACTCACCCTCCCCAACAGTACTGTTTGATTTAGGACTGTTTTGCATCTAAAGTAGACAGAGGATTTCAAAGTGCTATGATTTGTACAACAGTATCCCTACCCTATAAGTGCTGTACATTTATTAGTAACCCTTGAACCCTAACATGACAGTCTATTCTTTCTAAGCTCTTCAAGGAAATTCTACAGGATAGCATAGAAGTATTGCCTCTCCATACCCCAAGCTAGTAATAACTGACTTTTCTGCACTCCAAACACAAAATGTGCAGAAAATCAGGGCATCATGCTGATCAGCATACCTACCATTGCTTAATTTTACATCACTTTAGCATAGGAAGAATTCAGTTAGGCTTAAAGTAAATATTGACTGAATAGCAAAATGTTTTAAAAAGAAATAATTTGGAAGATCAGATACAGTCCATGAGAGCACATTAATCATGAGGATGTTACTGAGTTTCAATTTGAGTATTTTTTCCATATTTAGACCTATGCTTGAATTTACATTAAAATAATATACAGTTTTGTTTTGTAATTCTTATCCCATTTGATGTTACCTACACTTGTCTGAATTCAACTAAGTTCTATTAAAGAAATAAAGCTATTCTGGATTTGTACCTGCATAACTGAAGTCAGAATTTGTTCCTTCCAGTTGGGTTTTGTGGCAAAATTTGTCAGAGTTGGGCTCCCTGGGTAGGATCCAGTATAGATGATGAACTCCATAACGTAGGTACCAACCAAGTGTACAGCATTTGTCTTACATCCCTGGACAAGGATTAAAAAAGCTGCAGTGCTAACAAACACTACAGATTTTTAAACTGCAAAAGACAAGCACTACTTGTTGACTATATCGTTCTTGGTTTTTATATCACATTTAATCAGCACTGTGCCTGAACTTTGGATTTCTATTTTCCAATTACTAAGCTTTGTTTTCCTACTAAAATGCTACCTAACTCTAGTGTTAACGCTACTGCCAACATTAAGCATTTATAAATCATGAGATTGGATTAAAAAGATGAAATATTTAGAAATAAAAATAAAAAAAGGGTTCTCCTTATTTGCCTTTTGGTTTCTCAGGCTTTTGTGACTGCTCAGTGCATGTTTTCAAGCTTTTCTCCACAACCATGAGACCTACATTTTGCCCCCTCCTCCCCTTTTTTAAAGTGAAAGTTGATATTTTCATTTAATCACCTATCTGCAGGTACCAGCACCTTTAGAGAAAACCCCTTTTCTAAAATCATAAGATTCAGAATAAAGTCACATGACCTTGCAAGCCTATCTTAATATAAACACTGACATATCCAGCACTCCAAATATTGCTTGTTTGCTACCTTAAAGACTTTTGTCATTCTCTATTCTTGTATCCCTTCTAAATACAAACCTTTCATCTATTATGGCATATATTATTAATGTGTAACACAGAAATAAAGTCACTGTGTAATAGTTCATGCAAACAGCATGTTTGCCTAATTACAGGAACATTCACTGTATGGGTTTGGTTTAGTTTAATAGAGAGCTGTTAGGAAAATTATGAAGTCAAGGATAGCAGCTCAAAATAAGTTCAACCATCAGTAAGTATTAATAGTTTTTCTAGAATAACAGCAAAGGTACTGCCTCAAGGATTGCTGAGACTACCAAAACTGTTCTGGCAAACAGGCTCAGAGTTCAAACACTGACAAGGAACTCTTCCTGGAATAAACGACAGAATAGAGTTATATTTTATAGACAAAAGAAGTAGTAATAAGTTATTTCTAATAAATAATTAGTAATAAAATACAGCTCTGCCCTGCCTTCTGCCTGACTACAGACTAACATAACTAAATTATCTCTGCTCATGGAATAAAAAGGACACATACTCTCTCCCAAAAAAAGATGCAGTGACTAGGAAACTGAGAAAACCAGACTGACACACACACCTATGACAGATGATACACATCTCTAGAAAGCATCTGAGAAATTTATGCCTACCTATATCACTATCAAAGGATGGTATGGCATGGTTAGGGAGACATAAGTGTAGACTGTTGTTGTTTTAATATAATTTTTAATGTAAATGCTTTGTTTCCAGGTTAAAATAAGCATGGTGTCAGTTTTAAGAAGGTTGTGTAGTCACTACATTAATTACTGGTCACAGACTCCCAAAGGGAAAAACTACAGATCTCTCAACTGAATCTGACCCCCAAGGGAACTATGATCCAGGGCCTCGTCCAGGACTTGAGAACTGTATGATTCAACCTAAGGAAATGTAAAGATACAAGGCCTGAGATCACCGAGAGGTCAGAGGAGGAAAGAAAGGTGCAGACAGCTCTGCCACCATGACAGCATGTATCATAATATGGGTATGTATATTCACAGAGGTTAGCATTGAGTTAAAAATAGCTAATCTAAGGTAAATCAGGATGAAGGGGGGTATTGTGGGGGGGAGTTGGGGAGATCGGGGGCAAGCAGGGTCTACAGGGGGGATCAGGGGATTGGTGACACAGGCGGGGTCCATGACAGGGACTGGGGACAGGCGAGGTCTGTGAGGGGTATTGGGGAGATTGGAGGAGGTAGGCAGAATCTGCATGGAGGTTGCTGGGGTCCAAGAGGTTTGGAGGGATCAGGGGGTCTCATGGGTTCTGTGGAGAAGCTTGGAGGCCTCTTCCCCAGCTCCTGAGACCAGGAGCTATTTTTAGCCCCATTACCCCACCAACCCTCAGACAAACAACGCCCCCCCCCCCGCCACCCCCAAAAACCATGCACAACTCTGCTCACCCAT
>NW_017729032.1:172776549-172780083 GCF_001723915.1 Gavialis gangeticus
CCGCCACCCCCAAAAACCAACCTCCCACCCTGACTTACTTCCCTGGCTCCTGGCACTTGTGAACTCCAGTAAAAATGGCACTGGGAGCAGTTTGCAGAATGGGCAGTTAGGCGGGCTTGGGTGGAGAGGAGCTGGCTAGTTTGTGGGGTGGGAGGAGGGAGGTTGTCCATCTGGGAATAGGGAGAGGGGCCGGCCGGCCGGGGTGTTAAAAACAGCCTGGTACCAGGAGGGTCGGTAGGAAATGCACAGCCCCAGGACTGTGCCAGCAACTGGGCTTTTCCAGCCCTGGGGCTGCATGGGGAACTATACAGAAGTTCAGGACAGTTAGCTTTATCTAAAAATGACGGCTCCAATCTAAGTTAACCCTACCTCTGCAGTAGTTTAAATAAGATCAGGTTGGCCATATTTAGACTGATCGAACTGTCCTGAACTTCTGTACAGGCTGCACTTAGATAGACCTAACTAAGAATCTAAGTGTAAGGTCTGCACCTGAGTGAACTAAGTTGGATCTGGTGGCCATTGTTAACACAATTTAAATTTCCCCCTAATGAACCGAATGACTGCACACTAAAAGTGACAGGCAGTTCACAATCTGTATGAATAACGGATAGCCTGAAGCACAGCTGCTTCATAGAGCAAAAAAGGAGTTACAATGATCTCCTTGGTTTTCCCTCTGTCCCGTAGGTAGGTGGAGGAGAAAGTAATGTGCAACCAATCCATGCCAGCTGCAAACTGTTTCTTTTTCTGAATCACCCTTTCCACCCATCATAATGTATAGAACAGAAATCCTTTAAAGAATGCTTCCCTCAAAAGAATAAAAGGGGGAGGAGGGAAAGGCTTGCCCAACATATTTAAATCAGAGCTACATGAAAGGACAATTATCTAATTGTTACATAAACTACAGAACCAACTTATTTGCTTTAACAAATGACACAACACTGCATAAGATTTACACTGTATCCACTGCACAGCAAGAAGGAATTAGCCAGTATCAGTAACTAGCTCCTGTTCATTGTCAGAATGCATTTGTCAATATGGTTTGTAACTTACACATCTAAATTGTACAACTAGGGGCATCCCTAGATACCCTTAGGTTAAACTTCCTCACACTGGCTCTAGTGGCCCTTAAAACCAACAATTACATTTCTGTTTTTAGTCCCCTTTAGTCGGTTGAAATGACAGCAAGTCCTATCAATATCTGTGAATCTTTGTATAAAGACTCAGTTACACTTTGTATCATCTAGACATACTAGCACAACTACCTATGTAGCACCATCTGAGGAAGGGATCTCCTGATACTACTACAGGCTATCTTTGTTAAGAAAGGAAGATGTATTTAATAGAATTATTGAGCTTTATATAAATGTGCATGGGTACATCTCCCTCTCCTACTTATTAATCCCCACTTAGGTCAATGTGCATAAAGTTAAGTATGGGCTTCTATGTTTTACTTGATAAAAGCCAGAATCACTGAAACTCTCTCAGAACAAACCTTTTAGTATAGCCACCCTATTTATGATGAAATCTACCTCTCCTAGAGAAGACCAGCACTTTTTCTCTTGTTGAAAATGTTTTCAACCCTTTAATTATGCAGTTTAATCTTGGTTCACACTAACCTGACAACCAGTTTCCCAATCTCCTTCCCCACATGCTTCTTTCCTGTGAAAATCTCGACACATTCATCCATATGCAGTTGATGGTATTCCAACTGACTACTGCCTCCCAGTTTCAAAGAGTAGATTCTGTTACTTCCAAAACCCTCTTTGCACTACAGTGGAACAACAGATTAGGTTCAAGAAAGAACAGGAATCAGTTCTGACAATTCATTGGTTTGTCATAATACTTTCAAGAGATTTGGAAAAAAAGGAACAGAGTATAGGCAGGCCAATGCAACCCTTCACCTCTCCCATTTATAACATTTTTTGCTTGGGAGAGTGAAGAAAATGCTGTTCCTTGTATTCCAGATGCTTTCCCCACTCCCAGAGGAACAGATCCTGCTGGGAAAAAAAGACACTAATGTTTCCTCCTACCACTTACTGAGTCAGAAGTGGAGCTGATCTGAATATCCCATGGGGAGCAGCTGCTACTGCTGGATACCCTCATATCCCCTCACATAAGGAGCAAATAGGGATCAGCTTCTCTCCAGATAAAACAAACACTGACTGTCTCCCGGGACAAAGCCTTTTTTTATCCTGAGATTCTACAGATGTCTAACTTGAAGTATCTGTGCAGTATACAAGATAACACTTTTTCCTGGGACAATCACAGCTAATTCAAGTTAACTGCCATTCACTCCAGGGACAAGCTGTCTGTGTGAGGGGCTATGCCATTTCTGGGTTTTGACTTGGATAAATCAGAACTGACTCTAGTGCAACGTTTTGCTTTTACCCTTAACGTATGAAGTCTTAGAAATGAAAGAGAATAAGCAGCTTGTGGTACGTAAGGATTTTCTTTTAAGTTTAGGAATGTCGGCAGTTTCTTCTTGTTGCTGATTTTGTTGTCAACTAATGCAGATGAGCATTTTTTGCTCCATGTTTTTACCACAGCTAATTACCATCTAACCAAACTACCATCCATCTGCATCTTGTCTCACTTGTATATTGGAGAAAATTGCCTTCAACATCTAATTATGGAATGCTTGCAAAACGTTGAAATTACAAGCTACATAAAACCACTAGGTTGGTTTACATTGCTATTGCATTTTCCACTAGTAATGTTAAAAACTATCTGTCACTACAGTCCTCTACTCCCACCCCTTCTAGCATGAACTGCTAGGTTTCAAGAATCTCTATGTGGTCTGTGTGAATAAAAACGTTCATATTGCACTTCCATATGGTGAAAACTACTACAGTATATCAGACAGATGCATTTTTCTTTTGGCTTCCACATTTTTTCTTTCAGCAAAATTTGGCTTTGGTCAAATAGTTGGGTGTCTTAATAGTTCAGCCAAGTATCTCCAGCATGCTGCAGTTGTAGAGGTTACTTGATTCAAATGAGAGAAAAAGAAAATAATTTTGGCTATGGAATAATGCACTGGGTCTTTGGCTGTAGTCCTGCTCCTGAACACGTCCCTTAGGGGAATCTATAATAGTGCAATATATATAATATATGCTTAGCAAAACTTCTTATGACTTATAGAAACAGTGCCTAGACAGGTGGCTAGGCACTCTGGTGTTATTTTTTTGGATTATAAACAATTTTTTAAATGATAAGTTTTAATCAACATATTTGTTCTACAGGTGTCTAATCCTACTAACATAGAAGTCTGTATCTAAAACTCTGTGAATTTCATTTAGGGTAAGAAAATAATCTAATCAAATAATCCATTGTGTCAGCTACATTAGATTATCCCTTATGAATATTATTCCCATGGAGTTAACAGGGCTATGGGAGAAAAAGCTGGATGCTGTTCTTCCAAATATGACAGAAAACCATCAGCTAAATTCTAATTACCAGGGGGTCCTGGTTTCCCCTAAGAAAAAAATTGCAAATTCTCTGACAAAATATTGAGAATTCTCTGATAAAATACCCCAA
>NW_017729032.1:172780468-172781396 GCF_001723915.1 Gavialis gangeticus
GTTCATGCCCTTGCCCCCACCCACAGCTCCTGCTGCCCAGAGCCCTACTGGAGGGGGCCCCCAACTGCCAAGGGATCCCTGCATGGCCCTGCTCTGCCCTGCAGCGCTGTGTCGCACCCACCTAGCTGCAGAGGCCCTGGTGGAGGGCAGGAGCCTGTGCCCGCAGCAGGCAGCCTGCTCCACCTCCACCCCATAGACAGATCTGGGGGGCATAGGTCCCCCCTGCCCCCTGGGAGTGCACATAGTGGCAGGGAACTGGCCCAAACCTCCCACCGCCTGCAGTCCCATCCTGCTCCCCACCGGGGCCCTGCGGCCGCACGCTACAGCTCTGGGCCCCAAGTCCCATGCCCTACCCAGCTGGGCAGCAGCCACAACCCCAACCCAGTCCCAGCCCTGCCCAACTCCCTCCCAACGTCACTATGGGGGCCTCAATCCTCTCCCCCACCCCCCTGCACCCACCACTTAATTGTGGGAGCTGCTTTCCACGCTGCCTGGCAGCCATGCATATGCATATGCCTGACTGCCCTCCTCCTGCTCCCTCCCAGCCCCTTGCACGTTGGAACTCTGCCAGCCTCCAGAGGGCTCATTGCAAAACTGCAAAATCCATGAGTTTCTCTGCTAAAATAAGAACTCCGTGATTTCCTCAGGTAAAGGGGAAAATCCATGTTTTACTCTGTTTTTTCCATGGGAAACAGAAAACCCAGATCCCTGCTAACTAGAGAGTATTTCTGGTGAAAGAAAACAAGCTGCTTTTTTAAACAAAATTACCTTTTAAAAAGTGAATGAAAAAGATGCATTAGGAAGGTTTATGTGATAGCTTGATTTTGACAGCATTTTCTATGAACACTAATATATTTTCATAGCTCTCAACAACAGAAAAAAAAACAAAGAGCCAAGGAAATGGGAAAAATAAGTAATAGTATTAAAT
>NW_017729032.1:172786396-172787057 GCF_001723915.1 Gavialis gangeticus
TTTGGTCAAATAGTTGGGTGTCTTAATAGTTCAGCCAAGTATCTCCAGCATGCTGCAGTTGTAGAGGTTACTTGATTCAAATGAGAGAAAAAGAAAATAATTTTGGCTATGGAATAATGCACTGGGTCTTTGGCTGTAGTCCTGCTCCTGAACACGTCCCTTAGGGGAATCTATAATAGTGCAATATATATAATATATGCTTAGCAAAACTTCTTATGACTTATAGAAACAGTGCCTAGAAAGGTGGCTAGGCACTCTGGTGTTATTTTTTTGGATTATAAACAATTTTTTAAATGATAAGTTTTAATCAACATATTTGTTCTACAGGTGTCTAATCCTACTAACATAGAAGTCTGTATCTAAAACTCTGTGAATTTCATTTAGGGTAAGAAAATAATCTAATCAAATAATCCATTGTGTCAGCTACATTAGATTATCCCTTATGAATATTATTCCCATGGAGTTAACAGGGCTATGGGAGAAAAAGCTGGATGCTGTTCTTCCAAATATGACAGAAAACCATCAGCTAAATTCTAATTACCAGGGGGTCCTGGTTTCCCCTAAGAAAAAAATTGCAAATTCTCTGACAAAATATTGAGAATTCTCTGATAAAATACCCCAAATCCGTGACTAAAATGAAAGCCCCCCCCAGCCCCTGCTC
>NW_017729032.1:172787828-172819369 GCF_001723915.1 Gavialis gangeticus
GGGGCATAGGTCCCCCCTGCCCCCTGGGAGTGCACATAGTGGCAGGGAACTGGCCCAAACCTCCCACCGCCTGCAGTCCCATCCTGCTCCCCACCGGGGCCCTGCGGCCGCACGCTACAGCTCTGGGCCCCAAGTCCCATGCCCTACCCAGCTGGGCAGCAGCCACAACCCCAACCCAGTCCCAGCCCTGCCCAACTCCCTCCCAACGTCACTATGGGGGCCTCAATCCTCTCCCCCACCCCCCTGCACCCACCACTTAATTGTGGGAGCTGCTTTCCACGCTGCCTGGCAGCCATGCATATGCATATGCCTGACTGCCCTCCTCCTGCTCCCTCCCAGCCCCTTGCACGTTGGAACTCTGCCAGCCTCCAGAGGGCTCATTGCAAAACTGCAAAATCCATGAGTTTCTCTGCTAAAATAAGAACTCCGTGATTTCCTCAGGTAAAGGGGAAAATCCATGTTTTACTCTGTTTTTTCCATGGGAAACAGAAAACCCAGATCCCTGCTAACTAGAGAGTATTTCTGGTGAAAGAAAACAAGCTGCTTTTTTAAACAAAATTACCTTTTAAAAAGTGAATGAAAAAGATGCATTAGGAAGGTTTATGTGATAGCTTGATTTTGACAGCATTTTCTATGAACACTAATATATTTTCATAGCTCTCAACAACAGAAAAAAAAACAAAGAGCCAAGGAAATGGGAAAAATAAGTAATAGTATTAAATCTATAACAAAGGGTTAAAATGATTTAGCAGCAATATAACAACTTACCTGAGGACACTTAGCTAAACTAGAAATAAAGCTAGAATTAGTGAATTATACCAACACATTACAGAGATGTGGTCTATGCAGCCCCAAAATGTAGCAAGCCTGTGTTTTTCAGTGATGTTCATCCAGTTTCCTATCTAACAAGAGGAAAGTGGACAAAAATGCTGACACAGTAGACATTAATTTGAACTATACTGATTTTCCACAGGGTCCAGTGATGAGGGCCAATAGTCATACCTCACATTCTGAATGAGCTGTGTCTGCCAGACCTCTGGGCCCACATTTTGTCACTTGAATTATATAATCCCCACTGAACTGTCATGGAGAAGCTTATGCAAAGACCAGAGACAAGAAGTAGATGTGGTGGACTACTCTGTCCAAGTGCAATTTCACCCTAAATTAGAAAAATATAACATTTACTTCTGCTCTCAACTACCTCCTACTAGAGTTCCTGGCATGGCAAAATTTGGCTCAATATCTTCTAATTTAATAAGAAAATTAGAAACAGTTACTGATTACTCCAGCAGAACACAACACTGCTCTTTTTCAAAGGTATTCCAGACCAACCAGTACATACATGCTGTTAATTTGCTTAAATAGCATGCATCACGCATATTCTTGTTTTGCTGGAAAGCATATTATTTTGCAAAATGAAAGACTGAATGTCCTAATCACAATATTTGGTTCAACAATGTATTCTGATGGCTGAAACTTCATGACTAGAGAGATTTTTCTTCTGAGTGCTGATTGGCTGTTGAAAATAGGAAAATAGTTTAAATAGTGCAGAGTATGAGGCATTCAAAGGTATCAAGACTAACAGACCTTGCACCCTACAGAGAATTTATCTGGAGTACTTCTACAGGTAAACCTGTTTTATTTACAGAATATTATTCTATATTATATTTAAAACTGAATTGTGCTTCTAGACCAGTTCAAATATGTTATTCCTTACCTCATATTTCTTCTGCAATCATACTGTTAACATGCGGCCAAAGATATTAATGAAAACGTCTCTATATGTTCCCCCATGTTTCTTCTGTGATTACTGTTAAAAATTGGTTAAAGAAATGTTTCTTAAAGTATCAGTGTAATAGCTTTGTAACAATCCTGGATTCATGCCACTGTATGTTTCTTGTGACTTGAGAATTCACTTTTAACAAAGAAAAAATATTAGAAAGGTTTAAGATAAGTACTTTAGAACTGAAGTACTTAAAAATTGAATATTCTTTTACTACTGTTTCAAAACAAAATTTGAACCTTAGTTTGTACGGTTTAAGTTAGTACAAGTAAGTATTGGTTTTCCAAGTCTAAGCTTTATAATTCTTCCATCACTGTGGGATGGACATTTAGCATGGCACTTTGCACATGAACAAAAAGCCAGATTTTTAAAGGTACCGTAATCAATGATCGGTACGTGCCTAAATATTTTTAAAAGCTGACCCAAAGAAGCCACAGTCAGCAGAAAACCTGGGTAAGTAGAAGGATCTTGCTATCCTTTATTGATATGGCCAAATTCAGTCTTCAGTGTATTTCCTTTACAACTGCATTTCAGACTTGTTAAACCCCTAAACTGGAGTAGAAACATATTTAGTGAAAACCCATTTCTTCACTCAAATACAACATGTTCTTACTTTGAAAACCTTAATACTGCCTGCTGAGGGAAATACACTGAACATGTGGTACTGTATTCTGAAGCCAGATGTGTGCTTTGTGCTTCACCTGGTGCAACATGTAACACTCATAATAGAAAAAAGGCTTTAAGATAAATACACAGTGACAGTAGCACATTAAAAATAATTTGGCCAAAAATAAAAATATAAAAACGCAATCAAGTACATGCTAAAGATGAGGTATTCTAGTGAGGAAATGGATATATAGACAGCTCTTCAAGAAAGTATTTACACTGTTTTCTTCTCAACAACTTAGCCCCACAAGAAGAAAAGAACCTGCATAGATTTCAAATATGTTTCAGATCTTTCCAGTTGCTGAATTCTGTTACTTTTTTTTCTAAAACAAATAAATAAAACTGACCATAGCCATGTTCTCTGAGACTCTACTAAATCTTCTTTGATAAGTCCATCTATGTTATTTTAAATGACATGACTATAGTTGCTGTGCTTTTAAGCAGCATGAACAAGGCTTGAAAGTTACAAAGAATTCCCTTCAAAGATTAGGGAAGTATTGAAGGAGACAGGCAAAGTTTGAAGAACTATGTTCAATCTCAAAATTAATTCCAGAATCCAAAGGCCTTTTATCACTGATATGTTCTTTCCATCCCATACTGAAAAATGAATGACTTAACTTTCTAAACAGACTTGTCCTTGACATCTAAAGATAGTTTATTATAAAGCAGATCCAGATGCTGTCATATTAACAATGTTCTCTTCTAGTATTAACCAAGACAATATTTTTTCCCTTTTTTTTCAGGTACTATATCTCGAGAAAGATGGAGGGCTGGATGTTGATCACTTGCCTACTAGGTGCAACATTTGCTATACCAGTGAGTATATATAATAGTTATATTGTAATTCAGTGAGCTATTCCATTAACTTTGACAATAAATACTCTCTTGAATTTGCATGCGAGTGCAAGATTAACACAACTGTAATAACATATGTACAGGACTTATACAAATATAATTATAAACTTCCCAAAACAAATGATTATTTACTGAAACTTAGTTAACCACTTTGATAAGTATTAATGCTATTAATACGATTTTCAGAATGAAAAGCCACTAGGATATATATATATAAATTACCAGTTTACCAGGGCTCTCAGCCCAAGGATATGGATTTCTTCCCCAACCTCTCAAAACCCTAAACCCTAAAAGTTTGGAAGCTTGATTTTAGATAGAAGGCAACTTTAGAAAAGTACAAAATTAGGCACATGCTTAAGTAGTTTAATTGATTTCCATAGGTCTATTTATGTGCCTGAGGGCTTTGTTGAACTGTAGACATAATGATTTAGCACTAGCTCTGAAGCAAATCTATCACTGGCCATAGGCATTTAATAATTTCAAGGATTTGGTTTCTAGGCTGTTACTAATATAAATTAGGTCACAAGAACTGTATTAATAAATTACATAAAGTAAATCAAACACACATATTGCAATTTTGTTTTCAACAGCTGCCTCCCCATCCACATCATCCTGGTTATGTCAACTTCAGTTATGAGGTAAAACATTTTTACTTTTCCCATTGTATGCATTCACCTTCCAAAACATATGGTGAGGACTGGTACAATACTGCAGTTATACTGGCATAAAACTACAGTAATGCAATGTTGCATATAGCCCACTAGGTCTCCAGACTGGATTTGCTACAAAATGTGCTTTTCATTAACTGAACTAAATTAAATCTAAACAAGTATTCAAATACTAGTAGTAATGTCACCCAGGAAGGACATCCAAAGAACAGAAGTTCATGTAGTAGTGATATTTCTTGTTTTGCTATCTATATTCAATAAAAACATGTTTTCCTAATAGTAATTGACACTCATGCATTGCATTCAGGGAGTTTAGCACTCTTTAAACAGTTAGTATTCTTTATATAAAGGAAGAAAAAGAAAACTAAATTACTCTCTTAGCAGCACAGAGTATTATTTTGTTCTTGTGTGTACAGCAGCATCAACACTTTTGAAAAGGGGTATCTTATTCAAGAGAGAATTAGAGGAAATGTAGTAGGAAAAAGAAAATCACTATTATTGGAAACTGTGATCTCTGGGGTTTTTTTCTTAAAAGCATAAAAATATTTGCAATTCCTTTGAGAGCAGCTGGCTTTAGGTTTCAACTTCGCAGGTTGCAGCAAAAAAAATAGGCTGTGGATGCAGACTCAAAAATAGAGTTGGCTAAAATGCAGGATTTCCAGCTTGAGAAATTTTTGGGGGTTTTTTGTTGTTGTTTGGCTTATGACTGAATCAAACCCAAGTGCTGTGGCAACCCTGCCTTTGATTCACTAAAAATTGTTAAACTTGTTGTGCTTGGTTGAAACATTTCACATTACAAACCAGCATATTTGATGAAACTCTGTTTAACCCAAACATTTCTAACTGCCAGTATTTAAAAGTAGTCTTCAGAATACACAGGGGTGCATCTACATGAGATGTTTACTGTGGAGTTGACTAATTAGGTCCGCAGTAAACATCTGTGCATCTACGTGTACAGGGATATTAGGCTGGAGTAAACTAATAAACTCCACAGCAGTGCACATGTAGACAGTGACATGGCTGTCAGGGGCATGAGGGTGTTTCAGCATTGGGGCTGCCTGTCCCCTAGCCCCACACTGGAGCACCCTCATGCCCCAGTCATCCCCTCCACAGCACACTGAGCTGGATCAGAGCAGCCCCAAGCTGGCAGGTTGACCCCCTGGACTTCCTGCCAGCAAGGGCTGCTCCAACCCAACTCAACATGCTGTGGTCTTGGGCACATGTTCAAATGGCACACAAAAGAGCAATAAACTCTGGCACTTACTGAGCTCGAGTTTATTGCTCTGTATTAACTGCACATGTAGATTGCCCATAGTGTGTTTAAATCTGTATCTACAAAATGACTTCATCCTTAGCAATGGGACAAAATGACAACACTACACTTATTAGACAACTTAATTTTACTCTCTCTGGCTAGAAGAGGGCTTTATATCACCTAAAATACTGATGTATTGTTCTTTTTTTTCCCCTGAAGGTGTTAACACCTTTGAAATGGTACCAAAGCCTGATGAGACAACCGGTAAACATATCTTAACTATCATCTATTTTTTCTACAATTTACCAGCTGCAAAAACCCTATCACTGACAGATTTTGACAAACATAGTAGCTACCTATACATACTTATATATATGCACATTACTAATAGAGTCAGCCAAAATTTAGAGAGCTTGCAGATGCTACATGAAAACACACTGGAACTAGTTGTGCCCTGTACCTTTGTGGGTATCAAAGTCAGGAGGAAGCTAAGCATATGGAAGTTTCTGTGCATGTAGAATAGAAAACTTTACATAGATAGCACTGCTTCAGGCTCTGGGCACGATGTGGCTATGAAACAGAAGTAAGCCAATACCTTTGCATTAGTTAGCACAGCTCACAAGAGGCAGACAGCAGCAGATGGCAAACTGGCTCCTCTTAACACACCCAAAAGGAAGGAATATAAGTTTTTAGTTTGAATGTTTTAAGTTTGTCATTCTTTTCTGCAAAGGCTGGAGAGATACAGATGATGCATTAGCAAGAAATACATTCTTTGTGACGGAGACTTTAATTTATGTGTGGACAGAGCCTTGCACAATGGCTTCTGCACCCGAATGGTCTCCTGGTGCCCCAACATGTAAATATTAGATAATAACTGAGAATGCTGGGAATGTCATAGAACTGACTAACTGTTTTTCTCCCTGTAGTATTCATCCTATGGGTATGAACCAATGGGAGGATGGCTACACCAGCCAATGTTACCAATAGCCCAACAGCATCCACCCATCCAGACTCTCACACCTCACCACCAGATCCCGTTCCTGTCACCCCAGCACCCGCTGATGCAAATGCCAGGTCCACAACAAATGATGCCTATACCACAGCAACAACCAAGCCTGCAAATGCCAGTCCAAGAACCAGTCCAACCACAGGCAGGTGAACATCCAAGCCCACCAGTGCAGCCCCAACAACCTGGGCATCCAAATCCACCAATGCAGCCTCAGCTACCTGGGAGTCCACACCCACCAATGCAGCCCCAGCAACCTGGGATTCCAAACCCACCAATGTACCCAATGCAGCCATTGCCACCACTGCTGCCAGATATGCCACTAGAACCATGGCGGCCAATGGACAAGACCAAGCAAGAGGAAATAGTAAGAAGGGATATTTTAAATCATTAATATCAGAATGAGTGTGTGTGCGTCTGTCTGTGTAGGCATACATGCACAAGTAAGTCTTTATGTGTATGTAGAACTAGCGATGCAACACATACACAAAAGCATGCTAATGTGATATTTCAAAAATTGACAAAGGTGAACATCTGAATATTACAGAAAATAAAAGAATGTGTGGAAGGGAGTGGGAAGTAGAGAGAGAGAGGGAAATACTTGTTGCTGTGCACATCCCTACAGTCACATCATATTTTGGTACCATATAGGAGGAGGTGACCTCTGTGATAAACAGGGTAAGGTAAGAAGTAGGTTTGCATGGTGATGTAGTGTCTATTGGCATTGATTTAGATCTGTGGGGGGTGGTTCTAATGAAGACAAAAGTGAATGATGCAGATATCTCAAATAAAAGCTGACAATGCCTTTCTGCAAAATAGATGATGGTGGGGGTTAGCTGTCATTTGTTACAGATAATGTAGCTTAGGAACGTTTCACACAAATTTAATTGGTTTTGAGTGACATTTGTTGTATTCTCCCACTACAGGTACTGAGTTGCTGAGACAGGTCCCTAAGTTGCTTTAAGTATAAATATGTACAGCTCAGAAAGAGAGAGAAATAATTAGAACTATAATAGGTCTTTATCAATAAAAATGGCCTAAAATAACATTTCTAGATATAAAAATTATCATGGCATTCAAGTCTGTTTCAATTTAGAAAGAAAGAAGCAAGGACAAAAAAAAATCTCCTAGAAGCTGTCCAGTAAGTTTCTCAGAATGAGAACTCAGTAATGGAAATAACAATGTAAACTTAAACTATAGTTGTCATTGCTAACTAAAAGTATAATATTAATCTAAAAAGAGTCAGTCATTACATGACGATTGATGCTGTGATGCTATTTAGCATTATCTTCTTCTCTTGTTGCCTGTGAAAATTTTACATCCATAGCTTCTGTTAAAAGAATTGTGAGAAGAAACCGTCTAGCAATGGACATAAGACCTGACTCCTAAAAATTCAAACTCTGGCTAAACAAAATGTTGGTAAAATCTGCACTGATTTGTAATCAACTCAAATGTGAGACAAAGGCCTCATGTATTCACAGTTGTACCAGTTAGTGAAAATTGTTTTTAAAAAGGTTATCTAGTTAGACCAATACAAATCATGTGTGTTCTCAAGATGGTTTCTACTGGTTTACCATGTCTGCAGTGTCTAAAGAAATTCTAAACTAAACTAGGGTAGCTTCTGTGCATAAGGATAGATTATATCCATAGAGCCATAAAATATGCCACACCAGATACAGTCTATCCTGCCAATGTCTGGGGACATTAAATGGTGTTTCAGAGGGAACATAGTGTTTCAGGGAAAGACAAAGAAATCCCATTGTATAGCTAACAAATTGTGCAGTGCTATACAAGGGTAAGGATATAATCTCCAAGACCTTGTATCATGCATGAAAATGTAAACAAAATGACAGCATAGCCTTTGTTACAGATATAGTTCATAACATATTATCTTAGCATATTTTAAAAAAATCATTCAATACAGTGAAGTTTCCTTACTACTTCAGAAGCACAACTGAAAGACAGCACAGGCACACCAGTTTAGTTCATAGATGTAAGTGATTAACAAATTTGCAAGCTTTTGCTATTTTTATACATACCATTTATTCTTTTATACCAAGAAATAAAAGGAGTTCGAAGTCATATCTTATCACTGGTTTAACAGGCAAAATACAAAGTCTACCACCATGGTTTGAGAGTTCTGTATGAGGCTGGTTTTAATTTAGTTCTTTTCCCTTTTCTTTCAGGATTAAAGAAACCAGGAAATCAGAAAAAAGCGAAAGTATTCTAGGCATTCTCACTTTCTTTCAAGAATCCATCATTCCGCTGGAGTCAGTGGTATATCCTTCCATTAACTCTTCTTATTAGTGAACGCTATAGCTAAACAAAAACAAAAACAACTAGCAAATAAAAATGTTTTAAAAAAATTAAACCCTATTGTGTCTCTTTGTGTTGAAGCTAGACCCTAGGAGTCGTGGCTCATAAGATACACTTTTATGTTAATGGTAATATAAATATCAGGTATGTCTCTTGGTCCCTTACTTATAAAAAATGGAGTGCAGACTAGAACCCCATACAGGACTGTGTCTTTAATCCTGCCCCTCACAGAAACCCTTCCCACTCCTGCCTACCCCTAAAAAATGTTCTTTTATTTTTTCCTGTTCTTGCCCACAACATCTTAAATCCAAGTACCTCCCACACAGGGACAAGACTTTTGGAATAAACAAACAATGTTTCCTCCCACAAGCTATTTTTTCTCACCCAATCCAGCCTGCAACACCACATCCTAGCACTGTCAGTGGGTCATGGCAGCAACCCACTCTTACTGCAAGGCTCTTGTGCAGTCTAAACAACACCTAGAAAAATTATGTTTCTAATTTGAAAAGAAGGTGCAGCCCTTCAGCTTACATAAAATGACCCTGGAACTTACATTCCTAAATAAGCAGGGATGCATATGATAGATGCTGTGAACAGCCTTCAGAGGAATTTGAACTATACTAAGCAACTTTATCCAGAGAGAAATTGACTCACATTGCTAGAAGGTAAACTGAACTTCTGTTTTTTAAAAAAAGACAGCATGAAGGCTGAAACTAGAAACCAAATCTTTGGGAACGGCTTTATAGTTTTGTTTTTCCAAATGATCTGAACACTCAAAGCCAGATCACAGTCAAGAATAAAATGCATTTCTGAATGGGTTTTTTTCCTGGTATAATCAAACTGTAAGGAAGAAAATGATTTGCTTAAAAATACTGGTTTCACTCACTTTTCTGTTTAATATTAGAGTATGATGTACCAATACTTCAGATATACATTGCAACTAAAATATAAAAAGACACATTCACAAAATTGATTAATGATTTTTTAAGAAATCAATTTATCTTTACATATCTTTTGATAACTTTACACATCTTTACATATCTTTTGATGATTTTAGCAAAGTCTTTTAGCATTTGATTCATTTCTTGAAGGTCCAGCCCTTGGAGGCATCCAATTTAAGCAAACATCTTAGATTTTATTAAAAAATAAAGGGGCTTTAGTCTTAAAGGTTGTGGACAGAAGATCAAAAATCCCACTGAACTCTAACAGCAGGAGTTACACACAAACCAGTTTCAAAATGGCTGAAACTGGTTTAAGATAAACCTGGTTGAATGTAGTATCAGACTTGACTAATTTAGGTAAACTGGTTTATGAAACTTCTGTCCCAGACTCCTTCCTAGTTCAGGTTAAATCACAGTCCCCCAGCATGCTTTCCACCCATGGACTGGGCTGTGCTGTCTGCTCCAGAAAGCAGGACCGCCCCTCACCCCTCTGCTCCCTAGCTGGAGCAATGAGGGTTTGTTCACTGGCCTCACTGGCTGAATCAATGGCCACCTCCACCAGGCAAACCTCTGCTGGGGTCTGGGGCTAGCGAGGGGGGATTAAATTTCCCTTCCCCTGAGTATGGAGCTGCCTTGCCCTGTTTACCTAGTGCTGGGTGTGACTGTGGACTCTGAATTCCAGAGGTACCTAGAAGCAGGAAGAAGAAATGGTAAGTGACCCTGCAGAGTCCTGCTGCTGTGATTCTGGACTGCAAATCCCAGAGACCTTGGGGCAGCAGGAAGAGGAAGCAAACATACAGCCCAGGCTGCCTCTGTGCCAGACAGCCTAGCACTCCCCGTCCCCGGCTTCTGACTCGAGCGACTGCAGACATGTGGCTGCATTTCCTGAATCAAAAGTGAATGTCTGTTCGTTTACTTATTGGTTAATCTTTGCAGCTTAAACTAACCTGCAAAGACTGAATCAATGCAGCCTCAGGCTTTCTGACTGTCTGTACTTAGCCTTAAGGCTTAGAAAACAGAAGATAAATAAGATAATCAAATGATCATATTCATTCTCAGTATTTTGGTATCCAACTTGTGATTTTCAAATGTTTCTTGTCTGCAGTAATATGTTATGACCCTTTAAATATAAGCCACAGGGGACATTCTGTATAGGGAATTCTAAGTTCTCTGCTAGTCAACACAAGAATAGACACCCATCTTTTTTACTTCTTTCCTCTAAACATGGATAGGAGGTGACAGGGAAAGGGGAGAGAGTTTTCACTTTGCTATTAACCTTCTTAGCAGTATCACATTTTTATGCATTGCATGGTACATTTTACAGATGTGTTAGACTCTGTTAGACCCTTCCCCTAAAAGCAGGAAATAAGATGAAAGTATAACTCCAACAGTTAAAGCCCATACAGGCTACTTTCAAGCCAAGGAAAAACAGCTTACCCTCTATCTGTGGTAAAAATATACCTGAGATCTAGCAGTAAGAGGCAGTGCAGCTAGCAAAGAAAGTATGTTCTTTGTCTAAAACTATTACACTTTAGTTCTAGCCCCAGCTCTGTCACCAATTTCCTTCCAGTTTACGGAAATTCTTTTAACCTCTCTATGCCTCAGTTTCTGCCTTTGTTAAATGGGAATAATACCATTTGCCTACATGAGGTTTATTGAAAATTAATGGATTAAAATAACTAAATCTTGCACAAGTCTTATGTAATGTTACAAAGGGTTATGTTGAATTTAGTTAGGGTCCAGCCAATAAAAACTGACATCAACAGAAAGGCTCCAATGGGAACAAAATCACTATGAGAGCCCACTCAGCCAGAGCAGATGAGCACCACACTGAGCAGATAAGCATCACCCCGAGAGGGAGGGTTAGTGGGGTTCTGCAAAGCAGCCTGGGATGCCAAGGGACTGCAACCTAACTCAAGTCACAAGGAGACTTTGTACAGAAGTTCTGTACAACTTCTGTATGACAGAACTTCTTTATGCCCTAAACTGCTGAAGTGTGATACTACATCCATCCAGGTCTTAGACCAGGTTCCACAATTTTTAAAGTGGTCTATTTGGGCTGAACTTCTGTTTGGTTATGGGTGTAGACTGATTTCTGATCACTTACACTGATTTGTGTGTAATGTCTGTACCTAGCAAAGGTGAACATTTTCAAAGGCATATAGAGTTGTTAAATGCCTAACTCCCACCAACTTGCATAGCATCTGATTACCATTTTTGCCTTTGAAAATCTCTCCTCATACACACTTCAATAGTGACAGAAAGGAGAACATTGAGATCGCCTCCAACTCTGTTTATGATGATTTTCACCTCCATAACAATGACATCATGTAAAGTTTGTCCTGTTGTTTTAATTGACTGCTTCTGAAATCTGCAGTCATGCACTCATTAACTTCTTCCTCCCCCTTCCCATCACTCTAGATTCCCAAATCCCAACAGGCACAAAATTAAGTTTCTAGATCTTTCACACATACCAAAAAAAGTCAACCCAATCTATGCTTAAACAACTACATGAGCTTCACATTTATTTCAGACTAGCACTCACACCTCAATTTTTAAACCCCTACATGAATTTGCTGGACACCTTAGCCTACAAAATGTTCATGCATATGTGTATCCTACATACAGACCACATATTTGCATGTCATGGCCCAGCTGAGGAGGCAGCAGCTAATACACTTTTTCTGCAGCTGGGCAGACCAGCTGCATTCTGCTTCACTCCTTCCTCCTGACAAAGAAAGCCACTGCTGACTAGTACAGAAAAGAGTTAGGCTATAAATACACTGCCCTTTGGGAGAGGGAGACTTCCTGAAACCAAAAGCAAGATGAGCAGTGTCCAAGAGGAGCCTATTTCCTGTTGCTACAGAAGATGAGTAAAGAGATAGAGACTATGGAAAAGAGGAGATAAAAAGATCTAGGATGAGAAGCAATGACAGTAGGACTGAGGAAGAGGACAAAAATGGGATCTGGGGAAGGCCCTATTGGATTGCAGAGAGGTTCAATACTAAAACTTTGGGACCTGAGAGTAACAGAAGTGGAGGCGGTTGAACGGGGTCATAGAAGACTGGCACATATGATTTTGAAGGTAGAGAGAAACACTCTGAAGGAGCGAAAGAAAGAAAGCATGAAATGCTGGGTGAAAATATGGGGAAGTGAAGAGAATGTAGCAGTGCAATTAAAAAAAGGGAAGGAAAGATCATAAAAGGGAGAATTTAAACAAATGCAGGTGAGACATACTGAAATTAATCTTGGGCAGCAAAGCACTGAGGGGCTCCCCTGAGAACACTGTCTTTTTCCACTTCCTTCCTGCTCCTTTAGTTCACCTGGAATCACCCTCCATCTCACAATGCCAGCTGGAACTCAAGAACATAAAGGCTTGGACTAATAAATGAGGAATGGGATGGAAGCGTGCCCTCCTGCTTGCCCAATACCAATGACTACCAGTCTAGTCTTGTAGATTCCTTGACTTTCTGAGCCTACTGAATCCTTTGTGTCACAAGAGAAGGAAAGCTGCTTGCAGACAGAACAAACCAATTGTTTCCTTTTACTCACAGCAAAATTTTAATGCTCCACATGCCAAAACACTCAAACCAGAACTTTACTTTGGAAGCAAAACTACTCCACCTAACACGCTAATGCAAGTGCCAAATGCAGTTATTTATACAGTTATATTTGTTGTCAGCAAATCATATACAGGGGTGGGCAAAATACAGGCCAGATCCAGCCCATGGCGGACTCCATTTCCTGGCAACCCCAGTGGTAACAGCTCCTTCTGGCTGCTGCTGCCTGACCCAGCCCTGCTGTCCAGGCACCCCAGCCCATTCATCCCACAAACAACACTGGGGCAGGACCTGCACAAACAGGGTGCACGTTTGGGCAGCTGGGATGGGGCCGTGGGCAGCAGTGTCTGGGAGCAAGACAGACAGGTGGGACCAGGGAGACCCTGGGATCTTGGGGCAATGATAAGGTGAGGCCAGGCAGAGCCGCAACTCACTGCCCACATGCCTGTGACGGGAGCAGGTTCTGCAGACAGGGCGTGCAGGGAGCAGAGCACAGCTCTACCCCAACCCTAGCCCTGGCCCTGAATGCAGCTTCTTGCACAGCTCCCAGCTCCATGGAGACCCCAGGATCACAGGGCTGTGATAACATAAAGCCAGGGCCGGGGCAGAGCCCGGTTCTGTGGGCAGAGGCATGTGGGGAGTGCATCGCAGCTCTGCCCCAGCCCCTCACTGTCACTGGAGTCTCCGTGGAGACCGGCCAGGAGCCGTGCAGGGACCTGCATCCAGGGCCAGGGCTGGAGTCAGGGCAGAGCCACAATCCACTCCCCACACACCCCTGCCTGTGGAACCCATGCCCATCACAGGGGCATGTGGGCAGCGGATCACAGCTCTGCCCCAGGCCCTGGACCCAGACTGCCACCACCCCAAGATCCTGGGGTCTCCTTGACCCCACCCATCTCACTCCTGGATGTCACTCCTCGCCAGGCCCTGGCCCCGTCCAAGCTGGGCAGCCACACACTCTGTCTACGTGGGTTCTGCCCCCAGCAGTGGGTGCAGCACAGCCAGGCCAGGGTGCAAGGGCAGTGGGGCTGGGTCCAGCAGTGGCAGCCAGGAGCCACCGCCACCAGAGATGCCAGGAAGTAGAGTCTGGTCCCGGGCCAGATCCAGCATTTTGCCGACCCCTGTCATTACAGAATACAAATACTCTCAGATCTGAAGTATTAATAAGAATTGTAGCTTACTTCTGGTCAAAATTATCCAGATCAATGAAATTTCCAATAAATTAAGTTCTCCAACCCCCCTTCAGAGGGGGGTTACTGATAGCCCTATTTCATAGAGAGGGAAACCCACACAGAGGCCAAGTTCCTCACTTTAGGGCACTGGGAAATCACAGCACAATAAGAAACAGAATCCAAGCTTCTCAACTCCCTCCTACTCAAACAACTACAACTCTCCACTGTCACAAAATTACAGTTCTACCCTTATTACCATGATTTCTTTATATTTCATAATTTCCATATTATAAGTGCACTGATCCTTCCAATCCAGTCCAAGTACTTGGTCCTCTTCCTCACCTGACCTCCCTATTCCAAGACACTTAGGCACAATAAAACTAGTGGCATTTATGAGAAGGGTGACCAAAACTGGAGGCAACATTTTAGGGAGCAGAGCTGTTAAAAAGGAAGACTTCTGTCATTAAAATTTGCCAACAAAGGGAACAAAATAAGTCCTGATTCTTCCAGTATACATCAGAAAACTAATTGGTTGTATCTGCAACTATTTACCAAATGTGCCCTCTTCAAAGATGCACTTTACACAGCCAATATCTCACAGTCCTTATGATGCATGCATTCATTCTGTATAGACATACCATAAAGATGTACAGATTTTCACCAAACAAAGTTTTCAGGAGACTGTATACTACCAATCAGCAATGATAAGACTTACACAGCAGCCTAAAAGAAAAAACAACTCAAATATTGGTTAAGCAATGAAAATACATCAAAGGAATGCTGATATAGCACTAGTGTTTTCATAATTTAAAAGGCATTATTTTTACCATTCAAGAATGCCTGGTCCCTAAGTCATGTCATCTGTTTGGTTGAGGGGAGAGGAGTAACAGTTGAATCAAGCGAAACACAGCCTGTCAGTGGAACACACTGCTTCAAAAGAACTTAGGGAACTATTTTGAGATATGCATCAAATTATAAACCCAGTCAACAGGAAGATACTTCTCTTGGAAACATTCTGGGTAAAGGACAAACAACTGCATTTCAAAGAAACTCAGGGAACAAGCACAAGTTAGAAATGAGTGACCTCTGTGCACAACTGAATTATTTTACAACAGTTCTAAACTACAGTCTGCTGCAACTATCCCAGAAGTTCAGTCAAGAGTAACAGGAGTGCACTTCCCTCCCAAATGTGCCCACTTGAGACCTGTGAGGAATAGATCTTTCCTTCAGAGGCCAAGTTCATTCAGTTACAAACTTTATGCAACCAGTGTGGTTTAAATAAACTGTAATAGACTTGTGAATCACTCTCACAGGTTCCTGGGGATTAAAATTGATCCAACTATTTCAGCTCTGTCTGTCTTTGATACATATTCATAGAATCATAGAAAGTTAGTTTTGGAAGGGACCTCAGAAGGTCATCTAGTCCAACCCCCTGCTCAAAGTAGGACCATCCCCAATTATATCATCCCAATCAAAGCTTCCTCTAGCCAGGTTTTGAAAACTTCCAAGGATGAAGCTTCCACCACCTCCCTGGGTAACCTGTTCCAGTGTTTTACTACCCTCTTAGTGAGAAAATTCTTCCTAATAGCTAATCTAAACTTCCCTTGCTGCAACTTGAGTCCATTGCTCCTTGTTCATTCAGTTCTTATAATATATTAAATTACCGTAATATACAGTTACTATAATATCTGAAAGCCTTTACAATATCCCTGCAAGCCAGGTGATACTGCCAAAGGCCCAGATCTACAAACTGAGTTAGGTTTGGTGACATTGAGTACGTTACACCTATTTTTCACATGCGCAGCTCCAAGCATGGAATTCATAAGCCTGAATCAGTCACCACAACAGCCTGCACTGAAGGAGCCTGCATTACCCCACCAATGTAAAAGGTCACAAAACAAGGAGCTTTCTAAAATCCATTTCTTGCCCAGGCTTGCAGTCTTAAATAAAGCTGTTATGTGAAACTGGAATTCACAGCCCCAAACCCTTCCTTGACTTCAGTGCTTAAGTCATCCCTTAAGATACAGACATCCAACTTGTATTTTCTTTTTAAAGCAGCTGTATATTGAAGAGACTGTGGTGCCTGCCTTTGATGTAATAATATAATGGCTAGAACACTGCCTTAGGAAGTAGAAAAACTATTCTATGCCCTCCTTGTGCCATTTCCCAAAAGAGAGAGCAGTGATCACAAAGTTATATAGGCTAGGCTGAGCTAGGGGCGTTCTCCAGCCCTCCTCCTGAAGTTGTTTCACTGTGCAGCAAGGAAGCAAAATGGCCAGGAAGACAACAAACTAAGTAGCCAGTAATAAGAAGACTCCCCTTGGGAAGGTTCCTGGGTTCTGGACTCATTTTAGCTTCATATGCTAAACTGCACATACAGGCTAGGGACAGAAGTTACACATAAACTGATTTAAGTAATCAGAAACTGATTTAAACCTGTAACAGAACAGGAGTTCAATGCACATCAGCTAGTTTCAAAATGGCTAAAGCTGGTTTAAGGTAAACTTGGTTGAATGTAGTATCAGACGTAACTGATTTGGGTCCAAACGGTTTATAAAACTTCCGTCCCAGACGCATTCCTAGTTCAAGATAATCAGAGTCCCCCAGCCATCACAGGACAGTCCAGTTGTCCTCTGTCATCTATTGATATGAAACCGGACACCTTTTCTCCTGAAGAGAACAATAGAGGACATAAAGTGTCAGGTTTTGTATCAATAGAGGCCAGAGTAGCAGAAAAACTGAACGTCCTCTATGACGGCCATGCTACCAGCATCCCATCCCATCCCAGCTGTGCTGTCTGCTCCGGCAGAGAAGAGTTGGGGGAACAGGATGAGAGGAGGGCAGGATAGAGAGGCAGGGACTGCCTCCCTCCCCCAGGCAAACTCTGGCTGGGGTCTGGGTCCAGAGAAAAGGATTGGTGAGATCGGCCAAAGGGGATCCCCCCACACACCCCGGTTGCTAACTGCCTGCTGGACACACCCAGGAGGCACCAGCTGCCCATGAACTGAATCGATTCAGCCTCAGGGTTTTTGACTGTCTGTACTTAGCCACAGAGTGATAGGAAGCCATCAGAGATCAGTGCACTACTGTAACATGTAATTAACACAACAATCTCAACAACAGGGCAGCTGTATTCGGCCTCTCTGCTTCTGCTGTGTTTTCACTTATGTTTTCCAATGGCTTTGTACAGTATCCCTATGCAGAACAGTGAGCAGTGGACTTATCTCCAGGTGACAAGAAAAAAAATTCAGTGAGATATGTATGAGGAAGAAAGTGACAGTTTTCTTGCCAACTATGCATGGGAAAAAAGTGGATTCATCATTCACTTGCTTGTCCATAAGACTTGTGCATATAAGACAGCCCTTTCCTCCCATTTCCAGTCTGCCAATGCGCATAGCAAGCAAGAAATGTATTTCATCAAAGTTGTCAGAATAAACACTACCCATTTTTTCAGGTGCTTTCCAGAACAGATGGATAATATTGACCATTGTATTATCTGTATTATCTGACACAGCTACAATCCATTCACCACCTCTCTTGTTCTATCTCAGCCCAGACTATAATAAATGTTTTTAATAATAAATTAAAGAAGTGGCACAATAAGTAAGTGCCAAAGAAGTGTTTTTTTATATGACAGCAGTGATCTCACTGTCAGATCTTAGTGAAGATAAAAAGCACCTGCCATTTTTCATAGACTCACAGAGAAGTAGGGCTTGAAGGGACTTCCACTGGTCATCTAGTCCAACCCCCTCAAGGCAACACTGGGTGCATCTACACTTGCTCTTTACTATGGAGTGAACGAATTAGCTCCATATTAAACCATCACCATCTACATGTATGCTGGTATTAGGGCACAGTAAATTAATTAACTCTGCCATAAGACAGTACTGTCAGGGACAGTATTATCTCACAGTGCAGTACTTAACTTCGCCAAAATGCACATATAGACTGATGACAGGGGCTGCCTGGGACATGAAGATGCTAAAGTGTGCAGGCTGCCAGCTGCCCAGTGCCACAGTTTAGCACCCTTGTGCCCCTGCCAGCCCCTTTGCTACCTGAACCCCCAGGCTCCCGGCCAGCCCAAGGCTGCTCTGCTCTGGCTTGAAGTGCAGTACTCCCAGGCATACATGCAGATGCTGTGCCCAGCAGCGACTGTCTTCAGTGCAAATTGCGCTTGAGTTTATTTCATTGCCTTAACAGAACAAATAGATGCACTCACTATTTCCTAGAAACATCTTTCCCTACCTAGCTCAAAGTTGTTCATATTTTATTCATGGATAACAAAAAAATAATTTTGCCCACCCCGGCGCAAAATTATAACTGTATAAATGATTTTCTATAATATTTCAATATGATAAATAATGCTATCCATGTTGTTCCTCCATTGGTATGTGAGTAGAAAATAATCTGAAAAATCTCTAAAAGGAACGAATAAGGGACTGGGATGAGATGGTACAAGAAAATGCTACTTTCTGTGACACTGAAATTCAGAAGAGGAGGCATCACTTAAATTACCATTATTCATATTTTTGCGCTTACATCAGTGCACAATCAATTCTCTGCCATGCAAAAAATTTAAGTATCTGAGACAAACCACATTAAAAGCACACATCACACCCTTTGTGGGCCTTTTCTTCAATTCCATAAAACAGGGGTTTTCAGCTGGGGGTACACGTACCTTGGGGGTACTTTGGAAGGTCCCGGGGGTACATGGCAATGGCACAGAGAAGCCAGTGGCACTTCCAGGTTTGCTGCTGTTGATTCTACAATTAACCAGCTAATTGCACAATACCTGTAACTCAAGATACTTAAAGCAGGGTCAGCAGCTTCCTTCCACAAGCCGCCTTGTCCCACAGTGTCATTTGAAGAAAAAAACTTGGAACAGCCTAGTTAATTTAATTCACTTAACTTCCCTCACAAGGTATAAAGAAGTGCTATAAACTAGTTTTCACCTTAAACACCTTGCAAGCTACCTCAGACTCTGAGGTGGTACTGGTCGTTAAATTAGCAATCAATGGATTTGAAAAGCTCTGCCAGAAATTAATAGTTTTAAGAAGTTTCTTTGAGTATGGCTGTATTAACACAGAAGGAGACAGTAACGGCAGGCTCCACATATAGGAACAAATTATGGCCATGTGATACTTTTCCGCTGATAACTCATAACAGAAAATCTGCATTCTTCCACATGGATAGCCATACTAGTTAGACTTCTTTATTAATACATTTTGAAAGTGTAATGATTAATCTCTATTCTTTTCATGGTTTATTTTCATTGTAAATAGACTATTCAGTCAAGAGGGTATAAATATAGATCCTCCATAGCAAAACTCCTTTTTAAAAAATAGGCACTGTGTTTTTAAATAACGAGAATGAAGGAAATTCCTTCACCCTGACTTTATGTGTATTTAATCTAGAGAACTGTCATGCTCTCCATTTGCTCCCATGAGAGAAAGCCAGTTGCCTAGTTTATTACTACACAGGGAAAAGAAAAAAGGCAAGAAAGGACTGAAAGGATTCTCAGATCAATAAATGTAAACTAGCACTGCACTATAAGGCAGTAACAATAATAATTAGATCCACAACTAAAAAGGCATGCTAACTACAGCTGTGCATGTAATTCTCAGTATTTCTGCCAGTCTAAGGGGGCAAACTGACTACTATTTTTTAATATTGCAAATACACATAGATTTAATTTTTCACAGTCTTATAAATTACATGTTTAGATCTGTATGCCTTCTCAGCTACATATATACTCACAGTAGATGCCATTCCTACACTGCACCCCCTTGTTGGGATACCAATAAAAGCACAGACCTCAGGTGTTTATCTCTATGGGTGCACTAATGAAGATTTTTAGGACTGATACCAATGGTCATATTAACAAGGCATATTGGCTAATACCAATCCAATTACTGATATGTAGACTGCAGCTTGGAGAGCAGCATCCACCTGGTAAGTCTGTTGGGGGAAAGGGGCATGGGGAGGGAAGAGGCATGGTGGGGGCAGATCGAGGCCCAGCGATGAGGGAGGAGGGGGACTGTGGCAGGCGGGGTGCAGGACACAGGACGGAGCCGCAAGTGGCTCATCTGGGGGCATGGAGAAGGGAGCTGCTCCTGCCGCTGCACGCACCACCAGGGAAGGCATGGAGAGGCATGTACCCCCCAGATCTGGGCATGGGGCAAGGGCAGGCTGCAGAGCAAGGCTGGAGTCAGAACCAAGAGCAAGGCTGGAGTACCTGCCATGTCCCCTTCTCAGCCTCTGAACCAGCTGAGGGCAGGGCAGGGGCAGAAGCCTAGAGCAGGGCTTGGCCCCCTAGAACTCGAAGCCTCGCCCCCCTCTCAGCTGGCCCAGAGAAGGGAATGTGGCAGGGGGCTCTAGCGCTGCTCCCAGCTCTAGGGGGCAAAGCCAAACCCCAGTGCAGGCTTCTCCTCTCCCTGCTTCCCACCTTCCCCCCCTCCCCTCAGCCAGCCCTGAGGCTGAGAAAGGGGTGTGACTCCCAGCTCTAAGCATGGAGCCAAGCCCTGGTGCAGGGTTCTCCCCAACTCCCAGACAGCCTGGAAGCTGAGGGGGGCTCTCAGCTCTGTGGGCAGAGGCACCCAGCTCTGAGGGGGGTGGAAGGGGTGTTGGTCCACCCTCTCCCTTCAGCACATCTAGAGGTTAAGAACGGGGCATGACTAGGTGACTCCAGTCCTGCTCCCAGCTCTGGAAGGGGATGGAGCCAAGCCCTGCTGTGGGCCTTCCCTCTCTCAGGCCTGGAGGTTAAGGAGTGGGAGTGACTCCTGGCTTCCAACTCTAGGGGCAGAGTCAGACCCTGCTGTGGTCTTCCCTTCCCCTGCTGTAGTCAACCAGCCCCAGGCTGAGGAGTAGCTTCCTGCTCTGGGGGCAGAGCCAAGCCCAGGTGCAGACTTCCCTCCACCACTGTCTAGGAGATTCCAGGCCTCGCTCCCAGCCTGGCAGGGGGAGGCGGGCAGAGTAAAGCCTGCAGTTTCAGCTTCCCCTCCCCCCATCCCAGACTGTTCCCAGCTGGGAATCAGGTGCCAGGCAGGACGGGTGGGTTCCCCCTTCCCAACCCCTTGCTGAGCCAGAAGGGAGGCTGAGGAGAGGGTGTGGCTTAGGGAATCAGCAGGCTCTGGCTCCCTGCAGTAGCCAGCAGGCTGGGAGGCGTGCTCTAGTGCCTCCCCCCACTGGCTATTAGTATTGGCCACTACAAGGTCTGGCTGCCTTTCCTGCCTGAAAAGTGAATATTAGTTCACTTGCTTATTGGTTCCACCTATGCAGTTAAACAAAACCTGCAAAGACTGAATTGATTCAGCCTTCGGCTTTTTGACTGTCTGTACTTAGCCCTAGGGCTGAAAGAGTAAAACATACTATTCTGGCCACAGTTAACTACTTCCCTCAGCTGATGACCCAGACATTTTTGTGTTAACTCCTGTATACTGGGGTCTTCCTAAACTGTGCAAATGTTTAATCTTTCCTGCTTGGCCCTTTAACAACCCTTTTACAGACTCTTTTGATTGTAATCCTCTGTGCTGAGACAGACAGCAACAGGAAACTGAACCAGGAAAACTCAGTCACACACATAATATTCATGAAAGGATAACATAAATATTTTCCCAGTTCAGCACACTCACCATGTTAACTTTGATTAACTGGGATTTTTACTGCAAAATACAGGGACAGGAAAGTATAAGCCATCACCAACTGTCATGAAGGACATTTTACTCTGCTGTAGCAATGTCAAAAATAGAAGGCTGCTTAATCGTAATCAAATATTAGCATAATTTATATAACTAGAGACTGAATTACATTTTTTAAAATCTGTAATTCCATCTGTATTAAAATTGTAAAACCCCTGTTTACTACTACAACAACTTTGAACAGTTTCCAAAAACAATATTTAACGATTCAACCTCACTTATTACCAATGTCAGTGTTTCCATCTGATGTGTGTGATGATGAGCTACAAGTTAACTTCCCTTTATTTTCAAACTGTAGCAAGACTTCTTGACACGACCTTCAAGTCAGAAACCTTAGTGCTTCCTGGAAGCAAAGCAAGCCAGATATGGGTGAGGAAACAGGACACTACACTGAGAGTAAAAAACATTCAACTCTTTTTGCTAACCTCAATTGTTTGACTATCCAGACCTGTTATAAATGTACAGTTTTATTCCTATAACTTCCTTAAGTGTTGCTGCCCTTAAATACTCATTTGGAACCTTATATGCTTGATTTTAACAAATGTTGAGTAATCTCTCATGATTCTATAGTGCATGGATTCAATGACATTTTATTACAAGTGCTGTGCAGTAAAGCACAGGAGGTTATCTAAAGACCACCCTATCTCTTTGAGAAGGATAAAAAAATCACAATCACTAAGTTATCTTTTTCATAATAGGGCTCCTGGATGCACTAACAGTATTACAGAAGTGGAGGCGTCCCTTGACACAAGAATCCAGAGATGAATAAAGTGGCAGAAAATATCAACAGCGTATATCAGAGGTTGCCAACTTTTTTGGGCAGAGTGCCATAAACACCCGCAACCTCGACTTGTACGATGTTAGCATGCCAGGGGCAAATGGTGGGGGAGCCACAAGGGACCCAATACTTGTGGCAGCACAACCCTGGGCCCTGGCCCTCAGGTACAAGTGCCAAGCAAAATGCCTTCTCCTACCACACACTGACACACTGGCATGCATGCTGGGCATTGTCTCCCCCTAGTCTATATTCAGCTATTACCTGGGCATCACATCCATTCAACAAATATTAGTGTAGTTCAAACAACCTATCTAAGTCAGCCCTTAACTATGTTAGAAAGAGGTTCAATTTCCTAATATTTTCATAGTCTAGATATTTTAAAATACTTTCCAAGAAACTACGTTATTTACCTTTCACCTATAAAACCACCTACCAAATCAGGCTATCAAGGCAAAACAAAATCTTATTTAGCATGATTTACTAATACAGCAGACTGTACAGCAGAAAAAACTATTAATTGAGTATATTCAGCAAATACATTTGCAGATAGTATTTAGTAGTAGGATACTACTAAAATATTGCAAGATAATATTTGTTTGTTTGAATACTACCTGTAAAATTAATCAGATGCTATATTCAAGGCTATTTGAACAGCTCTAGTTCTGCCCCTCTGGGTTTTATTATCTGCTTTTCCCATTCTGGTTTGACTTCAATTTTCCTGTCTCTCTCTCCTGTGTATCAGTTTCAGAACTGTATTAATTCCTGGGTTTTTCTTTCTTTTTACTCTCACTCACTCACCCCCCCCTCCCCGCCACTCATCCTTTCCTTTCTATTTTCCCCATACTGGATTCCCCACATTTTTTTCTTTCTTTTTTTTCCCCCACTCTCACAAAATGCTTGCTATGCTGTACTTTCCTTTTCTTCACACCATAATCTTTCCCCCTCCTTCTTATCTAAATACCTACATCCTTCTACACAGACACCCAGGCATGTGTGTGCATGCACTTAGACACACAAAATGCTAAGACATGTTAACAAACAAATAAGAGCCACATGGATAAAACATACTAGTCAAAGATAGATATTTTAGATTAAGCACCACTTGCTCTTAGGGGAACAAGAAAGGGGCAAACTCTGCCCCTTCCCAAGCAAATTTAAAAGAGAAAGGTGGCAACATTCTTAGCAGGATACAACTGTGGGTTAGCCTTTAGCTAACAAGTACCTAAAAATTCTTCAGTGCCTCCCAACTCTTCTGGCTGCTGAAGCCTCTTTCTCTCAAGTTCTACTACACCTCTCTTAGACTCCTACTGCTTTCCCTTATTATGCATTATAATCCTGTTCCCACTTAAATCAGTGGTTGCTGTGACTGACTTAAATGGAAGCAAGATGGGCAACATCATAAATCAAAACTAAAATGCATACATTCATTAGCAAAAGGGAATTTCATACTTCTCTCTTGATATTTAAGGTCTAGAACCTAATCTCCATTATACCAATCTAAATGTAGATTAATGACTTATTTCAGAATATACCAATGTATATAACTTATTTAGTCATTTATAGCTTTTATATTTATTACTTCACTTTTAATCACTCCATATTTCCTTTAATTTTCTTCTACTGATACAGTTACCATTACAAGGACTATTTTTCATTGAGTTGTATCAACATGCAAAGTATTACGGCGTTTCAGCTGTCCATTAGGTACTCAGAAGCATAAGCCCCACTGAAATTACAGGGGTAAAAAATTGTAAATTCATTCCCCCCATTAGAAAAATCTATAACAAATACATTTTCCTTAAATTCTAAATAAAAGTCACCGTTTAGCAACAGTTACAATTAAGGACGTAGAGACCAGTGTTTTGGGATAAGAAAATTAGGAGTTGTGATTAGTCACACTGAAATTGAGATGAAGGCTAGATGTCCAAAACAAGATCTCAGTGAAGAAAGCTGAAATTTAAAGTTGGACAAAACTTCTGAAGAAAATAACCACTTATCTAGGGCAAATATAAAGTACTATGTGTTGTCAGCATCAACAAGATACTTAAGTTTGTTTTTGTAGATGATGAAAGAACCAATAAGAGAACAAAGGACAAAGATAAGAGAACAAAGGACAAAGGCATGCCAAAAAAAGTTGGAGGAGGGAAAGAAAGAAGAGAAAGGGAGTCACAGAAGCCAAGGAAGAACAAGGTATCAAGAAGCTGAACCTAGCCAATTTTGCTGAATGCAGCTGACCTGTTGATGGGTTAAGATGAGGATGAGTTATTGCTTCTGTGGTCATCAGATTTTGGTGAGAGTTGTTACAATGCAGTGCACGAGACAAAAGCCAGATTGGAACAGGTCTAAACTGGACTGGAGGAGAGAGATTAAATGGAGAAGGGATATGGGGGCAGTACTTGAAGATAGAAATTCAGTCAAAGATGGCAGGGATTCTTTTGTTTTCTAAAACGAGAAAAGCTAAAACATGTTTGTATTGTGAAGAGAAAGCACTAGAAGGGAGTGAGTTACGGGCAAGAGTAAGAGTGGAAAGAGAGGGGGCATGAAAGATGCTGAGTAGGATAGGGTGACTGGTGCAAATGGAAAACTCACAGAAAGAGAACAAATGAGAAAGTAACTGAAAAATCCCGTAACTGAAAAAGGGATG
This sequence comes from Gavialis gangeticus, assembly GCF_001723915.1. Classification (NCBI taxonomy): domain Eukaryota; kingdom Metazoa; phylum Chordata; order Crocodylia; family Gavialidae; genus Gavialis; species Gavialis gangeticus. The sequence goes on from NW_017729032.1 coordinate 172,813,170, forward strand.
AACAAGGAGAGAGCTGGAAAAGGATATTAGGAAAGATCATAATGCATACTGTCATTTTGTATTTTGGAATAAGAAACTGTAGTTATTAACACAGGAATATCTAAAATAGAGAATGAGTATTCAGTGACAAAGGACTTCTTATTTACTAATGTAGTTTTAGTTGTCTCTCTTCATCTGATAGTTGAGAAAGGTTTTCATTACATCCATGAAAATTATACAGGTTTCCCTCGCTTTATGCGGGTTCTGTATGTGCAAATTCACTCTTACGTCATGACCCTTTTTATACCAAAAGTCCACTATATGCGAGGTAAATTCACTCTTATGGGATCCGTGTGGTGGAAGCTCACAGTCAGCTGCTTTGTGCAGTGCCTTGTGGGAGTGACACGCACCAAAATATAGTCTGCTGTGTGGATGCATGCTCCTTGCTCGTTATCTGTGACACGTGTTTCTGTAGTTGCCATCCCCATTATGACAGTGCCCTGTGCTTTTGTGTACTGTCTGGTGTTGGTGAGTACCAAAATTGTCTTGTAAAAGTGGTAGAAATGGGCCTGAGGGTCAGTACAGTTGAGGTCTTGGAACCTATCCCTATTTGTTACATTGTAAAGTTACACCGAATTCATGCAAATTTGAGTTATGTGCCTTTTTCCAAGAATGCATGTACAATATAAAGTGAGGGAGACCAATATTAAACTAACAAAATTACTTCTCCTTACTGAACATCAATGAAATGGGACCTAGTGATCTACAGGGTTTAAAAATGCATAAAATCAATAAGAAATGTTCCTTACTTTCTCATTCATGCAAAAAATGTGTATGCTTCATGCACTGTTTCTCAGAAATGCAGGTTGGTAGAGTTATTCTGGTCACATACCAACATCCTTTACTTGGAAAGCTGGATCAGATTTCAGTAACAATTTTTAGCAAGTGCATAATGAAAAACCATCCAGCATAATATGGATAATAATAATGTCAAAGTAACTTTTTAAAAATGAAAATAAGACATGTCTCAAACCTACGTAACTGGGAACTGTGTCTTTGTCTTTGAAATGTTAGAAATAATAGCAAGATTTCTGTAACTTTAATTTCATTTCTGGAAGGCAAAACTTGGTATTGTTTGTATGATAAAAATATATATCAATATGAATTACAAAAATGTTTACATGACATGAGATTAAGATTTTCAAAGTTCTTAATGTTTATATTCTGCTTTAAAGGGTCACTTTAATTATTAATATTTTCTTTTTGCTATTTTTGTTAATACTGCTATTATATTTAGCAACCTTGTGGTATAGAAAGTTTTTTGTTTGGGAATTTTTACATATTATTCCATATATAGATTAGCCCCTGCTTTTGAAGGCTTAAGAGTGGGATTGTTGAAATTACTCTTTATTGGCATAATTCTAATCCCACTGAACTCAACTGTTAAAATGCCATTGATTTCAATGGGAGTAGAGATAGCTCCGAAGTATAGAAATTTCACCTTCAACTTTAAATAGGTAATTATATGAGGGAGATAAGAACCATTTATTTATCTATGTACTTGGACTTAAAATGAATAGCTTGTAAATGAACAGGATCTGAATCTTTAGTACCAGGGCTTGTCTTTGAACCATTATGGCAGTTTTTACTGAACAGCATTAGATGCTGTTTACATGTGCATTAATGCACTATGGTGCATTAAGTTTAGTACCTGTAATAACACTGGTGCATGTCTTTTATGTGATGCCAATGTGCAGTAGACTAATTCTACTGTACATTAGCATGGCTTTCACCGTGATGTGCTAATGCGCAGTAGAATTAGTCTACTGTGCTTTTAGTAGCTCATGTAGATGCACCCACTCACCCAAAGTCCAAGCCTTTAAGAATTTCTGGGTCTGCCCTGCCAGGCAATCTGGTTCTGACATAGAATAAAGGTGTGTACTTGGAATGGCATACACAGCTCTAGTCTCACCTCAAGCCCTTGCAAGCAATTATTCCTCATTTTGCCATATAATTTACTATAAATTAGATGTGAAAAATAGCTCTCAAAACATGCATGTAACAATCACAACATGAACAGGCAGAAGGGCAGAAAAATGGAATTATTAGATAAAACAAAAAAAGTTTAGCCTAGTGTTGTACAAGTCTATTGAAATTTACTCAGGCAAAAAGTGGAATGCATTTTTTCCTCGTAAAGAATGCTTTTAAGAGATGCTTGAATCCTTGCTTTCCAGAATGTAAATAGTTTTTTCTTTGCTATATCCATAAAAATCATACACTCTCACAAAAGTGGCTGAGTTGGACAAAAGAAAACCCATTTCTAAGTCAAGATCATAAATCACATATTGTATTAAGAAATACTGGAAAATTGGCTAACAGGAAAGGTACGTAGGTTACACATGCTTCATACAATTATTTATCCTAGCATTCCATAAAAAAAATTAGTTGTCTTAGCAACTGCCACATATTCTATGTTGCCTGTCTCAAACATACAGAACTTTCTCTAAAAAGGCACATAAAACTCAAACATTTGAATCATGTTAACTTTGGTACTTTTACAATGTTTAAAATAAAAGTTGTGTTATAAATGGCAAATCCTTCTCAGAGCTATAACTTCAGAAATATACATGTATACAGAGAGAAATGATTATCTGAAATCCTAGCAACAAGCTATGTCATAATTACAGTTCCTGGAAATCTGCACATACCTGCATTTTCATTAGCCTAACTAAAATTATATTTCCTGACAATTCTGAATAACAACTATTAATTTCTTCTTGTTCTCCCTTTTAATGACCTTTTCTTTCTGTTATTTTAACGGTATTATACTTTGCATGCATTCTATTATATTCAGGTTCTTATATCATGCTTATCACTGTAGCATGAGTGCCTTCCAGTAGCCCATTAAGCACCGTGACTATACATTAGTTACATGTGGTTTATTCTCCCATCTTTTCCCCAGGGAGAGACATGAGCAATGAACCACAATTTGTTAAGGTACTATGTCTATACCCATGTTGCTATACATTTGTATTAAGCAAAGCAAGGTCAAAGAAATGTGCATGTATTTATTTAGATCCTGTAGGAACATATTACGCAGGCTTGAACCAGCCATTGAGAATACTCTGTCAAAAATACAGAACACAACATGCTCTGTTTGAGCACATACTCATAGATCCTTATACCAGAATTAAAACACCCTCCTTACTGAGTGGCCCTCCAATGTCACAGAAAGCCGGAGATTTTTGGAGAACCTCTTGCATATATCAAACATCCTCAAGGGCAGGAAAATCCATGTTCAAAAACTGGTTTTACCCTGACTTCCTCTCTTTAGTCTCTTCCTAAAAGCACAGTTCCATCTCTAATGTCTGTACGATCCCAAATATTTTAGCAACTAGTGCAGGGGTAGGCAACGTTTTTTGGCTGGAGTGCCGAGAAACACCGTAATGGCTACCTCAGGAGGTGCCGGAGCGCCGGCATGGCCGAAAAACAAAATAAGGGCAAAGGGTACATGGCAGGATGCCCTGCTTGTGCTCCTTGGCCCCCACCCAAAGCCCCTGGCCCCCAGCCTTGCTGCCCCTTGCCCCCAACCCAAAGCCTCTGCCCCCCAGCCCTACTGCCCCTTGCCCCCACCCAAAGCTTCTGCTCCCCAGCCCAGGCTCTGGGGCTGCCAGTAGCTACCCCGGCTCTGGGTAGCTGCTGGAGCCTGGGCTGCTCCGAGCAGGGCCTGCAACGTCCCAGCTGCCTGCTGGGAGCAGCCCAGGATCCCGGCTGGCAGCAGCTCTCCAGAGCCAGGGTGGCTGCAGCTGGGAGGCTCCAAACAGCTGTGCCTGGCTCCGGCATCAGCTCCGCACCAGCGCATGCACCTGTGCATCGGAGCGGTAGGTGAGGGAGGGGCCCGAGGCTCATCACTTCCATGCCAGGAGCTGGGGAGAGACTAGGGCTGCACAGTCTCAGGCCCCATCCCCCCACTGCCTGATCTGAGATGTGCCTGCTCGTGCCCATGCAGAGCTGGTGCTGGAGCCCGGCGCATCTGTTTGGAGCCTCCCGGCTGCAGCCGCCCTGGCTCTAGGGAGCTGCTGCCAGCCGGGATCTCGGGCTGCTCCCAGCAGGCAGCTGGGATGCTGCAAGCCCTTCTGGGAGCAGCCCGGGCTCCGTCGCTGGCAGCAGCTACCCAGAGCCAAGCTGGCCACCGCGTGCCAAGCAAAATGGCCTTGCATGCTACACTTGGCATGCATACCAGGGGTTGCTGACCCCTGAACTAGTGGTTTGTAAAAAACAAAACTGTCCTCCTCTTAGGCCAGAAGGGTATATTATCTTGTTCATATACTGCCTAGAACAGAAAAAGGCAAAAGCAAAATAATATTGCTTTGATCACTTTTTAAAATCTGTCCAATTATAGGACTTGGGAACTGACTAAGACCTCCAAAGTATCTACATTTTTAAAACAATATAGAAAGATTGAACAACGTTAGTAACCCTATAAAATGTGTTCAATCGTTTGAGATGAAAAGTGTTCTATAAATGTAATGTCCTTATTATTCTTTGGATTTTCTTGACATTTCCAAAGTAGCAGATCAATAAGTCCAAATGAATCCTACATTGGGTACAACCTTGACAGAGAAGTGTGTCAACTGAACAGACTGAGATCTGGATACTGACACTTCAAAATAATACTTCACAAGATGAACATCTTGGACAGCCCCTGTGTGAATGCAGTGTCTAACAAACAGCACAGTACTTAATCAAGAGCTGCAGTCTTTAAAAATGCCCAAACCAGGCAGATAGACTCTGTGCACTGAGATTATAGATTAGGAAAGTTGAGATCTGATGCCATAAGAAAAAAAGAGAGATCAGTGAGAAACATCTGTTCTTTCTACTTTGCAATTTAATTCCAATAGCACTTAAATCCTTGCAGCGCATTGCCTTGTCTCTCTGCTACAGCAAAATGAACACAGGAAATATTTGTACAAAATCATCAAGATGTATTTTCTTTGGCTGCACTTGCCCACAAATGTTCAGGCAATCAGGTTTTGTTGGCTTGAATGATTGTGGAAAATAAATTTCAAAATCATATCCACAAGTATTTGCTGGAACTAAATTTTAAATCTGCATATATTTATACTAGAAACACTTATACCTGAGTCCAACAGCATAACAGAAACAGTATAGTTATACTTTGTACTTAACAAGTAACATTTAACCATCAAAATTCAAGCAATAAGCATTAGTAGCTCACTAAGAAATGCCCACAAAATTAAATCATTTGGCAAATACATTTAAAGGTATCTGGCTCTGCCCATGAATATTTCACAAGCCTAAATATGGTCTGTATTGTACATTTGTGACTTATTTGCTTAGCCCTAGGTAGCAGAGTGTCAGTCCTTTGCTATGATTCCCTGACCAGGTTGTCTGCCCCCAACAAGCCCTAAGGCAGGGGTTGGCAACCCCTGTCATGTGTGCCGAGTGTGGCACGTGAGGCCATTTTGCTTGGCACGCCACAGCCATCACTGGCTCCAGGAAGCTGCTGCCAGCGACGGAGCCTGGGCTGCAACCAGCAGGGCTTGCAGTGTCCCAGCTGCCTGCTGGGAGCAGCCTGGGATCCCAGCTAGCAGCAGCTCCCCAGAGCTAGGGCGGCTGCAGCCGGGAGGCTTCAAACAGCTGCGCCAGGCTCCGGCGCCAGCTCTACATGGGCGTGAGCAGGTGCACCTTGGAGTGGGCGGTGGGGGCGGGGCCTGAGGCAGTGCAGCCCCGATCTCTCCCCCACTCCCGGCATGGAGGTGATGAGTCCAGCACAGCTGTTTGGAGCCTCCCAGCTGCAGCCACCTCGGCTCTGGGGAGCTGCTGCCAGCCGGGATCCCGGGCTGCTCCCAGCAGGGAGCTGCAAGCCTGCTTGGAGCAGCTCGGGCTCCAGCAGCTCCCCAGAGCCGGGGTAGCTGCTGGAAGCCACAGAGCCCGGGATGGGAGGCAGGGGCTTTGGGTTGGGGGCAAGGGGCAGCAGGGCTGGGGGGAAGGAGCAGTAGGGTTGGGAGGCAGAGGCTTTGGGTTGGGGGCAAGGGACAGCACGGCTGGGGGCCAAGGGGCTGTGGTTGGAGGGTAAGGGGCAGCAGGGCTGGGGGGCAGAGGTTTTGGGTGGGGAGCAAGGGGCAGTAGGGCTGGGGGCCAGGGAATGTGAGTGGGAGGCAAGGGGCAGCAGGGCTGGGGGGCAGAGTCTTTGGGTG
>NW_017729032.1:172820132-172820558 GCF_001723915.1 Gavialis gangeticus
AACTTTAATGGTGAATCTAATAAGGGTGCACTGATAAAAAATTTTTGAACAATACCAATGGCCAATTATTAACCAGCCATATCGGCTGATATCGATCCAATAGCTGATAATCAGCCCGTAAGTCAAGCCAATAAGTCTGTAGTGGGGAAGGGGCGTGCTGGGGGCAGATCAAGGCCCCCATAGTGAGGGAGGGAGTGGGGCTGGGACAAGGGCAGGCACTATGATGGAGCAAGGCAGGGTGCAGGACAGAGCTACGGGTGGCTTGTCTGGGAGGTACAAGGGGGAAGGGACTGGAGCAGCTCCCTGTCACTGCATGCACTCCTGAGGGAGGCATGGGGGGCATGTGCCCCCAAGACTTATGTGTGGGGTGATGGCAGGCTTGGGGCCAGGGGCTGCACTGGCCTCTTCCTGGGGGGGGGGGGGGGG
>NW_017729032.1:172825558-172846134 GCF_001723915.1 Gavialis gangeticus
GGGGGGGGGGCTGCTGGGCCAGGGCAGGTGGCAGCGGTGCTGGGAGGAGAGGCTATGGCAAATTTTGGGGTGGCTGTAGCCCATCACACAGTGCATCCTCTCAGTGCCTCCACAGCCTGCCCCACTGCCACCCACCCCACCACTGCCCACCCCGAGTGCAGTGCAAGCCCAGCCCCCACTGGGAAGAGGCCAGTGCAGCCCCTGGCCCTGAGACCTCAATGGGCAGCCTGCCCTCGCCCTGTACACAAATCCAGGGGACACATACCCCCGCATGGAGGTGCATGCAGCAGCAGAGAGCTGCCCTCCTCCGCAACCTCCAAATGAGCCACCATGGCTCTGTCCCACCCCTCGCCTTGCCCCAGGGGGCAACTTCATTATCAAAGAAGTTGTGGAATCTCCATCCTTGGATGTTGTCAAGAGCAGGTTAGACATGTGGTTCTCAACCTTTTGGACTCAAGGCACTCCTCCATAACTTTTATGAATTGAGTGGCACCCAGTTTAAAAAACTGATATATTATGGTGTTTGTAACTCTTTGCAGAGGGGCTGGGCAGTGGTGGCGGCGAATCGTGGTGCCCTAGCACCCTGGTTGAAAATCACTGGGTTACACAGACACTTGGCTGAGCTGTTTTAGTCAGGGATGCTCCTGCCTCTCGCAGAGCCCTGCATTAGATAACCTTATGAGGCTTCCAGTGCTACTTTCCTATGATCCTTCCCCTTCCACCCTCTATTTGTCTGATCTTTTGGCAAGTGTTTCAGGGGGCTGTGACTCCACCTGCAACAAAATGCTAGTCCTTGAATACATGCACTCACATACAAGGTTCAGTCCTTTCATTCGGCCTTTCAGTTCAGGAAGCATATAAGTGGAGTCATTTGGCTATAATCTGCCTGTGCCTGCTACAGATAAACCCTTTACCTTTAAACCTAAGATTAGGGAAGACTGTGTTTCTAAGAGCTGTGGAAAGAGGAAAAGCTCTATGTTCCCAAGTGCTTAGTATAATTTTGAGACATTTGTATGTTTGTTCATTAAGCCTTCTCCCCTTGTAAGACACTAAGGGCTGGAATCTGAGTATGCTGGATGAGGAAAATATTTGGCCCATTCTCATGTATGAACCTCTTTAATAGCTTACATTCCTTCTGTGTTTGGAAAGTGTTAGGTGTATCTGGGATATTACTATATTCTAAACAATAATGCTTTTGCAGGTATTTTGAGCCATTTTCAGACATTTTTAGATTTGTCATTATTCCTACTATAAACAGAGCAGTAGCTTTTGAAAGAGTATCTAAGTATGGCTATCAAGAGAAAGTAATATCAGAGACAGCCACTAGGACCAATCACTGATCAAGTGATTCTGAAGATTCTAATGAAATATCCCTTGCTGGTTGATGGTTCATGAATCATGAATCATCACCCAGCAAGATGTAAGGGATATTTCATTAGAATCTACAAAAATGAATCATGATACAGAGTGAGTTGTATTACAGCATTATTTTTCAAACCAGGGCACCCACATTCTTGGATATATGTGATGAACTTCTTGAGGTACATCAGAGAAAAGAATATAAAAACAGAGAGAAAAGGAAAATATGAAAGAAAGGGGAGGAAAAAGAAAAAGAAAAAAAAATGGAAGCTATACCTACACTATCTTAGGTTGTTGGAGACCCTATAAAGTCACAACATGAAGTGCAACCTTTTAAATATTATTCATAACAGAGAATCACAGCAATAAACAGCAGTATTAAAAACCTAAAAAGGGTGCAGACAAGAAGAAAAAGTTTGAGGGTCACCATGCTAAAGAATTTTTGCTGTCATTGTAGCATTTGAGCTTTTAACCTTATCCAATTATAAAAAGGGCAATGGTCAACAGAGCTGCTGGTAAATCAGGGATGTTCTGTTATTCATAACTTGAAGATCGAAATGACAGAATGTACAACCATGTGATTTATTTTTAAATATCACAGAATAAGTAGTATCCTGACATTAAAGACTCCCATTGATCACATCTGATGGCATTGCCTAAACCTAGAGAAAAATAAAGAAATACAGTGGAAGTTTTATTCATATACATATGCGATTACATTTTAAAAGCAGAAATAATAAGGAAAGGGCTAATTTGGTTTTGGGCATAAGTTTAAAAAACTGCTTCTTATGATAGTTTTTTGAAACACAGGAAAAACAAAATATTTTTATTTATGTAAAGGTGTATTGCTGTAGTTTCCATGCTATAGTCTGCAGGGCATTTTCCTTTAGTGTGCCTCCATAAAATTAGGATGTCATATTGTAAGTCAATCTGTTTCTTATAAAAACCCAACAACAACAACAACCCAGAATATTAAAAGATGTTTTGAATTCTGTTTTAATTACAAAACTATGGCATGAAGTGTCTAAGGAAAGAAGCAGTTAAAAAGCATCCTCTTACCCATTTCCAAGCAAGCTGGAGTTGATCAGTAGCAATCCAGAACAGAAAAGGAGGGGTGGAGTTAGGGAGAAGAGAGAAAGAGAAGTTGATACCCGTTTCCTTAGACAGGAAGCATGAGACCATTTGGCCTGACACAAAGAGAAAACATTCAACTGTCTGAGCCTGAAAGATGGGCTATTTCTGGTTAGATATCAGGGCCTAGCAAGTTCCTGCTCAGAAAGATTAAAAAAAGCATTATGAGTCATATGTTGTAGCACAAGCCTGCAGGTTATTCTCTTTGGACAGTCTTTTAAAATTGTTCCTGCAATAATTATTACAGTACTAAAGAAGTGATAAAGGTAAGGTATGGAACAAGGAAATGTAAGAAAGGCCAACTATGATAGGTCCCTCTCTATGACCATCTGCGCTTCCATTTAAAAAGCAACAAAACATACTGCTTTTTTTTCTGCTACATGTGTCAGGAGTAGATGTTTTTTTTAAGCCTTCCTCAGAGGCACAGTATGTTGGCTGCAGTTAAGGCTAAGGATTATGACTGGGTTTTGCCAGTGCTCCTGCTGGGACTTAAAGCTAGAGGTTCATGGATAGAGGGTCTTGCCCCTCCACTCAGAGTCAGATCAATTGCTATATTTGAGGTCAGGAAGGAATTTTACCCCCTGATCAGATTGGTACAGACTGTGGGAATTTTTTCCTTCCACTGTAGCAGGGGGCCTGGCACTCTACCTGGCATTTCTACCTGGGATTAACAACCATTTACTGAAGCAGGATGCAGGCTACTGTGGTCCCCCTGCTTCACCTGTACCAGGTTAGGACACTATTTTGTGTTATGTTAGGGTTAATGTTAGTTTTACTAAGAAGTTAGAACCAAGTCATCTAGTCTAACACCCTGCCTGAGGTAGGATCATCCCTATCCAAACTGTCCTGTACAAAGAGAGAAGCAAATTTCTGCTGCAGTATCTGGTATGAAAGCATTGCAGCACTAAGAATGCAAAAGTGAAATTAACTTCACAAAAAAGTGACTTAGAGTTTTCCTTTGAGAACAGAGACACCAAAGCAAAAAGTAAACACAAAACAAAACACCCACCCCAAAACCAGTACAAGTAGTAGTATTTGTTCACCTATAAAAATATCTTTTTTTTTAAAGTAGTTGAATTCGGGACCTTTTCATTTACTAAATATATTTTACAATGCTGCCAGAAGATTAGAGAAGGTGGATTCTAACTGTAACTAGAATTTACTTTTTCCTCCATCCCTAAACCATAGGTTATAAAACTACTGTCTGACTGAGCAGCTAATAATCTACAACAAATTCTGCCATCAGGAACAATGGTATAAATCCTCATCAATGTAAATGAAATCAATGGAATTACTCAATATTTACCCTCTTTGAAGCACAGACTGTCAATTTAGTCCTGCAAAGATTTATACACATGCTTAATTTTACACAGGGCACATCCATACATGCACTTGATCTGGCCTAAGTTTACCCTGGTGTAAACTACCTTGGCATAAGCACTTTCAGGCAGGCATCTACGCAAGCAGGGATTAGAGAACCGACTTGCTGTTTTTGCACTGTTTCCAGCAGCCCTGCAGTGGGCACCTACCGCCACTGGGGGAGCTCAAGGCTCCCCCCGGGTGCTAGCTCAGGGGCTGGCAAGGAGCACCCAGCCAGGAGACACAGCTGGCACTGGGGGCTGCCTGCTGCTGGGTGGAGACAATGTCCCCTTGCTCCAGCAGCAGGGATCTCCTGGCTCTGGCTCCCCGATCAGAGTTGCAGGGGAGGGACAGGTCTCAGCCCCTTGCCCTGATCTGCCGGTGGGACAACTAGAAGCTAGCTTGCTGCTAGCTGCCCCACTGGCAGGTCAGGACAGGGGGCTGGGATCTACCCCACTCCTGAAGCTCTTTCCAAGCCCCATGCCTTAAGCACTCAATCAGGGCATGGGGCTGGGACCTGTTTCTAACCAGGACAGTTTCCAGCCCCTGCCTTGTACACTGGGTGAAGGATGAGCAGTTTCTTCTGAACTCAGCTCCATGAGTGTGGAGCTGGAGGGGGGACAGGCTGGGGAGCTTGTCCCAGCTCTGTGAATGCAGAGCAGAACCTGTTCTCCCTGCAGCTCCATGCTTGCAGAACTAGGTGTGGAACAGGCTTCCCTCCAGCAGGGAGCTCTCAGCGCTGGCTCCACGACCACAGAGATAAGGATTTCCAAGCACTAGCCCCGCAGTCAAAGAGCCAGTACTGGGAGATAAGGGTCTTCCTGCCCCCTGCTCTCCTACTGTGATGGTGGAGCGGGGCTTGGAGTTCCCTGCTGCTGGGACAGGGGGACATAGCTCTCTGCCCCTAGGAGCTGCCTGCTGCTGGGGTGGGCTTTGCCACAGGAGCCTTGCAGGAGCTATCTCCCACCCTCTAGTGGATGGTTGACCAGGAACAGATTTTGCTCCTGGTCGGGCATCTCTATGAGTGCTACTGCGCCACTACTAAATTCAAATAAATTTACTACTTGCATTTGTAGGTAGCAAATTTACTCAGATTAGGGAGGTTTAATGCATAGTAAAAGCACGTGCACATTTAGATGCACATGCTTACTACATAGTAAGCTACAATGTGCAGCTAAGCATCTTGTGTAGATGCGCCCACAGGGTGCATCTAGGTATGCAATCTATTTAATGTGATGAACTCTGTCTACACATGCACCCAGGACAGCAGTAATTTGAGCTGCGGCAGAGAAGCCCCTGGTTGGCAGGAGGTACTGGGGTGTCAGGCAGCAGCACTGGGTAGCGGAGGGGCCACCAGGAGCTGGGGGTCTGGTCCCTGGCTGTCTGAAGTGACTGGGTGCAATTTGCACCCAGCAGTCAGGGTCTAGACACACATCTGATGGCACTTAGTGACTCTGCCATAACTGTCCCCAGCAGTACTATTTTATGGCGCAGTAAATTAGTTTACTGGGCCCTAATACCAGCACACGTTTAGACAGTGATGTTTTATGGCACAGCTAATTAATCAACTCCACAGTGGGCACAACTACACAAGATACTTTACTTGAGATTCATGCACATTACTGTGAAGTAAGTGCCACTGTCTACACATGCAGATGCTTACTCTAATCATGAGTAAATCTGCTACCTGTAAATACAAGTAGCAGATTTACTCTTGATTACTTACTGTGCAGTAGTGCACATGTAGACCCCTGACCAGGAGCAAATGTGCTCCTGATCAGCTAAGCTGCTCCCTGCCCCCAGGAGCTGCCTGCTGCTGGGGCAAGCTTTACCACTGCAGCCCGAGCAAGGACCATGTCCTCCTGCCCTGGCAGTAGGAAGCTTCCAGCCCCCATTCTGTGATTATATGGCCAGGGCTAGGAGATCCTTATCTCCCAGCCCAAGCTCCACAGTCACAGGGCCCAGACTGGGAGTCCTTATTTCCCAGCCCCAGGATCAGAGCTCAGGCTGGGAGATAAGACTCTCCCAGCACAGGCCCCATGACTGCAATCACAAAGCGGGGACTGGGAACTCTCTGCTGCCCAAACAGAGGGGCATTCTTCCCACCCAGGCTCTGGTGGCAGAGCTTGTCCCAGCAGCAGGCAACTCCCAGGGGCAGGGAACAATACCCCAGCCCCTGCCAGGAGACAGCTGTCTCTTGGCCCCGTCCTCCCTGCCAGCACATGGGCTAGCACTCAGGGAGAGCTTAGAGCTCCCCTTGGCTGCTGCAGGAGGCCAGTGGGGGTGAGAGTAGATTGCTGCCATAAGCAAGCAATCTGCTTCCACATGTAGACACCTGCCCGGGAGTATTTGCATGTGTAGACATGCCCAGTAAAGTGCATGTGTAGATGCACCCACAAAGAACAGGCACAGTGAAGTTCTTCAAAGTTAAGCATGTGCATGAATCTGTTCAGGACTGTAACCTATGTCTGCATAGTGCCAGGCTTTTATCTGGTTACTCCCTAAATATTACTGCAATAAAATGAATATGTAATATAATATATGAGATCTAAAATGAATTTACACCAGTTTATCTGAGAATAGGATTTGGCCTACAAATTAATTACTGTTGGGGCAGCACAAGAAATGTTGCCCTTTACATATGAAGGAAGAAAATAAAAGGGAAAAAGGTACCACAGCTGTGCTCTCATCTATTCAATATCAAGTTGTGACATTGCTATGGAATCTCACTTATGAATACATAGCAGCATAACACATTCTGTGATCTGCCTTGATAAGATCTGTTTCACAGTTCAGAGAGGAAATGACCTCACTGTATGCCTTTCCCAAACGCTAATCCAACGGCTATAACTACTTTGTTAAACAGTATGAGACAGACTTAAAAACTTACAACTTACAAAGTTTCTTGTAATTAAAAAAATAATAATATTACATTTTGACAGGGAATGTAATGCAAATTAAGTTAAAAGAAAACCTCCAATTATTATACAAGATGTATTTATGTTGCTGTGACATCAATACACAAGTGCATGTACTGTGGAGGCTAGTAGCACACTCCAAAGCGATGAATGCTTGTGAGAAACAAGATCTCTGGAATCATATAATTTAAAAACTGTATGAAAAATTACATTTTAATAGATTTCCTGGATATTCAGTTATTACACAGGTGTAGCTCACAACTGAACATGCCCCCCTTTAAAAAAAGTCCCTTTCTAAATAGTTGTTTCAGACACAGCATTTACATAAAATGTAAGTGTGAGCTGTTGTACCCTGCTCTTTTCTGCCATCTCAGTCACTGCTAGTACTGCTGCTCTTACAAGAATCATGGCTGTTAATTATTTGTATTATTTTCATGGACTAGGTTACCATTAAGCCAAGTACAGAATCAACAAAAAAAATAAAGCATGGCACCTTCTATTCCACCCAGGAGAGCGCACAAACACCAGCAGACTTTCCAGATGCCTGAAGAAGGTTGTTTGTGCCCAAAACCATGCAAAGAACAATTTTTACAACTATTTAGTTGGTCTAATAAAAGACATCACATTTACCCAAAGAACCTTGTCCACCTGCCCTGAAAAGCATACAAGTAAAAAAAAAAGAAGAGAAAAGATGTGGATACAAATATACATAGGAGGCAAGGGAAGGAAACAATAATACTGTTCACCAGATGGATGGTGGCATTTTTTTAAGAACAAATATGTTTGACTGTTCACAGGCTAATTTATCCCTCTCTTCCCCTTATTTGACCACCTGAGTTCCACACTTACAGCACTTCTGTTTTGGTTAGGCAACAAACTCATTTCAAAGAGGCTACTGAATAGCCAGAGAACAGCAGCTTTAGTCACTGCTATCCCACATCAAGTTGAATTGATGGCCCATTAAAAGGCTCCCAAGCCTGTCATTATAAATCTGTCCCAATGCTTATTGTTAGAGAATTTTTCCTAACAGCCACCTAAATCTTTCCTTACTTCAATTTAAATCCATTACTTGTTGTCCTATGCCTGGCAACCACAGAGAATATTCTATTTCCTTCTTTAAAACCATTCTTCAAATATTTAAAAACAGTAATCAAATCTCTGCTCAGTCTTCTTTTCTCCAGAGTAAGTAATCCCAGTTATTCCAACAATTTCTCATAAAACACATTTCCTATACTTTTAAACATTTCTGCTGCTCATCTTTCTTCAAGCACAGTACCCAAAACTTGTCACAATACTCGAGGTAAGGCCTCACCAGGGCTGAAAGCTAAATACATCTTTAATATTTCACAGGAGTGGAAAGAGGGAGCAGCAACAACAGTAGTTCAATGGAAAGTATGTGAGGAGAAAGCTGAAGATAGTATTATAGGCAGTGAGAGTGTCAAGTGAGGAACTAAACCCAATTTTATCAAAACACAAGCCAGATGATGGTAGGTGCACTGTAGCTGCTGCAGAGCTCCAGCCAGAAAGACAGGACCAAGACGGACAACTTTCCACCTCCAGCTCCCTCTGTGCAAAAATGAAGTTTATTTACTACCTATGGAGGTGTTTTACCATCTGTACTTTTCCCAGAGCCTGACGGAGGGCCTTTGAGCCTGAAAGCTTGCAGAAAAGGATTTTTTATTTGTGATTTCTCAGTTGGTCTAATAAAAGGTATCATTTTGGAACCAAGAGTTTTAGATGGTTGTATAGCCAGAAAGATATGCACTCTACACCTTTTGATCTATCAAGCAGCTCTCAAAGCTATCACTGATGTGGAGAGTCTTGCCTTAAAGGTCTGTAAAACAACAGAGCAAACAGGCTAAAACATATTAATTAGAGCTTATCATCTTTATTAGCAAATTAAAACTTTAAAGGGCTGCGGTATACCTTTCACTTTTTTATGACCGTTTTATAACCTTTTTTAAACATTCAATTTTGAGGAAAAATAGACTTAACTTGACTTAATAAGAAATGCCATATGAAGAACCATTTCTTAATTGGGCCTTCAAGTATTAAGTATGCCAAATTCAATTCAGTTTTAAAAATGTTAGCTATTCAATTATAAAGCAGACATTGATAAATATGGACAGATGCATAAATGAATTCAGTTACACTTTATCCACTGTGACCAGTGATCAGAACAAAAAATAGAAAAGAGATACTTTTAGGAAGATTGTCTAGACAGCCCAAAAATAGCCTGAGCAAGTAACAGGTGCAGGGAAAGTGGCAGAAGTGGGAACAATGGTATGCAGGGGGATCAGACTATTGTTTTGATTATATTTCTCCCCTACCCTCACTGTACTGGACTTCACCCTACCGACTCATTTAGACAGTCCTCATGAAATCACAGCTCACCCCAGCCTCTAGGTCCCCAACTGGATTTAAATACATTGAACTTCCATGACTAGGTTTCAAACAATTTAAAATCCTGGAAATAAGGAACACATGCAATATAATGTGGAGAAACATATTAGAGCTAAGACAGCATCATCAGGACTTAAACTCATCTTTCCCTGAAGTTCACCTATGTCTACATTTATGGAGGAAAAAAACCCCCAGAAACAAAACCTAAGTTAATGCCTATGGTCCGTACTTGAGCAAACAGAAAAAACAGAACCTAGATCTCTGCATCGTGGAAAAGGGAATTAAAGAATTTGTACTCCATTCTCCCCATGCTTAAAATGGCAGCAGGGGAACTTTAACTAAAGCTTGTTGAATGTGCTTTAGTTAAAGCACCCCCACCACCATTTTTACCGTGTGGTAATTCCCACACTATAACAGACTCGATTCATTGAGTCTGCTCCGACGTGCTGTAATTACATTGCGGCAGAGCAGCCTCACTGCTCATGTATAGGCGCCCAAGGACATTCAGACAGACATGGTTTGACAACCATCATTTGTGTTTAGATAATCTTAAAATAGATGGATTAAGAAAAATGCACAGTTCTGTTCTAAAGGTGCTGGATAGTGCTTTTCCATGGTATCTTTTGGTAGATATGGGTTTTATGGCATTGTTTGTTTTTGTGTTTATTGTCGCTGTTCTCAGTGAGGGACATACTAGTTCATATTTCAGTGGTTGTTCTTTTCCACAGCCAAATGTATAGATTCATGCAGATGATATTCTCCTACTCAGAAAGGGTCACCTTCCTTTTAGAATGGAAGACCAGTTAGAGCCCCAGAAGCTGTGATGACTGACTGTGTGGAAGGTTTCTATAGTTTCCATTCTGCTAATGGGCCTGCAGGACCTGCACAGTGGGTAAAACCAGACAGGGTGAAGGCAAGGCCAGTCTAGCCTTAGACACCATCATCATAGATCTTATTAAAGCTCAGGAACTGGATAAGTAAGATCCTTTTTAAAATAAAGTTCTTTAGCTCTGCAGTTTTCAGAACAAAATACATTTTTCTGCTCTTTCCACTCCTTCAATCTAATCTTCCTTTTTTCCCCACAGGGCGAAAAAAGGGGAAGAGAAATAAACATGCAAAAAAACAAAAACAAAAAAGTCAAGTTTCATTTAGAAAAAAGATTATTTAAATGAAAATGTTTAATGAAAATACTAGGGGTGTGCAAAGCGGGCAGCATTTGATTCAGTTTCGGTGGACAGTGATTCAATTTGCTGATTCGGATCATTGTCCCAATTTGATTCTGCCACATCTGAATCTGAAGATTCAATTCTGATTTGGAGAATCATTGATTCAGCCACAGACACAGCTTTATATGTTTTTTCTACAAACCTTGAGGTACCAGGAACAGCTCATGAACACTGAGATGGTGAGGCAGATGGAGCATTCCATGAGAGGGTTGTGGGGGGGGGGAGGGAAGGGGCCAGTACTTCTGGTCCACTTCCAGCTCTGCCACTGAGTGTGCAGGGGACCCTCCCACGTTCCCATGGGACACTCCATCCGCCCTAGTATCTCAGTCATGCCTGGTACCTCACAAGCCATGCCTGGTACATCGAGGTATGTCGAAAAAACATATAAAGCTGTCTATGGCTGAATCATCGAATCTCTCCAAATCTCCTGATTCAGTTCGGATTTGCAGATTTGGCTGCCGAACTGGGCCAAATCTCCTCCAAATCTAATCAGCAATCAAATCTTCTCACACCCCTAGAAAATATCAATTTTCCAAGGAAACAAACCACCAAAGACCATAAGCAAACGTTGTATTTCAATTACCATATTTACTTGTATCCCACATGCACCTTTTCTCCCTCCATATCAAAACTGGAGTGTGTTAAACAAAGCCCTGAATTTGCTTTGCTGAAACAGAAGCAAGGTGGACTAGAGCAAACAGACGCAGTGTCTCATAGCTGCCAAGATGGGTGCCACTTGTCCCTGAGGCTGAAAACAGTGGAGGCAGAGTCCAATGTTAACCCTCTTACAGTTGCTGGCAAGGCAGCAACTTTTAGCTGAACACCCACTGAGGGTGAGTGAGCTGATGCAGGCAGTTTGTAGTATCTGAAGTGTGGAAACAATATTTTATTATTTACGGGGACTTATGTAAAAAACTATTTACAGTAAAGAAATAACAGTCTTGCAAGTCCCCTTGCAAAGATCTCTGGCCTAGCCTTGTTGCTGTTCTGCCACACCAGGAAGTTCCTACTGCCTCATGCAGACTGTCCCTAGGATACCACACTTCCTAGACAGCCTATGAGGACTTATTCTTTGCTACACAGTAGGCATGACTCTGGAAAAATCTTTTTTTCCTCTCTAGTCTGCCCTTCCTCTATTCTATACTCTGCCTTATTAAGGAGCATTTGGTATGCAACAAAATATGGTAATAATCTGACAGCTCTCTCTTCTAATTCAGCCCAATGTCAATAAGCAGGCTACTGGAAAATTAAGACTATGCACTCTCAGTAGGTGAACCACCACTTATTTTTATAACAATGTACTGAGTTCTGGTACTAAAGATGGACACACAAAAGCATGTATTTATTAAGAGTTCTTTACAGTTTATAAACTGGTTAAGACTGATCCCTCTTAACCTTAACCTACTTCAGTCTTTCACAGAGTCTTGCCAACAGTTGCCTCCTTTCCCACTTCACGTTTCACTCCATTTCCCACCCCCCAAATCCATCCTCAAGTGTCTTGTGCATTTGGCAAATAGTATATGAAGAACAAAGACAAAAAGACACAATACAGAAGAGTAAAAGAACTCTTGTTTGGCAGCAGTTCTGTAATTGATCCAAGCTTTGGTTCTTTCTAGAGCAGCACCCATCTCACTAAGCCTCTTCCTCTTGGCCCCACATCTTTTTCTCCCTCCTTCTCTTGCTCATTCTCTCTCATGCGTTCTCTGTCCTGGAGAAATCATAAGCTTTGCACATAGCAAGCCCTTCTAATAGCTGCTTGCTAGACAGACCCCTGCCTCCACTGCTGCCTTTGTCTCTAGCTTTGGAGAAACAGGTGATGAGAGTGGCAGGCCTATTACCCTGCTATCCCTCCTTCTGTCCAACAAGAACAGTGGTGTGATCTGCTTCAGGATCCTGCCTGGGAAGACACTGTACACATGGACCGTCAAAGTATGTCATGCCTGTGTCTTTGCTGCCTGACCCGGAGGTGGCAACTAGTGGCAGAAACACCAGAGTGATCTCGCTCTGCCTGGTACACCCTGGACAAGAGAAATGGCAACCTCCAGTGGTGGCCACTGCATGGGTTCCTGGCCACAAGCACCTTTGTCTACCACTTGACAGTATATGCAGCCAGCTCCTTCTACGAGAAGGTAAGAGACAATCTTCTTCACCTTCCCTGGCTGCCCAAAGCACCATCTTTGGTTCACAGGACTCAGACTTCTGCAACCCTGTGGACGTGTCCACACATGCTTTTACATGTGTCTAAACTTAATGGGTATTTGCCTAATACACATTACGGTGATTTAGGCGCGCATCTACATGGGCTCACACTAAAGCATATTAACACTGTGTGCAAACCAACTTGGAACTAAAGTTAGTCTCAAGTCAGTCAGCACAAAGCATTAATACATCTTAGCACATCTACATGTGCGTTAAGGGGCTTTAGGAGTGAATAGCCTAAAATTGCCATTTTTAAGGTTCATTAAGAGTGTACATGTGTACACCTATGCCCTTAATGTGGCTTAAAAATGGCTAATGCACCTTAAATCAGCACATGTAGATGCACTCATTGTATATTTTTTCTGTCCCATACCAAGTGGCTGAGAGAGTGATCTGTCTGGCTAGTTTCCTGCTAAGTCAGGCCAAGATGGCAACCCTCAAAAGCAGGGGCTGGTTCCAATGATGCCCTCCAATTCTTCAGCTTCCTGGTTGTAAAGCACATCACATTTATGTTTGGACACTTCACCTTGCAACAAAATGTGGACCAGTTTGTGTTACACTAAGCCATCAAGGTGGAAGATAAGAAAGCTAGTTCTAAATGCACCACCCCAGGAAGGGCTTTGTGGGGGAGAGGTTTCAATATTTGATAATGAGAGTTTTTGTTTTGACAGGAGTTTCATGCTCAGCCCCTAGAAGGACCACGCATCTTTTCACTTTCACTTTTTGTTTGTAATCTTTTTGTGAGCAGGTGAATGTTCCTAACTGGGTCTTTCTCTGGACTCGCCTGCCACGACTTAAATGGGAAGAAAAGAAGAGGGTATCAGTGATCTTACTGGGTTAGGAAACACTCCCGCCACTCAGATGTTAACTTTCAACAGGGTGGTTTTATTTCTCAGCTAATAAAATAATTACTTTATTAGCGGCGAGAATCCAAGTTACTGATAAGGTAACTCAATGCCCAAATCTTTACAAATACATTATAGCAATTATCGCTTTTATAGCTAATTGCCTTGTTAACTAGATGCATTCTACGAGTCTGTTTCTTTAAGAGTGGTATCAGCGGCTCCGCCACCTCTCTTATTGCCGCTTTTAGTGCTGTAGCTGGTATAAAGGGGTTGTGGGCTTATGGAAGCTCCTCCAGCCTACACGTCTTCTAGGAGGGACCCTCCTGACCCAGGACTCCATTGCCAAGCTGTACCATAAAGCCCTGGTTTTTCCCGCACTCACCGGAGACGCTGCAATTCATCGATACGTAGCTTGCTTCAATTTGAACAGTCACGTCACTCCGAACACCAAGGCCTTGGCGTCCTCCTAGCTCACAGGCAGTCTTCCCATCTTACTTGTCTTCTGAGACAGTCTCCCCCTCGTATCTCTTCTTGTGCTCAAAGGCAAACTGTGTATCTCCTGTTGCCACTTTTATGTCGATCATGGTGTGCTAATCACCCTGTTGCAGCCAGTGTGTGATTCCCTTCACCTGGCGGGGTGCATGGTTAGGTCACTCTCACCTGAAATTGCCTTAGTAACGGGGTCCTGCCTGAGCCCCTGTTATATTTTATATAATAAAATTTTTGAAAGTCAAAAACTCTGTCTCTCTCTTGCTCGTGACTGCGCAAGAAAGCAGTTTCAAAAGAAGGGTTAAGATGTAACGAATACTGCTTGGCCTGTGGTGGTTACAGCACTGCACTGGAAGCCAAAGAGATACAGGTCATGGGTTTTTGTGGCTTAGACACACCCATCAGGCATATATAGCCAATGTATAGCCTAATGAACATTTTTAATGTAGCTTAATGTCCACACTGCACCCAAATAGTGTGTAAGAACTGTAAATGTCCTTTACACCACTGGTAACCTACCATTCAGGCATGAAAAGGATAACAGAATTTGTGCCCTGATTCTCTGCTAATTCCAATATTCTGCTGCTAAAATTGACAAAAGTTGGTAATAACTGTCCAAGAGAGAAGGTAAAAAAATCAATCCGTCTTCCTCTTTTTATTAACTCTCTTAGAGGAGGGAAAAAATAAAGCACTATCACTATAAATATGCTTGTTTTATAGATGAAAATCAGTATTTTATTCCTTGTTGTTAAATTCAAATCAAGAAAAAAAAAGAAGTAATGGAAAATTATTTTAGTAGGAAAAGTGCTCTGGAATAATAAACTAAGATCTTTTTAAAATTACAAATGAACCTTTATGAAGTAAAGCCCAAGTTTTGATCTAATTCATGTAATAGTGCCTCTTAATGCAAGATTTGCATTGGCAAAAAGAAAGTATCATAATGGGCTTTCAGGTTCAAGTTGGCTTAATATCATATCCATCTGGTTGGCTAGGAAGTAGAAATAAATAACTTGCCAATTATTCTTCCAAGTTGGCAACAAACTGCACTCTGAACTTTAGTTTTCAATTACAAATCATTTGAATTTTAAATACAAACCTAGTCTTGCTATAAAATGCTACATCAGGGAAATAATTTACATCTGTTGAGCCCATAAAACAAATCCTCAACATTTCCACAAACAGATTTGCAGAACTTTAAAATAATAAATAAATTATTTCCATAACTAAAAAGAGGTAATAAAATAGTTCAACATTGCAGGGACTTCAACCTTCTAATCTAAAGAAAACCTTTTCAAATCAATACAGTAGACTAGCAAGGTATTCCACAAGCTTTATATTTTCTTGAAAGGCTGACATTCAAAGCTCACACAGGCCACAGAGAAACACAACTGTACATCTTAAATATTCTGGTGCCATTTTATAAAACAAAATATTTTTATGTTTATGAGAGGAGAGATTTTTTTTTACTTGATTTTCCTTATGATCCAATTTAGTCATTAATTTTGCCAGGTTTGTAATATAAGGACATGAATTACAACTACTGTTTCCACTGTTAATTACTGGAAAGGTTGGTTTCGGCATTTGTATACACTTGACCACAACTGATATTCCTTTTTGCTTCATAGAATCGAAATGACACTATTTGGTCTCTGCTTAAAAATAAAAGGATAATCTGCCATCATAAATTAAATCATTTTATTCTCAAACGTTCTACTATTAATACGCCACCAGTGACATAAAGCCTGATCCTACAGCCTTACGCAAGTAGTCCCATTAACTTCAAAAAGGCCATTAATGCATGATCAGAATTTATGGCCATACATGCCAGAATTTATCACAGGGCTGTAAAATTATTTAAAGAGAATCTAGCAAGTAGATAAATATTTCTTCAGCATCATACACAAAATCAGTAGTCTGGCAATTCAAACAGTTAACCCCTAACACCAGGTAGTGGAATCCAAGTCCCCCCCATTCCCAGAAGAGTATACTAAACACTAGGGCTAAGGACAGAAATTACACATAAACCAGTATAAGTAACTGGAAACCGGTTCAAATCTGTAATACAACAGAAGTTCAGTACACATAAACTACCTTCAAAATGACTGGAACCAGTTTAAGATAAACCTGGATGGAAGTAGTATCAAACTTAACTGACTTAAGTTAAATCAGTTTATTGAACTTCTTTCCCAGATCCCCTCCAAATTCAAGTTAAGTCACAGTCCCCCCAGCATCCCAGAATGCTTTACACCTCCCCCGCAACCCAGCCCCCCAAGGTGGGCAAGCTAGCATTGGCCCAAGCTGCCTGCTTCAGCTGAGCAAGGAGGCATGCTCTAGCACCTCCCAGCTTCTGGCCTGGGCCACTGGAGGCATGTGGTTGCATTTCTGGAATCAAAACTGAATGTCTGTTCACTTGCTTATCAATTTAATCTATGCAGCTTAGACTAACCTGCAAAGATTGAATCAATTCATCCTAGAGCTTTTTGACTGTCTGTACCTAGTCTAGGTGACAGAGGCTGACCCCGCTCTTGCTTATGCTCCTAACAACACCATGATTCTCACACTTCTGGTTTCTCACTGGGCTATCTTCAACAGGAAGAGTGGAAGGTGCCCTCCACACAGCGTAATACATAAACTACGGGTCAGGGCAGTCTCACAGGAAATGGGACACAAAGATTTGAATCCATTCAAGCCAAGAAGCTTATGACCCAGGTCTCCCACTTCCTGGGCTCATACTACTAGGCTGATCAAGAAAAGGACAGCTGTTGTAGCAGCAGCTGCTGTGAAAACAGCTTCCCTCAAAAGTGGGACTAGATGTTGTGAGCAGAGGCACCTGATGTGTAGGCCACCTCAGTGTCAGAAGCTGGTCTGCTTGCTGCCCAGAAAAGACTCAGTTGACCCATATAGCCTGGATGGCTGCCTGAGTGCCCTCAGTTGGCCCCAGTAGAGTGTTATGCTTGGTTGCTGCTTATAAGCATTAGCTCTTGCAGTGCTCTGTGGTTTTGCATTAATACATGTATGGTCCCCAATATCTTCAGAACAGGCAAGAAATTGGGAGTGGACAGAGTATTGACTCATCCCTCATATTCTATGTGTTTATGCATTAAGGCATAACTGAAGTGCCAGGTTTATGTTCAACAGAGGTATATATCCATATATCTGGGGGCACTGAGGAATTCCACATACAGAGAAAAGAATTTTAAAGAAAGTGAAAGAGACAAGGTATGTCAGGAGATCAGAAAAATATAAAAATACTTAAGACAGAGACTACATTATGTGAATCTGGAACCATCTTGCTTTAAAAAAACAAAACAATTGGAAAGTATCTTCTCCCTTAGGAGTCCTCTAACTATAGAATCCACTAGTTCAGTGTTTCCCAACTGTTTCCACCCCAATGCATACTTACATTAATAAAATTTTTCTACAGCACACCTGTTAAGGCATTTCCCATCCTCATACCTATTGTAGCTCATCGGCACAGCAAAATTCCACGGCACACCCGTTCATATCCAACAGCACACTTTTGTGCTGCAGCGCACTAGTTGGAAAACACTGCACTTGTTTGCGGTGTGCTTCCAAGCACTGGAGGCAGAAATGACTGGAGATGAAAAGCAATTGTTGTTATGAGATCTGAATGTTGCAGTTCTAATGTCTTGTCTGCCAGCTGGAATTATGTTAAAGAATCAAAAGAACCCTGGGTTGAGTAGGGTTTTTGCTCTGTTTTTTTGTTGGGGGGCAGTTCCGTTGAATATAAATGTATATATATGCTATTGCAATGATGTTACTTGAACAATTGTGTCTTGAAAAGTGAGCAATACCTTTTAGGATTTATTTACTCCATAGGCAATATCTACCATGTATCCTCCTCACTTCTTACACTGATAAAACCCTCAATTCAAAGACCAAGGAAGTCGATGACTACTTCTAGTAAAATGTATGGAGTTCAGGACTTCTCTAAAGTGAGGCATATGCACAAGTTTCTGCTGTACTTTTACCTACAGATTTCATTACTGATTGTAGATTACTTTATTAAAGGCATAAATGCAAATTGTAAAAACAATTTTACTTCAACACATCAGAGAGAGACAAAATGCAATAAAGGACAAAGACAGAGTGCTTAAAAGTTTTAAAACATCTTCACTTCCACACCAGCTTTACCTCTTCCGCTTTCTACTTGTTATTAATGACAGGAAACTAGGGTTGGTACAGAGTGTTTCCCTAATTCCTTCAGTCGTATTCAAGAATTCTACTTTGAGTTACAGTTATGTATGGTTGTATTTGAGGAAAACTCTCTAACCCTTGAGGGCAAAAAGAGAACCTCATGATATATGATAAAACTGAGGCTAAGTCTGTAAAATAGCAAGTGGGAAACTTGTTCTCAGGATACTTGGGGTTTCTTACTCCTCTGGCCTTTGCACACTTTCTCCTCAGATATTTGCTAAAGTATTCATTCCATTAGAAAAAATATTCCTTGTAGATTTTCAAATCATCATGTCCACCACCAAACTGTATAGCAGAAATGAATAGATATGGCATATGGTAGGATTCATGAAATGAGTTCAAATACAAGCTCTACTCAGACAAATTTTATTTGGCTGTATTTTAATATCACTCGTCTTTTTGCTGTGAGTTTCCAACTTGTTTGTCTTATAGGACTTTAAGGAATGGTGATAAGCTGATATTCAAGTGTACCAAGTTTCATTCCCTCTTCTCTCACAGACCCTCAGTATCACTCTGGAAAACTCCCTTGGGCTAGGAACAGATGTTGCATTTGTTCTGAGACAAATTGTGCCTGTGTTTGTCCCGGAACAGAAAAGTCCTGGGTTGGCGGGTACACATATCACCCTTCCAATCTGGGTTTAGTAAACACCTGAATTCACTGCTGCTCTTCTGGCATTGATTCAATAATGAAATTGTGGGACAGACAGTTAGACACACTTAGCAATGTCCCAGGATAGACTGTTAGTCTTATCCCATGAACCTCTTCAGGGTTTGCCCCAGAAAAACAAATATGAGCATCTGAATGATTGCACTTTGTCCTAGGATAAAACAGGTTCTCCCATGACAAATATGATGTCTGTTTCTACCCTTATTCACTCTGCCTTTCAGTCTACCAATCAGTAGAACAGTGATAATAATGCTGAATTAACCCACAATGGTTTGAAAGGACAATAAATAAAGATTTAAGATGAACTTATTCTATCTATCTTAAATAAAACTCCACTCTAAGGCCTCAAAAATCTGGATACTACTATTATTTAATAAAGCATTTAGTGTATTTTGAGGGCCATGTTGCATGTAACACCATGTGCATGTTAAATGCACTTAAAATGTGAACGTTCAAGCAGTAAAATGTGTTAAGTGTGCTCGTATCATAGCAAAGTTACACATTTCTGCATGGTATCTGCAGGTCATATTAAATAATGTGTGTTCAACCATCATGAGACTGCTCCACTGATATTATATGAACAATTTGTGGTTCTCCAGCATCCCAGGATCTCAGGCTGCTCCCAGGCACCCACTTCACCCCCCACCCCTCCACCTCGCCACTCCCACTCCATGGCATGGTTTATCCACCTGCCAGAACTCTACTGCCCAAGGGGTTGCTAGTTGTCATAGGGTTTTGGAGGACCACTTTCCTCCAATCCATCAAAATCTGTTACTACTATTTGAATTCTGTGAAATTGCCAGTTGAATTCAGTTCCCAAATATGTGGGCATTGTGTGCTAAGCCCAGGAAAAAACTGATGTTAGTGAAGCATCCCTGGTGGTCCACAACTACCTGGAGTATAGCTGAAAAGAACCCCTTACAGTTTATGTAATTTGAGGCCTGGTGAGGGGGCACACAATGGGTTGATAAGTCCCTTTGATGATCCCCACACTGATTGGGAAGCCTGTGTGTTCAAATCTGGTGCTGATCTTCTGAAGATTTCTGAGAATGAACCAAAGACTAAGCTGCTCAAGTATGCTGTTACATACTTCACGCATAGCCACTGTTATTGCCCCACACCAAACTGGTTGGCAATGGAACAGAGGCTGTTGGTGTGCACTAACTTCCACATCAGTATGCCCACACATCTCTCAATGGTCCGAGCTTGCTGGTAGTGCCCAGTAGTGGCAAATTTGGGCACAATACCAGGGCTACAGTGCCCTGGTTTGCATGGCATTATGTTGTGCCTCCTGCAAGTGGGCTAGTATGATGCCCAAAGCAGCATCATAGCCCTCATTGTAGTGCCTCACTGGGGCCAGGAACTCACGCTGCTAAAGCATGGATCATCTATGGACTACAGTAGCCAAGACAAGGATTGACTTGGTTCCATCACTTACCATCTCCAGGAAGCTGCAGAAGATCTGATCCCAGCTGGGACAGTTGCTCAAGGAGGGACTGGAGATCCCATGCCTGGTCAAGGAGGGATTAGAATTTGCATCCCCAGCAAGATGGTGACCCAATCAGTACTTTTCTCTGCACTCAGCTGTTTTCAGCCACTGTCAGAACCATGTGAAAGGGTGCAGCAGCAAAGAATGCTGGGATGCCTGCTCACCAGCTGTTAGTGGTGAAGTGCAAGCTGTGAATGTTAGAGACTGTAGTGAATACTACCACATGACCGTTTGGACTGTTTTAACTTTAATACCTCATAATGTTCCATAGAT
>NW_017729032.1:172851134-172852935 GCF_001723915.1 Gavialis gangeticus
ACCGGCTGTTAGTGGTGAAGTGCAAGCTGTGAATGTTAGAGACTGTAGTGAATACTACCACATGACCGTTTGGACTGTTTTAACTTTAATACCTCATAATGTTCCATAGATTTAATATGTACTAAATGTCAAGGCCCTCAATAGAACAAGACTGTATTTACTGAGTGTGACATATGCAGGGATTCTGGTTTTCTCCGATAAAAAAAAAAATCCCCAATTTTCAGATTAAGAAAAAGTAACCCCAATTCCACATTTTTTCATGATGAAGCACCACTAATATATATATAGTATATCTACTACTATATATATATTAGTGTGTGTACCTATAGATATATATAGTAAATAGTGTGTGCGTGTGTGTGTGTGTGTATATATATATATATATTAATGGTGTCACTCCTTTCCCAACTCAAAACCCCCTGAATTATAACTTCAGAGGACATAGGCAGGAATTACACCAGTGTCGAAATTAGCTCACCACAGTCTACAGAGGAATGCTTTTTAATCAGAATCAGAATTTGCTGATTCTGTACTGCTCCAAAAATATGTGGCACACCACAGATACACACATACACACACACACACACACACACACACACACACACAGTTCCATATGTGTGTGTGTATGTGTACATATACATACACATGCACATATATCCACGGCTTTATATATTATATAAAATACACAGACGGAATCTCCCTTTCTGCCTTTTTTCACATCACTATGTTTATATACATGATGTGAAAACATAGTGTTTTAACATCATATATATATATAAACATATATAAACAAAATATATAAACATAGTAATGTGAAAAACACAGAAAGGGAGATTCCTTCTGCATATTTAAAGCTTTGAAAAGTTATCCATAGAAACAAAGGAATCCCCACACAAGTTCAAGCTGTTTTAAAACAAACAGGGATTTAGGGAAGGGAATGCATTAAGTTCTTTTTATAACTACTTTGTTTCTAGTGTGCCTATCACTGGTTTCTGGGTGTTGCATTTATATAAATTAAATATAATGAGATTTTTCTAATTTCTGTTAGAATTTATACAAAATTAAACAGTAAACAAGCAAGCAGTGTGGTGGGTAACTTAGGATCGCTTTTTCAATGCTCTTTGGGAATCTGGGGGTTTTTTTGTAAGAGTTCTGAGATAATAGCCTTGCTGATGTTGCATTGTAAGATGCCATTCTGAATGTTTGTTCACTCTCTCTGTCACTGGTGATCCTTGCTAATCAGGAGAAGCTGAAATATTACTGAAGGCGTTTGAAAGAAGTCTGTATGCTCCGTGCTAGCAACTTGTCCACCTTTCTTTCCTGTCTCTGTATCATTGAACTCATGAGCAATCTCTGCTTTTTAGCCACTGATTCTGCCAACAGTAGACTCTTACACCTTTATAAACTCCCACTGAAATTAAGAGCACTCCAAGGATAAATAAGGATGTGCACTGGCACATCTGCTTGCAGAAGAGGAAACTTAATGGCTAGGGACATAAGTTATACATAAACCAGTTTAAGTGATTAGAACTGGTTTAAATCTGTAACAGAACATAAATTCAGTGCACATAAACCAGTTTGAAAATGGCAGAAACTAATTTAAGATAAACCTGGTTTAATGTAGATTTCACAGACATAGACATTTGGGCTGGAAGGGACCCCAGAGGGTCATCAAGTCTAGCCCACTGCCCCAGGGGCAGGAAGTCAGCAGTGATCATAGGATCCCAGCAAGATAAGCATCCAAATGTGTTTTGAAGGTGTTCAAAGTGGGTGCTTGAACCGCCTCGGGTGGCAGTCTATT
>NW_017729032.1:172857935-172865591 GCF_001723915.1 Gavialis gangeticus
TTTTTGAATTGCGGAGCCCAAAACTGGACGCAGTACTCCAGCTGCGGCCTCACCAAGGCCGAGTACAGCGGGAGAATGACATCCCGGGATCTGCTTGAGAAGCATCTATAGATGCAAGCCAGCATTTTGGTTGCTTTACTAGCCGCAGCATCACACTGAAGGCTCATGTTTGTCTTGTGGTCAACCATAACCCCCAAGTCCCTTTCATCTGTAGTGCTAACCAGTGTAGCAGTACCGAGCCTATAGGCACAGTGTAGGTTTTTCCTCCCAAGGTGGAGAACCTGTAGTATCAGACTTAACTGATTTAGGTCAAACCGTTTTATAAAACTTCTGTCCCAGGCCCCTTCCTGGTTCAAGTTAACTCACAGTCCCCCAGCATCCCAGCATGCTTTCCAACCCTGGGCTGGGCTATGCTGTCTGCTCCAGAGAGCAGGGCCGGTCCTGCCCCTCTACTCTTTAGCCAGAGCAGTGAGGGCTGGCTGACAAGGGGGTGGGGGTGGGAACCCCAGCTGGGGACACAGCCGAAGCTGCCTCTACCAGACTTTTCCCTGATGGAGTGGAGGAGACAGGGACATGGGACAACAGGGTCAGGCAGGGGTGAGGGAGGAAGATTAAAATCCCTGCAACCCCTCTCCCACTGGAACAGGACCCCAGCTGAGGTCTGCTGTCTTTTCCCCACTGCTGGCTGCTTGTGCAACAGGGGGGCATGGCCAGCCAACAACCTGGGCAGCACCTCAGGTGTTGGGAGCGGGGAAGAGAAGGGGATTAAACCTCCTTGCCTCCCCTCTCTCACTGGCACAGGACCCCAGCCAGAGTCTGCTGGCTTTTCTCCCACTTTTAAGCAATATTATTACAGAGGGCTTTAATCCGCCTGCCTCCCCTCTGCCTGAGCCTGAGGCACTGCCCCCAGCCACTTGAGCGGCCAGCAGGGAAAAAAAGCCAGCAGAGCCTGGCTGGGGACCCGTGCTGGTGAGAGAGGGAAGGCAGGGGCCTTTAATCCCCCTCCCTCCCCTCCGCCTGAGCCTGAGGCACTGCCTGGGCTGCTAGCTGGCCACAGCCTCTGCCACTCAGGGACAAACCTGGCAAGGGCTGCTTCGCCCTTCCCTCCTCCCCCTCCAGGCACACCCCAGCTGGGGTCCCTGCAGGCCCAGGTGGGGGTTTAAACCCCTCCCTCATCATACTTAGTGCCCTGCTGGGGTTTGGCCATGCCCTCCCCAGCTCAGTTTCCCTCCAGCCTTGCGGCTGCTGCAGAAGGGAAGGGAGGGCTTGTTCTAGCACCCCCTGCCTTATAGCCTGAGCTACTGCAAGCATGTGGCTCCATTTTCAAAATCAAAAGTGAATGTCTCTTCAATTGCAAATCAGTTCAATCCATACAAGTTACACTAACCTGCAAAGATTTAATCAATTCAGGCTTGGGCTTTTTAAATGTCTGTACTTAGCCAATAAGTTATCTATTGAGCTAAAATTTATGTTCAATTAATCTCTGCTGTACAGACTTCTAATTTGTCTTCTTTGAAATGTGTCTTCCAGAGGTGTAATTGCTTATTTCAGCCAGATGAACTCTTTGGGGTTTGCTTGCTTCCTAGAATGAACAGAGGCTGACAAATCTTCCTTAGGGAATTCCTGAATGTTTCCCATAATGTGGCACAAGATAATTTCTCTTTGATACTCTGATACCATCCATATGTACACAAGTAGAGGCATTTGTGACTTGGTTTGTATTTAATGACAGCTGTGCAATTTGACTTGCATGTCTTCTGTCCATGATATGTGGATTCTTATAAAAAAACTAAATTAATAAAACCAAAAAAGTACTTTATGCACAAGCTATAGATTTCTGCAGTTGTGAAAAGGACTAAAAAGCATAAAAAAAACAAATGCTTGGATTAAGGAAAAAGTTACATTTTCTGACAAAAATAGTTCTCCAGTTCTCCTAGTATACAAATCGCTACATTAGCATGAGGCTTATTAGAAAAGCATTCACCTTTTATCTACTCCGGGCTTCAGAGGAAATGTGCTTTTTCAGCCACTCCGAGAGAATACAGTTGTGTCTGAGAGGGAAAGTGGAAACTCTGAAAAGGAGGAGTACTAAGCCTCTGGCATGTTTTATAGCCGTGTACAGAACCACCTTAAATTACAAAACCACCTTCAAATCTTATTTTTGTGTATGTCATCCAAAACAGGATATCAGCATTTTGTATTTCTGAAGTGACTATTTTTTTTATTGAAATCACACTTCATTCAGGATTTTTCCCCCCAAATTCCATCCCATCCCCTCCT
This sequence comes from Gavialis gangeticus, assembly GCF_001723915.1. Taxonomy (NCBI): domain Eukaryota; kingdom Metazoa; phylum Chordata; order Crocodylia; family Gavialidae; genus Gavialis; species Gavialis gangeticus. The sequence continues at coordinate 172,860,216 of NW_017729032.1, forward strand.
CCAAGCATGGCTGAACACAAATTGAGTTCCATCTTAAGAAGTGATACTACCAACTGCCTCACATTACTCTATCAATGTGTTTTAATCCAAAACTGGAAGAACAACTTCTAAAGCAAAAGACAGTTAGGTATCCATGCCAATTCAATTCACGAATTTCTGGGTCAATTTTGATCACAGAATCAGAAAAAGTATGGTTAAAAGGGTACTTAAGAAGTCATATAGTCCAATCCCTTGCTCAAGCAAGGATCATTTCTATGAAAATGATGCCATGAAAGTCTTTGGCTAACCCAGGGGGTTGCAACATGCAGTGTGCTTACAGAGCCACTGGCTCTGGTCCCTGGAGCAGGAAAGCATTGCCTCTGTCTGCACCTAGGCAGCGAGAAGCTGCAGTAGGAAGAAGCAGTTTGAAGCTATGTCTGCATTTTTGCGGCTTCTTCCTGACCCCTACTCCCCAGGTGCAGTGAGGGGGCAGCGTGAGGCTGGTAGGAAACTGAGCCAAGGCTTGGCATCTTCTAGCTGTACCTGTGAAGCAGGGTGGGGGGAGGGATGGAGGAGGGAGAAGTGCCTTCAAGCTGCCTGGCCCTGGTTCAGTGCCCCACTGGCTGGAAGTGCACCCACACTACAGCCAGGGATCGGGAGGCCGATGAGAAGCAGTGGCAGTAGCATGGGTGCTCTGCCCAGCTCCAGCATAGCTCCCCTACAGCTAGAAACTGCAGTCATGTCCCAGCCAGGAAGTGGGAGGCTGGGTGAAGTGGCAAGAGTGCTGGTGCAGTTTCCAGCTGCCTCGCCCTAGCATAGGCAAAGCCCCCTCACTGCTGCCACACCACCAAAGCCACCTGCCCCATGCCAGATTGGAACAGGGTTGTTCTGGCCCATGGCCAGTCCCTGGTCTAACCTATTCCTAAAACTATGTAAACAAGCCTTTTGGCTACGGCAGAATATAAATCTACTTAAACAAACAAATGAGGCATATTGTTTGTTGTGTCCTTCTTTCCTTGTGTCCTCTGCCTTTGCTCCTGATGTAAACGGTGTTTAACCTTGTCAGAAAACAACATGCAAACTACAAGGCATTTTGCACCACAAAGCAAGAAAGTCCAACATTAGAACACGTAAAGCAGGGGAACAAGGGTCAGTGCTGCACAGGTTGTTAAAATATGCTTGATAGATCAAAGGAAGAGGATCACAGCCATCTCTTCCAAACAAGGCAAAAACCCCACAGTCCATGCTAATCTGACCACAAAGTTAAATTCCTTCCAGATCCCAAATGTGGTAATCGGTCTGACCCTGAGTGGAGAGGCAGGACCTCCTAACCAGAGACCTCTGAGTTTTAGTCCCAATAGGAGCATTAGCACAACCCAGCAAAAATACCTAGCCTTGGCTACAGCCTATACACAGTACTTCTGAGGAAAGCGAGACCAAAAACAGCCAAACTCTGACACCTGTATTAATAGTTAAGGGGAAAAAATCCTTCCTGTCCCAAGCAGCCACCAGCAAAATTGGGGAAAAAAAATCATTCTCCACTCTGCTCTGCAATGTGAGGTCAGCAAGCATGACTCCACACAACACACCTCCTAACTGGACAGCCAACATTCCTCTTTTTGAAAGTCTATCCCTGCCATAAACGAATCACAATGCCTCTACTCTTCTTTTGTAATGAAGCTGGTTATGGAGCTCTGCTTCATTCTCCTAATGCTGAGCACAGTCCTCTCCAATATCCATCAGCTTTGGGCTGCAGAGCTCTTCTGATCTCCAAGTGATCTGGATAGATTTCTTATGGTTGCTCTTTACAGGACCCTCCACACATAGCTACTTCTAGATCATCCCTGACCAATGATTATACCAACTTCTTTTTGAAAACCTTCTTGATGTAGCTCCTGGTTCAAAGGGCACTGGACAAAGAGACAATCTATTAATTTTTCATATCCCCGAATAGATATCAGAGCCAGATACAGAAATTACACTTTTATCAGTGTAAGTGATCAGAAACCGATCTATACCTGTAACAGAACTTTGGTGCACAGATCCAGTCTATACCCATAACAGAACAAAAGTTTGGCACTCACAGACTGGTTTTAAAATGGTGGAACCTGGTCTAAGATTTACCACCTCTTACCTGCCCCGCCCCCAAAGGGTTAATGTGCATTCTTTTTGCTACTAATCTAAATTACATCACTTACAGAAAACTGTGTCACTTAGACTGGTTCCACCTTGGGCTTTGTGAATGTCTGTACCTAGCACAGAGTTTACCTATGTTGGCTATCCCTGCAGTCATGAAAAGGATTATGCAATGTTTTTTATATGGTAGTCTATGATAGAAGGGGATGAACTCGGTGACACAGGGAATCCCATCCACTCCTACGTTCCTAAAACAGCTGCAATCAAACTAGTAAAATGGTATAGGGGGTGACTACATGGTGCATTTCAGCATAAGACACAAAAGTCCTTCAGGCCCTAAAAGTCTGCATCACTTAGTAAGAGAACTCAGGTTTCTATATTACTTGGGTACTTTTGTAAATTTTGCACAGAAGCTATAGGATCCATGCTGGGCCTGTAATAAGTGATTATCAAAGCTACCCATTATGGCCATTATGCACAAAGACATATAAAAAACAAGAGCTTTTGTATATACAAAAAAAAAAAAAAAAAAAAGGGTTTTTTTAAAAAAAAAAAAAAAAAAAAAGGGTTTTTTTAAAAAAAAAAAAAAAAAAAAAGGGTTTTTTTAAAAAAAAAAAAAAAAAAAAAGGGTTTTTTTAAAAAAAAAAAAAAAAAAAAAGGGTTTTTTTAAAAAAAAAAAAAAAAAAAAAGGTTTTTTTAATAAAAAAAAAAAAAAAAAAAAAAGACTAGAGAGGGCCACTTAGGTAACCAAGTCTCGTTCCTGCAGTTTCAGGTACCACATAAGAAATGTTAAATCTAGAAGGGCCCAAAAATCTCAAAAAGTACAAAGGGCAACAAGAAAAGAGCAGGAGACACTAAAAGGGCCAGAAATTATTTGGGTTAACTGGTGCAGACCAGAAGTCTAATCCTACAAAGAACTGAACACTAAAGTGTAATAATGATCATTGAGAATGGTCAGTTTCCATCAGGACTGGGAACCAAGAACGTACTGAAGTTGAAAAAAATGTTCATGTTTTCTCTCTCTCAATCTTAGCTCTCCAGACTGCCTGACTGGGCAGATTCTGCAAGAGCTTCAGAGACCCTTGCATGTCTCAGTGGTATTGGGAAGAAGCAGAATATCTCAGTGTATTACTCAAGTGGAATACCTCAACGTATTAAATTCCTAATAATGTTCACAACAGATACGCCAAACATATAGGGGCTGAGAAACTGGGTTCGAGCCCAATTCCAGTTAAGCTAACTAGAAGTAAAAAGATGGTCAGCACAGCCACATGCATCATTAATGACAAGATGTGCTACTATGCGCAATGGAACTCTTAAATGTAAGCTTCCCATTTCGAAGACTGAACTTTTCTGGAGAAGTGAGTCAGAACTGTTGGTAAGAACAAACAACTGAAACAACTGTTTAAATGTAGGCTGTCTTATTCTACACCCTCACAAATGTCACCTTACACATTTTTGTATTTAGAATGCACTACTATGCCCACAACCTGCCTTGTGCGTGAGATAAATTAATAAATATTCTTGTTCCTTTTCCAAATAGATGTCAATCAGATTTCTTAGTAAACAGTTTACATTGTTATTTACAACAGATGGAGTAACCAAGCATTTGCTTTTTACCACAGATGATGATGCATATACTCTACTTTCTACTAAAGGGTACAAGCTCCAAGTATCAAAACGTGAAGAAAACTGTTTATACTAGAATTGGAGGCTTTATATCTAAATGTCATCGTCTTAATGACAGCATGGGAATTACAAGATTTTTCTTTTTGAAAGCTGAAGTCAAGTGACAGTTCAAAAACTCATGTTTGAAACAACAAAACCCAACACATCCTGTTTTTCTAAAGGAGATTTTTCTTTTCCAATCTACGTATTTTATACCTTTCAATATTCTTCATTTAAGTGGACATAAAACTTTCTAATTCTGAAATCTGTCTGATTATGTTCTTAAGCTTATTTGACATTAACTATCCAGCTCTCACCAGGATACAATACTTAATGTAATAAATGGGAAGCAATTCTCTATTAGTAGTAAAATTACTTTAAAATTGTAAGCAGTAACCTTGGTGTCTTTGAGAGGATTCTTATGTCCTAAATCAGATTACAAATATACAACATCTCTGGAAATTCTGATTAAAGCCAAGGGTGCGACTCTAGATTTAGACAGGCACAACAAAAATCAGAACCTCGGCCCAAAGCAGAGTGAACTAGTTTTAGGCACATACAGGTTTCTGGGGCATTCACTTATGCCAATCATTTTTGGTAAAATGAGTTGGGATACTTTCAGTCAGAAATACATTATATAATATACAATTCCATTTAAATTACCTTTTGTAAAGAGGTGCTCAGCCTTCAGGGGCTGAAACCCAGGTGCAAGGAATCAGTAGACAATAATCTGCCTGGCTGGGAGCCAGCTGAAGCTGAAGACTAGTAAGCAGGGATGGAGCCACAGAGAGAAACAGACTGAGAGGAGGCTATGGTGCTGAAGGAGAAGCACAGAGCTTGTGCTGCCTCTCAAGATCCAAAGAATGTCAGCACGTTTTGGTTTTGTTTACTGTGGGGACAAAGTTGTCCCATGTAAAATAAACTATCTGGAGACTGTAGACAGAGCTGACTGGCCTTGATAAGAAAGCTGGGTGAGTGGCCTGCATATGCTGGGTAACCAACAGAAAGTCTTTGGAGATTATAATAATTGATAAGGAAGCTTTTGTCTTAAGCATTTATCTGAGCTTGTCATTTATTATCAGAAAATACCCAAACTAACATTATTGTTGCAATAAACCATGAAAATATAAGAAGCAAGACCCTTTTTGATTTGTCGTTAAATTAAACGTGAAATGTCCAACCACATTTTAGGTAGATATTTAAATACCAAAATTAGAGACAGTCGATGTTGGCATTAGTTGTGCTTTTTCTATTCTTCCCTTGAGAGTGAAAATGTTAATACAACCCCAAACTTCAGTCTGAAAGAGAAACTAAAACAAATACCAAAAGGGCATGCAACCCTTTTAAGGTCTTATGTGATGTAGCTGTTGCATTGCCATTAAAAACTTAATGACAAACTGCAGTGATTAGAAAAGTGATTAAAATAGTGCTCTATCACTGCTTGGACAAGCACATAATTTCTGTAAACATAACTTTTCTTTGTATAAATAATATTCTATTTATAGAATTCTTTTAGAACTATTTGCAAGTTGCAGCTCATCCTCAATAAGTTATAAGCTGTTGACTATCCACTGTTGGGGGGGGGGGGGGGAA
>NW_017729032.1:172865602-172867460 GCF_001723915.1 Gavialis gangeticus
GGGGGGGGGGGGAGGAAGAGAAAGAAGAAAAGCCCTGTTCAACTATTTCCAAGTTCAGCAATCAAATCTAGAAGTTCCTCAAGCTGGCTAGCCTCCTGGAGCGCTTACGCTACCCAACCCATTGGGCCTAAGTCCTTCCTTCATTCTCTCCTTGTTGTATGTAAGGACAATCTTGCCCTAAGGGTACATGATATAGGCCACCTTTGCTTTAGGAGGAATAGAGTGGGTCCCCACCTCAGAGTAGGCTATAATTTGGTGGCTTGGGCAGTACCCTAACAGGTAAGATACAGGAGGGAACTGAATCTTACCTCTCAAGTGAGGGTAATCACATGCTGGGTGTTACCTGCACTGCTGCGGTATTGCTTAAGAGAAGTGATAGCACCAACATCACTAGCACCTGCTTGTTGAAAGAAAGAAGTAACCTCTGCTCTCTCCTGAAAGAAAAGGCACAATGCCTAACTTCAGAGGTCACAGGAGAAGCAGTCTCAGAACTCTGAATCTCAAATAGAGGTGCCTTTCTATAGCCTGGACTTCAGTACCTAGGCTCCAGAGAAGAGCAGAATTTAAGATCACTCTTGTCACCCATACTTCTCATTGGTTAACTTACGGTCTCTCTCCAGCTCACAGGCCAGCTTCTATGAATTCCATTCTGAGGTATCTAACTGGTACTAACATCTAACTGTGATGTTCTGCATAAAATCTTTTGTAAATCTAGCCTCAAGGGATTAATTTAGCACCATAAAGACCATCAGTATCAGAGCCAAGGAGATGTCATTAGCTTACAGCTACCAGTGCTTTCCTCAGAATACACTGTTTCTACTTCTGTCTCCTCCTGTATAATTTTTCTACTTCTCTCTGTTCCTGCATAGTTGTGAGGGTGAGGATATCTATATAACACTCTGACCATTTCACATGGGGTTTAAGCTGCAAGTGATCAGACATACAATCCAATTTAAAATAGTTTAAACCTTCTGAAATACTGTTTGAAAAGCATACACAAATAATCATGTATCATTTTGAACTGGTTCAGTGTTATGAGTGGACAGCAAGCTTTCCAAAAGTAGTGTCTGGTTTGTCCTCCAGCAATCCTACACTGCACCACTTTTCAATTCTCTCCCAACCTCCACACCTGGCTGCTCTGATACCACTCACTTTCAAGTGGGTGGGGAGGGTGCCTTTGCTTCTGCACAAGGAACAATTAACAATTAATGGGCCAATTTACATAGACAGCGTAGAACTGACCACCAGACTTGAGTGTTAAATGCTCACTGTGCATTGGTTCAGTTTTTCCTCATCTAGGAACTGATGGATGTTTAGCATTAAAGCTGCACCCTCCTACCATTCTCACAGTGCATGTGGAGCATGTGAATTCAGAAAAATTAAGTGGCTATCTGCCTCTTCAAAGCTGCAGCTTGAGACTCAGACCTTGGGCAGCTGCAGGAACTCCCAGACCCTTGGAAATGAAGAAGTAGGGATCCAGGCAGCCCCCCTTCTGCCTTTGTCTAGCCAATCAAGGTGTTCCTCCTCAACTAGGGAAATCCTGGAGAATCTCTGAAATACAAAACTCTAGAACTCTTGGTTCACAGATGATACCTTTTATTAGCCCAACTAAGAAACTGCAAAAAAACGTATCTTTTTCTGCAAGCTTTCAGGCACACACACTTCAGGGAAAATTAAATATTGTAAAAAGTCCCCACAGGCAGAAAATAAACTGTAGCCAATTTTTAGATTTAAACTTCATTCCTGAACAACCAGAAGATTTCTACACCTCCCTGCTTGTCTGCCATCTGATACCACCAGGAACGGAATCCTGTCTTGCTTTGCACATCAAAGAGCAACTCACAAAGACACTCTCATG
>NW_017729032.1:172867471-172877988 GCF_001723915.1 Gavialis gangeticus
GAGGTCACAGGAGAAGCAGTCTCAGAACTCTGAATCTCAAATAGAGGTGCCTTTCTATAGCCTGGACTTCAGTACCTAGGCTCCAGAGAAGAGCAGAATTTAAGATCACTCTTGTCACCCATACTTCTCATTGGTTAACTTACGGTCTCTCTCCAGCTCACAGGCCAGCTTCTATGAATTCCATTCTGAGGTATCTAACTGGTACTAACATCTAACTGTGATGTTCTGCATAAAATCTTTTGTAAATCTAGCCTCAAGGGATTAATTTAGCACCATAAAGACCATCAGTATCAGAGCCAAGGAGATGTCATTAGCTTACAGCTACCAGTGCTTTCCTCAGAATACACTGTTTCTACTTCTGTCTCCTCCTGTATAATTTTTCTACTTCTCTCTGTTCCTGCATAGTTGTGAGGGTGAGGATATCTATATAACACTCTGACCATTTCACATGGGGTTTAAGCTGCAAGTGATCAGACATACAATCCAATTTAAAATAGTTTAAACCTTCTGAAATACTGTTTGAAAAGCATACACAAATAATCATGTATCATTTTGAACTGGTTCAGTGTTATGAGTGGACAGCAAGCTTTCCAAAAGTAGTGTCTGGTTTGTCCTCCAGCAATCCTACACTGCACCACTTTTCAATTCTCTCCCAACCTCCACACCTGGCTGCTCTGATACCACTCACTTTCAAGTGGGTGGGGAGGGTGCCTTTGCTTCTGCACAAGGAACAATTAACAATTAATGGGCCAATTTACATAGACAGCGTAGAACTGACCACCAGACTTGAGTGTTAAATGCTCACTGTGCATTGGTTCAGTTTTTCCTCATCTAGGAACTGATGGATGTTTAGCATTAAAGCTGCACCCTCCTACCATTCTCACAGTGCATGTGGAGCATGTGAATTCAGAAAAATTAAGTGGCTATCTGCCTCTTCAAAGCTGCAGCTTGAGACTCAGACCTTGGGCAGCTGCAGGAACTCCCAGACCCTTGGAAATGAAGAAGTAGGGATCCAGGCAGCCCCCCTTCTGCCTTTGTCTAGCCAATCAAGGTGTTCCTCCTCAACTAGGGAAATCCTGGAGAATCTCTGAAATACAAAACTCTAGAACTCTTGGTTCACAGATGATACCTTTTATTAGCCCAACTAAGAAACTGCAAAAAAACGTATCTTTTTCTGCAAGCTTTCAGGCACACACACTTCAGGGAAAATTAAATATTGTAAAAAGTCCCCACAGGCAGAAAATAAACTGTAGCCAATTTTTAGATTTAAACTTCATTCCTGAACAACCAGAAGATTTCTACACCTCCCTGCTTGTCTGCCATCTGATACCACCAGGAACGGAATCCTGTCTTGCTTTGCACATCAAAGAGCAACTCACAAAGACACTCTCATGGACCCAGATGAACAGATTTCCACCTCCAGCTTCCTTTGTGCAACAATGAAGTTTATTTTCTACCTATGGGAACTTTTTACCATTTTTAAATTTTTCCTGCGCCTGAGGAAGGGTGTGTACACCCAAAAAAAAGATAGCTTTTCTGCAATTTCTTAGTTGGGCTAATAAAAGGTATCATCTCTGAAACAAGAGTTCTAGAATTTTGCATTTATTTTTGTCTCAGACTAACACAGCTACCAAATACATCCCTGGGCAAAGTCTGGGCACTCATTACTGCAAGGCATAAGGGGTTGAATACTCTCCCACCCCCTGGTGGTGGGTTAGGCATTGCAGTGCCTAAAAGGTGATAGCTGCATTTCAGGGGTGCTGTACCTTTTGGAGTGGCAAGCCAGATGAGTGGTGCAGGGCCTTTCTGCAGGCTGGCTGAGACTCCATGTGCCAGAATCAGGCCCCACACTGACTTTGCTCAGTCTGCTACCTTCCTGGAGCTCTGTCCTGCCTGCTCCACCTCAGTTGCTTCCTTTGTTCCCTGCGTTGCAGAATTCGGCCCCACGCTGCATCAAGCCAGCCTGTGCATGCCCAGACTGAGTCCCAGGCCACACCCGTGTGCTGATGTAGCGTGTTGTGTGGTCCATGGGGCTCTCCGCAGGTTTGGAAATTCGGTGGCAGGGGTCCAGCAATTACTGCCACAGCTCCCCCATTGCCAATTTTTTCAGACCCATGGGAACCCCTGAGAGCCAGATGGCATGACTCCAATGACTGGATCCAGCCTGCAGGCCAGGGTTGGAGCACCCCTGGTTGTACCTGGAACCCTTGAGAGTGTACCTACAGACACTTATGAACTGCTACCACTTTAAACCAAGTCCCAAGCAAGGAAGTTCTTGGAATGCTCCAACTGTCCACACCCTGAATGTCTTTTTCAAGGTTCAAGATACCAATCCTATTTTGTTCAGAATGCTACAACAATTTTTAAGATTTGGAAGAGGGGAAAAAATATAAGGCTTTGTTCAGATTTTTCAAGCCAATTTTGAGGCTTATGTTTGTGTCTACATCAGTGATGGGCAAAACGGCAGATCCGTTCCAGCCGGTGGCCAGATTCCACTTCCCAGCAGCCCCTGCCCACATTGCTGCAGCCAGTTTCCATGGAGATCCCAGCAGTGGCAGGGCCATGACAGTGTGGGACCAGGGTTTCCATGGAGACCAACCCATGCAGCCCTGGCAGGGAGCACAGCTGGGCAGGGACCTGCTCTGCGGCTGGGGCCTTACAGTGATGACAGCATGGTCCAGAGTGAGGTCTGCAATTTCCTTGGGTGTTTCTAAATAATTTCTAATTGTGTGGGGGGCTGGAAGAGGGCAGTGCCAGTTCCATGTGGACCAAATCCAGTGGCAGGGGGTGGCTGCTGAGCCCCTGTGGCCCAATCCCAGCAGTTGAAAAAGGGAGGAGGTCACATCAAGGTCTCATCCCAATGCACGGGGATAGAAGGGGGTGGCACCAGTGCTCTGGGACCCAATCCCAGCAGGTAGGGCGGAGAGGGGGCAGTGCCCACCCCAGAGCCTGATCCTGGTGCATGGGGCTTCATCCAGCCTGAGAGGCCAAAAGATTAAGCACCACTAGCCTAGAGTATGCATGTATGAGGCCACATACCTACCTAGCCAGACTGCAACCCGTTGCACACAGAATAGGATTGCACACTGTATATAAGTACCAAAAATGGCAATTCAACAACTGGATAACTGACATTTGGATATGTAAAATGAAACACGAATCTGGCCTTAGTCTCAATTGTGTTTTAGCATCATTGGGACACTTAATTGAACTCCTATTCTCACTGCACATTAAATAGCAAAACTCCTACAACATTCACAACAAATATGCCTCCCCCTGGGTGACAATACTATTGTGGAAATGAACTCTATTCATTCTAATGCATTGCTAATTTTTGTGACTGCAGGTAATTGCGCTTTGAGCAGTAAATGTTATCAGTGAGAATACAGTCAATAGGCATGCACTGATTACCACAGACATGGTATTGTACATGCAGTACTATTACACTTGATACTTCACAGATGTATCTGCACACACTCTTATCCAAAATATTATTCTTTTTGGTATATATTTTCTTCTCCCTTCTGGATTCTCAAATTAATTCCTATTATCCACTCAAGAGACAGAGATTCCCTGGTTGGCATAAGGCCAGCATATTCAGCTATATGCTACTTTCCATAGAGGTGCACCCATACATTGGTCCAATATTGGATCAGTACCGATATGAAGAAAATTATCTATATTGGATATCGGCCCTATGGAGCCGATAATTTGGCCAATAAAGACCCTTACTGTGTGCAGCTGCAGCACAGCAAGAAGCAGAGCCAGCAGCATGGAGAGCTGCCTCCAGCTTGTAAGTTGGAAAGCGGGGGAGGCAACGGGCCTGGGGGGCAAGATCAAGGCCCCAGGCAGTGAGGGAGGGGGCAGGGGCAGGCACTGCCCAGCCAGGGTCAGGATGGGGCGATTCGGGAGGGAGCCATGGCTTGTGGAGTGGGGGCAGCTCTCACCGCTACTTGCACCCCAGGAGAGTGAGGGGGGAAGGAGGGTGTGCCCCTGGATCTGCGTGGCACAGCATGGGTTGAAGTTGCGGGGTGGAGCTGGCACTGCACAGGTCTTTTTTTGCCGGGGGCTGGGCTCAGAGCAGGCTCCAGTGGCACTGGAAGAAGGCTGCAGCCACACCAAATTTCACCACAGCTCCACTCCCTGCCCCACTCTGCCGCCCAGCAGCCCCTGCTCCCGCTCCCTCCACCTCACAGCTGCATCCTGTGCTGTGCCGCGCAGATCCAGGGCCACACACCTGCCCCCTTCCCCCCCACCCTCTCAGGGTGCAAGGAGCAGCAGGAGCTGCCCCCACACCATGAGCTGCACCTCCATTCCACACCATGCCACCACCCCCACCCCTGCCTGCAGCACCTGCCTCTGCCCTGTCCCTCACTGCAGGGGCATTGATCTGCCCCCCCACCCCCTTCCCTTCCACCACACCGGACTTACCATCTGATGGCAGCTGTATCAGATATTGGATCGGTATCAGCCAATATACCTCCTTAAATATTGGCTATCAGTATCAGCCCCCAAAATATCTATCAGTTCACCCCTAATTTTCCATATTCCCTCTCTCCTGGAGGCATGCCTTGGATGTACTAATTGTGGGAGAAAAGCTAGCATGTACTAGTTGGTGGAGATTTCGAGCAGCCCTGAAGCTGTTGTACCTTACACTAACCCCTCTGTGAGTTTGGACCAGAGAACTATAAGAAGTTTCTTGATTTTTGCTGCCATTCTGAGTCCTGTGCAAACACAGTTTGACTAGTATCTCTAAGCTACAGAGAAGAAAACTGCTCCAGATTGTTTGCTTTGTCCCCCATGCTCATAGTATGGGGAACAAGCAGGAGGAACTTGCCCTCCTGCTAGCTAACACAAACCCAGACACAGTGGGACTCACTGAAACTTGGTGGGATCCAATGCATGACTGGGTAAACAGCAAGGGCTATAGGCTGTACAGGAGGGATAGAACAGGGAGGAAAGGTGTGGCACTCTACATCAAAGAGCAATACACATCCTCAGCAAACAGCACTGGGTCTGAGGTAGGCCAGACTGAGGTGATCTGGGTCAGAAAACAAGGGGGTCGGGGGGAAAGAGACCTAACGGTGGGGGTCTACTCCAGGCCACCTAACCAGGGAGAAGAGCTGGACCGGGAATTCTCAGGTCAGCTCGCGGAGGCAGTTAAGTCAAGGGACGTGGTCATCATGGGTGACCTAAACTACCCGGACATCTGCTGGGAAGAGCAGTCAGCCAGGTCTGACCGCTTACATAGGTTCCTAGCCGAGTTACAGGACCTCCACCTAACCCAGGAGATACACAGTTCCACCAGGGGAAACGCCTTGTTGGACCTGGTCCTGGCCATAGGCAACGACCTGGTGAGGGGACTGCAGGTGCTCGACCACCTGGGAGATAGCGACCATCACCTACTGGAATTTACCATCCAGCGCAGAGTGGCAAAGGCCTGCAGCAAGGCAGCACTCCTGAATTTCAGGAGGGCATTTCAATGAGGTAAGAAGACTAGTCGGGGAGGCACTGAGGTCCTAGAGGGGAGGGGAATTGGGATTCCAAGAGTGGTCATTTCTTAAGGAGACAATCCTCCAAGCCCAAAGGGTGACAATCCCCACGTGGACTAAAGGGGCAGGAGTGCTCAAAAGTCCCCATGGCTCACCAAAAGCATCCACAAATGCCTTAAAGCCAAAAGGGAGGTGTATGCCCAATGGAAGGGAGGGGCCATCACCAAGGAGGAATATACCACCTTGGCTAGAGATTGTAGCGGGACTATTAGGAAGGCTAAGGCAGGGATGGAACTGGGATGAGCGACCCAGATCAAAAATAACAAGTCCTTTTTTAAATACATAGGGGGTAAAAAGAAGGTACTAAGTAATGTGGGGCCTCTGAAGGACATGCTTGGTAATCTGGTGGTAGCACCAGATGACAAAGCTAATCTTTTTAACAGATTCTTTGCATCCATTTTTCTGAGCAGGGACAGGGACATCCCCCGCCCCCACTGGGATTCCAGACGGACCCAAGGGAGGCACAGCCAGGCCCAGAGTCAGTGAGGACCTAGTGAGGGAACTTCTGGAGGGACTATGTGTTCAAATCAGCAGGTCCTGACAATCTGCACCCCAGAGTGCTTAGGGAATTGGCAGAGGTCATTGCAGGACCCCTCTATGTGACATTGGCCAGGCCGCAGTTGGAGTACCGTGCCCAGTTCTGGGCGCCACACTTCAGGAAGGGTGTGGATAGCATCAGGAGGGTCCAGAGGAGGGCCACTCGCACGATCAGGGGGCAGCAGGGCAGGCCCTATGAGGAGAGGCTATGGGACCTGAACCTGTTCAGCCTTCACAAGAGATGGCTGAGAAGGGACCTGGTGGCCACCTAAAAACTGGCCAAAGGGGACCAGCAGGCAATGGGTGGGTCCCTGTTCCCCCGAGCACTACCAGGGGTAACAAGGAACAACGGCCATAAGTTGACTGAGGGGAGGTTCAGGGTAGAAAGCAGGAGGCACTTCCTCACTGCCAGGGTGGCTAGGGGCTGGAACCAACTTCCAAGGGAAGTGGTGCTCATCCGTACCCTGGGGGTCTTCAGACAGAGGCTAGACAGTCACCTAGCTGGGGTTATTTGACCCCAGCATCCTTTCCTGCCCATGGCAAGGGGTTGGACTAGATGATCTACTTAGGTCCCTTCCGACCCGACCAACTATGAAATTATGAAACTATGAACTATATACTGTAGGTTAAATCTTAAGGAATCATAAAGAAAGTTGCTTCTACCTACAACTTTTCTTTGTTACTCACATTTGACCAGATTCCAAAACTCTTACATTCAAATGCAGTGAAGTATTTCTTGAATAGAGTAATCCATGTGATAAATGGTATCAGAATCTGTCCCACTGAGAATTCAAGAAAGATACAGTTTAGAAATTCCTATACAGTAACTTGTGGGGGGTGGGGGCACCTTTCTTTTCCCCTTTCTGTCTGTCTCCAATTCTGGCAGGTACAAGCAGATTCTCAATGGCTCTTCTGAATGGTCTGAATGCTTAATTAGAAAGAGATGCCAGTTTATCTTTTTTAATGAGCTAATCCATCACTAAAACTAAAAATCATTTTAGTACTGATATTACACAGTAAGGATAATTAACACTATCTTGAACTATAACTGAGAACTTAGTGTATGGTTCTTTATATTGCAGTAGTGCCCAAAATATACTTACACAGCAAACAACAAGCATAACAAAAGCCCATCCTTCCTGTTTTCCTACCTCCAAAAAGATCTAACAGATGGACAGAGATATGAATATCAATGCAAGTGCATATGTGAGTGCCACAACACACACGCGCGCGTGCGCGCGCACACACACTAACCTAGTTCTGACCTTTAGTAAGAGACACTGAAGAGAAATTTCACACAATAAAATCAGAACTTGCATTTACACTTAAAGTAGTTAAGTAACTGATGTTTTATTTGAAATTAGAGGAAAGTTCAAAGGCAAACCAATTTCCATTTTTGTAGAAGAAAAGAACAAGGTGATAGAATTTATCTGGTCTATTAATCTTAACATTCCTTATGAGTGACTCAGAACTACGGGGGGAAAAAAAACATTCCCAGTATCTGATCAGAGAGACATCTTATTTCCTACACGGAATGTCTGAGAACGGCACAAGCTTCTCAGTTTTACTATTCTCACTCCTGCTGAATACGTCTCTAGACCTCCCGCTGTTAAGAGTTTCAAACAGCTATGAAAAAAACAGTTTTTCACTTTGCCAGGAAAATTAAGCTAACCCTCACACAATTTATGTAAGAAAAAGAATACATAGGTAATTGCTTAATGACTCATAGATTATCATGAGAATTCTGAGAAACAAGCCTTCCAGAGAGCAGAAAAGTAACAGAGAAACTAGTATTTATATATCAATATGTATATGGGCACCAAAAATGCAGAAATATTTCACTTGAGGACAGGACTTGAAGAAAATCCATTCAACCATAGAAAATAAGCAATATTTTTATGACTAGAGAAACAGAAAATGTCAGAAAGCTCCCTGTAGCAATTAAGCATTTATATTAAAAATTGTGAATATGAAGTATTTCAAAAAATGAATGTTGCAGGGTGTCGTGTGTGTGTGTATATATATATATATATATATGTATGTTTGTATTTGTGTGTGTGTGTGTGTGTTTGTTTATTTATTTTTGTAAATAAATACCACAATCTAAAGAGGTAGGTTGGCAATACCCTTTTCTCCCCCAGTAGTTCAATGGTCATGGCTCTTCTCCAGGATGTAGGAGACTTAGGTTACAGCTCCTCCTGCATAATAGGATACTTATTCCCACAACACCTCTCTCCTAGAAGAGTGGCCTAATCATCTAGCTGTAGGCTAAACTGGGATAGAGGCTAGGCTGGAATGGACTATCAATTTGAAGTTGATCTAAAGTGACTATGGCACTCGATTAGGAGACAGAAGAGCTGAGTTCGGCTTTTTGGACCCAGGGCAGTTTTTGTATTTATTCAATGACCTTTTTAATATAAAAGTTATAAGCAGTCCAGGAATTAAGGATCAAAGCTCAGCTCTCTCACTGACTACTAGACTACAGAATTATGCTCCTTCTGGCTCACACTCTGTAGCCAAAGGATTCTTGAATTTTAGTTTGCACAGAAGCACAGCCTTAACAGTAAGGGAAGGGGAATGTCTTCACCCAGAAAAGCCTAGAGTCTGATGGTCATACACATAAGTTTTAATCTCCCTGAGCTGAGATAAACATTAAACTCAAGTTTCCCACAACTTGGGCAAGTGGTGTACCCACTGATCTGTTATTAGATATAGGGTGAAAGGCAGGGCATTTATAGATGTGCTCCAGGAGGCGGGAGGGGAGGGGTGCTTTAATTAGCACAGCTCCGAGAGCTACGCTAATTAAAAGCACATGGAACATCATGTGTATCAGTGACTGCGTGCTGAAAAATGGTGGTGGAGAGCTTTGAACTAAAGCTCATCAAACGAGCTTTAGTTTAAAGCACATCTCCACCATGTTCCAGTGCAGGGACACTGATACATGTGACGCTGTAGTCTGCTGGAGCACAGTAATTACCATGCTCCAGCAGACTCGATTAATCAAGTCTGCTCTGACACACTGTAATTACAGTGTGTCAGAGCAGCCTCCCTGTACGTGTATAGAAGCCACATTGTTTTAAATAAAAGTGGATGTAGCTGCTGTATTCTGAATGGAGCTCAACCCTACAGATGTATATTAGGTGTGATCAGAATGGCGCTTACGGGATCAGCTCCTCAGGTGATTCCAGCAGAAAATTCCTACTTTGAGGTTCATAACTGAACTCAACTGCAAGACAGGCAATGAACTGCTCAGTTTTACCAAGACTGAGTCAGTTCTGGGCATACATAGAAGAACTTCATTGTTAAATACTTGGATGTCAACAGACTTAGGTGCCTAAGGGATTGGGTGAGGATTTGTGAATAAACTAAGGCACCTAAATTCCAACTCGGTCCTTTTGTGAATTTTGGCTTTAGTCCCTTTGGGCGTGTCCACACATGCAAGCATGTGCATTTGCAGCACCTCAAAAAGAAGCGGTGTAAATTTGAGCAGGGAATTTTTGCCTCAGTGCACGTACCCAGACATGCACTTTGGTGTGGGGCAAACTGTGCCACTTGGGGCAAAATAACCCTGCCTGGATCCTCCTGGTTATGCAGCCAGGGGGAGCTAGAACCCAGGGCCAGCACCTGTGCTGGCCCCATCAGTACAAAAAGCTGCCCTGGCAAGTAGCTCAGGGCTACTCGCTCTCAGGAGCTTTTGGGGCCCATCCAATTCGTACTGGAGATACTACCCTTTGTGCCAGCTGGACTGCTGAACCATCCTGAGAGTTCCCGGCACACTTTACCCACTGAGCAGTCTGGCAGTGGGGGCTGCTGCCTGGCTGTGACCTGCTGCACACCTGCCAGACCCGGATGGGGACTGCACAGCCAGTAAAGGTATCTGCCCCGCTGGGCCAGCTGCCAGTGGGCTGTGGCTGCAGAGTTGGCCTTTGTGCGGCACTACTGCCATGTGTGTCCCCTGCCCAGCCATCAATGCAGCTATCACCCAGAAGATGATCCCAGTGTGGTGGCCTGCTTTGAACTGTCAAAGCATGTTCTCCTGGCCCCAACTGGCCAAGAGGTCAGCCAAATCCAGCTGGGTCCAAGGTGCCAGCTCTGAGCAGGCTTCTCTGCCTGGGTCCCGCCACTTGCCTCCCTAGCAGGGATTCTGGTGTTCCTCATTAGAAAACTGAAAAATCCATGATAAAAAAAGTCCCAAAGTCACTCTGTAAAATACCCCAAAACCTCTGTTACTCCACAATTAAAACAGAAGATCACTATAGAGAGAAAGAGAAAGAGACAGTGATTAGCTGGGCAATATTTTATTAATATATCTACAGTGTTAAATAAATTCGGAAGCCTACCAGTGTCTCTATTGTCATAATAAAATGACTTGCTTTGAGGAACGAGCCATTTATGAGCACTCACGGTGCTCTGGTGTGGTGCCAGAGG
>NW_017729032.1:172879356-172880545 GCF_001723915.1 Gavialis gangeticus
TTAATGATCTGCTCAGGTCCCTTCCGACCCTACTTAACTATGAAACTATTTCCCCACTTCTCCTGGCTCCTGGTATACTGGAGGAGCTGGAGGTCAACTAGAGGAGGGGATGCTCTGGCTGGCAGCCAGAGTGTCTCCCCCATGGAGGACCTACCTAGCCTCTGTATCAGCTGATGCATGCTCCCAGAGCACGCACCATGCTACTTTTTTTTGCGGCAGTTTTTTTCACACTAGGATCTCCAGTATCAAATCTGCCACACAGCAAGTAGTTGAATGTGCACTACATGCAGTTTGCAGTGCCTCAGGCAGCTCTGAGGAACTGCAAACCACACGTGAGCTCATCTGGATATACCCTAAAAGTTCAACTAATGCAATACTGGTCTTCCTGCAGTTAATTGCCCTGGTAGTACTAAAAATAAACTGAAAACTGAGGCTCTTCAGACCTCTGTGGGCAGCTGGAAAATTGACACACACGCAGAAAAAAATCACATGTATTTCATTCTGCTTCTTACATAAGTTTTGAGCAGCAGTAGTGTAGGAAATGAAACTATGCAATACAGTTATATGCTCTCTCCTAAGAGGCTGGATCAGAGTTGAGATGAAAGAGAACCTTCCCCATATCATTGCAACTAACTGTCAAGGAGACTGCAGAGTTGAAAACAGGATAGACCCTGTGCCTAAATACAGAACCAGTTCCCAGTCTTGACTCTGTTACTGACTTCCTGTATGATCTTTGGACAGGTCATTAAATCTGTATATACCCTTATTACTGTGTTACAAATTGAGAATTGCATTTCCATTTTGTTCGTACTAGAAGAATAAATTCACAAATATTTGTGGTACAGTTGGGTATTATAATGATGGAAAATCAACTAAGCAAATATGAAGGGAACAGCCTGTTTACACAACATGCTCCCTTTAGAACACACCCAAAAACTGGACAAGGATGGCATGATATGTGTCCCTCCCAACAGCAGTGATGAGAATAAACTGCTCTGTGGTGACTAAGCCAGGCTCCCTGGGTATACAGATGGGGAACACAGAACCAATATTTGGACTAAGTTCCATAAGGTCTCCATTACTACATTTGCTTTTGCCATATAAAGAATATTGTTAAGTACCAAAATGAACTGATTTCTTACAGTAGGTCTATGTGAAAAGCAGACATCCCAGGAGCCCCATTTCGCTA
>NW_017729032.1:172885545-172892007 GCF_001723915.1 Gavialis gangeticus
GATGAGAATAAACTGCTCTGTGGTGACTAAGCCAGGCTCCCTGGGTATACAGATGGGGAACACAGAACCAATATTTGGACTAAGTTCCATAAGGTCTCCATTACTACATTTGCTTTTGCCATATAAAGAATATTGTTAAGTACCAAAATGAACTGATTTCTTACAGTAGGTCTATGTGAAAAGCAGACATCCCAGGAGCCCCATTTCGCTAGGCACTTCAAAACCTAAGAGGGGAAAACTGGGCCCCTTTAAAGTCAATGACAAAACCTGCCTCGACTTCGGTAGAGCCAGTGTTTCAGCCACGGTTTTTTAGACAGTCTGTCCAAGAGTATACAATCTAGCTAAAGGCAGGATAGAACAGGCAACAGCAGCACACAATGGAAATCTTACTGGGGAAGAGGAAAAAGGGCAATAAACATACATTGCTACATAGACTTTAAATACATACCTACAAATTTTATGTAAGTCAATGAGAGAATGGTTGTTATTAATCGCTTTACTTTTTAATGTGGGTTTTCATAAGTGACTTGTGAAATTTAATGTAGTTTTGAAAGGAAATGTGGAAGAACAGCATTGAAAAATAATTTGGGGATTACATCCCATACAAAAAAGCAGCCTAATAGATGGCCAACAGACAGTCACAGAAGCAAAGAAATAGTGATCACACTGTTGAAGAATCAGAGGGAAAAGTTCAAAGAGGGAAAACATAGGTAGAGAAGGGTTAAATAATGTATAGCACTCAAGGTAAAAGCATTCTTGTAATCTTCAAAAGACTGTAATTTGATCTATCTTAAATTCCTCTGCAATACAGTTATTAAGGTAATTTGTTCCATTTTATTTCTTATTCATCTGAAATGAAGGTCTGCAATTCAGAATGATTTCCTCTATCTGTATACAGATGGTAGACATTTACAATTCAGATCTGAATTTCCCTGAAGTGTTTTTGCACCTCATTGCACTCTGTGCTTGAATAAAATTTGCCTGTTTGATCTTAATAAGATTTGTCTATAATCGGTTTTTTCAATCATGCAATGGCATTCACACCACTCACTATACTGAAATTACTAGAGAAGGCTGAATGTTATCAACTTATAATTGATCTCATTTGCCACTAAAACATTTTAAGGCTCAGAGACCTGGTTCCTTCTAGTATCGTACTTATTTTTTTATTTTCTGCCTATGTCTAAACACTGTGATACTTCAGATTGCAACAAAATAGAAATGTTGTGCTGGGATACAATCTTATTTTTATTATTTTTTATTTTTATTGTTTTTCCTTATGTCTCTGCTCAGCAGATCATGCTAATAGCTTTGCTTCTCAGTTCTGTTAAAAATTTACTATAAAAGTGGAGGCTCAACAAACTGCAGACACTACAATATATAAGGTATTTTGTTAGTCCAAAAAAGGGGAGGGGAGAATGCATAGCTCTTCTATTTCTGTTTCTCACACTACAGCTAATGACCTAAGACAAAAGGATGACATTTGAGTAACTATGTTTTTAATGTATCATCAATTTGTCACTCTGGTACACCAAGCCTTTTATCTTATGCTGTTGTTGTAGAGTTTGGCACAGGAAAAAGATGAAGTATGCCTGAGCTGAGGCCTACAAGAAGATTTCAAAGAAAACAAGAAAGCTGCCTTAAAAAACAAATTGTGTCTCTGAAGTGTATAGACATTTAAATGAAAAAAATGCAGGTTACCGGCTGGGTGATCATGTTAATAGGCCTTTCAACAGGTTAAAAAGAAGGGAGGGGAGAAACAAAAACATGAGAAAGAGCACACGCAAGCTGATAAGCATTATATTACAATATGTGTGAGCTAAGTAAGTTACATATTTTTCAAGGCAATTATAAGAAAGACTAAGAATGCCGGTTATACGTACATACTGTACATGTATTGACTGAGTATGCATTTGTAAAAGAATGTAATAGAAGAGTTATTCTCTGGCAGTATGGAACAAACAAACTTTTGTCTTGTGTTCTTCTAATAGAGTTATGAGTAGGACAGAACCCTCAAGGCTTCCCTCACTCACTTCCTCTCAGTAATTCCAGAAGACAGAGGAAGGGAGAAGGTACCCCCACTCATTTTATGGTTAGTTCCATGTCCACAACCAAGCAAAAGCACTTGCTACTGGAATAACATAAGCCATTACATAAAAAGGAAAAGGTTCCAAATTTCACCCCAAGGGAAATTTTGACTTTTACCTCTTATACATTTAATGGAGAAACAGTTATTATTAAGATATTTATCCAAGATGTGTAAACTCTTATTATTTTGTCCTTGTCCCGGGGTACAACCACAGGGGAGTTAGAGACCCATCCTCCCCACAGGGACTCTGGGACAGGGGGTACACAACCCAGAACCCCCGAAAACAAAAGCCTCTTACCTTCTGCAGGAAGCCAGATGCAGGATGATCAAAGAGTGAAACCTGCGCAGTTTGTTAGCCATGCTTATATACAGCTGGTGACAGCAGGTGACGTCAGGGGCGATCACCAGCCAACGAAGATAAAAAGGAACGCTGGGAGAGAAATGGGGAGAGCAGGAAAGGCAGCGGGGGCTGCAAAGACTCTCCACGCTGGTGGCGTTGGCAAGTAAATGAGAATCTTGCTCAAAGAGAGACAGCGGAGGCTGCAGAGACCCCCCCGCATTGGCGGCAGGCTGCCAAAGTGCGAGGAGGTGGATTCTGCTTAGGAAAAGGCATCTCAAGTGGCGGCAATTAAAATTCAACCCCACGCCAATCACGAGCAACACCGGCATCTGGGGAAAGATCTCACTCCTGAAGGAGCTACAGGAGTCCCGGAGACAACAGAGACTCCCTACTCTGAGTCCCCACAGGTACAAAGCCAAGGAGAAAGGCTAACCCAGGGAAGAATAGAAGACACCCACAGTGAAGGAAGAGAGAGAGCAGCAACGCTAGGGGACACCACCTGGCTCAGGTTATAGGGCTGAGAGAAGAAAAGGGCGGCTCAGCCTGATCTATCCTTCTCTATTAGCCCTCCTTTTTCTTTAAGTCTTTTTTCTCTCTTTAGTTGTCACTCATCTATATAGCCTCTTGGGTTGCTCTTTATGGCTTGTCTTCTTTGTTGGTTATTCAGGGGTTAGACCCATCTCGAGGGGATCTGACTGACACCCCAACACCGGGGTGCTCACGAGGCTCAGCAAGTAGCCGGTAAAAGCAGGAGAGATGGACAAGAGAGGCGAATCCAGCAGGCCTGTAGCCTGCCATCAGGAATGAAGGTAACAACCAGTCCTGGAGAAGGCATGAAGACTGAAGATCATCTGAGCCAGAGGGACAGCCGCAATAAGATCAAGTGGCCCACCAAAGGTTGGCATAACAAAGGCGTGTACGGGAGGTGGAGACCCATGAATACCCACTGGGAGGAGCGACTGACCCTGAGGGACCTTCAACAGAAGACCCCTCCACTGAAGATACATTCAAAGTCATTGCAGGTGAGTTCAGGGGCCTTCTTTGGGGTGACTGAGGTCCCTCTCACTGGTCGCACAAACCCTCACTGCGCCCACCACCAGGCACTTGTGCTAAGGCAGCTCATGACCAGGTATTCGAAGCAAGGCAGTCACAGTCCTTTTCACTGTCAAACTCAGGGGTGCTCATCTCCTGGCCTGTAAGCGACATCCAACCCACACATCAGGAAGTTTGGCAGCAGAGGAGTGATGGCAATTAATGCCACTACCAAATCACCAGGGCTACATAGCTGGCTACATGGTCTGGGCCACTGTGGGATCAGGCACCTGCTGCTCCCATCCCTATGCACCAAACTAGGCACACACTCTGAATCCAGCCCACAAATGGACCTGGCCCTGCCAATCTGGCCCACAGGTTGAAAAGATTGTGCCACTGGTGATCAGCTCATGCACTGGCACTTAATCCATCCTACTGTACCTGGGTGTACATGGATTTGTACTCCTCTCTCCAATTGAGGGAATCATTGGCAGGGCAGTCTGCTGTAGAGAAGCCCAGTGGCCGCTTCCATCCCCTATGGAGTTAGGCCCAGTCAATCAATCACTTAACTATATTCAAATTTATTATTACAACAAGGCTATTAAAAGGTAAGGACACAGATTATATACATACACACACACACACACACACACACACGTACAAATTTACAAAACAATAAACCCTATACCATATCTATCTATCTACACACACACACACACACACACACAATTATTATTCAAAAATACAAATGAACAATAGAATAACCCAGAACAAAGGATATTGATTGGGCAACCTTATAACTATTAATATACAAACTATTACTTCAACTTACTCACATAAACTATAAGGCACAGTCTACAAATATAACAAGCAATCCTTAGACTACCTGGGTGCCCTCCAGGGCAGGGCCCCCACTCCCAAGGTATCACCACAGGAAAGGAAGTGGGGGAAAGAAAAGGAGAGGGAGACCCCAAAGACTCCTAAGCCCCACCTATCACCCAAGAGCAGCCCATGTGGTGCCCCTCCACAATCCTGGGGGTCCCTCCCCTGTGGGGACCCTCTTGCTAGGGTTACTTACTACTCCGCAGTCCCGGAGGGTTGCCTCCTGTTCTCCCGGAGGGTTGCCTCCTGTTCCCCACCAGGTTTTCCTGCCACCTGACTCTGCTGCTGACGGCCCAGCTTAGGGACACATGCACCACTGTGTGTAGTGGGCGCTTCGCCTTGTGCTACAGGTTGGAGGCCCGGGCAGCCTTGTGCAGCACTGGGGCTCGGTCTGCTCCTGGACCCTTTGTACAGCGGTGTCTGCACTGAGCTGCTGGTCCATGCTAGCAGCTGTAGACCCGAGCCACCTAAAGCAGCTCCCAGGGTCTCTCACCCTCACTGCACTGAGCTTCTGGCCTTGTGTGGAGGTTGAGGACCTGAGCCACCCAAACGGCTCCAAAGATCTGGCTCCATGCACTAGTCTGCACACCGTGTTCCTGGCCACACACCAAAGGTTGCACACCTGAGCCACCTCATGCAGCTCCCAGGGTCTGGATGCTGTGCAGCACACTGACAGCCTAACCGCTGGAGCCTTCCACAGCTCTCCACCGATCAAAGACTTCAGGGGCTCTTCTAGACTACTGCTTCACCCTGCTGAGTAACTCTCCTCAGCCCTCCTAAGCCCCACTCATCTCTCTTCTCTGTCCCCGATGCATCTCCCTCATACTGGGCATGCAGCTCCTTTTATATGCTCCAGGGCTCCGCCCCTGAAGTCTTTTGGATCTGAGAGTGTTGCAGTCTACAAACAGATCTAAGGGAGCTCTTCTCCTCCGCCCCTCAGGAAAAGGGCATGATTTCATTTCTCTTGCTGCCTCCTGATTGGTGGATGGGCTCCACCAATCAAAACAGCAGACTCTCAAGCCTGGGATTCAACCCAAGCTCTGAAAGGTAAGCCTGCTACACTACCAAGGGCTTAAGATGTTTCCAAACCTCTGAGCAACTTTCATACATGCTACAAAGATACGCAGGCAGAAAGAGAATCTACCTCAAAAACAGTTTACTTCTGTTCCGTTACTCACAAATGACACTATACACACTGGAGAGCTTACAGTTTTGCAAGTCAGATTGTCCATAAACCTTAGGCCATAAACAACAAACTATGCATCATCGTTATAAAGTTTGGAGTCCCTGATTTTCTGACAGTCTGTAAAAACTACACCAGTGATTTTGACAATTTTAGACTGAAAGCACCTCATGGAAAACGTCAGACCTTTATTTTCACTCATTTTTTTACTACAAAATTAAGCAATTTTTATGTTGCGAAGAACTCACAAAGATTACAACAGGTCTGGATTTGTTTTAACACCATGCATTCCTATTTGAAATCTCTGAGTTTATCTTGTGAATCATGTTTGTGCACCTAACAGTGCTAACATTGCATTGCATCCTGCATCACCCTTCAAAGGATCTTGCGAAACCTTGGTTGAGAATCACTGATAACACTTTTTGCTTTGGGAAAGCTACTTGAACTTAAAGTCTCCCTAATGTGTTATACAGAAAGGCTGTTAAAAATAAATCATGGAAGTTTTAAACACTGATTATAGTATTTCCTGACAGCTTAAATCATTTTCATGGTAAAACAAAAGCAACTTAGGTTTATTGGCACTGAAAATGAAAGCGATGTATCCACAAAAAGTCTGAGTGGGGAAGAAAGGAAACTTCAGTCTCCTTACATGTTGCCTTGAGTTTACCACAGCATATTATGCTTTGATCTGAAACAATCAAACTTTTTTCTAAATTGTTTTATTTCACTTGAATTTAAGTTAACAGCTGTCATAATACTGTTACTTTTGTTAATTCAAAAACAGATTTTCTAACTTGTTTTGAGTGAATTGTAGCATTGAGAACAGAGTAGAGTTATACTTAACAGAGTAGAGTTATAGACACTTTGGATGATAGGATTCAGAATGACCTTGATAAACTGGAGAACTGGTCCCAAAAAAAAAAAAAAAAAAAAAAA
>NW_017729032.1:172892123-172893774 GCF_001723915.1 Gavialis gangeticus
AAGGGCCCAAAAAAAAAAAAAAAAAAAAAAAAAATCAATCAAACGAAATTCAGTAAGAGCAAATGCAAAGTCCTGTACTGGGGACTGAACAATTGCATACGCAGATACAGATTGGGGGTGGTGGAAGGTGATTGGCCAGGCTTCAGTACTACAGAAAAAGACCTGGGGATTATAGTGGATCACACACACCGAATGTGAGTGAAAAGTGTGCTCTTCTTGCAGAAAAGCCAACAGCATACTGGGTTGATCAAGACAGATGTCACCTTCAAGTCATGGGAAGTGATTCATCCTCCCTACTCAGCACTGATGAGGCCTTATCTGGATTTTTATGTCCAGGTTGGGAGGTGGACAAATTGGAAAAGTCCAGTGGAGAGCCCATGATTAAACATGATTTATACAGAATGGTTGGAAGAGCTGGAATTATTTAATTTGGAGAAGGGAAGACTGAGGGGAGATTTGATAACAGAACAGTTTTCAAATACTGGAGGAAGGGTGATTATAAGGAGGATAGAAATAAGGCTCTTCTCTGTGAACAAGGGAAATTTAGGGTGGGGACTTTATCATTACAAAGGTGGCTAACTATGGGAGCAGATTGTCTAGAGAAGTTGTGGAATCTTTAACCTTGGAATTATTTAAGAGCAGGTTAGCTAAGAATGCTAAGGTTTTGACAGGGAAGATCCACATCCTGGAATGGTTTTGGCAGGGAAGATCCAACCTTGAGCAGGTGAGTCTAGATGATCTCTTGAGGGGCCTTCTAGCCCTTCGACTTTTCACTTAATCCCAGGTACTTACCCAAATGAATCCTGCATGCCCCACACCTTTTCCCCTACAATTCCTTTCAGACTTTAACTTTTACCTTCTGTAGATTTTTGGATGCTTCAAGGGTCTCATACTTCAAGGATGTTTACAAACTGTAGCCTCTGTATATATAAATTAAAAATTGTTGGTCTTCAAGATGCATGCATTAACCTCTCAACTGAATCCATTGTCACTTTACCCACATCCTTCTGAGAACTATTCACACTAAAGATTTGTGCCCTCCACTGTAATTTACACTACGAACACTAAATAAAGTAGACACAAGTGGTCCTTACTAGGGCTGTGCGAAGCTTCAGGCGCTGATTTGAT
The DNA here is from genome assembly GCF_001723915.1 of Gavialis gangeticus. Taxonomy (NCBI): domain Eukaryota; kingdom Metazoa; phylum Chordata; order Crocodylia; family Gavialidae; genus Gavialis; species Gavialis gangeticus. The sequence goes on from NW_017729032.1 coordinate 172,893,252, forward strand.
TCAGAGGAGACTTGGTCCGATTTGGCGGCCGAATCTCCAAATCTAGATTGAATGAAGAGACCAATAAAAAAGTCCGAATCAATTTGAAGCTCTCCAAATCAATTTGGAAAAGATTTGGAGACCTTTGGTGATTCAGGCAGTCCCTGCTCACCACCACAGGGAGCTGGATCCAGACTCCGTGCTGGTAAGTAGGGGGCGGGGGGCTGAAGGAGCGGAAAGGGGACCATGGGGGGACGCCCGCCAGGCCCCACCCCCTGCCTGCTCCCCAAGCCTCCCTGAGCACCTCCTGACCCCCACCTGCTGTCTGAGCCCCACCCCTCATGGCTGCCCCACCCAGCCCTAGCTCCTGTTTCTTAAAAAAAACAAAAAGCCCCATGCTCCCCAGCTGCTGCAGTGGCCTCGGGTTTTGTTGCAAGCCCCCAGAAGCACCCCCATGCAGTGCGGGGCTGTGGGTGGCAGCAGCCAGTGAATGCCTGGTTTTTTTTAACAGCTGGGAGGCTGGGGCTGGGCAGGGCAGCCATTG
>NW_017729032.1:172893913-172894429 GCF_001723915.1 Gavialis gangeticus
CTAGCCCCCCCGAGTGCCCCTGACCCCCACCCACTCACCAGCCCCATCAATGGCTGCCTTGCCTGGCCCCAGCTCTTTAAAAAAAAGCAGCCCTGCACTCACCGGCAGCTGCCAGGCAGTGGGGACGCTCCTTGCTGCCCCCCACTGCCCCACACTGCATGGGGGGCTCTCTCATTAGCCCCCATCCCCCACCTGCTCTCTGGCCCTGCCATGGTTGCCTCGCCCAGCCCCAGCTCCCAATTCTTTAAAAAAATAAAAGCCCCACACTCACTGGCTCCTGCAGCAGCCATTGGGGCTTTTGAGGGTTCGTGGTAGAGCCCCTCACATAGCATGGAGCAGTGGGGGGCAGTGGGGATGGTCCCGCTGCCTGGCAGGAGCTGGTAAGTGCGGGGCTTTTTTTTTTTTTTGCTTTTTTTTTTAAGGGCCAATGCTGGGGCAGGTGGGACAGCAATGGTGGGGGGCTAGCAGAGTGGGCAGGGGATGGGGGCTTGTGGCAGAGCTCCCCATGCAGTGGGG
>NW_017729032.1:172900397-172902872 GCF_001723915.1 Gavialis gangeticus
CTGGTAAGTGCGGGGCTTTTTTTTTTTTTTGCTTTTTTTTTTAAGGGCCAATGCTGGGGCAGGTGGGACAGCAATGGTGGGGGGCTAGCAGAGTGGGCAGGGGATGGGGGCTTGTGGCAGAGCTCCCCATGCAGTGGGGCAGCAGGGTGCAGTGGGAATTGCCCCCCTACCTGGCAGCATCCGGTGAGTGCAGGGCTTTTTTTTTTAAAGTGTCAGGATGCTGGGGCCGGGTGGGGCAGCCATTGACGGGACTGAGAGAGCAAGCAAGGGATGAGGCCTGTTTGATTCAGAGATTTGGCTGATTCAGTGGTGACTAAATCTCCGAATCAGATTCGGCTGAATCACCAAATCAAATCACTGTCCCCCTAATCGGCCGAATCCAAATCCAAAGTGAATACTAGCCACTTTGCACAGGCCTAGTCCTTACTTCGGATGATACAAGAACCAAACAGGCTTGCTGCAATGCTGGTGTTGCTGCCCCTGAAGAGTGAAATTGTGCTGTGCACCTCAGGAAGCGTGTTGTAGCCAAACTGAGAAACAATTGCAGCAAAAATGCATGCTTGCTTGCATTACACTCTTAAATGGGGTGCTGCTAAAATCTGAAAAGTTTCGGAGAGGTATCTTGAGCCTAAAAAGGTTGAAAACAACTGCTGTCTATCCCTCTCACAAACTGAGCAATTTACTGTAAGGCTGCTTTGCACTGCCAGTAAACCTCCTCCCTTAGCATAACATGAAAACCTTGGGATTTTTTTGGCTTATCTTACAGAACCTTTCTTTATCTCTGTATTATTATTGCTTTGTATGAAAAAGGCTACATAACAGCCTTGTCTTGAAATAAATGTACCAGCATTAAAAATTGACCCACCTGAAGGAAGAGGAAGGGCTGCCCTGCAGAAGGACAGAGTGCAAAGAGACAGAGTTTGTCCCAGTAGGGACATGGTTTGCCCTGAGGGCAAGTGAAGCTATTTTGGAGGCAGCCCTCTTGAAAGTGGGAGGGGTGATGTAACCCCAGCAGGGTTTGAATGAGGGATGTTAGCAAAAGCCCAGGATGTTAGCAAAAGTCCTGGCCTGGGACTGGCTGAGAGGCTTGGTTAAAAGAGGGGAGCAGTTTTCCCCGGGAGAACAAAGGAAAGGGAATGGGAGACAGGCTGGAGATGAGGAAAAGGATCTCCCCACAACTGTCCCCCTGAGAGTCCCTGGCAAAGCCCTGCAGAAGTAGCAGCAGAGGTGTTCTAAAGTGTGTCTGTTCTCCCTCCTTTCCCCTGGGAGCACTGCCGGGGCAGGACAAGAGAGGAGCTGCCTGTGAGGAAACTCCAATCCTGGGAAGACCCTCCTGCAAGCCCCTGTGTGGCTGGGTGAGCACAGGAGGCGAGGGGGATGCAGGGCCAAGGGGAAACTGCTGGAGCCTGCCCTGGTTTTTCCCCTGTGAATAAGAAGGCCCCAGGGAGGGGCAGGCTCAGGTGCAAGAGCCCTGGGCTAGAGGGGCTGGGACTGCTCCAGCCACCAGAAACCCTGAGGCAGGTGGGGCCCAGGGAGGGGCTGCATTTGCTGGCTGCTGTGAAGCTGTGCTGGGCAAGGGAAACTGTTATAACCTGCAGCCCAGACACTGCTCCCTGCTAAACTACGGAAGGGTCAGAATAAGCTCTCTTGCAGGGACTGCAGGAGAGGAGCCACCACCTACTGCATAAAACCCCTGGAGCTCATGCGAGGGACGACAGAACCAGCCACCACTCACAGGTCTTGTGCAGGAGCACAGACAGTCCTGCTCTCTGAGACGCCCAGCCAGGGGCAGTGCACACAGGGTGCTCAGTACACACTGTATGAGTTATAGGCTGTGTAAATAAGTTCTTGATGGTTTATTAGTTGGAATATCAATGTATTTATGTATTGGTTCCTTATTTATCTTGGGTAATTTGTATACCTTCCCCTAGTGTAATGTGTATCCAAGAAGCATTAACCCGTAAACCACCATCACTAGGACATGTGGTGTAACATTTGTTCTATTGCATTGGTTACATGTTACCTTGTAAATAATTAAATCCTACAAATAGTTTTATAATGGTCTGCAAAGTTGTTTGATTGTAAGGGAAGAGCCTCCGCTTGGGGACCCTGCAGCAGCTACCCAAGGAGCAGGGCGTGGCCACTGGCTACCAGGCACCCCAGGATCCTACTATTCAGGTGAAGGTGGGGGTAGTGTCACACCCAGGGTTACATAAATAATACCATATCAAAATGTATGTGTACTTTTTAGGAACTAAAAGTCATAACAACTTCTCCCCTTCTAAGGTGTTCCTTTAAATTACTGTCTACTTTTTGAAAACATATTTCAGGTGGAACAATACATTACTTCGAAAGCTCTAAACACCTGAACAACAAGGGAGCTGCATGGCCCTAAAAGAACATTTAACAGCAAAAGGTTATTTATTATACAGCAGACCTTTCAATAGCCTCTGTCTGCCTCTATGCAGGAGATAA
>NW_017729032.1:172907872-172929265 GCF_001723915.1 Gavialis gangeticus
CTGGCTGAGAGGCTTGGTTAAAAGAGGGGAGCAGTTTTCCCCGGGAGAACAAAGGAAAGGGAATGGGAGACAGGCTGGAGATGAGGAAAAGGATCTCCCCACAACTGTCCCCCTGAGAGTCCCTGGCAAAGCCCTGCAGAAGTAGCAGCAGAGGTGTTCTAAAGTGTGTCTGTTCTCCCTCCTTTCCCCTGGGAGCACTGCCGGGGCAGGACAAGAGAGGAGCTGCCTGTGAGGAAACTCCAATCCTGGGAAGACCCTCCTGCAAGCCCCTGTGTGGCTGGGTGAGCACAGGAGGCGAGGGGGATGCAGGGCCAAGGGGAAACTGCTGGAGCCTGCCCTGGTTTTTCCCCTGTGAATAAGAAGGCCCCAGGGAGGGGCAGGCTCAGGTGCAAGAGCCCTGGGCTAGAGGGGCTGGGACTGCTCCAGCCACCAGAAACCCTGAGGCAGGTGGGGCCCAGGGAGGGGCTGCATTTGCTGGCTGCTGTGAAGCTGTGCTGGGCAAGGGAAACTGTTATAACCTGCAGCCCAGACACTGCTCCCTGCTAAACTACGGAAGGGTCAGAATAAGCTCTCTTGCAGGGACTGCAGGAGAGGAGCCACCACCTACTGCATAAAACCCCTGGAGCTCATGCGAGGGACGACAGAACCAGCCACCACTCACAGGTCTTGTGCAGGAGCACAGACAGTCCTGCTCTCTGAGACGCCCAGCCAGGGGCAGTGCACACAGGGTGCTCAGTACACACTGTATGAGTTATAGGCTGTGTAAATAAGTTCTTGATGGTTTATTAGTTGGAATATCAATGTATTTATGTATTGGTTCCTTATTTATCTTGGGTAATTTGTATACCTTCCCCTAGTGTAATGTGTATCCAAGAAGCATTAACCCGTAAACCACCATCACTAGGACATGTGGTGTAACATTTGTTCTATTGCATTGGTTACATGTTACCTTGTAAATAATTAAATCCTACAAATAGTTTTATAATGGTCTGCAAAGTTGTTTGATTGTAAGGGAAGAGCCTCCGCTTGGGGACCCTGCAGCAGCTACCCAAGGAGCAGGGCGTGGCCACTGGCTACCAGGCACCCCAGGATCCTACTATTCAGGTGAAGGTGGGGGTAGTGTCACACCCAGGGTTACATAAATAATACCATATCAAAATGTATGTGTACTTTTTAGGAACTAAAAGTCATAACAACTTCTCCCCTTCTAAGGTGTTCCTTTAAATTACTGTCTACTTTTTGAAAACATATTTCAGGTGGAACAATACATTACTTCGAAAGCTCTAAACACCTGAACAACAAGGGAGCTGCATGGCCCTAAAAGAACATTTAACAGCAAAAGGTTATTTATTATACAGCAGACCTTTCAATAGCCTCTGTCTGCCTCTATGCAGGAGATAATTACCTCTTTTGCAACTAGATGTGAATAGGGCAAGAGAGGTTACCAAAGGAACAAATGTTCAGTTCTGCAAGGGTACTGAGCAGCTAAAAGCTCCAAGTACCCTGATTGCTTAACATCCAGCATGATCTCTAAAAGCCTTTTTTCTTTTTTACTTCAGTACCAATATTTTTAATGTAATACTGTCTATTTGCTTATGTAATTTCTCAGAAGTGAGAACAAGGTTTGGCCTTTGAATGCAACTTTTACCTTTCCAGTCCTCATAAATTTCAAAAGATCTTTTTGACCACATGCTTAGAGCTTGATTTACAGGAACCAGTGGGACTGTACACTAAATATCAGAAATAGTTGACAAGTGTTAAATGACGTCTTTGTACAGCAAAGCTCAAAATTATATGGAGCAACTACACTATTACTCCACCTAAAAGCAAGACTGCACCATCCTGAAACCAGACCCCACCACAACTGGTAATCCCTTTTATTTTAAAAGATAAATGAGAAGATTCCAAGGTAGTGGCTCATGTAAATATTTTGAATTTCACGTTTAACGGGAATGTAACTAGGTGGCTGAGTGTATTATCATTGTATAAAAGTTCTCTGAAAACATGTAAGATTTAACAACAGACACTTTCTGTTTCCTTGCCCATGATGGCTCCACTGCCAGGGAGCCAAGTTTTTGTAAGAGTTCACTTATTCTAAAGTTAATCAGAGTTACAAGCACTTAGCACTTCTTAAAATCAGGCAGCCTACTTGGCTTTTACAATTCATTAACACTTCTGAAAATGTTGGTCAACCTGAAGTTGGAGATTGATCTTATCTTTTCTCAGCCAACAGTATCAAAGGTGTGTATGCTTCTTTTAAGCACAAAGAACTTATTTTTACAAACCTCTCTTTCCCGTCTCTGTCCTCAGCTTATACTTCCTATTTGCCTTTACTTTTTCCATCATCTCTCATTTTCTTGGATAATGAACTCCCCTTTTTCTCTTGCACTCCGTATGTCCAGAAATGCTTCTGTATGCACCATGCCAGGGGTGGATACAGGATTTGGCAAAGGTGGGTTTGACAATCCACACTACACAGGTGGCTGCACTCCCAACTCCCAGCCTCTTCCTCTCCTCCACCCACTGGTGCAAGCAGGCAACACTGCAAGAGCCTACGGGAACTTCTTAAAGTCTCCAAAGTAGGTCCCCAAAGACACTCCCCAATTCCTCCTCTGGATGCTAACAGAAGTGACTGTTTTGTCATGTAACTGGCCCCCTGAAAGCACCATATAGCTATGCCCTGACAGAAGTGCCTAATCACATGACAAATTAATCTTCATATAATGAGGATTCAGATGAAAGCGCTCCAAAGTGGAGTACCCTGCCTTCATTAACTTCTGTCAATCCCTGTGCATGTGCAGGTACCCAGTGCTGTCTGCAGGATGGGATGGGGAGGGAGCTGCAGGCTGGGGTTTGCCCAGACTGTGCTGGAGGGGGAGCAGGTGGATTGGAGGCCCCCCTTTCCTTCCTCCAACCCCCAGGCACTTTCTGTGAAGCACCATGAGTTACAACAGGAAGCTGTACATCTCTCAGCATCCTCTGTATCAGGGTGGGCAAAATGTGGCCCATGGGCCGAATGCGGCCTGCCAGGTCATTCTGTCCAGCCTGCAGGGCCCCTAAAAAATTTAGAAAATTAATATTTATCTGCCCCTGGCTGCGGCCCTCAATGGCTTGCCAAAACTCAGGAAGCGGAACCTCCACTCGAAATAATTGCCCACTCCTGCTCTGTATTCAGAAGCACATCCCCTCCCCTTCCCTTCCCTGCTCTCATCTGCTGCTGATAATGCTATGCTTTCCTCACTGTCCCAGGTAGAGAAGTTTCAGAGTCACCCTTGCCTGCTTTAGCCAGGCTGCCCAAGGGTTGGACTCAGCTAGAATAACAATGCCAGTGGTGATGGGCAGGGGTGGGATTTCCCACCCTTCCCAATCCCCCAGCAGGTGTGTTGGGAGGGGCAACCCCCACCTGTAGCTGCTGTCATTGTCCCAGCTTAGCATAGCCCCTGTGCACCCTAGCTAGACAAGCAGAAGTGGCTCTGAAGTTTCCCTGGCCTCCATGACAGTGGGAAAGCAGTACCAGCAGGGGGAGGGAGGTAAGGGGCTTCTGAGCAAAGACAAGAAGGGAGGGGGTGAATTCTCACCTGCTTTGGGGACTTGTCCCCAGAGATTCCCATGGGGTGGCCCAGTCTGAAAGGAGATGCAGTGACATCACTGCACCCCTCTGGATCCTCCCTTTCTTCTACCTATGCTAAAATCCTCATCCAAGTATCATCTCATTCCTCCTTGATTAATGCAACAGCCTCCACAAGTCCGAACTTTCCAGATTGCAGCACATACAGCATTCTATGAAAAACTCATTTACAGGACGGGAAGAGATCAAGGGCTTACAGGACATGTATCATCAGGGCATGTTTGTAAGAGAAGATTATGCAACAGGATTCTCAATTTGCTGGGAAAGAAGCATATCTTGTCTGCGTACATCTCTATCAAGCCCAGGCCAGATAACAAACCAGCCTGTAGGACAGAGCTTCTATTGGTTTGGAAGGTTGTCAAAAAGATTTAAATGTTACAGTCAAAACTAACTCTGCCAACACGAAGCAGGGGGGATGAAAGAATATGACCCCTGAATCTGAGTGTTGAGATTAGCTGAGCTTCTTAACATTTTGTACAAATTAATTGTTTTGATTGTGGTTCACTGTAGTGCTGACCTTTAATAAAACTTCATTTTTTGCCTATAAACTCATTGCATCATTATTCCAGTGTCTCTTTGGGATGTGCATGCACTTCCTGTTTGAGCTTATGCTCCACTGTAGCATTTCGCTATGAAGCAGACTCTTAATGAGAGATCTGAAAGTAGAAAACAGTGACATCCTCCAGCTAGAAGATTTTTTGAAGATTAATCAAAACATCCTTCCTTTTGTTTTAATAATCATAATGAAGTGGATTTGTTAAATTAAAGGTGCACCCACTTTCAAACCGCTTTACATTTCAAGGCCGTTATGAAATGGCCTTCATGCCAATAACAATCAGCTCCCAATGTTAGAAAGAACAGAAACTTCTAAAAAGAGAGAGAAATGGGGTTGGTAGGTCAGATGTTTACACTAGTGTAACTATACTATTGAAGATGTTCTTCTTTCTCAGACTGTGGAATATGGCCACTTGTCCTGGGGAACAGCATGGTGAAGATCTTGAAATCTATGAAGTATTTATTTATTAATTTATTTGCCACCCTCCCCAAAAAGTGGCTTGTAATGGTTTACAATACAAATCAAATAAATTATCAAGACAGATAAAAATAAACAATAAAATGAACGCCCTAGACAACATCCCAAAACTTAGCAGCATATGCTGAAGAACTGCCCAAATAAAAAGTTCTTACAATGTTTCTGGAAGATGTCCAGGTTCCAGATCTGGCAGAGCACAAGGAGGAGAGAGTTCTTAAGCTGAGGATGACCCCCCACTGCCAAATTTGCTTGGCACAAAGATGGTAGTTGCAGAAGTTTGCTCCTTGCTGACCTTAGGGATCATAACAGAACATGAGGGAGCAGGCAGTGCCTGAGGTATGTAGGGCCCAGAACATTTATAGCCTATTAATTCCAAGTAAGTACTTTGCATTGTCCCCAAAAAGCTACTGGGAGTACTTTGAAATACTGGAGAGTAGTGTCCCCCTGGCAACCCACGCTGGTCACAGATTCACATTCTGTAAAAGCTGTATGTAAAGAACATGGCAATAGTTTAGCATTGAGGTTATGAAAGAGGGGATGACGGTGGCTAGATCCAAATCTGAAAAAAGGATCACAGCTTTCCCACCAGATGGAGTTGGTAAAAGGCATTCTTAGCCACTGTCACAATCTGAAAATACAGGTGCAGCTAAGAATCCTGAAGCACCAAATGCTGCAAACCTGAGTGACAAGGGGAGGACAAACCCCATCACTGAAAGGTACGTCTTTCCTTGCCAAACCCACAAGGTCTGCCAGTCACCATCACCTCTGTCTTGTCAGGATTCATCTTCAAATTGGTTCACCTCGTCCATTTCCCAACTGTAATCAGAAACAAGGTAAGGACCAAGACTGCAAGGCCTTGGTCAGATGAAAAGACAGGTAAAACCTATCAGCATACCAATGACATTTGATAATGACAATGCAACATAAATCCCCAGATATACATAGGGAGATCCCCAGCTTTATGTATGGAAAGCAACTGGGTGAAGCTTTCTGCCCTTATGCACATAACAGGACCTCCTGAATGATTAATTAGATGGGTGACATTCATGCTGGGGAAAGGGTATATATTGGGCTGTAGAAATGAGCTCACTGCAAACTCAACCCTCATGCCTTCCTGAGTCCTGTGATGCTTAGAGGGAAATACTATTTTTATATTTATTTAACAGATTTACAACCTGCCTTATCTAAAAGGACTGGCACAAGGAAGAAGCCTGTCATGCATGTGGAGCATCTCCAACTACCTTCACAAGTTCCTGTGAGCAGTACAGCTAGGAAGGTTGTAGTGAAGCCCCAATGTAGCCTGTGTACCAGGAACACAGGGAGAGAAAAGAGAAAAAACAGATGTCAATAGGCCTATGCACTCATGGTTCTCTGGGTGCCAGCAGCCTATGCCACAGAAGCAATCCTGACCTATGTGGTGAGACAACAAGGAGATCATTTATGAGATGAGACCCTTAGACAGATTTCCTCCACCAAAATCTCCTCCCTTCATTCATTCTACAGGGGAGGATCATCCAGCCATATGTGTAACTGTTGACTCTTGCACACAGAGAGGAATGCTGGCGAGTGCCAGAAACTTAGGTCAGCAACTGTGAGGAATATCTTTAAGTTACCCAACCTAAAGGGACATAACCAAACTTAGAATGTTAAAGTCCTCTCAACCATTAATTATCCACACATAGCTTAAATAACCCTGACAAATTCCCTACACTTGTGTATCATCCAAGCTTATAACCACTCAATCAGTCTAAATCTAGATGACAGAGCAATTCAATACAAACAGACCGCAGCTTCCAGCTCCTAACAGATGTTTACAAGCAGGTAAAAGAAAATACTCTCTTCCCTTTCTATTGAGGAAGGTGGCCTTCCATTTATTCTTTTTTCTTTCAAAATGTGCATAGTTGGTCCAGTTGATATAATGATAAAAGTTGGACGGGTTCATTCTCACTTAACAAATACTCTGCAATTCCTTTATCTGAATAGCTAGACATGATCAACAGCAATATAAACTTGTGCCCAGAAATGCCTTGTGTTTAAAGAACTTCTCTATAACACTGCCATGTTCATGTTTTTGGAAACAGCTCTGTTTCTCAAGGAGACTTTGTTGCTTTGTAATGGGTGTGTCTACATGCTGCCCTACAGTGATGTAGCAACACACTACACCATCTACAGTACGCTACAGTGGCATAACGAGCACGCAGGTCTACACATGATCGCCAACTACATCGCCGTAGCAGCACACGCCCCAGTTAAAGTGCACCGCTACAGTGACGTAGCAGCAAAATCTGAGTGCCACACTCACAGAATAGTAACTGCCTGTACTGTGCCATGCTTTAGTACTTCCAAAAGGAAATACTAAAGCATGGCGCCGTAGCAACATCACCATATGGTGATGTGGAGATACACCCAATTAATAGTAACATATTACTTGGGAGTTTCTCTTGTCTATTCTTCATCTAATTAATGCTACTCACAAGTCATATCTCTATCAGTTGATATAGCATTACAATACTGGCAAGATCTTATTCTTACATAATTAGCCTGAATTTTCACTAGTGAATTTTGGCCAAATATACTCCTATACAGCATTTTTTTAGTGCTGCATCACCACCCTGAGCCTAAAATTGGTTAATTTTTTTAATGCTTCACTTCCTAATAAGACAAAAATACTAGTCGTCATGAAGTTAGGAAATAATATATCACTATTGTATACAAGAATCCTTTAATTGTTTTGACTCCCAACACTATGGTGATATTAACTATTTTCACTACTGTCACAAGGGAGTTTTTGGTGTAAACACAAAGAAAATTTTCTAGACTTTAAAATTGGTCTCTTGACATCATCTCTCACTTCAAACAAGTTAAAGGTTTTAGATTTAAAATATATTTTCATATTATGGTCTATAATAAAGAATTACAATAAATACAATAAAAAAAGATTTTTTTTGTCTCTGAAAGGACTAAAAATTTTTTTTGAAAAGTTAGGATAACATTTCACTGTATCTTCCATCTTAGGAAGGCAGAATCATCATTTGACAGAAACAGAATATGCAACATCCTTTCTAAAAGCATTTGGCTATAAGGCCTCAAAGAAAATGTCAGTAAGAAACACTAATTTGTTTGCTTTTCTTAGGGACTTCACTCCATTTTGATAAAGATTTCATAAGCTTTTGTCTTTTTAATATGTCCGCATGTGATTTGTTATCCCTAAAATATGCTCAGTGAGTTTTTACAATTTTATCAATTTATAAACATTAAGATTCTTAAAGGAAGCATTTTACAAAAACTTTGGTACCCCAATTATAGTATTTTGTCATAAGATTTAACAGTACAGCGTCACACTGAAGTTTAGCCCACTTCAAACAACTAGTTAGCAGTATTCAGTACCTACTATTGAATATCCTTAGTTTTATTATTACAATCAAATTTTTCTGTTTTAATATATATTTTTTCTCCTGTGATGTGAGATTAAGAAACCACACAAATAAGAGAGGAAACTCACCATCTATAAAGGATTGTAGTGAAACTGACTGTAGTCAAGGAGCTGTCAAAAATCAAAGGACCTTGTTACCCAGTGTACTTCTGAGCCACACAAGTGCTAGCCTGGAGTTTGGAGGAGTCAAGCCTTACTCTAGAGGTTCCCTTCTCTGACTTTCCCCTACCTGCACAGCTGTGACTTTCCACTAGAGGCCTAGTGAGCAGGGAGGTCCAGCCCTACTTCTCTATGATTCTTGATGCTTCTAAGTCTGCAGCACACTTCTTACGTCTCCTGCTAGGCAATGAGCTCCAGCCCCACGGCGCCAGCAGCACCCTGATCCATGCAGGGGCATGGGGGGCAGCCTGCTGCCTGGAAAGCTGCTGCTCCAGGGTGGGATAACTGTGGGTGAATCTGGGCTGCCTTCACAGGGCAGGACTAAGTAGGTGGAAAGTTTCAAGACTGTCTTGCTTCCAGCAGCTACCATGAATATGAACCCCCTTCTCCCTCTCTTTCTCTCTCTCTCCCAAACATACAAAACACATATACTACATCTCTAGGGACGAAAAAAGAAACGGCGGGGGGCTTTTTCTCCCCTTATCAACTCACAGTTTGGGGAATACACAGAGCTTTCTTGAGCCAGGTTCACAACATAATTAATCCACAGTCCTGCCTGCTTTGGCCAGACACCTCAACCTCCCGGCCAGGCTGCACATTCTTTGTGTTTACTGAGAGAGGGGAAACTTGAGCAAAAATACCCCACTCTGTCCCTGATCAGAACAGGTAGCACTCAGTAGAATGAGGCAGGGCTCAAAATGGTTGGGAGAGGGTGGATCAGCAGTCTTGGAGTGAGTGTACATGCGGCTTGGATGAGCTCTCATTAAAACCTCTGGGCTGCCTGGCTCAGACTCTGGCTAAAAGAATGCTGGGTCAGCACTGAGGGAAGGGAGGGAGGAAAGAAGGGCTGTGGAGTACACTGGGTAGATAGGAACTTTTATGGGAGCCAGGGATGACGGCAGCCATGGGAAGTCTGGTCGGCAAAATGCAAGGTGCTGCAGCCACCTTTCAGCTGGTGCTGAGAGCAACCTGCAGAGATGAAGATGGAGGTTGGAGAACAGAGCGGGAGACAGAAGGATCAGTTCTGCCATACAGTGCCTGTGTGGCAGCAGGCTGATCCAGGGGGAGAAGGTGCAGGGAATGGTGTCCATACAAAATGCAGGAGCCACTGGATCCTGCAGATACTGGAGGACTTCATGTTGGACAGCACATCTGTGGGGAGTAGCTACCCATTAATGGAACAGGAGGAGCTGGGTTGCATGAATCAGAGATAATCCTACTCTGGAGTGGTTTTAATTTTGAGCTGCATAACAAGTGTTTTAAGCCACTTAAAGGTGTTAATGTGTAGATAATCTAGGGGTTAAGGATCCAAAAGCCATGCACAAGTAACGTGTAACAAGACCCAAAGAAAACAAATTGTAAAGCTCAAGAAGAAAATACCCCCTAGTGTCTTTCACTTATACATCTTCTTAAACACCATCTGGAAGATAAACAGAGAAAACATTTTCATACTGAGGTGTGGTTTTTAAAATGAGACAGTACCCCGGTTGAGAATGTGACCACAGCTTAATGGAAGATAGTAAAGAAAAAAAAATAACCCCAATTGACATCCTTCACCCCACAATCAGGCAAAAAAGAAGCTATCATTTAGTAATATACTAATATACCATTAGCAACACTTCCTTCTAAAAACACATCAGTTCTTTAAGCTATTTTCTCAACTCTATACTGGCTGTTAGAGCTTTAAAAGGGGACCAAGTGTTTTAGAAGTATATGGTACACATTAGTCTCTTTGTGATAAATACACAGGAAATGTTAAGAAAACAATTTTTGTAACAGGTCAAAATGACAGCCCACTTTTTCACTACGTGCCTTTAAAACACATGTGCACACATGCTCTAATAAAATAAATATGTTGATCATATTTAACTAACATATCTCATCTGAATGGGGATCATAAAAAAGGACTACCAAAGCAAAAACTCTCCTTCAAGGGACAAGAAAAAAAATGGAAAAGAAAAAAGAGAACCTAACAACAAAGTTTGTCTCAAACTATTACCTAATGCTTTCCTAATAGAGTTTAATGCATTAAATAAATCTAACAGTTTTAAGGAGCTGCTCCACCATGTCAAGAGTATTTTATTCTAAAAATTAGTCTGACTCAGAAAATTTGGACTGAGCTTTGACTCTGAAGCACCCTAAAATTTATGGATATAAGGGGATCCAGTGATTGGTTCAGACATGTTATGCCAAACCAGGTTTGGAAATAATAAAAACCATGCAGTCATGAAGTTATAAAATTAAGCAAGATCATATGGTTACACAGCTTATGGACCTGGGAACTCCAGGAATTTGGACTTGTAATGCTTCCCTGGAAGTCTTTCAAAAGGAAGTGGGATTTTCCTTCTAGTTTCTCCATATAACTAGTATATGGTTTCATCACCAAATCCACTCACCTTGGGAATCTATTCTGATGCGGGCCATCTGTCTGTATAAGTGTCCCAATCAAGTTTCTCTTGACTTCTTATCAGTACAGGCTCTGCTACTAGTGGTTTCCCACAGACTCATGTCTCCAAACTATTTTTCCCCTAAATAGGAATTCCAGACAGGAAGGAAAGTGGCTAAGGATAACCCAAACATAGGGAAGATACCCAGATTTAAAGTATGGTAGCAGACTATACCACGTCTACAAAGAGGACCTTCTGAAAGAAAAAAAGAAAGAAAGAAATAAACAGTCCCACGCAAGTCTTCCCTCCTTCACCCTCCCAGGGCAGGATGCACTGAATCTTAATTTCTACCTACACATGGGAAGAGGAGGATATTGCCTTTTCAAGTCTGGCTAACATTTTGCTGGGACTAGATTCGGACTGACGTGCAGCCTGCGATGTGGCATGTTTGTACTTGCCAGTAACAAAAGAAAAGTGTGGCATTCTGTAAAACAGATAAAACTTATTCTGCCCTCCAACACTTCTGAACAACTACAGATGAAGTCAGGGCCTTGTTACATCATGAGCAGTAAGCTGCACAAATGTTGATTGGCTTAGTGCTAGCTTGAAGTTTGAAGCAGTCACACCTTAAGGCTAAAAACCTTATCTGAATGTCTCCCGCCTGCATACATCCCACTTGTGTAGCTCTGACTTGGCACTAGAGGCCTGGTGAGCAGGCCTGGTGAGTCAGGACAGGCTTCTATCTCTGTTCTAGGGGCAGGGGTGTGAGAGATGGGTTGGGGAGGGGGCCAGAAGGGAGGCAGAAGCATATAACAGTCAATGTCACCTGCCTCCCCTGAAGCCCAGCACAGGCGTGGGCAGCATGCTGGTGGCTTGCCGCAATGAGCCAGCACCTTGCACCTCTCCTCCTTCCACCCGTCCCCGCCCTGCCACTGCCACAAGGCTCCTAAATGCTCCCACCAGCCATGGCATGATGCTGTGGGAGGAAACCAGTGGAGTGCAGTGTACCGCTCCTGGGCCAGGCAGAGAGAGAGCCGTCAGCAGTTTGCAGGGTCAGGCAGCAGAGCCAGCACCAGAGTCCTTCCACTCTTCCATGCAGCACCCTCCACATCATCACCATCGCCTCATGCGGTCTCCCTTTTTCTCTTTTGCTGAGCCACACTCTGTCTGCTCTGCAGTACCATCTTGGCACACTGACTCTGGATTTCCATGCCTCAGCCCCTGCCCCCCATCCCATGGGCCCCAACCTGCCTCAAGCTGTTGCCTCAAGCTGCCACCATCTTCAGGTGCACACAGAAACACCACATGGGGAAGGGGCCACTGCATCCTGGGATACTGAAGGACTTCTATTTGAGAAGAGAACATAGCACATAAGAGAGCAAAAGCCAAAGTTCTTGAATGTATACAAAAGCTGAGATGATTTCATTGCTATGAAATAGCTCTGACTACAGGTGCATTCTGAGAAACGACTGGCACTATACAATACTACACTTCTCAGTTCTCTATTATCATATTGTATAAGCTGCAGTCCAAACAGCCTTAATCATTACATTCAAGCAATACAAGGAATCCATTTCCTGACTGTTTGTACCACAATCTTTTAGATCTTTTTTTACGGGATTATGTCTTTTGTAATGGAAATACGCAATATATACTCCTCAGCTACTAAAACCCATTATAAGGCAAAGAAGCTTAGAAAAAAATCGCTTCAGTCTTTTTGTATGCTTTTCATAATGTTTTGACTTTCTTCTCTCCTTTTGAGTCTCTTTGCTATTCTGGTCCCCCCTGCATTATTTCATTTATTTATTTACTTAATCATTTATAAAGTGCATAAAGCCTCATCAATTAGCTGATTGCTTATATATCCTTAAAAGTGTTGTATACCTTTTTGTGTCTCTGAGGATTATGTCAAAGTTGCAAGAAGCCAACAATCCTTCCTCACCTGATTTTTTAAATAAAAATTATAAAATGTTCCGCTTACTATTCCTCATGAAATTCAGGTTTTATGATATTGCCCAATTCTTATTAAGGCATGAGCACTTAGAACTATTCTGTAAT
Organism: Gavialis gangeticus; assembly: GCF_001723915.1. Lineage (NCBI taxonomy): Eukaryota > Metazoa > Chordata > Crocodylia > Gavialidae > Gavialis > Gavialis gangeticus. Next base: position 172,920,571 of record NW_017729032.1, read on the forward strand.
TTTTACTTGAAAGAAGCAAGAGTAAGGAGAACTTGCTGGCTCTTTACAAGCTTGACATATTCAGTGCGCGCGTGCGCGCACACACACACACACACACACACACACACACACACACACACACACACACACACACACACACACACACACACACACACACACACACACACACACACACACACACACACACACACACACACACACACAAATTTAAACAAGTCCTTTTAAGGCTGCATAGCTTCTGTCTTAAAAAAAAATCCTCACATACTTGCTGAACTGGGCTGCTAGTATTTTCCAATGCTCCTCTCCATCCTTCCATAAGAATCAGGCTGTGCCTAGCACCCCTCCCCATCACCCCACAAGAACAGAAATGCACGTCATTCCTGAATCAGAGTGGAAGGAACGGTTCTCTGGTTGAGTGACATTTCTTCCACTCAATAAAAACCCTCTGAGGAAAAAAGAAACCAGAAAAAGAAAAAGAAAGCTTTAAAACAAGGAGGGAAAAAAATAGAGGAGAAAGAACACTGATTAACTCCAACATTAAACGTCAGCTGTTTTCAGCCCATCTTCCTTTTTTGTACCACTGAACCACAATGTAAAGTTGTTAGTGACCAAATAAATGTGGACAGAAGTTACACATAACCAGTTTAAGTGATCAGAAACTGGTTTAAACCTGTAACAGAACAGAAGTTCCATGCATATAAACAGCTTTCAAAATGGCCGAAACTGTTTTAAGATAAAGCTGGTTGAATATAGTATAAGACTTAACTGATTTAGGTCAAACTGAGTAGAACTTCTGTCCCAGACCCCTTCCTGGTTTAAGATAAATCACAGTCCCCCAGCATCCCAGGAAGCTTTGCGGCCCTGGGCTTAGCTGGGCTGTCTGCTCCAGAGGAGCAGGGCTGGCCCCACCCATCTGTTCCCTAGCTAGAGCACTATCACTGCTCTGGCTGACTGAGAAGGGGGAGGAGGTGGGAAATCCTGCTCCAGAGTGCCCCCCTTGCTGCTCGTGTGGCAGGAGTGAGGGGTGTGGGCAGACACTGGCAGCCTGAGGGGAAGGGGGAAGATTTAATCCCCCTTCTGTCCTGAACCCCAGCCAGGGTCTGCCTGGCTTTTCCTACTACTTGCCACTTGAGCAGTGAGAGTGGGGACATGGCTAGACCCGAACTCTGGGCCTGAGGGAAAAGGGGGGAGGGACGGGGAATCACAGAGAAGTGAGGCTGGCAGGGACCTCCAAAGGTTCTCTAGCTAGTGTCTAGTACAGCCCCTGCCTGAGCTCTGGCCAGACCCAAGGTTTGCTTGCAGCGCCCACAAACAAGAACACCTGCAAGGGAGATGGGGGGAGGGTCTGTACAGCCAGGGGAGAAAAAAAGCCACCAAGGACTTTCTGCAACTGGTTTTCCTCCCCTGCCCCACACTGGGGCCTAGCACTGTGCCTCTCCAGCCCTGAGATATCACCAAGCAAACCAGAGATGGGGGAGAGCCCTGACCACCACAGCAGCCCTGTGACAGCCCAGCTTGGCCCCAGTGCAGGGAGCAAACCAGTTCCTGTGGCCCCAGCCCAAGCTGCAGCTAGTTGGGAAGGGCTCTGTGCCCCCATGGCCCAAGCTACTTGGGCCCCTCCACGCCCACCCTCAACAGTGCCCACAGGCTGGCCTGGATCAGCCCCGCAGCCCCAGCCCTGGCCCTCGGTGAGGCAGGTGGATGGCAGAGCTGGGTTGGGCCAGGCCAGGCCTCAGGAGTAGAGATCTTCCCAGCAGGCTGCAGCTCAGGCTAGGGCCACAGGAGCTGTGCGCCCTGTCAGTTCCTAGCTCCCCATGCGCAGGCTGGACCCAGCTGGGAAGGGCTCCCCTGCAGCCCAGCCTGCCCAGCCCCACCATCCACCTGCCCCACCGAGGGCCGGGGCTGGGGCTGCAGGGCCAAGTTGGGCTGGCCTGTGGGTGCTACTGAAAGTGGGCACAGAAGGGCTGGGCTGGGCTGCAGGGGCAAGGCTCTTCTCAGCTGTCTGTGGCTCGAGCTGGGACCAGGGTAGCTGTGTGCCCGGTTTGCTCCCAGCTCCCTGTGCCCAGGCCAGGCTGTCATGGAATCACTGTGGCAGGCAGGTACTCACCCCTTCCTCCCCTGCCACAGTGTGGTGGTGGTGGGATTTGTGTAGCTCTGTCTGAGGGCTCAGGGTTTGAGGGACACAGTGCTGCACCCCGCTGTAGGGTGGGGGCAGGACCAGGTGCAGGAAGCCTTTGGTGGCTTTTTTCCCCAGCAGTACAGAGGCCCCCTCACCCTTGGCAGGTGGTGTTGGTTGTGGGTGCTGTGAGCAAACCTTGTACAGGAGGGTCTGGCCAGGGTACTCAGGCAGGGGCTAGACTAGACTCTAGAGGACATATGGATGTCCCTGCCAGCCCGACCTCTTTGTGATTCCCCCTTCCTCCCTCCCTTTGCTTCAGGCCCAGGGCTCTAGCCATGCTTCCGCTCTCATTGCTTAACCCTTCAATGCTGTCTGGTCACACTCCCTCCTCCCTCCCCCACCACCAGGAAAAGCCTGGCAAGGGCTGCTTCCCCTCTCCCCCTTCCAGGCACACCCCAGCTGTGATCCCTGCAGGCCAGGGTGGGGTTTACAGGTTTAAACCAGTTTCTGATCACTTAAACTGGTTTATATGTAATTCCTCAGTCATATTCAGGCCTGCCCTGACCTGGCTACAGCACCCCATTCCCTCCCTCAGCTCAGCTTCCCTCCAGCCTTCCAGCTACTGAGGAAAAGAAGGAAGGACTCACTCTAGCACCCCCTGGCTTCTAGCCTTGGGCACTACAGTTATGCGGCTGCATTTCGGGAATCAAAAGTGAGTATCTATTCACTTGCAAATTGGTTCAATCTACTCAGGTTAGACTAACCTGCAAAGACTGAATCAATTCAGGCCTTTTGAATGTCTGTACTTACCCACAGGGCACATCTACACAAGACACAGACTTCACAGTAGCCAAATAATACTGTGCAGTAGCATGTCACAGCACTCACAGTGCTAATACGCTACTGGCCTGTATTATTAGGCTACTAAGCAGCAGTGTCATTTAAAAGACGATTGCAAATGCTACTGCACAGTGGTTACTGTACATTTATTCAGTACTTGCTTATACATGTACTAAATAAACCCGCAGTAACCACTATGCAGTAGTGTCTCATGTAGATGCACCCACAGATAATCAAAGTTCTATATTGCCACAACATGTACTCTAGTGTAGCACAAGTGTACTCTAAAACCTAGGACCCGGAGTGTCATAACATGATTCTGTTTTGTGAAGCTTGATCTGTCCTTGGTGTTACTACACAGAAACAGAAATGGACATAGAGGTGATATACTTTATGACTTATCCCCATTTTCCCTGACTACAGCACATTTTTGTTTGCACACACACGCATATATATGCATGTGTGCATTTGTGCACAGCTCTATTTTTACAGGATTTTCATAAATTCAGAGGGTACACAGTGCTAAGAAGGTTTACATAAAGACATAGTCAGGATACTTTTGATTCAACAGAAAATAACAACCTGTGAACAGCAAAGCTTCTTAAAGGGGACAAGCCACTTTGAAAACAAGTTTCTCAGGTCCAAAATGAAATTCCTGATCAAAATCAGGTCAAGAGAAAGTGGCCAACATAGAAATAAAGTTAAGGAGGGTCCTCATCTAAGGGACGTGAGAAACAGGTTCAAGTTCCTGATGTGCTGAATTCAAAACAGGAATTTGAACATGTGTCACACACTAGTACGTTGATCACCAGACTACTGGATATTCTGGAATGGGTCATTCTGTTAGAGCATCCCAACTTTGTATGGCACTGGGACTTGACTGTGGGACAAGTATTATTTTACTTTTGTGTGCCTCAAGTGGCATTTAAGTAGCTTCATAACTGCAATTTTTGGCACTTACACACAGACTGCAATTCCATGTGCAGATTCCTGCTACAAGTAAAATGACAAAGGAGGATAAGGAGAGGCTCTCCCATCTTTCAGTCCAATAGCCTTATAGTTAGGATATTTGCCTAGAGAATGGGAAACCTCCCACCCACTTATCAAAAAAGTGCTCAAACTACCAGACAGTGGACTAAACATTGCCCAGAACACTTTCCAGCCCTCCTTTGAAAACTAAACCACAGTACCTTCATTTTAATATTCATGGAATAAAATGAATGAACAGTATCAGGAATGTTACTGTCTCACTGGAGCTAGAACTGGGGCCAGAACCCAGGGCCCACGCCCTTTTAGGGCATCTCATGGAGCTCCATCCCTCCGCCTTGTTCTTCTTCTTCTAGCTTTATATTTCTTCCCCTCTCACCTGCTCAATGGGCCAAACTCAAGGGAAGGGCTCTGAGTACTGTGATGCCCCTGGCCTGGTGGTTAGACCACTTTGCTGAGATGGAGATTTGAAACTCCTCTGGATGAGTACACAACTCTTCAGCTCCTTAAGCAAATGCCATAGCCATTAGGCTATTGGACTGAAAAGCAGGAGCATGAATGATGTGTACTGTCGGCAGCAGGAACACGATGGCGGTAAGCAGGAAGCTCCTGCCGGCGGCAGGGGTGGCGAGCACCAACCAGGGGCTGGCAGTGTAGGCGGCAGGCGCCTTTTTGTAGGGGGTGCATCACTACGTTCAGGGGGTGCACGTACACCCACTATGTGTTGCCAATGGGCAGGAAGGCACTTCTTAGACTAAAGTTTTAGCATAAACTTGGCATTACATGCATGCATGTGTGATTTTATTCCATCTGGATGCTTGTACAGTCATTGTATAGCCTAGTGAGCATGCATAGAAGGGAAGCAGAGTATAAGGGTAGGTATGTGGAATCTAAGCCACGCATAAGTCCACAAATGCTCTTACATAGTACATAAAATTCCACTAAAACAAGTAAAAGTGAACTAGAGTATAGCTCTGAGTCTTCATCATCCAAGGTGACTATTATTCCCATTTTAAAGAATGGGAAACTGAATGGATATGTGGAATTTTTTTTTATATATTGTTGCTTTTGGATGCCTCCAGCTATGTTGTCTAACTTCAGGCACTTTGGGCCCAATGTGCTTAACACTCACAGTTAAGAAGAAATTCAGCTGTTCTGCACCATTACATATACCATAGGTAATTATGCACACAAAAATTCAAAATTATGCACTGAATCCTGGAAGCTGGATATGGAGCCTTTGGACAAGACAAAGCTGGCTCTGTGCCAGCATGTCAGGCTTGTAGCACTGCAGGTGGGTGCTGTGCACCATCAGGCTGAGCCGGGACAGCTCCATGCCTCCATGTGGGGCTTCCAGCACTCCAGTAGGAAGCCACATGTGGAGGTATGGAGCTCATCCGGCCCAATGGCACACAGACCAAGAGCCGTAGGAGCTACACACCACCAGGGGGCTCTGCCTGCCATGGCCATGAGCACCCCAAAAGCCTGCCGCCTGCTGCCACCAGGGGGCTGTGCACCATGAGGGGGACATGTGGCAGGGGGTCCAACACCCATCCACAAACCCAACACCCACCCACACACACCCCCAAGCCCACCCACAAACCCCATACCTACTACCCCCTCCTACAGGCAGGAGCTCCCCTCCCCATTCACCAGCTGTACAGTCAAGCACCACTGCACTTGGTGCCTCCACATGGGGCTTCCAGCTGGAGTGATGGGAGCCCCCCCGGAGATGGAGGCACAGAGCTCACCCAAGTTAAATTATGCAAAATTATGCAACTATGCATGGTTATACCTATTATGTGCATAATTGCGTAATTCCCTAGGTATAACTAAAATTCATAATGTAGCTAGGAGTCAAAGGGAGCTTCTGGGTAACAAAATCCAATCCTCTGGTATCACAGACAACCAGCTCATACAATTTCTCTCATAAACTGATTTGGCCCAATTTAAAAACCAGTTGGGAGTGTGCGTAAGCGTGTGTGTGTGCATGCACATGTGCATGTGCACGCATGCGTGTCCCATCCCTCCACCCCTTCCGCCTCATTCCTAGTTTTCTGACTGGAAGGAGATTCCAGAACTTCACTGTTCTGATGCACAGAAATCTTCTTCCAAATATATTCATGGGCAGTTAATAATCATTTGTTCCTGTTCCAACATTGTTCTTTAGCTTAAACAGCTCTTCCCCCTCCCTGAGGTATTTATAGGCAGCACTCGTATCCCCTTCTCAGCATTTGCTACACTACACTAAACAAGCAAGCTCTTTTAGTCTCCTCTCATGCAACAGATCTGCCAGCCTCTTGACCCTATTTCTCTATAAAAGAATTCCTCCTGCTTCAATGGGATGACCATAACCATATGCAGAGCACACGTGACCTCATCTTGAATCTTACACAATAGCGTAAATACCTGCCTATTTCTACTGGAAATACTGACTGTTATATTCTAGGATCTTGTGCGTCTCTTGCACAGCCATAGCACATAGGTAGCTCATAGTTATCTTGGAATTAGCTCATGTACTAAGATTCTTTCTCTTGTTCAGAGTGCTGATAAACTCATGGTTCATAGCAGAAACCCTTATCTCAAATTGCATAATCTGGAATAAAAGTGTCAGATGAAATTCAAAAGTACAAAGTCATCCAAATCTTCCTTTGGGATATTTTGATTCTCTTCTGCATTGACAATGTCCTCTCAAATTTTGTGCTGCATGCATGCAGATTGGCACTAAATGTAGGAGTATAGAACTGAGGTCATAAATGAAAATATTAAAAAGAAAAAAAAATCCCTTAAAAACTCCACCAGTAACCATCCTCCAGCTCAAGATTTCCCTTTTTCAGCATAGTCTACTGTATTCTTTCCCTTCATCCAGTTTCTTAGCCAGCTTACAATTCTTCTACTAATCTCTTCTTAACTAACAGTTTCCATGTGGGAATTTTCTCATTGCTTAACTAAACGCTTAACCAAAAATTTCCCAAATACAAACACATTTTCCTTGTCTAGAAAATTAAAGTTATCGCCGTGTATATGGATTTCCTAGCCTACTGGCTTTGGCAAACAGCTGTGCTCCCTTATGAGCACTTCAGCCTGTCTTCGTAAGCAGCATAGTCTTTGATTTGTTTGTTATATAAGGACTAGGCCAACAAAACCAAAACCCTTCTACCCTATCCCAAGCACCTGAAGACAGGCCCTCCGGCTGTCTGCCAACACAGCAGCCTGCCCTCCTCCTGTAACGGGCAACTGCAGTCACTGCTTTCTTCCTCCTCTCAAACAATCCCTCCACAGTTTTTTCTCTCAGCCTGCTCCTTTGTGGTTTTAAATTCCCAGTGGGACACTCCTCATTACCAGAAGGTCCAAAGCTGAATGCCCTAACAGGGCTGGTTGCCCCTTCTTAAGGGGACAGATCATCCTATCAAAAAAGAGATGACATCAATGTCACAGACAGTATGTTTGGTAAACCCATGTTGCGTTTCGTTTAATTTTCCATTTACCTCTCCATTTCTAATTACTTTCTTCAAAAGCTGTTTTAAAATTTTGCATATTATTGAGGACATAATTGTAGGCCTGCAGTTTCTTGGTTTATGTTTTTTTCCTTAGGTATAGATCCTACACTTGGCTTTTTCTTAGGTATAGATCCTACACTTGGCTTTTTCTTAGGTATAGATCCTACACTTGCTATACTCCCGTTATACCACCCTGAATTGACAGATAGATTAAAAACTCTTGCTGTTAAACCTGTCATTTTATGGGACAGTTCCTTTGTTACTCTAAACTGGAAATTATTCAGTAGCCCCATTTAAGTTCATTAAGCTCTTTGAGTCATGTTCCCAGAGCAGTAGTGGTAATTTCCATATACTCATTCTCATTAGCTGTCTTGTCTTGGCTCCTATGGTCAAATCATCAGCACGACCCCCCTCCTTACAGGAAACTTAAGCAAAGTATTCATTTAGGTTTTTTTATGTACTTGGATTATCATTAATCTTTACCCCTTTTGAACAAGACATTAATTGCGGAGCTGCCAAATTAGTTCTGCAGTAAAGTCTGTGTCTACATGTGCAGCCCTATTAAGCTGCAGTAAACTAATAAACACCACTGCAGGTTAGTACTTGTAAAAACAAGACTATCCTGTGGTAATGTTTAGTATACCACAATACATGTATAGACACTGTTGGGGCTAGCCAGGGCATGAAGGTACTTCAGTGTGAGGGCTCCCTGCCAGCTAGCCCTGTGCTCTAACACCCTTGTGCCCCAGCCAGCCTCTCCACAGCACACTGAGCCAAGTCAGAGCAGCCCCAGGCTTAAGATGCCGCAGTCCCAGGCACATGTCCAGATGCATCACCCAGGAGCAATAAGCTCCAGCATGAACTGCACCGGAGTTTATTGCTGCATATTAACAGTACATATAGATGTGGCCAGTATACTGTGGTACTGCTGTTTTGTTTTTAACCATGGTTGAAGTATCTTTTGTTATTTGTTTTAAATGGCCTCTATAATACCTAACTTACTTTGATTTTTGGCAATTCTCACTTTCCCCTACACTTCCTGACCTCTTAAGTCCAGCTTTTCTTTCCTAATCCCTTTTTTCTGTTATTGACAGGTTCTCCACTTATTCCTAATACTCAAAATTTACCCTTTTGATTTTAAATTATTGACTCTTTTTATCTTTCCATTTTAAATTAAACTGAATCTATTCATGATTAAGGTTATTTTCAACAACCAGCTCTCCTATGGAGTCTTCTCTACTTACCAGAA